>NC_082686.1:140219334-140935814 GCF_949987515.2 Delphinus delphis
TTCAGCTCAACTTATAGACGCTTATCCTAAGAGCACACTGTATTGCTCTGCATGTTCTGAGTCTTGACCACTGGAAGACGCCTGTTTTAATCTTGGTGAGAGTCACAAGTAAAGAGAAGTGTACTTGGTAGAGAAGAGGTTCATGTGCTCCATCATCCTGAAGAGTATTTAGTCAGTACTGGGTTTCATTAGAAGAAAATAAAAACAAGTAGATAAAATATTTTAATATACTATTAAATAATGAAAATAAAAACAAATCATGACTGATCTTCGAAACAAAAATTTAGCCACATATTCTGGGTGTTTTATGTGCAAATGGAAAAGGATCCAGTTTCAAACGCAGATGGTTTGAGTCAGGCTCTGTCACTCCTTACCAGCCCCGTGACCTTGGGCAAGCCACTTCTCTGAGCCTTTGCTTTCAGACATCTCTAAACCTTGGGGTTCAGGACTTTCTTCCCTCTCTGGGTTGAAGAATGTCTTAGGTCAGTTTCCCCAAGAAACAAACTTTGAGTTAGAGATTTACTAGCAAAAGTTTTATGGAAGAATGCCGTTGAGAAGAAAAACAGGGTGGGGCAGAGGGAGAAATTGGGTTACGATGAATCGCAACAGGGTCACCAGCCGATTTCCCAGGACCTCTGAAATTGGGATGGCTCTTCAAAGTGGTTCCACCTAGAGACAAGAGGGCCTGGCCTTTGAACTCCCACATCTAACAGCCAGGCCGTGAGGGTGGTCCTTTGGCTAATGGCAATTCACAGAGAAGGATGTGAGCTGCTGAGTTTCCCAACAGCTGGGGAACTGAGTGTGTAGGTCCTGAAGGAGAGAGCTGGGCAGCACGCACTATAAAAGGAGAGCCCATCTCATTTCCTGCTCCAGGGGTGGTACCCATTTTATTCAGATGTGCGGGCTGATCTCCAATGACCCAGACAAGGCAATCCCATGGTCTGCCATGAAACGCTTGTCTTAGGAAGGGTTCCCTAGAAACAGACCCTGACGTGAAGATTTGTGTTAAAGTGATTTATTAGGAAATGTTCCCAGAACAAGCCAGTAGAGAACAGAGATCAGGAAAGGAACGAGGTCAATAAGCCTATTGAACAACGTCCTACAGCTGGTCACTTTGGCTCAATTCTACAGGGGAGCTTTGGTGACAGCATAGGTAGTTCGTCAAAGTTGTCCCCATCAGGGGGCAAGGAAGTTGCCATATTTATACTGCCGTACCCATCAGGGAGAACTCAATTCCCAGGCACCCCGACTCCCCAAGTGTCGACAGGTTGGATTCCAGTCACTGGGGCAACCCTTCCACAAAGACATGGATGCTGGTTTTACTGGGGATGAAAGCAGGCGGGCAGCCCGTGTGCATTAACACAGTAAAGGGACGGGGGAGGCTGTGGGTGGAGAACTCACAGCCCAAAGTCCGGACTCATCAGCCTTTAATAACCTCACAGGTGGAATTACTCAGGCAGCAGCTGAGCCCGACTGCTCTACTTCCAAGTCTGTACTCCAAAGTAAGAGGAGTAGGTAATCAAATTGGCCAGTCACTCCTTTCTCAGCATGATGATACATTCTCCCACAAGCCAATGCTTACAAAGAATGCACATATCCCCCCTTCTCCCCAGGACAAGCAATGATTTTTAGATCAGGACAATCCTAATGTAGATGAACAAAACATAGTATCATTGCTGTGACTAGAACCAATCTTGGATTCATCCAACGGTTTTTTAGAGTACATCATCTTCGCATCCAAGTCGGTTTCTGAAATACAGCACTTTTACAATCCATGTATGATGGTATTAGAGAACTTATCCTAAATCCCATACTCTTATTGGCATAACATTAAGAAAGTTGAGTTCATCTTGTAAGTGTATGCACTATACGTGCATCTCCTCAATGCAATAACTTTCTGAATTGCTTTTCAAAGTAATTTTAAAGAGCTTTTTACGCTGTCCAATACAAGTATTGGTGGAGTCATACTCCCGGTAAGAGTCATTTTACCCGTGTTAAAATTCTTTGCCTCCTTTTAAAATTTTTAACTTAGTTCATCAGGGGACGTCTATCAGCACCTAAGACTCATGTGAAGGAGAGTCTTTTCAGGCTAACAGCTCATTCCCAAACAGTACTTTTTTGTTCAAACTTTTAAAATTGAGAGAGACCCTCATAGTACGAGAAACACCTTAAGGACCTGGGTATTAGGCAATTCATTCTTTTATGGGCAACTAGTTGAGGGTACAACCCTTACTTTATAATGATAAACAAAATGAAAGGAAGCCAAGATTTACCACCCTTCAGTGTTGGTACCCACGTGCAGGTATGAAAAGGGAGCTATTAGGCGGACTAACGGCTTTATTAGACCCACCGTAAAGAAGCATTCTTCACCTTTTTTCTTAGGGTCTCCTATAACTTTATTGATCCTATCTACAAGTACAAGACTGAACACATTTCTATACAAAGGCTAAGGGAAAGGGTTTATTCTCTTTTGCCATGTGACCATTTTGAAGAAAGGACTTCGGTATGATACCAAGTAGCAACTTTGATGTCATACTGAAAATGAAATGCTCTGTTGATTATTTTGCTTAATCCTTATTATAATTTACTTGGAAAAGTGTGGTATCTATGTAATAAGCGTGCAATTTTCTTTTTTAAAAAAATTTATTTATTTTATTTGGCTGTACCAGGTCTTAGTTGCGGGATGTGAGGTCTTTTAGCTGTGGCATGTGGGATCTAGTTCCCTGACCAGGGACCAAACCCAGGCCCCCTGCATTGGGAGCGTTAGCCGCTGAACCACCAGGGAAGTCCCAAGTGTGCAATTTTCTAAGTGTTTAGATAAGAGATCTATATACTTTTTAAAAATATGAGTTATTAAAAAATCATAGACCATTTAAAGTAAAGGCAATTTATAAAGCATTTTGCAAACACTGTTTTATGAGGCCATCAGGTTAGAAATGACTGATGAACTAACTTTTTGTTTATGTTGCCCAATAGGAAAGCATAAATATATTGATATTTGGTCAGGTACTTACAGTTTAACAGTATTCAGGTATTTTAAAAGAAAGTTACAATCTAAACTGGAAAGTATGCAGGATTACCTGTAATCTGTAGATAACTTTTTTTTTTTTTTTGCTTAATTTTCTAACATTCTACTGTTGGAATATTTGCTTTGTTTCTGAATAGCTTATAATTAAGTTTATAAATTACTATGAAGCACAAAAGCCTCTAATCACTAAAAAAACTGCATTGGGCTCAGACACTTTGGCCCTGTTATAACTCAAATTTCTTGTCTGCAGAAAGGAGAGACATGGTGTCTTATCGCCTGTGTTTTATCTGATTTTGATTGGGAATTCGAGCTCTGTTTTTTATTCTGTTGAAGACACCCTGAAAACAGACAAAGGATCTCAAGGTAAGGAACAGGAAACACGTATTGATTTCCTTTATCCACCCAGTCTTTTTGCATCTCTTTGTATTGTACTATGATGGATTAGGGGGGACAGGCCAGCAAATTCCTCACATTTGCTACCGATTGGATGGGCTTTGGGAAAAAGGATTTGAGGCATATGCTAGTCAAGAGAAGAAACCTTAAAACCAGGTCTGGGTCAGTGTGATAAGTAGCAAGGCATATGTTCCCTACATCAGAAGGTCCCCAACCTCCTAATATATCTCTTAGCCACGCCCCCCCCCACCCCGCAGCTCTTTCTTAAAGCACACGCGCAAACACACACCCTACTGAAATAGATAACTGACGCTTTTCTGAATCTAATGTTCCTTTTGGTCATTTCTGTCTTCCCTTTCTCAGGAGTGAATAGAGTCATCAAAATGACGCTTTCTCACAAACTTATGGTTACCAGGGGGAAGGGTTGGGGGGAGGGATAAAACCAGAGTTTGGGATTGACATATATACGCTCCCATATTTAAAATGGATAACCAACAAGGACCTACTGTAGAGCACAGGGAACTCTGCTCAATATTCTGTAATAACCTACATGGGAAAAGAATCTGAAAAAGAATAGATACATGTATATGTATAACTGAATCACTTTGCTGTACACCTGAAACTAACACAACATTGTAAACCAGCTATAGTCAACAAAAAGTAAAAGTTAAAAAAAAAAACTTGCAGATCACTAAAAAAAAAAAAAAAAAAGTGATGCTTTCTCATTCTCACCTAAAATCTGCCAGATCAGTCTTTTTCAAAGTGTAGTTTGTGGAGAAATTGTATCCAAACCATACAGGGTAAAATGCAGATAGATCCTAAACTCATGGAAGCAGAGTCTTAGGGAGAGGGCCCAGGAATCTGTATTTCATCATACGAGTCTTGTGCACATTTAAGTTTGAAAGTCGTTGCTATGATTTGTTATATAGGATATAAATGGTAAATTAAATAAACCGAGGTACAGCCCTTCCAAGAGCTATTTGACACTCGGAAAAAGAAAAATACAAAAAGTCAAGGTGGCACACCAGCTCTCCTGGCCCCTGAAGCATCCCAGCCCCCTCTTCCCTACTGCTTGCAGTTCTTTGCCATTCTTCTTTCTCTGCAGTAAATTATTTACAACATAATTAAACAGTCATTGCCTGAATGTTTCTGGGCCTCTCACCCTATCCCACTCTGCCTTTCTAGTTTTTCCTGACCTTCCCTTTCTCACTCCTTTCAAGAGAGTAAGTTCAACAAATCGAAAAATGAAAGACAAAATAATTACCGTAGAAACGTAACACTAGAATGAATGGCTCTCCCCCAGATACCAGCAGGGGCAACTGTACAGCAGGCAGTCTGTTTTTATTTACTTATTTTTTTGGCTGCGCAACTTGGGGGACTTGAGGGATCTTAGTTCCCCGACCAGGGATCAAACCTGGGCCCCCTGCAGTGGAAGCGTGGAGTCCTTTCCACTGGACTGCCAGGGAAGTCTGGGAAGTCTGAGTTAGCCCCCACTCCATCCCTGTCTCCCCGTGTCAACCTTGCTCCCCCCTCCAGCCACCTGGAAACCCGAATGATGTCCCCGAGACAGCAGGTCTCCCAAACCCATCCTGCTGGAGCGATGCATCTCAGGAACCCTATCTCGAGGTTTTCCCTTCTTCCCATAAAACCTTTTCTGTTCTGCCTTCTGGGTGAGCAAAACAAACAACAAGTTAATCAAGAAAAATGTCTATTTTGGTATTTTTCATTGTGCATATAGTTTTGCTTTTTTTAAATATTTTTTTTTCTTTTTTTAATTGATGTATTTTTTTGATTGAAGTAGAGTTGATTTACAACGCTTCAGGAGTACAGCAAAGTGATTCAGTTTGGCATTATGGCTTTTACAAAAATGCTAATGTATAGTCCTGGCATTCAAAGGAATTTTTTAAAAATTAAAGTATAGTTGATTTACCATGTTGTGTTAGTTTCTGGTGTACTAAGCAAAGTGATACAGTTCTAAAAATATATATACATATAATATATATATATTCTTTTTCAGATTCTTTTCCATTATAGGTTATTACAAGATATTGAATATAGTTCCCTATGTTATACAGTAGGTCCTTGTTTATCTTTTATATATAGTAGTGTGTATCTGCTAATCCCAAATTCCTCTTTTATCCCTCCCCCTTCGTTTCGCCTTTGGTAACCATAAGTTTGTTGTCTATATCTGCAAGTCTATTTGTTTAGTTTTTCTTTTTAAATCAACTTTTTTGAACTACACTTTGATAGAATAAAATTCATCCATCTTGAGTGTGCAGTGAAAAGGGTTTTGACAATATACACCTGTGCAAATATCTCCACAATCAAGATACACAACATTACTCATCACCCCCAAAATTTTCTTCCTGCCCATTTGCAGTTAATCTTACCCACACATGACCTCCCAGCCCCAGGCAACCACTGGTCTGCTTTTGGTCATTATAGATAAATTTTACCTGCCTTAGAGTTTCATAGAAATGGACTCATACCATGGATACTTTTTGTGTCTGACTTTTTTTCTCTCAACAGAATGCTTTTGATATTCATTCATGTTATTGAGTGTAAGGATATATCACAGTTTTTTAATCCATTCTCCTATGGGGCGACAGCTGGGTTGTTTCAACTTTGGAACTATTAGGAACAAAGCTGTTATCATTATTGTGCATGATTCTTTCTTGGGCATATATTTTCATTTTTCTTGGATAAAAACCTTGGAGTGGAGTTACTGTGTTATATGGTAAATTTGTATTTAACTTTACAAGGAGCTGCTGAACAGTTGTCCTACGTGATTGTATCACTGACATTCCCATCAGCAATGGTTGAGAGTTCCAGTTGTTCCACATCCTTGTAAACACTTACTATTGTCAACCATTTTAATTTTAGCCATTTGGATAGGTGTGTAGTGGTATCTCACAGTGATTTTATTTTGCATTTCTCTGATGACTAATGATAATGAGCATTTTTCATGTGCTTTTTATTCCCATTCATATAGTTTCTTTTTTGAAGTACCTGCTAAAACCTTTTGCCCATTTTAAGTAGGTTATATGTCTTATTACACATACACACACACAATACTTTTGATACTGAACTCAACGGATCAATTCTGATGGTAAGCATCAGACTGCGTGGTAAAGGATGGAGTCTTTTTGTATATGGGAGATGGAATTTTACCCCATATAAGGCTGCAAAGTACTGGAACCTAGTATTAACCTTGCCCTTGCTATGTTTTGGAATAACACAGAGATCAGGAGGACAGGCTTAAGTCAAGCAGCCTGGATTCACACATGGGCTCCACCACTTATTAAATGCATAACATTGGAAAAAGTGCCCAGTTAAACCGTGGCTCAGTTTTCTCTGCTGTAAAATGGGGCAATGCTCACCTCATAGTGTGCTCTGATATTTAAGTGAGGTCATTTAAAGCACTTTGAACTGTCCCAAAACAGAGTGACCCCTCAATAAATGTTGACTGTTATCAGGATGAAGAATCTGAGTTTCATTCATTAAAGTGCTCACCCAACCACATTCTTTCCAGAATCTTTATCTATACAGCTTCATAGCTGTCCTCCAGTCCTCAACTCTATTTCTACATCTGTTTTCTAGACAAACAGTCTCTGGAACCTTATTCTCCTTTTGCCTGCAGGTGATTTGCAAAAGCATCCGTAGAGAAGGGTAGAGAAGGAAGTGGTGTGACGGTAGCTTTTACCTGACTGGGTTTAAATTTTGTATCAATTTATACCCATCTGTTCCTTGGAAGTCTGATTTTTTTTTTTTAGAATATTTCAACAAAGACCTGACATAACTTAAAGTTCAAGAGAGGGAAGAGAAACTAGACTTATTCCAGCAGGAGGCTGGCAGTAACATTTGACAATTACATTCTTTTATTTCAGGGCAGAAAGTTAGTGGCCTTCAAGACAAACAGAGGAAGTGAAACTTTAACAGCTTTTAGCTTTGAACTTCAGGAAGCCCTAAACATTCCTGAAGGCACATATTAAATGAAAAAAAGAAAGAAAGAGAGAATTAAAATGTATTAGATTAAGAGAATAAAAGACAAAAACCACGCAATCACCTCAACAGACACAGAAAAGTCATTTGAAAAATGACAAACATCCAACATTCATTCATAATAAAAACTCTGAAACTAAGAATAGAAGAGAACTTCCTCAACCTGATAAGGACATCTATAAAAAACCCACAGCTAACATCACACTTAATGATAAAATACTGAATGTTTTCCTTCTCAGATCACAAACAAGGCAAGAATTTCTGCTTTGAGCAATTGTATTTAACCTTGCTCTGAAGTTCCTCTAGCTCATGCAATAAAAAAAAAAAAAAATTCTTTTAAAATTAGGGGCATCCAGATTGGGAAAAAGAGAAGCAAAATTATCTTTATTCACAGATGATATGATCCTATATGTGAATCCAAAGGAATACCCCCAAAGTTTACCAGAACTCATAAAGGACTTTAACAAGATTACAGAGAAGTAAACAAGAGTTAATATCTTTATACACTAGCAATGAACAATCAGAAACTGAAATTAAGAAAATAATTCCTTCACAGTAAGAGCAAAAAGAGTAAAATATTTAGGAACAAATTTAATAGAAGAAATGCAAGACTTGGACACTGAAAACTATAAAAAAATCACTGAAAGAAATTAAACAAGGACTAAATAAACGGAAAGACAGTTCACGTTCAGGGATTGGAAGGCTAAATACAGTCTTGTCTAGATTGCTTTTCTCATACTGATCTGTAAATTCAGCATAATCCCTGTCAAAATTCCACCAGAGAGGATGGAAAATTGAGTATCCCTATTAGCTTGGACAAGGGTACAGATGGAAGTCCACAGCCTGCTCTCTTCTCCTTCCATGAACTGGCTCTGTCTTACACCATGAGGGGCTTTGCATGCGCACACGTGTGTGTGTGTGCATGTCCCAGCCCATGGGTATAACTTCCAACTTCTTCTCCCCTCACCCCATCACAACTAGCTTCCCTTTGGCCACACCTTCAACCTCGGGCTGTGCACACAAAAACCAACGTCCCCTTTTAGGAGCACAGACCCAGGGCAGAGGACCAAAGCGTTGCTGGGAAAAAGCTCTCTCCCAGCCATTTGGATGGGGAATTGCACAGCTCTGTTTCCTAGAGACACGGTCTAGAAGCAGAAACGTGGGCTCCAAATGGGCACATCCCTTTGGCCTCACTGACGCCTCTGAAGGGAGCCCGAGGTGTCCTCTAAAGGAATGCTTCTCAAACTTTAATATGCACACAAATCACCGTGGATCTTGTTAAAATGTAGGTTTAGTAGGTCTAAGGTAAGGCATGATGGTCGCCTTTCTCATGAGCTTCCAGGTGATGGATGCTCTGCTGCTGGTCTGTGGACCACACTTTGAGTACCAAGGCTGTGTGTGCAGCAGTAGCCCAGATAGGAGCCCACTGAGCTGACTCTAAGGGCAGAACTCATCGTGTAATATTAGTGACAGCTAGAGGAGTGAGAGGTTGTCTAGACCCATCAAGCCTTCATCACCTGTGGCTGGGCATGCTGGTGAGGGCTGACAGGGAGATAATGGACAGTGCTTGCCGTACTGGTTCTTGAGAAGCTGATCGTCTACCAGGCAAGTCAGATACAAAAAAATAATTGCAGGACATTGTATAATGGGGAACAGTAGACGAATCTATGAGGCACATCGGTGACACAGTAGACGTGAGTAATGTCTGAGCAGAGCCGTGAGGGATGCACTGGGCTTCACAGAGAACAAAGAGGGAAAGGTGATTCAACACAAAGGGAATGATGTATCTGAGGTAGGTTGTATATTCCAAAGAAGGCTGCAGCAATATCTCTAACCTCATAAAACCTCCTAGAAATTTCCACTCCCCTATCAAGAGGTGATGTTTAGTTCCCATCTCCTTGAACGTGGGTGGATTTATGATGGCTTCCCCGAATGCAATGTGGAGAAATGACACTCTGTGACTTACAAGGTTAGATTAGAAACGAGTGTGTAGTTTTTGTCAGGTTTTCTTGGGTTGCTTGTTTTTGGAACCAAGCCACCATGCTGTGAGGGAGCCAAGAAGCCCATGGAGTCTCGGTAGGGAGGAACTGAGGTCCCCACCCAGGAGTCTTGTTGAGCTCCAAGCCAACAGCCAACAGCAACTTGCCAGCTATGTGAATGAACCATCAGGAAAGCAGGTCTTCCAGCCTTCAGTCAAACTGCTCCAGGTGACACTGCATGGAGCAGAGATAAGCCATCCCACCAAGCTCTGGCCAAATTTCAGATCCACGAGCAAAAGAAATGATTGTTGTTGCTTACCAACTTTCGGAGTGGTTTATTTCACAGCAATATATTTCAGGAACACGTAAAGGTAAAGAAGTGTGTTTTAAAACATGACCCAAATAAGGGCATGTTTATATATAACTCAGCTATTAGAAATAAAAACATAAAAATATAGGAGATGTTGGGAATGTTGAATTTGTGATGTGGAGGGGAAAAAGTTTCATCAACAAAGTGCTAGTCGTGTGCGTGTAATGCAGTTGTACTGTGTGGTCAACCACGCTTGGATTAATTATTCATGGCTCTGCCAGAACATGTTCTAGATGTAAATATAAATGTATTTATCCAACATATTTTTCTTTCTGGAAGAAAAACAAATTGTTATTGAAAATAATAATCATCTGCAATTGTGTGTGCTCTGGAGATGAAGCCCAGGTTGACAATTTCAAAAGAAATCAATTTATAGTTTTTACTACCAAAATGGAAACATGATATAATTTCAAAAACAAATAAAAAACCCCACCTGAAATCTTCTATGAGGGATACATCCCCACATTTTTGGGATAGAAGTACACAACTCTGACCTGCCAACAGTCCCCTTATTTTTCCTCCTAATACACATTTATTTTTTTAAAAAAATTTTTATTTAAAAATTTTTTTATTGGAGTATAGTTGATTTACAATGTTGTGTTAGTTTCTGCTGTACAGTAAAGTGAATCAGTTATACATACACATCTATCCACTCTTTTTAAGATTCTTTTCCCATATAGGTTATTACAGAGTATTGAGTAGAGTTCTCTGTGCTATACAGTAGGTCCTTGTTGGTTATCTATTTTATATATAGTAGTGTGTGTATGTCAATCCCAATCTCTTAATTTACCCCTCCCCTAAATACACATTTCTAAGAGAACCAAGCAAGAGCTTCTGAAAGAGGTAAAATTTATCGCTATTCTTTAAGGCTGACAACCTTATTTTCTATAGGCCTGAGGAGTAGTGGGTGCACGCTGGTTGGAGAGAGAAAGATTTAGAATGTACTGAACTGATATGCCAACATTGTTTTCTGGGCTGTGGGTCTCCCTAAAATTTTTTTTTAAATTCTTTTGACCCTACTCTAGTGTTTAGTTGAAAAAGCAAATATCCTCAAGTATCATAAGGATTTACATTACATGTAGGAGTTTGGAATCAGAGATTCCTGGGATGGAAATAGCACATGACAAATATCTTCCTTCTGCTCTCAGCTAAGCTGACTACTCCTCCTGGAATACTGGGCTCAGTTCCTGACCACATGTTTTTATAGACACATAGGCAATTTAGAGTGTGTTCAGAAGAGGGTGACTTAAATGGTCCAGGAACACAAACCTGTGTCACATGATGAACAAACGGAGAAAAGGTGGATGTTTCCTTGAGGAGAAGACAACTCATGGGGCATGTTAGCCAGTTTTAAATAATGAAAGAGCTTTCTTGCAGAAGAGCTGTTAACATAACTCTGTAGTTCCAACGGCAGAATGAGAAAGGGATTGGGAAGCAACTGAGGGGTGAAGAGAGTCAAAACTGTCCAAGGATGGGATTGGCTATCAGGGGAGGTAGGTGGTCCCATCCTTGGAGACATTCAAGCAAGTTATTTTGAAAGAATTCTACATAAGGTAGTGGTTGGATTAGACATCCTGCAAAATCCTTCCCACCGCTGAAACCAAGCAGGACCCTGTGGGTCTCCTGGGTACAAAAGCCTCTCCGTCCCCCATTTCTTGTTTGTAGGGAACAGACTCTAGCCTCCATGACCTTCCCTGAGTCCCAAAGGGCAAATTCAAACAGTTGCTAATCAGGGAAGGGAGGGGGTGCAGAGACAAGGGAGGAACAGTCAAGAGGGACAGAGAGGGGCTTCGCAGGTGGCACAGTGGTTGAGAGTCCGCCTGCCGGTACAGGGGACACGGGTTCGTGCCCCGGTCCGGGAGGATCCCACATGCCGCGGAGCGGCTGGGCCCGTGAGCCATGGCCGCTGAGCCTGCGCGTCTGGAGCCTGTGCTCCGCAACGGGAGGGGCCACAACAGTGAAAGACCCATGTACCGCAAAAACACAGGGAAAAAAAAAAAAAAAAACCAAGAGGGAAAGAGAGGACCAAGATGGAAGCCCTAATGTCTTTTATAATCTTAGAGTATGTTTGATTTACAATGTTGTGTTAGTTTCGGGTGCACAGCAAAGTGAATCAGTTACACATATACATGTATCTATTCTTTTTCAGATTCTTTTCCCATATAGGTTATTACAGAGTACTGAGTAGAGTTCCATGTGCTATACAGTAGGTCCTTGTTGATTATCTATTTTATATATAGTAGTATGTGTATGTTAATCCCAAACTCCTAATTTATCCCTTCCCCTCACCTTTTTAAGTGAACTTAAAATTTTTCAGTATGATATTTATACTACGAAGTAGTGGGACTTAAAGAAGTCCTCATGTAATGTAGCAGTTTCAATGTGATTGGTCGTCCTCCATAAGATTTCACTGCTGAAATTCTAGTCTATAAATCAGGAAAAAAGTATATTCAGTGGCTTGCTGATAGTATTTGCAAAGCAACTTTTATTACTCATTCAATGCTAATTATACATTTTGAGAGTCCAATTAAGACTAACTTGTATATGTACTTTACATATAAAGATACTTATGCACACACCTGTTTGAACTTGTGGGTTAAGACGCAGCATGTTTTGAGCTTCCCTGGAAAAGCTATAGATGGTGGAGAGAGTGGATGTCTGCCCTTCACTTTGAAAAAAGCAGAGAGAACTCTATCTCTTCCAAGTGAACCTTCCTTACAAGTGCCTAACTCCTTAGTGTTGGAACATGTCAGAAGGGGAAAAGAAGCCAACTTTTTGAATTCTTATATATTCTTCAGAGTGTCCTTCACTGGGCCCCTTTCTCTTACCTTTAAAAGGGAGAGAAATGAAAGGAATTAATGAGAAAGCTAATACTCTACTCGCTCTGTCTTTAAACCACAGAAGAACTTGGGCGTTTGTACTGATTTGCTGAGGCCAGTCTAAGGAAAGTTGAGCACAGCATGGGATTGAACAAATCAACTATTAAGCAAATGCAAATGGAAGAATTGGGGGCAACATATCAGCTATGATCAAAGGAACAGCGTTTATAACCTAGGTGGAGATGGTGAGCAATAACTTGAGTGAAGGAGGCCATGCAAGTTAGCAAATCCAAGGCAGATGGACAAATAGAAGTCTAGTGTCAAATGATATTCACGAATGTGGAGTTCTGATGACCAAGAGGCAAGGGGAGTGCACATCTATGGAGATGCATGGTTTGGGTCACTCTTCAAGCAAGAACTTGCTTATCTGATGCGGGCAGTTCAGTTAGCTGACAGCTTACAGCTGTGCCTTCAAGACCCATCTCCCCTTTTGAACCGAGGACATGCTCTTCCTGGGCAGTCTCTGCAAAGGACCAAGTGTGATGGAAGCACTAGGACCTGGTAATGTCTGCCAAAGGTGGGACCGCTTTATGGACGATCTTTGCACTGGAGCTTTTTGTTAGGCTAGGTGAGACTTCCTCAGAGTCAGTCCAAGGCTCTTCTTGCCCCAAACCTCCTTCCTTCCCCTCTCCTTTCGCAGGTGTCAACCCTGCCTTGTAGCCTGAAGGATTTCCCTGCCTACTTCTGCTCCCTTTTCCCTTTTTTTTTTCATAGATAAATAAATTTCTTGCACTTCTAACTTCATCCTGAGGTCTGCTTCCCTGAAAACTCAGCTGACACAGGGGATTGGATGGGTGATGGCTCCATTGTTCTAGGACACAGCCTGAACAGAGCCAGGCTGGTAAGATAAATCATCAACTGGGGGCCTTGGCTTTTCTGATGATGGTAACTTTTTGTTTGACCCTGGTTTGAATATTAATCCCAGAGAGCCCAAAGACATAGCTTACCTATGGGGTCCTCATAGTAAGCCCTGGTCAGTAGAAAAATAGAATAGACAGCAAGTGAAAGAGAGCAGAAGAATCTTTATTCTTCTCCATTCATAAAACTTGTGCCCTCCTGTGAATATACTGAAAACCATGGAATTATGCATTTTAAATTGGTGACTTGTATACTCAGTGAATTATATCTTGATAAAGCTGTTATTAAAAAATTATGCACTTCCAAACATTGAAGTAGTACTAAGGTGACTGTACAGGGAAAAAAGCAATGAGATAAAGAGAGCAAATAGCATCTTCTTCATTTTGGTCACATATAAGGAGATTTCATAATTTTTTTTTTTTTTGCGGTACGCGGGCCTCTCACTGCTGTGGCCTCTCCCGTTGTGGAGCACGGGCTCCGGGTGCGCAGGCTCAGTGGCCATGGCTCACGGACCCAGCCGCTCCGCGGCACGTGGGATCCTCCCGGACCGGGGCACGAACCAGTGTCCCCTGCATCGGCAGGCGGACTCTCAACCTCTGCGCCACCAGGGAAGCCCCATAATTTTTCTTAATGGAATCTGCTGAGAGGGCCAGAATGTTCATAAAGCTCTGGAAAATATTCGTTAATATACTTCTGAACTTCTAAGACATAGTAAAGAGCTCGTGTATTCTTTGAAATGATTGTTGAAATAAAAGACATAGCACCCTAAGAAACCTACCTCCCAAAGTTCCATAAATTGAGGAAATGGCAGTTGAATAGCAGGTATATTCCTTGATTTGACCAGCCCTTATGGGGTGCCTACTCTTTATCCTAAAGTGTAGACACAGAGATAAATAATCCTTGGTCTCTGCCCTTGCGTTGCTCACAGCAAAATAGGGGTTTTTAAACAGTGTAGGATATTGGGAGGCACACTGCTGTGACTGACGGGGAGAATGTTTGCAAGAAAAAGTAGCAGACTCAAGTGAGTCTCTACTACCTACTGATGTACAGCAAATGACCCTCAAAACTTAGTGCCTGAAACCGTTGATTATCTCAAGGTTCAAGACTGGCTTAGCTGGGTGTTTCCAGCTCAGGGTCTTTCATGAGGTTGCACTGCAGGTGTCCAGTGGGGTGGCATCATCTGAAGGCTCAGCTAAGGTGGAAGGACTCTAGGTCACTCATGTGGGTATCAGGGGGAGACCTCAGTTTGCAGTCAGATGGGTGTCTCCATAGGGCCACTCACCTTATGGCAGCCACCTTCTCCCGAAGTGAGTGACGAGAGAGGGAGAGACGGAGGGACAGAGAGGACCAAGATGGAAGCCCTAATGTCTTTTATAATCTCAGTAGTGATGTACTATCCCATCTCAGTGGAATACCAACCAACCTTAGTAGGATGTGGCAAGTGACTACACCAGGGTGTAAATACCAGGAGGCAGGCATCATTGGGGCCGTCTTTGAGATTGACTACCATTCTTGGGCAGGGGCTGGGGTGGGAGGAACAGCCAGACTTCTGTGTTTGCATCTTCATTTATGTGAATGGTGCCATCTGATGTTTTGCAGTGTGCAACATACACAACTGTACATGGTGGCCCAAGTGGGAAAGTCAGGGCGATGTGTCCTCAATCCCTTCCATTCTCTGTTAAGAATTAATTCATTTATTCATCTGGGCAACAAGCATTTGTTAAACACCTGGTGCATGCCTCTGTGTTGGTGCTATACTAGGTAGTGGGGTCTTTGGGTTTCAGCTCTAATGGGGCTTCAATTTTCCCACAGGGTTCTTAAATATCCAAGACATTCAGAGGGACCACAGGGTGCCTATGGCCCCTTTCAAACGAGGCCGTAAGCAAAAGATTATTGACTTTTATCCCATTCTCTCAGGATCCATTATTAGTTTGGTAAACAGACTAATAATGATATTTTGATATTTCCTCCGAGGGGTACAATCCAAATGTTTAACAACCCCTGATCATTGGGTGCCTAATGAGAATAGAAGTTGTGTAACCAAGGAGCAGCTCTACCAGGGTGATGTGTTTTGCTGAAATCCAGCCCAGTTATCCCCAGAGAGGTCTTTTTCATCACCTTTCTAGTCAAACTAGAAAACTAATGGTGACTCTAGCTACTCACAAAGCTGGCAGTAACAAAAGTTACAAGAAGAGACCTACAAAAACATTCCCATTTGCCAATTCTAGGGGGTAAAATGTGGGCTCTATATTAAAGCTTAGAAAGAAGTGTAGGAGAGGAGGGAGGGAGTTCACGACGATGCATTGATGGACCAGAGCAGGAAATCGAAGGAAGGTGAGCTATTTGTTTTGGAGACCAAGTTTAAGTCTCAGGGGAGAGGAACTGAGAAAATCAAGTAAAATCTATTTTTTTTTAACACTGGACTCATGCTGAAGTGTCCTGACATTCACAGACTCTAGAGCCAAACTGCTGATTCCAGATCCCAGATGTGCTGTATGATTGTGGGCAAGTGATTTCATTCCCCTTCTCTTCAGTGTTCTCATCTTTCAAGTGGAAGTGACTGAATGAAACCAACCTTATGGGGTGTTTCTGAGCTAGTATATGTAAAGTGCTAGCATTTTGCCTGGCACAAATTAAGAACACGCTAAATGCTAATGTTATTATTGAAGAAATTAGAATAATGTCCATCATGCCAGCAACTGAAAGAGGGCAATTTCATTCACTCAACTAGTATTTATTGAATATATATATGGCAATGAACCCCAGCCAACGAAATCCTTCTTTCCAAAGTACTTATATGTAGAGGGGAGAGGGACAGAGGAGCAGAGGAGAAGGGGAGGACTAAAATAAATAAGTAAAAAGTATGTTATTTCCGATTTCTTATGATGCTCATGAAGAAAAATAAAGCAGAGAAGGGAGATAGGAGGCGCTGGGGGAGGGAAGCACGTTACAGAGATAGGAAACTGTTGGTTGAGAAATGTTTGGTGCGTTCTACACTAGCAAGGAGACCAGTGCAGCTGGAGGGAGAAAAGAGGGGGAAGTCATACAACGTGAGGTCAGAGGGGTCCTGCCTGGGGTGGCAGTCAAATCCTGTAGTGGCATGTAGCCTTTGTAAGGTCTCTGGCTGTGGTTCTAGGATAAGAAGCCACCTGAGGTTTTGAAAAGAGGAGAGACCTATTCTAACCTATGTTGTAAAGGATCACATATTCAACCTATGTTGTGTGTAGGATGGGGGCTGGGGTGTGTGGGGAAGTGGATAGGGGAATTAGAAAGATCAGGTAAGAGGCTGTTGCTGAGAGATGATGGTGGCTTGGACCAGGGAATTAGCTGTGGGGAGGGAGATGGGAAGAAATGGATACTTTCAGGATATATTTTCGAAAGCAGAGTTAACAGAATTTGCTGAGGAATTGGATGTAGTGTGAAAAACAACGAGTCAATGATAGAAAAGCTCTGAGAGGAAATGTTATATCCCAACCACCTAGACAGTGCCTGGTACTCGACAAATATTCCTTGAATCAGTGAAAAGCATAACTGTGATTTGTATTATGATGCCCTTCTTAAACTCAGTGAATAGTATATAGCAGTTAAAACACCTACAGATAAATGAAGTCCTGTAGCAACTACAGTTTCAGCATTTGAGCAGTGAAGCCTTTTCCAGTCCTTTCATAAAGTTAGAAGTTGCCATTTCTGCATCCCTGGCCCCCAGCTGCCAATGACCAGGACTGAAAAAGTCAACCTGGATAACTTTCTGTAACAGAAGAGTACTTTATTACAAAATAGTCATTGTGAACAAACAGAAACCAACAGGATATACACCTAAGAGTATACAAAAGAGTAGTTTATTTGGAGAAAAGCACAGAGACCTAGGAAATGGGGATTCTGTCATCTATCCTCACCAGACAGTTGCAAAACATACTGAAACACAGTCAATACAATGAGAATATTAATACACACGGATTTCATGAGGTAAAATAAGTTATGTAGACATTTAAGGCAGTCTATGAAATACTTCAACTTGGTCATATTCTAAGTATTAAAAAAATACGATGCATTTTATGTCATCTTTACCTACTAATATATTGCACCATGTGTGAGAGAGAGGTGGCTGTATAATCAACGATAAGCCCAGGATATGGTAATTTCTAATCCTCCAGTACATATTTTAGAGCTTAAGGGTAACAGGGCCTGTTGATGTCCTTGACTGATACACAGAACAAACCCACGTTTTGCTCAGTGGTGATTCATGGAGACTACAAGCAATTTTCAGGGATGTTATAAAGGTAATAGTCAATTCTTGAAGAAGGCATTTGATAAAAGACGTTCAGTTCTAGACATATGTACAGATCTCGACTTTCTCCTGTCCTCTGGGGTCTCATGGCTGCTTGAGTTGCAGGGGTGGGGGAAATTTTGTGGAAGCCGACTTAGCATAGCAGACATAGGTTTTTCTTTTTTTAATGGTTATCTGGGGTGAAGATGATAGGGGGACCTAATGTTTCCTCGGGTCACCCACAGCACTGCTCCTGTTCTCATAACCCTTCAAGTGGACCTTAGGGCAGCATCCCACTCGCTCTGGGAGTGCTCCACCCCCCCCACCCCCACCCCCACCCCCCGCGTGCCGCACTCTCCCCCCAGTATACCGGGGATGAATGGTTGGAAGCTCTTGGCTCCCACATTCTGGGCCCTGAAGGCGGAAGGACCCTCGTGCTGCAATGTCAGGTTTAGAGGCTGGCTTAGCCTAGGCGAACTTTCCAGGCCATAGCGAAGTTTTCCACCCTGGGTGCACGTGGACACCACGCGTCCGAGTTGCGGTTAGTGTGTCAACAGGGTCAGTTCAGTAGCCACTTCGAGAAAGCTTCGAGGCCAGTGTGAAGCCAGGGCCGCGGTGGCCGGGGGTAACACGCCGCCCCTGCTTCGCCTTAGGGCAACCCCCCCTCCCCCCCCACCCCCGGCCAGTGTTTGCCTTTAACGCGCGTGCCCGTCAAGGTCCCCGCGTCCCCTCCCTCCGGCCCGCCCGGCAGCCTCTGTTTCCCCCCACCCACCCCGCTCCCGGTCCCGGCCGCTCCTTCTCCATGGGACGCCCCTCGCCCACTCCCGCCGCTGCCCGCTCCCGGGACCCGGCTGTCACTTCACTTTTCCGCGCCGCCTTCCAGCCTTCTCGCCCGGCCGCGGGGCCCCGCCGTGCGCGCGCCCGCCACCGCCCCCTCGCGGCCGCGCGCCCGCGGAGGAGGGGCGGAGCGGGGAGGGGGCAGGGAGGCGCGCGGCGCGGCGGGCCGACGTGGGACTCGCGCTCTCGCGGTCTCTCCCGGGCGGGCACGCGGGCACGCGCAGTCGCGGGCGCGCGCGCGGACGGCCGGGCGGCGGCGGCTCACGGAGGCGGTGGCTCCACTTTTCAGGACTCAGGGGCGGCCACAGCGACAGCCGCGGGCAGCAGCCTCGGGAGCCGGAGCTGGAACGGCCGGGGCGGCGGCGGCGGCGGCGCCGGGGGTGAGTCCGGGCGGGCGCGGGCGCGGCGGGGACAGGCGTGGCCGGGCGGTCCGGTGCGCGGTGCGCGGGTCCGGGTTCGGTGACCGGACGGTCCGAGGGGACATCCCGTCACCGGGGCCTCCTCCGCGCCCCTTTCCCCCGCGCCTCCGCTGACTCCTCTCCCCGGGCTGGGGCTCGAGCTCGCGACCTGCGCGGACGCCCCTCCCTCAGGTACCCGTTGGGCCCCCGCCCCGACCCCCCGCTCCCCTCGGCGCCGCTCGCGACCCGGTTCCCTCCCCGCGCCCCGCGTGCCCCCGTCCCCGCGCCCCCTCCCGCGAGCCTCCTGCCCCGGTTTCTCGCCCTTTCCACCCCTCCCCCTCCTCCCCATCCACCCCTCCTCCTGCCTCTTCCCTCCCTGCCCATCCTCTACCCCCTTCCGTTCTCGGTTCCCCATCCCTCTCCAGCCGCATCCTGGAAGTAAGTCTTTGCAAAAGTACAGGATAAATGTCACGGTGGAAAGTGCCCGGCTCGGTCTTCTGCTATTTTCACTAATTGCATAATTGCAGCACATGGTGTCTCTCCGGGCGAGTGCAGGGTCTGGCCCCCCCGGGGCCCGCCTGGAGACCCGGTGGGGTGTGTTTGTGTTTGCCCTGGTGTGGAGTGTGTGTTGTCCTGGTCTTTTGTGAAGCCCAGCGCTTGTCACAGTTTGGAGCCCAAGCCCATTTTTCTCCAACCTCTTCTCTGCAGCTCCCACTGGCCTGGTTCGAAACTGGATTCTCCCCCCGCCCTCCCCTTCTTCTCCCCCCTCCCTCTCTCTTCTCTCTTAGTGTTTTGATCCTTTTGCCCTTTACCATTTCTAATGAAGATAAAGCGTAGCTTCTTGTGTTTTTTTTCCCACGACCGACCAGAAATGTCCAATCCATCTTCCCTTAAGGAAATTAAGGCCGCTTTAGAAAGACCTCATCCTGTGCTCGGTGGCTGTTAGACCTATTTGCATGTCTTCAAGATTCATCGTTTTGCCTTCTGTATTCTTGAGCGTCTACTCAAATATTTCTATTTAAGAGTACAAAAGGAAATGCTAGGGTTTACCTTAAGAGTATCTCGCCTTTCAGAAAGATATTAAGTTCTTCTTAGTTTTTTTTTTTTTGTTGTTGTTGTTGTTGCTTTAAAATCCCTGATTCCTAAAAATGTATGTTTCTGAATAGGTGGTAATTCAGTCTGGACCTTGGGAATCTAAATATTTGTGTTTACTCAGTTTGGATGCTCCTTGGCTGTTTAGAGTTTTGTATGTGGGCTGATGCCAATGACGGAGGGTTTTCATATAATGTCATAGCCCATTATAGAAAGGTGGTCCCCTCCAGGACATAGCACCTTTTCCTCAAAACTTTGGTGTTCCACGATTATTTCGTGCATAAATATCTCTGCAGGTAAGTGCAAAGCTGGCTATTGCTCGATATTCTGCATAAAATATAAATTATTTTACATTTTAGAAAAGTTTGGAAACGTGAGTGGGAAGACAAATAGCAAGAAATCAGATGACAGAATTACGCGTTTTCCTGTTGTAAAAGCTCAAAGGAACATTTGCTTTTGCAGTTTTATACGATGAGGTACACTTATAAGGCTTATCTGGACAGTAATCCGGATTTATGGAGTGACTATGGTTGTTTTTACGTTATCAGTAATATTTATAACCAAATCATTTCATTTTTATGGAACATGTGAGTTTCATTTTGGATGTTGCTAATTTCCAAGACTGTAATTTACAATATGGAGTACATTGCTAATACAGGTTTAGGTAATTTGTGTGTTGAAGAAAGAAGGATATGTAAACTCTTAATATAACCCGCATTTGAGGAAAGTTCTACTTTACTATTTTATGTTTAGAAGCCAAGTTTTACTTTGAGTACAAGGCAAAAATTTAAGTATCTTAATATCTTTGAAACTATCATGGAAGAGTAGCTCTATGTTTATAACGGCGGGATTCAAGTTCATCTTCACTCTAGATAATTGGATCAAATTAGCTATTTAGGAATTAATATTAATAGATGATTTTAAAGCGCTGATTTAGAAGATAACATTTAGAGAGTTTTAATTCAGGAAGTTTCATTCATTTGTACTTTAGAGAGACAAAACACCAGTCTTGTAACTAATTAAAATGCTTATGGACAGTTTTTTCTTCATAAAGATTAGTTGTCACTTAGTTTTTCCCCATACTTTTTACGTAAGCAGGCATTCAAAAACCAACAGCCACAGAATTTCCCCTTACTCTTGATATTTGAAAAAGATATGAAAACTTTGTTTCTACAAGTTTCTATAGTGGTTATTCGTGGCCTTGAGCAAATTTATCATCTGTAGGTTAAGATTTGGACAAAATAAGGTATCTTAGGTCCAAAGTGGAAATAATCTTTTTTCCTTATTGTGAAACTGTAGAAATTATACATCTATTTGGGTATTTTAATAGTTCTCTAGTGAGACTAATTTTAGTCTTCTGATATTCTGGAGCAGTTTCTGAAATTTGGGTTTCAGATTATGGCTCAGATTATATCATTGAGTAGTCTTTTAAGTAATTATATATACTTGTGGCATTATTAGATATTATGTAGTTACACATAAATAAAATTATTAAGATGAACGTGTCGCTTTATAACTAATGTAATATACAACTGAATTTCTAGGCATAGTTTATTAAACTGAAGCTGGAGTTTCAGTAAAAAAGAATTTTACTTAGGTTTCCATATGTTTGTCATATAATGGATTGCTTCTGGTTTAAGACGTATAAAATAATTTCTCACTCATTTCACATATCTCAAAATATTGCCAGCAGCATTTTGCTGTGTCTGAGGGCCTTTCTCTGAGAATTCTTCTCTTTCTTACTCGCATGCACATCTGCTCTATCTAACATGCTCTTATATACATACTTATAAGGTTTTCAACTTCTGATATATTTTTTTTACTGAAAGAAGTAAGCTGAAAAAAGAAATCAGTGTTAAATCCAAGGGTGAGAATTTAAGTGAAATAGCAATGAAAGGAAAAAAAAGCAAGAAATACGTTAGGACGGTTAGAGCTAGATGTGAAACATACTGATATAAAATTTCAGGATTCTATTAAGTGACTTTAGTGCTCATAAAAGATGTCACGGCAGTGGAGACTCATGCTCTCCATTTACAGGGTAGAGAGAAAAGCAGTCAGGGTTCCCTGTGTGTTTCAGGATTCTATTAAGTGACTTTAGTGCTCATAAAAGATGTCACGGCTGTGGAGACCCATGCTCTCCATTTACAGGGTAGAGAGAAAAGCAGTCAGGGTTCCCTGTGTGTTTCAGAGCTGCATGGAGGAGGGGGCCGTTGAGGGTGAGAGGGTGGTGGTGCTGTGTTTGCCTGTTGTCTTATTGAAGACGTTCAGGAATTTCTGTTGACTCTTCACCCCCTGTACTTCCTGATTCCTCCGTTCTCTTGCAGTGCTTTTTGGTTTGTGTTACCATACGAATTTCAACCACTTAAAGGTCTGTATTAGGAAATCACTTTGATTTAGAGCAAGCTACAAGTTAAATCTTTGGTGATGATGAGTTTTAATCATTGTCAGCTAGCTATACATTTGGACCGATTATAGTAATAAAAAACAGTGCTTTATTTGAGGTGTTTCTCTTTTACGTATTGATTCTTATTCTCGATCTATCAAATACAGTTTTATTTCAAGTCCTGATTTGATTGAGAGTAACATAGTATCTTTTTCAAAAGGAATTTGTCCCATTTATCTGTGATTCTTAAAGGTATATTTTGTGTTGTTAATGTCACTTCTTTTTTTTAAATTAATTAATTAATTTATTTATTTGGCTGTGTTGGGTCTTCGTTTCTGTGCGAGGGCTTTCTCTAGTTGCGGCGAGCGGGGGCCACTCTTCATCGCGGTGCGCGGGCCTCTTACTGTCATGGCCTCTCTTGTTGCAGAGCACAAGCTCCAGACGCGCAGGCTCAGTACTTGTGGCTCACAGGCTCTACAGCGCAGGCTCAGTAGTTGTGGCGCATGGGCTTAGTTGCTCCGCGGCATGTGGGATCTTCCCAGACCAGGGCTCGAACCCGTGTCCGCTGCATTGGCAGGCGGATTCTCAACCACTGCGCCACCAGGGAAGCCCCTAATGTCACTTCTTAAAGGTAGTTTTGTTTTTTAAGGCAGAGGTACCTCAGAAGGTAGCTGCACCATCTCAAGTGGTTATGAGGTGACAGTAACATCGTTGAGAGTCTGGGTGTGGGTTTTGTCAGTTTGGTTTTGGACTTGTCAGTAAACTCTAACCTAGCTGGGTCACAAGGGATGTATTCATGGTGCTCAAACTCAGAAATTGATTATGATAGAATGACAGTTGTGAAGAGGACTGGCACTTTTTTGGTGTTATCTAGGTTGTAACAACTTACAGTACCTGTGTACCAAGGTATTGAGGAAATTGAGTTGGTAATCAGAGTTGCTTGTGGAGCATGAACTCCGGGCACGGGGAATTTGAAAGCCTTGAGGGATATTTCATCCAGACTTGGGTGGGGGGGGAAAGAACCCTTCATTGTTTCCATAAAGCCTTCATCTCCTGTGAAACGTGGTTGCTTGATATATTGTTGGATCGGCGCTGGCACCGTGATACGGCTCAGTTTTTATCTAGAGTCATGGAGGCCTCTGTGTTCTTCTGTTATCACAAAGGTTACTTCAGACAATTGACTGGTTTAGAGGATTTTAACCTTAGCCCAGCCCGGAGGATGTATTCACGTGATATTGGTGCGAAAGTGTGCCCCATTCCTCTGTTCTTGCGGCTGTTTTTACTAACCTCTGTTACAGCCCTTAGCAAGTTGGCTTACCCACTGGATCAGATTTCTCATGCTTGTGGGACCAAAGGGCCTAGCAGAGTGCCTGGTGGGC
Source organism: Delphinus delphis (assembly GCF_949987515.2). Classification (NCBI taxonomy): domain Eukaryota; kingdom Metazoa; phylum Chordata; class Mammalia; order Artiodactyla; family Delphinidae; genus Delphinus; species Delphinus delphis. The sequence continues at coordinate 140,243,200 of NC_082686.1, forward strand.
AGTAGGCCCTCAGGTTTTTTTGGCTAACAGATTTATTGCCGTGTAATTCACATACTGTAAAATTCACTCTTTGAAAATGTGTAACTCAGTGGTTTTTAGAATATTTAGAGTTGTACAACATCACCATTATCTAATTTAAGAACATTTCATCACCCCAAAGGGAAACTTTGCACCTGTTAGCAGCCCTTTCCCATTCTTCCCTCACTCCCAGCCCCTGGCAGTCGCTTACTGACTTTTCTGTCTTTGTGGATTTACCTATTCTGGACGTTTCATATAAATGGAATCATGCAGTTAGAGGTCCTTTGTGACTGGCTTCTTTCACTTAGCATAATGTCTTCAAAGTTCATCCATGTTGTAACATGTAGATACTATACTTCATTCCTTTATGTGGCTGAGTAATAGTCCATCGTTTGGATATACCACACTTGGTTTATCTCTTCGTCAGTTAGTGGACATTTGAGTTGTTTCCTCTTTTTGGTTCTATGAATAATGTTGCTGTGAGCATTTTGTGTATATATTTTGTATGTTTTCATTTCCCTCCTCAGTACACTTTGAATGGATGAAAGAAAAGTTTTGGCAACTCCCAAAGCTGTTTTGTAAAGTGACCAAGTCATTCATTTTATAGTGAGCTTTCCTTGGTTCCTCTAAGATTCACTGTCTCTCTCTTCTTGAGGTACCTTACTGCAGTCCTCCCACAACTGAATAAATGATTTTTAACTCTCTAATCCAGGATCTAAAATGTCCACTGAGGCACAAAGAGTTGATGACAGTCCAAGCACTAGTGGAGGAAGTTCTGATGGAGACCAACGTGAAAGTGTCCAGCAAGAGCCAGAAAGAGAGCAAGTTCAGCCCAAGAAAAAGGAGGGAAAAATATCCAGCAAAACAGCTGCTAAATTGTCAACTAGTGCTAAAAGGTACCTCAATTATTGTAACCTCTTTGGTTTTCGTATCAATTTATCATCTTAAGTTCTATCTTTCTCTTGCATTTAGTCATTTATCTGGGATGTGGACCATGAAGTTCATGGACTTTTCTTTCTTCTTCAAGATTACTTCTTTTTCATGGTTTTAACTGTATGCAATATGAACTTTTTGGTATTTAAAGTCAGTTAAACAGCGTGGCAAATTTATAAAGTACATATACATAGTGTGTGTGTGTGTGTGTGTGTGTGCGTGCGTGCGTGCGTGCGTGTGCATGTGTGTGTGTTTATGTATTGTTAGGTGAGTATGTATAGGAAAATGCATGTAAAAGTGTGATGATTTGATTTATGGTTCCTTGACCATTAATATTTTATTCTGTTCAGTAGCAGAGAATAAAGAGTGGGAGTCCATTGAAATAGTTATTGGATGGTACTGTATTTCCTGCTACTCCCTGTTAGTAAAGTGAGAAATGCAGGAGTTTAGTAACAAATGCATCTTGGTTTCATCATATTAGGCAGTGGTTCAGTCTCGATACAGATTTTCTTTTTCTCCAGAGAATAGCTAGATCTGGAAGGAAGATATTTGAGTGATTCCCTATTGCCACATCAATTGCTTATGATGATTGGCATGTCATTGGACTCAGCAGGCAAATCTGCTCTAATATTGTTACGTTGCAGAATATCTCTTGGTAAATAATTTAAAGGTGAATTGAATTTAGTAGAATCTTGCCTGGTCCTGTGATGTACTGTTCTTGTTTTAATACCATTTTTATATCAAATAGGAAGTGTAAAGAAAAGCAGTCTAAATTTTAGGCATAGTGGAATGTCTGAATGTTGAATGGTAGCTTTATACTTTACTCGGTAGTATGAATTAGGGGGAACCCATCCCAAAGATTATAAACCATGCGGGCTAGTGGACCTTGTTTCTCTCTGGCCTAGTCGGTCCACAGGATTGGGAAGAACCTTCTCAGGCCCCTGGCAGGACGTGACTTTCTAGGGAGAGGTGTTTGAGTGATGGTACGCGGTGAGCTGCCTGCTCCAAGGGACTAGGGTACTCAGTTTCCCTTTTCCAGACGTGTGCTGCTGATCCCTGACCTCTGTTGAAAGAGCTGTGTGACAGTCAGGTAGCCTTGAACTTTAAACCTTCGAGCCTCTCTATACGCGAATATGCCAGCATGGGGAAAAGGTTCAGTTTGTTTCTGCTCTCACACCACAAATCCAGGAGGCCTCAGCTGGTGGACCTGGTGGCAACACAAAATGCCCTGCTGTGGAGAAGTGCGGGTGGAGTTAGAGCAGATAAGGAAGGTGGGGATGGAGAAAATAGGGCGTTTAGATGAAGGAAAGGAGGTGGGTGTGGGTGGGTAGGAGGTACTCAAGTACAGATTGTGGCCCATGTAAATGGAGAAACACTAATCAGTCAGTGTCTGATTGGCTCATAATAGCAATTGGTATTACTGCACTGCTGAGAGTAAGAAGGGTCTTTTGAGTTGCTTCCTGGCTGAAAAAAATCCCTCCATTGACAGATATATTCTTGTGAATCTGTGGTTTTCAAACTGTGATTGATGACCTTCCTCTAGACGGTCTCTGGGTGGTTTACGGGACAGTGTCTGAAGTGACTTAGTCATTTACTATTTGTTTTAAATAAAAAAATGCTGCTTCACTGCTAATTTTTTAAGCAAAAAAACCCCCAAAAAACCCAACACAAAAAACTTAATTCTTCCCTTTTCCTTTTCCCCAGTTTAGTTGATAGTGAAGTTAATTTTGTTCCCCCCACCGTCTCTGCTTAAGTTCCAACAACTGAGGAAAACATTGGGACTCATGAGCGCAGGGACTTAACATCTTTAATTCACCACAGTGCCTAATGTAATAGGGTCACGATAGTTTTTTACTGGCTGCCTTAGATCTTGAGTTTGTTGTAAGAGTTGGATCTTCTGTGGAGATTAGAGTCCCAGTACTAATGTGTTCAGAAGATCCAAGTTAGAGGCAGTTTCAAAATAAAATTCTAACTTGTTGTTATTGATAAATGATTTTTATTCAGATGAGACGTCTTTTCCAAATAGTGTCCTTTTGTGAGCCAGAGTTAATCATCTGGATCCGGGTTTGATTCTAGGTTCTGGCATTTAGTCTCTCTGTGATATTAGATGCATAGTTTAACATTTCTAGACCTCAGCTTTATCTTCTGTAAAATGGGGATAATAACGGTCCCGTCCTCACAGCCAGTTAAAGTCTACAGTGATATTTCTCCAAGTCCATTTGATAAACTTTAGGAAAATGAGGTATATGTTAAACTCTGAGGACTTAACGCTGTTTGTTAAACTAGAAAAACTCAGATTTTTATAGTAACTCAAGAAAAGTACTTTGCACATAGATGTTCAATTGCATAAAATGTGCTTTAATTGTAGAATTAATAATTAGGTGTAGAAAACATGTTTTCTTGAAAAAAAATTTCAGTTTTCAGGTATTACAGAAAAGTAATGTTGGATACAGAAAATATTAAATGGGAAATTTACTTATTTGGCCGTGCTCCACGGCTTGTGGGATCTTAGTTCCCTGACCAGCGATAGAACCTGGGCCCCAGCACTGAAAGTGCAGAATCCTAACCACTGGACCACCAGGGAATTCCTGGGAATTTTATTTAAACTATGGTAAAAATTAATTTCTGTCTTCTTCAGAGTTAAGAGGGAGATTTTAGTTACTTCTTTGATGCATTTTTGCTCCTCTTTGGCTTGAATTTGTTTCTTAAAAAATTGGCATGCTCTTATCACGGTCTGTTCTCTCGATAACGTCTGTATCACTCTTGGTATATTTGCTATACCTCTAATTATATTTGTTTTGTATATATATATTTGTCTTATTTGTAGTTGGACTATGCCTGAAGTAACAAATTTTGATGATTTCATTAAATGGACTAGTCAATTCAATAAAACATCTATTTTGAGCTCTTCATTGAATTGACTGTACTGTCAATGTGAATTTTTAAAAATATTTATTTATCTATTTACTTATTTGGTTGCACCGGGTCTTAGTTTCGGCAGGTGGGCTCCTTGGTTGCGGCTCACGGGCTCCTTAGTTGTGGCATGCAAACTCTTCGTTGCGGTATGCATGTGGGATCTAGTTCCCTGACCAGGGATGGAACCCGGGCCCCCTGCATTGGGAGCTCCGAGTCTTAACCACTGCGCCACCAGGGAAGTCCCTGTAAATGTGAATTTTAAATCACATTTATTGCATGCTACCTTTGTTCAGAGTGGACATTGTGATTTTACTGGATACAATATAATACTGTCCTAGGGATGATACTTAGCTTTAGACTCTAAATTTTTGTTAGGTTGATTTCAGTGTACATGTATTCCAATGTGAACTTTTATTATATGGGCTCATCTAAGTTTGTTTTCCACATAAGAATGAAGTAATACTCTTTATAGATAATCTTTCATGATTATTGTATTTTCTTGATTCTGAATGTGCATTTAAAAACTTTTTAACGTTCCTGAAATCAGGAGGCATCTTACAGTTGATGCGCACAGTCATTAATTTAGGGTGTCTTAAGAATCAGTGGTCTTTTGGATTCACAGGTGCGTGATGTGTATCACCATTCAGAAGTAAACTCTGGGTTTATTGCTTGCAATGGCTCTGTGTTTTCTGGGTTAATTCAGAGACTACTTTGAGATATAAAAAATGTTAGTAATTAGTTGCATGATGTTTTCTTCTTGAGAATGAGTTCATTTTGGAAGGTTTTGAGGAATGCAGACGGTAGGGGAATATAGAAAGTCATCTAAGTGGATGAAGGTTTTTTAAAATAATAACTGTTAAGCGAACACCTTTGCGAATCCCCATGTCATATATTCATGTCCTGCTTGGCATGAGTAAGTTACTGAATTTTCTTTAGCCTAAAATATGTTTGTGTTTTAAACATGTCAGTACCTATACACCGCTTCATTTTTCTGAACCATAAGTCCAATATGTTGGTGTTAAAATGAATGTTTCATATTGCCTCCATTTTTGTCGTTTTGGTGCCGTTTTCTTCAGTCAAGGCTGAATGAATCATGATTGTGGCCCCCGTCCTCCACTCCCCTTTCTTTCTAGCAGATGACAGTCACGTGCAATACTCTTACCATTCCTGGAACATTTAAGGTATTGGGTGAAGTCTTACAAGCTGAAATTTAGTCTGCATTTTGCTTCTGACTTGACTCCGTAGCCATGTGCAGTCACTGACTTCTGTATCATAACGACTAAGGAAGTGGCACTGCCGGACAGAAATTTGAGTTAGGCAATTGTCTAGTTGATTTATGTCTCAAGAAAGGATTTTGTCTTAAAAGTTCTGATAAGAGAGAGGAGAGGTCTTTTTGTTTATTTGACTTAGCAAGATAATTGCTTGTCTTTTCACCTTACCAGTGTACAGTTACTAACCTTAGTTTCCTAAATGGGGACTGATAAAACGGTAATACTTAGAAAATTCTGTGAGATTTATTTAATTCACTTTTAATAGCCTAAGATCATCATGTAAAAGGTACATGGTAAGTGTGAATTATTGATACTTTTTCATTTTTCGTCACCCTAAGGGACAGTGCCTGAAATAGCTGCCTTCCTTACCCCGCGTGTCAAGACTGAGAAACTTAATACATACCATGATTACAACTTTTGAGATAGAATTGAATTGCTGTTATTGAAAACAGCAGGACATCTTGCAACCGTTTAAATAGCAATTCTTCGTATAATCTTTTCTGTCAGGAGAAATACAGCCATTCTTTGGTAGCAGTGGCTCCAAATATATTATAGTATATTGACTCCCTGCGCAGAATTGTCAGGTTTATCAATTGCAAGTTTATAAATTGCTTTTTGTATTGAATAATTAGATTTAGAATTATAGATATCTGGAGGGGTTTCAAGTTCCATTATAGAATTATGTGACAAAATTATGACATCAATTTTTTAAACCAAAAGGGACAGTATAAGTATAAAGCAAGATGAGTTATTTGAAGATCCCAAAGAAGTTCTTTTATGTTAAAAATAGTTTTCTTTGACAGTTTAAGCATACTCTTTTGAATGCCTGTTCTTTTGGTCCTCTTATTTTAAAAACAAAGTGTAGGGCTTCCCTGGTGGCGCAGTGGTTGAGAGTCCACCTGCGGAGGCAGGGGACACAGGTTCGTGCCCCGGTCCGGGAAGATCCCACATGCCGCGGAGCGGCTGGGCCCGTGAGCCATGGCCGCTGAGCCTGCGCGTCCGGAGCCTGTGCTCCGCAACGGGAGAGGCCACAACAGTGAGAGGCCCGAGTACCGCAAAATAAAATAAAATAAAATAAAGAATAAAAACGAAAGTATATATATGTGTATACACACACACATATAGGTATGTGCGTATATATATATGTATATATCAGAATCACTTTACTGTACACTTGAAACTAACACAATATTGTAAATCAACTGTACTTAAATAGAAAAATTTTATGAAAGTTATTCATGTTTCTGGCAACAGATTAAACAGCACAGAGACATTTTTAATGAAAAGCAACAGTTTTCTGTTGAAACACTCTCCCTGTCCCAGTTGCATTCCTTTAGCTGTCTCTGGTTTGTCCTGCTTCTGGTTTTCTGCACAACCCTAAATCTTATGCATATACCTGCTTGTTGAATTGTTAACTTAAATAATATCTTTTGTCTCCTTGCTATGAAATTTGAGGATGTAGCTTGCTCACCTGCTTTCTTTTTTTTCCCTCCTCCCGGTTAATGATAGTTATATTTAAAAGAAAGAGTATTGGTTGTCTTTCTAAACTAAATAATATAGTTAAGCCACTATTTCTTATTCCCTCACATTTCAACAGTATTCCTTGGTTCCCTAGTTTGTAAAATGGGGATATTAGTACCTTTTTTCTTCTTTCCATCTACTCACAGCCCCCCATCCACTTTTTGTTGGTTTCTATTAGCTACACCCAATTTCACATCTTCAAGGTTAGTAACGTTTTCATTGTGTAGTGCAACTACAACCTGTCTTCTGTGCTTTATCTGTAAGTAAAAGGCCAGTAAACTGTCTGTACGTTTACCTAAATATTTAGTGCCACACCAAACACGGTGTTAGGATTAGATTTCCTCTAAGTCCAGTGTTATGATCTCAGGTTTCCCCAGTGAGTCATAGCATTTAGGTGAAATAGGTCAAATCTTTCTGTTTTATGCCTTAATATCTGTTACATGATTAAAATTATTTTACGTTTGAGTTTCCTTCCTGTTCGATCTACGATTTTCTTAGGCAGAAAATGTAATCTCTTCTGGGATTTCTGACTGTCTTTCTCCCCGCTCCCCGAATAGTAGGTCTTTTTTAATCTTTATGTACTCCGCAGTCCCCTCTTGACCAACTCAACCTGTTTGATCTACACCCATCTGCTTTGTCTTCCAGAAATACACTGAAATTTCTCCTCCTTTGGTGACCACCGCCTTCTCTTTGCTGTTTATTCCTTTTTGCATTTTCTGTATCTCCACCTGCTCCCCCCCCCATTACCATGGGGTCCTGAAGGAGAGGGAGGTGAATGTGTGTGTTCTCAGTTTGCTGTCTTTAACCTGGACTTACCCATTTTGTTTTCAAGTGCCTGTTTTATTTATATTTTTGTGTGAAATCTATGAAGGGTATCAGATCTTTGAGATTTCTCTTATTTAATTCTGGACCATATGTACTTTAAATGCATATAAACACATCACAGAGTCCATATTAGAAGGAAATCATATGTTCTAACGATAAGAGGTCATGGAATTTGTCCTAGTTAGAACCTCTTCATTTTATAGGAGAGAAAATTGAGGCCTAAAGAGAGGGAGCAGGTGTGAGCAGTCTTTTTGCCCAAGAGTCCTCAATTAATGGGATAGCAGAATTAATAGGTTTTTTAGCTTTAAATTTGTTAGGCTTGCTCTACTTCATAATGCCTCCCCAACCCTGAGTCACATGGCTTAGAGAAGTGACCGTTACATCTGGACCATGCGCTTCATTTGGGAGGTTAGTGGCAGTCCTTCTGGGGGATTTGCACCAATTCTGAGCTTCCGTTGGTTGTCTTGGAAAAGGCACAGAATGAAACTGTTTGAGAATAAATGTCTTTGTTAAAATTCTTATTTTTTTATGGTGCTTTTAGTCACCTGTCATTACCAGAAGAGCAGGCATCCAGCAGTTAGTGAATCTCATATTTTAAAACCAAGGCAGAGGAGAAGAAATGGTTTTGAGAATTTTAAAAAATTAGGCTTAACAAAGCCTACTTTTAATAATACATGAATGATAGAAGGTTGCTAAGTATACTCTTACAAAACAGTGTAGCACTGTTAGCCTTTGTATATGTATAGGGGGTTAGGTGCAGTTAAAAATAAAAGATGAAAATAACTCATGAGGGCAAAAACAGGTTTTTAAAATAAAAGTTCTTTTTTTTCCCCCCTTTGCACAAAGCTCATGCAGTTACATTAAAATGAAGGCATTCTAGTAAGGCTTTATTGAAACTTGAAAGCCTCAACTTGCTCCAACCTAGAGGCTTCAGGGAATAATACCACTTATACTTTGATAGCGGTTTTGGGTGTTAGAATGAGATCTTGATAATCCTTTCTTTACCAGTTGATTGGCTCAGTCAGGATGCTTGGATTCAACTTAATATGATCATTTTTCCATCCTATATGGGATGTTCTAGTACAGAGCAGAAGTTGGAATGATCCATAAATAGTGTGGCAAACGTTTCCAATTTAAACTAGAAATTTTGGTTAGTGTTAGCAGTGGCTTAACGAAGTTTTCATTGAACTTGTAGTGTTGCTAACACAGGCTGCAAGCACCGATGGTGGCCAGTCTCATTACTCTTTGTAGGAGCATTGTCAAAACTGTGGCAGAAATTACTACTTTGTTGGTATTGTATATGATGATTTATACGGTATTAGTATTTCAAATTAAAAGCATACAAACGGGCAAGACTAGTGTAAAAGTATAATTTTAATGAAATATTAAAAGAGTGAGGACATTTTAATGTAACTTTCTTTGTCTTTATTTTGAAGAATTCAAAAGGAACTTGCAGAAATTACGTTGGACCCGCCTCCCAACTGTAGGTAAGTACTTACGGATTTTTATTTTTTTGTATCTTTTGCGGAAGAGGTAATTGAACTGTTGGTCTGATGCTCAACTATTGTTGTTGTAGCCTGATTGGTTAGTAAAAACATCATTGTGGTTTGGACTTTAATGATTGTGGAAGACAGTGGTGGTGGTTGTCTGTGCAGAAATGGGATATTCCGCAAGTATGTTTGCAGTGGTAGAGTAGCGTCACCAAAAAACAGAGTAACGCAATAAAAATAAGGTAGTGAAATTATAGGGTAACAAATACAGTCACCTTTTAGTGAAAGAGGCGTGAGGGTTTTAAATGACTTCTTCAATGGTGCAATAACAGCGTGGCTAAAATATTTGCTATTTGGTAATTATTCAATTGTTATCCTATTGGAAATTGATTTTTAAAAGTGCTGGAACATTAAACAGTGTTCTTCATGGTTTACATTACTTCTTGTCGTCATGGCTTGTGACTGAGTCAGAACGGGTGATTGGAGGCAGGTTGAATTTAAAACGCTCTCTCCTTTATGACCACATACCCTCAACTTTCTGGTCTGAGTTTACTTATAGGAAGTTAACGTGCTTGCCCAGAAATGATTAATGACGTGCAGGTACGTAGTGGAAAGAGGAGAGAAACTATCTCCCACCTTAAACAGTATCTTGCATCTGGTGCCGTAGTTGCAAGATGGCTGTTTGGCGGTTTTAAGACAATTCTTTCTGTTTTGATGTGAACTCAGTGTTGAAAACCAGGCCAGTGTGGAGTTTTTGTCGTTTAAATTGGTGGTGGTGTGCATCAGAGGTGAGAGGGCAGGTTTCCAATATTGAGTGCGTTGTTGGGTGTGATTTCTGATTTCACTGATTTTGTTTTTATATGAAAGCAAAGACAGCAACTATGGTTGTTAGTGAAAGTGAAAGTTTTGCAGATGGCTCTGTGGCTAGTTGACAGCTATTTTGTGTAGGAAAAATTCTAATAAGACTTAAAGTTTGTGGTGAATTTAATATGGTTCTTTACATGAGAGTCATATATAGTATATAAACTTGCAATAATAACATTCGAAGAAAGTTTCACTCAGCTAGAACAAATGATTCTTTGTTAGGAAAAACTGTTTAATAGTAAGACTTTTTTTGTCACACTTAAGACTATGTTACATCGAAGCTGTTTCAGATGACAGATCATTGTTTAGGCTTTGGTGGCCAATTTGTGTAAGTGGATTGATTTGTGGAAAAACTTCAGTTTGAATTAAACTAAAATCCCTTGTTTCTTATGATAATATTTGTTTTAATGGTTTGAATCTTTTTTTTAATAAACTGTTTTACCTCATATATTATTTTTGATACCTTTTTACAAACAACTGAACTGGTAAATATGTGAACTTAGTTTATACACTTATTTGCTTAAATTTTGACAACAGATTCTTGGCAAAATAAACTAATTGCTTTGTTTTGATGAGCTTGTTTAAGGCTCACTTTTGATAAATGAAATCCACATATAACATGTGATGATTAGACTGTTTGCAACTTTACTATCATATATTATTTTCTAATGCATTAGTCTAATTTAGCCTTGACTTACTACAAATAATAATTTAACTTAGATTAAACTGATATATTGTAAACATGCATGAAAACTGGAGAGTCTGTGAAAGGAATTACATAATGGTTATTATTACTTAAATAAACTTAAATAATTGAACCATAGTTCTATTTAATGTAAAAAAGGAAAAGCTTAACTATGGTGTCATCTGAAATTTGGGGATTTACTTTTTCATTGAGCCTTAGTTAAAGTATCATTACTGGTTATGTAAGCAAAATATATGTAATAGTTTTACATTTAAAAATGTAGATGTCACACATAATAAGCCCCTCAGACAATCTCAGGAAAGGCACCTACTTAGTTTTATTTTCCCCCCATTTTTATTGAGATATTGACATAGAACATTGTAGGAAAGATACCTTGTTTGGTTGATTTGCTGGCTTTGGGAAATTTGCAATGAAATCCTTTTAACCACGTGCAGGTTGGGTAACTAAATTTGCTTCAGAAGCAAGGACTATCGGTGAAGTGTCTTTAGCTCCTTTTATTGACCCCCAAATAGTTGATTGCACTGATCATGCAGACGCCAAGATCATGCCCACCTTCATGTTTGTGGTGCTCCCCCTGGCAAAGGATCTGCTGTGCTGGGGCTGGCTGGGAAGTGGTGATTACCCCCAGGTTCCCTGCGTGCTTGTGCGCTTCACTTAGACGTTCACGTGCTTGTATTAAGCGGATTGCTGTGGCGTTTGGAGTTTGGGTGTCAAATATTTGATTGTGGTTTATAGTAAATCTTCCCATCTATATTTCAATGAGAATGTAGTCACTATCTTCAGAAAGAGAAGGTAGAACAATTTTGGTTGGGCATGTTTTTGGCACAAGGTTAACAGTGCTTTTGTGGTTGATTTTTTAAAAGTGCTGTGCTGTCTTCATGTGTGTCCTACTGACTGTAATGAATTAGTTTATAGAAGTGTAGTAATTAAAGCCATCTGCCTGATAGAGTCAGAATCCCCGGTCGCCTAAGTATTCCCTTTTGTTACACTTCCTGGGACACGTGCCTCTCACAGCCCTGCCTTTTGGTGGCTTGGGTACTTGTTAACTCACTGTTGCAGGTAAAGATAACGTGTGGGGAAGCATGGGTGTGTTCAGGCAATCCGAATGGAGAAGGATTTTATCTGCTAGCTGTCTCGGTAAGGGTGGGTGTGTGTCACCTTCCACTTGGAGTGTGGTTTATTCTTATTTTCTGGAACTTAAGAGGCTAGTACAGCCCAGTTCTGTGTGTATGTCAGGTTAGAGATGGGACTTCTGAGTCTCAGTGCATCTCTTATGTGATGTCCAGGTGAGCAATTCTTGGATTTGTATTGCAGGAACTAGCATGTGTTTATCCTCTACTGCAGTATTGTTTAAGTTTTTTTTTTTTTTTCAGGTTTTGAACAAACTTAATCTTCTAAAAGAGCATGCACATAACATTTTGACAATAAGTTACATTATTTCTTCTTATAGGAAACACCTGCCTATACATTTTTTGGTTTTCTTTTCACATTTTTTTTTATTGTCTTTGAGGTAAAAATGCAATAATACTGTTTTTTTTTTTTAGGCTGCGTAAAATTAATTCTTTTTTTATATTATAATATTAGAATTAATGTTTAACAACAAAACTTTATGATATATCTAAGAAAACAGTTTGTGTTCATAAAATCATAAGGTCTGTAGGGCTGTGGGCATAGAAAATTGTACATAATTTGTGTGAAATTTGGTTATATACGTAGAGTAGTCTCTGTAAATAGTAGAATGTATTTTGCTTAGTCTTATGTTTTTTTAAATAAATTCATTTATTTTTTGGCTGCGTTGGGTCTTTGTTCCTGCACGCTGGCTTTCTCTAGCTGCGGCGAGCGGGGGCTACTCTTCATTGCGGTGTGCAGGCTTCTCATTGCGGTGGCTTCTCTTGTTGCGGAACACGGGCTCTAGGCGCACAGGCTTCTGTAGTTGTGGCACACGGGCTCAGTAGTTGTGGCGCATGGCCTTAGTTACTCCATGGTATGTGGGATCTTTCCAGACCAGGGCTCGAACCTGTGTCCTCTGCATTGGCAGGCGGATTCTTAACCACTGCGCCACCAGGGAAATCCTTACTCTCATTTATGATTGATATCATAATTGACCCATGACATTTGCAGGGGCTCTCTCCTGAGACCGCTGCAGATCCATAAATGTTTTGGTGCCGCCAGCTGAGTTGGAGGTGCTGGGCTGTTGGCTAGAGTTGCTCACGACCTCAGTGCCCTGCACACCAGCTTAGCTTGTAGATGACTAAGTTGTGACTTTAGGACTCTTCACAGTTGTCAGAAACACAGATTTTAAATCTGTAAATGTGTTAGTGTTTTCATTTATATTTCCCTGAGGTTAGTGGAAAACTGGCAGCTAGCTAGAAAAATTTCTGCATTAAAATTTCTGTCATCCTAAGGATAACCTGTTTCTCTTTATTGCAGAGAAAAGCTAAGTTCAAATTCTGTTATGATCTGATACTGCCCAAGTTTATATTAGCTCTATGAGCATGGAGCTGACAGAGATCCTTATTACTTCTTGCAAGTAGAGACTGTGGTAAAATGATCCGTTTGGATTTGACTTTTGATTTACTAATTGAGCAAATAAAAGGAGGAGATACTAAAAAAGAGGATGTAATTCAGTTATATTAGCAGTTTTTACTCTTATTGTTATGTTTCAATTATCTACTCACTGAACACAGGCTCTGCTTTATTTTTTAATTGTAACAGCTTTATTGAGATGTGTAATTTACAGTATAAAATCCAGTGGCTTTTAGTGTCTTCACAGTCTTACCTCCGTCCCAATCGGTTTCACATTTTGGCCGCCCCAGAAGGATAACACGGCACCTTTTAGCAATCACCCCTTTCCCAGTCCCTCTCAATTTTGCCACCACCCAGCCCTAGGCAACCATCAGTCTCCTCGCTGTCACCATAGATTTGCCGTCTGGACATTTCATATACACGGAATCATACAGTATGTGGCCTTTTGTGACTGGCTTCTTTCAAGAAGCATCATGTTTTCAAGGTTCATCCATGTTGTAGTGCCATCAGTACTTAATTTATGTCTTTGAATAATATTCCATTGTGAGGATATGCTACATTTTATCTGTCTGTTCATCGGCTGATGGATGTTTGGACTGTTTCCACTTTTTGGTTATTGTGAGTAATGCTGCTCTGAACATTGGTGTACAGGGTTTTGTGTGGACATTTGTGTTCATTTCTCTTGGATATATACCCAGGAGTAGAATTGCTGGGTCATATAGTGACTGTGTTTAACCCTTTGGGGAACTGCCAGACTGTATTCCAGAGTGGCTGTACCATTTTACCTTCCTCCCAGCAGTGTATCAAAGTTCCAGTTTCTCCATAGCCTCAGCAGTTGTTACTTTCTGTCTTTTAACATAGCCATCCTAGCAGGTGTGAAGTAGTATGTCATTGTGGTTTTGATTTGAATTACCCTGTTGAATGATGATGATGATGACCATCTTTTCATATGCTTATAGAACATTTTTATATCTTCTTTGGAGAAATGTCTATTCAAATTCTTTGACCATTTTTAAGTTGAGTTTTGTCTTTTTGTTGCTGAGTTGTGTTATTTATTTTGAATACAGGTCTCGTATCAGATATATGGTTTGCAAATATTTTCTTTCATTCTGTGGATAGTGTTTTCACTTCCTTGATAGTTACTTTTGAAGCATAAAAGTTTTAAGTTTTGATGAAGTCCAACTTACCTACTTCTTCTTTTGTTACTTTGCGCATTTGGCGTCATTTCTATGAAATCATTGCCTAATCCAAGACTAAGAAGATTTACGCCTACAGTTTTCTAGTAAGAGTTTTTTTTTAGTTTTAGCTTTTATATTTTGATCTCTGATCCATTTTGTATATGGTGTGAGGTAGAGGTCCAGCTTCATTGTTTTCCTTGTGGATATCCCAGTTATCCCTGCACCATTGCTACAAAGACCATTTTCCCCATTGAACTGGCTTCATATCCTTTTTGAAAAATCAATGGATCGTATACGTGAAGCTTTATTTCTGAACTCTCAATTTCATTCCATTGATCTGTGTCTATCTGTCCTTCTGCCAGTACCGCAGTCTTGATGTAGTAAGTTTTGAATCAGAAACTGTAAGTCGTCTCATTTACTTTTCATTGTTTTAACTCATTAGTGAAGGCATTGCTAGAATAGAGGAGGCCATGACTAGACATAAACCTTACCCCACTGTCTCACCTTCCTGTTGATGAGAGCCACTTAATAGAGGAAAATGTATTTTCCAGATCCTAGTAACTGAAACAGTATGTAGGAAAACTGTGTGTGTGGCTTAACATTTTTCAAAACTATATTACAGAACAGGAAAGCATTGAGGTAGAAATCGGGGTTAGTGTCTATTTAGGTGTGATCTCTACAAAGAGCCAACAATGTGAAAATCTAATTATTGTCACTAATTGTTTTTCTTTTTTTGGTTACTATAGTAATATTTATGTAGCATTTTGTAGCTTTTAAAGGATTTTCATATATGATGCAGTTTAGTCTTTTCTGTGAGGCCCCTGGGATTAAATAATTTGCCCAGGGTTGCACAACTAGAAATGATTGATTTGGATTTGAACCCAGGTTTTCTGATCTTTCATCCTTTATTTTCCAACATGTGTGAGTAGATAGAGAAATACATTAAAAATTACATTTGTGGCTAGCTATTTGTGCTTCAGTTAAGGGGAAAAAAAGAAAAAAATCAACATGTGAGGCAATCCAAAGTATCATTTATACTGTGCTTGATTTATATTTCTGAATTCCATAAAACAATATTTAGTTGGAACATTTTGAAAAGTAATTCTGTGAGTGTAGTGATTTCTATAACATTCCCTCGTGTGTGTGTTTGTATGGGTGTATATGTTCGTGCTATGTTATTATTACTGGCACTGGTCCAGGTAAAGGATTTCTTTACATTTGACAGTTCCTAGTTCGGGGTCTGCACTTTTAATGCCAAGTTATTTTTCCCTGTTACTCAGCCTGATTCTAGGTCATGTTCCCCTACGTTTCAGTATTTACTGAGGGCTTAATATTAGATCTGTGGTAGGACAAGTGTAGTCTGCAAGAAGATATGCAGATGCAGTTCCTAATCCTACAGAGCTGGTTACAACTAATTGAGAGATAAGACATAAAATGCTTAAAGAACCAAGACCAGGAAAATGATGGTACTGTTGGCAGGAACTGCCAATATCTATGGGCTCTGCAAATCTTAAAATTGATCATGCTTCCCTTCTTTACTTTGGTTGCCCTGAAACTGTGAGCCTTATTTATTCTTCAATTTTAGTATTTAACTACATTTTGTGTAGAAACCTCAACTCTGGTTGTATTTTATTTTCTTACTCTTTTTTTCCACCTTATATCTTCTCTTCATTTTATACTTTTCTACCACATACATTTTTTTAAAGCCATCTCAGACTCCTGGAGCAAGGAAGATTATTAGTAAATAAATAGTACGAATAACTGAAAAGTGATGTAAATGTGTATTGGTTAGCAGAACGCTGCAGTGCGTCTTTTTTTTTTTTTTTTTTTTTTGCGTTACGCGGGCCTCTCACTGTTGTGGCCTCTCCCGTTGCGGAGCACAGGCTCCAGACGCGCAGGCTCAGCGGCCATGGCTCACGGGCCCAGCCGCTCCGCGGCATGTGGGATCTTCCCGGGCCGGGGCACGAACCCGTGTCCCCTGCATCGGCAGGCGGACTCTCAACTACTGTGCCACCAGGGAAGCCTGAGAGCTCTTTCTTTAATCTCTGTATTTCAAATCTTAGCATTCATTTGAGGTTCAGTGTACCTATGAGTGAATAAATACAGTTGCTTATACTAGAAAGCTGACGTCTGTTGAATGCTGCCAGTGTTTGAGGCCGTGTACTGCCTGCTGTAATTAACCAGCATTATCTCACTTAATTGTCATAACTCTCATGAGGTAGATACTAGTTTTAGATAGTATTTTATAGGTGGGAAGATGGGCTCAGACAGGTTAAATGACCTGTTCAAGGTCACACAGCAAGTAAGTGGCACAACTAGGATTTCAGCCTTGGTGTTTCTGACGTTAAGAGACCAAGGGTTTTGGGTCTTTGCCGTGCTGTCTTCTGTTTGCAAGATAGACATAGGTGAATCAATCTGGAACAGCACTGCCCCATAGAACTTTCTCTTATGATGGACGTGTTCTGTATCTGTCATCCAGTGCAGTGGCTATTTAGCACTTGAAAGGTGGCTAATCCAACTGAGTAAATTAATTTCTAATTTTACGTAATTTAAATTTAGGTAATCGTATATGACCAGTGACTACTGTGTCACATAGTTACAGTCCTAGAAAAATAAACACTTCTCAAGCTTAAATTTATGCTTAACTTTAATTTCAGGTAATATTAAACTAGAAGGTCATTTTGACCTTTTTAAGGGTGTTTGTAGCTATGTATTCATTTGTCTTCCCCCTCCCTTCCTACCGACCACCATTATAGTCTAATAGCCAGGGACCCCTAACTAACTTACTTTTTAGAGCATTACACATAGTGCCCTTAAGTAAGTAAAGGACCCTTGTAAATATTAATATTATAAAGTATTGGTTAAATATTTAATTTTAAATTTTTAACAAAATGAAAGCGGTATTGAAAGCATTGTTTTAATTTATTTTTAGTAAGTATTTACTTATTTATGGCTGCGCTGGGTCTTAGTTGTGGCATGCAGCCTTCTTAGTTGCGTCATGCATGTGGTATCTAGTTCCCCGACCAGGGATTGAACCCGGGCCCCATGCATTGGGAGCACAGAGTCTTACCCACTGGACCACCAGGGAAGTTCCTGAAAGCATTCCCTTTAGATAGACTCGTAGGATATTGAAGCAGGAAACCTTATGGTCTGGCACTTTCTCCAGCCCAGAGAGAAAACAGCGCTTCTCCAAGGAAGTACAGTTTCATGACAAAGCCGGGTCCAGCATTCAGCTCTGATAGGTCAGTGTGTTGCTTATTGCATTGACAGAATGGATATGTTTTATACACTTAGAAAATCTAGATACAATTAACTTTGTGTCCACCTAGAGGGGTGGGATAGGGAGCGTGGGAGGGAGATGCAAGAGGGAGGAGATATGGGGATATATGTACATGTATAGCTGATTCACTTTGTTATAAAGCAGAAACTAACACACCATTGTAAAGCAATTATACTCCAATAAAGATGTTAAAAAAATATGAACCTCAAAAAAAAAACATAAACAAGGAGACTTGGGAATTCCTATCCATGATCACAGAGTACATTTGAAAGGAGTTGGAGTTACCTTGTCTAGTGGAGTGGGGGGTCATCATAGCTGTGTTTAACTGTTTTCAGAGCCATCAAATGGAAGAGCGATTCATCCGATTCTGCGTGGTTTCAGGGTGTAGAACGAGCAGTGCTGTGTTAAATTAGAAGGAAACTATTTTCTTCTTGATGAAAAGGCTCCGTCTTCATTCAGAGCTGTCCAGAGAAATAATGGACGGCTTCAGGAGGTAGTTAGTGTGTGCCCTGTCTCTGGAGGGATTGAAAATGACCCTGTTTGCTCATTTCAGAGGGATTTTCAGGTGTCAGATGCAAGGTAGTACTAGGATGGTATTTCCCAGCTGCGGGATTCCAGACGGATGAAGTATAATTTATCAGCTTTGTCTTCCTCATCATGGATTGTGACTCATTTTTTCTCTCTCCTTTGCCTTCTTGGAGCCTGTGGCATGTATATTGGCCTGGCTATTTTATTTAAAACAGCCAGTTTATTTGTTATCAGTTCCATATATGAATTAGTAAGTGAGGCTTTTATTTCCTTTTCTATTTATAACTTTCAAATTTATAAGAAATTTATAAGAAATTTATAAGAAATTTATAAGAAAAGGATGATACATGAAGAACATGTGGAAATAAGAGCCTGGTGTGGGGTTTCGAGACATTAACTAATACGCAGTAATTTCATCGGCCCCGGATTATGACATGTTATTTCATAAACTCCACTTATATGACATAGTGAAGAAATAAAAATTTTAGTGTTATTCAAATGCCAGTATAAATTGACAGTCATCTAATGCAAATCTTTTGAATATTCATTTGGCCAGTAAACATACCTTCAAGTCTATCAAACTATGTAACACACTGTTTGGAATTCTCATGGTTTCCCCCTCCTCCCTTTGGTCCTGGAAAAAATATTTGCATCCTTAGAAATTGAATAAACGTTAATGAAGAAAATTTATATTTTATTTGGTATGTGTTTTTTCTGACATAATTTTTCCATGAGCTAAGCATCTTAGAATTAAAAGAAAATTCAGACTTTCAAAGATTTCAAATGACAGACTATACTAAAGAAACTACCGCTGCTCTTTATGCGTTCATGTGGACTGCTGTTTTATTTATGATCTTATTAAGTGATATTTATTTTAAAAGTTTTGTCCAGTCTTGTGGAAAGATGGCTGTCACGTCTGTAGGCTGGGGCAAAATTCTGTGGCCTAATGTGTGGGAGCAGAATGTTCTGAGACCTGCATACAAGTGATGAACTGGAAGAAGGTGACAGATTCAGCGCAAGTGCTGGAGGGAAACCCTTTCCTGCAGCCAGGGCAGAGTTTCTGAAGAGTGGCAGCACTGCTTATTGCCTTAGGCAGTGGACATTCTGGCTTTAGGCTCAAGCTAGCAGGCAGTGCAGCCCAACACGTGCAGTCTTTGGATTCCAGGTGTCCAGGGGGTGAGGAAGGGGGTCTGCAGCAGGGGGACTAGGGCTAGCCTGACCCTGCTGGGGCAGGGACAGTGGTCTAGAATCTGAGAAAGTAGAATAAGGGTTTGGGAGTCAGGCCTTCTTAACTAAGGTAGGGTGGGATTGGCTAGGAGGACTCTCTCAGTTCTTTCTGTGTTGCCTATCATATTCTGCAGTGTAAGAGAAAGTATTTGTCTTCTTAGCCAAGCCCTCATGTATCACAGCTTGGTTCATAAATGATATGGAACGGTGTTATGATACTGCTTTCAAACAACTGGGATTTGAGGTGGGGGAAAGGAAGGACAAATTTTAAGAGGGGGAAAGAAATTAAATTTACAGTCCTGTTGCATTGGTGTCAAATCCTTTAGAAATTTTTAGAGTTCATAGAATAGATACATTGAAACAAAACCTTGTGCATTTTGCTTTAAATTTGAGTTAGGTATAAGGCACTTTCTGCACTACTTAAGCGGCCTGGACTATCTCTAAGTGGCTTTAGTTATTGCAGTACCAAAAGAACCTCATTATAAGTTAGCTTTGCCTAAAAGGTAAAATGAACCACAAAGATAACGTTAGAAGAAGCCTCCAGTATTTGTGTAGCAGACCTAGTCTGTTCTTAATTATATGCATTAATGGGAAATTAATAACTTCCTATGTTGTATAAGGTGAAACATATTTAAAAACCATGGAATATGAATTATAGATAGTATCTGAATAATATGATGGACCAAGTGTTTTAGGTAATAAATGTAGGGTAGTCTCCCCAAATATGTAAATATAGGTGATAAAACGTTCAGTAAGTATTTATCAAGATCATCATATGGTAGCTATCTAAAATTCTTTCTCCTTCTCCAAATTATGTACGGGCCAGATGTGTCCAACTTTCAAGCAGGGAAAAACTGTTAACAGTTCTTCCAGTTTTTGAGCTCACCAGAGGTGTGGGGTAGTGGGTTGGCTGCTGACAGAGAAATCGAGTTGTGCATGGTTTCTGACGTCATCATTCTCCATACTTGAAACACTTGGTCATTCCCCTGCTTGCCATCATTTTAGGAAGTTAGGGGTTTGGACTGGGACATGATGAAATTGAGTGTAGCTTTGTCATCAGCCAGCAGGGGACTCCTGACTGTGGATTTTGGAGATGGTAAATTTCGGTTGAGCAGATTTTCCCTCTTCTGTGTGGAAGGTAGTCAGAGATGGATGTTCAGTTGGACACATACGTGTAAATGCACCCAGTGACCTTCAGCTCCTCCGTGGTCAGGCCCATCAGCTAGGGATCCAGCGGGGGAGTTTTGACTGATCTACGAAGTGGAGAGTATATTTGAGTAAGCACACGTGTCTAGGTAGGAGATCAGGCAGGCTTCCATGGATATTTATGTGCTTACAACATTACCTTTGTAACATAGGCATAGTCAAGGACTGTTGGGATTGATGCCCTGTAGTCTGCTGGAGGCTTGGGAAGGAGGGGGCCTATTGACATGCTGATCCCTATGGCTTAGCATAAGCGTCTCAGTTTCTAAGTGCTTATTGGACTCTGGGTAGGAGAGAGCAGAAATGCATTTTGCCACATTGTTGAGGAGTAAGAATTTGTCAGAGGGATAAGAATAACCATCATGTTTGACAAAGCAGCTGGTCAGAGATTACTAGGGAAGCCTTTGAATAGGCTCAGGATGGTATTGGGGTCTGAGAAACAGCAAAATAAAATTACATTTTTGAGTAAGAATGTGTAAGGTGCTGTTGTATTGAGAAAATAACTATTACTAGGTTAAGTGAACAATAAAATAAGCTGAGTAGGGTGTATTTTGAGATTAATATTGGTAGTCGTTTAACACTAAACAAATGTTTCCTGGGAGCCTGTTGTGTGGTCAGCACTGCGCTGGGTCTCGGGATGCAATTACAAACGAGACAGTGGGTCTCCAGCCCCTGCGGCGCTTACGCTTCAGCTGTGAGGTCAGACTGGGATAAGAATCCGAAACTACTTCACGGGGAGGGGGCAGTGAGCAGATAAAACACTTGCGATGAAGACGACAAACGGGATGAATTTTAGAGTGGGGACCTATTTGTACTTTGGGTTTGGAAGGCTTTTCTAAGGAGGTGACCTCGAAACTGAGCGCCCCGTGGAGCAGAGGCGTGGAGGCCCCCCGGCTGTCGAAAGTCACCTGTGCTGAGAGTCCGAAGCGCGCGGAGGCGTGGTGTTTGAGCTGGGAGGGGTCCGGTGTGGCTGGGTTCAGGGGACCGTGGAGCTTGCCTGGGGCTGCTGTGCCACAAGGTCAAGTGCAGGGTGAGGCTGGGCCGGGTCGAGCAGGGTTCGGGTTTCATGCAGATTGAACTGACTGCGGGCTGGAGGGGCATGGAGGCTGCGAGAGGATGGTATTCTGGATGAGGGTGGCGGCAGCGGAGAGGGAAGGAGGGTAAAGTGAGGTGTGTATCTCGAAGGAGAATTGACAGGGCTTGCTGCTGGATCCATGGCAGAGCTGGGGGGATGTTACAGGAAAGGGAGCAGTCAGGTTGGGTTTGGGTCTGGTGGGGAAAGGGTGCTGCCTGTTCTTGGATGGGGAAGGTTTGCGGAGGGAAGTGGACCAGGAGTCCTGTTGGACTGTGTCAGCTGGGGAATGTCTGCGAGACATCCAAACGGAGATGTGAGACAGGCAGCTGAGCGTGAGTTGGAGTCACGGAGAGCTGGAAATATCAAGAGAGGTGTCGTAATCAAGATATTTAAGTCCACAGGAATTGATGCGTTTCTGTATGGAAAGGGTATGGGAGAGGAAGCGGACCCAGGACTAGACCCGCTGAAAGCATAGCATCTGGAGATGGGTAAAGGAGAAGGGGCCGTGAAGGAGGCCTAAGGAGCTGGCCCTCCAGGGAGCGGGGGGAAGCCAGCAGAGAGGGTTCTCTGAAGCCAAGAAGGAAGGGCAGAGCACTCAGTCCTTGGTGAGCGGGTCTGAAATTGATCATGAATGAAATGTTTAAGTGAATGAAAAGTGGAGTAAGGTCATAATTCCTCTCCCCACCAGGAAAGTAATAAGTGAATAAAGACTATCAAGCCACACTGAGATTTCAAGAGTAATTTATTGTGTAATTTTTCAAGATTATTCATATGACCTATTCAACCAGACTCCATAGCTGGGCTCAAGAGGGCTCAAGCACGATACTGCCCACGGGAATGTTGGCCAGTCAGGCTCAGGGGCCAGCTGAATTAGGAACACTTCTGAGAACGCGCAGCCTGGCTGTGACCACGGACTGACCACAGCCGGCTGCGCGTGTGTCGTCATTTATTGCCTTCCTCTTAATCTAGTGTGCTTCTCACTAGAGAAGAAGTCAATGCTGACTGCATGTCAGTTTGTGTGCATCTGCTTCCCGTTCTCTTGGAACACACAGCCGAGTGCTCTTCACTTCTGTCACTGAGAGAGAGCTGTCAGGGATGTAGTACTTGGAGAACAGCAAAGGCTGCTTTTAGAGCCAGGGTTGGCTCAGGTGTACTTGCGGACATTTCCTGTGGGTGTGTGGCTTGCCTGTCTCTCTGTCACCGTTCCTGCCTGTGTCCGTGTGTGAAGAGGCCAAATAGCAATAGCAGAGCCGGAAAGCCTTTCCCTACACAGGTGCATAAGCATAGCCTTCTCTCCATGTCTTCCATCTGGGCTTCAAGGTCTAGCTCAGAGGTCACCTTTGTTCTATGATTTTCTCTGCTCTCAGCGTACCCGCAGCACATGTTCCTTTGGGTTAGAGAGGCAGTATTGCACAGTGGTTTCTTGCACGGAGACTGCCTAGGTTTTCTATATTTAACCTCTTGGTCTAGTTATACAACTTCTCTGTGCCTCAGTTCCCTTACCTGTAAAGTCCCACGAGTTTGTGTGACGATTATGTGAGTTAGCGTATGTAAAGGACTGAAGGGTAGTGCCTGCCACATACGGCTCCATAACTGTTAGTCGTTGATGCGGTTAGTGTTATTTATAAGGGTTACATGCATTTACTGTCTTCTTTTGTTTTGAGGATGGTGAAGGCATATGATCTATGTAATTCACTAACTTCTCAGTATGGTATATTGCATGTAAGAGGCACTCAACTATTTTTGGCATTATTAAGTTATTAAGGCAGAGAACTTCTGAATGTTTTATTTTTCTCTAAAAAGCTAAGCGTACTGCTTGGTGGTCAATATTTCTTGATAAAGATGTTCCATTTTCGTTTGTATGTGGACATCTCAGCTGGGCTGAGGTCAGTAAAAAGAAGATGATTAGAAAATTCATTGGGAGGTTGTAGCGAACATTTTATCACTAAATACTAAATTAACTCATTACTTTTTCATGTTTACAGAGCTCATTAATTGGGGTTGTATTTATTGTCAGCTTTGTCTTTTTTCCTTAAATTGTAATCTTTAGTTCTTTATGGTAATTACTCTCCATGTGAGGTACTTTGCTTCATTCTCACAGGTATGTAAGTTGTCTTAGTTCCTGTGTCTTGTAGCAGGGCCTACCACCATCAGTAGTTTGGGAGAGTAATAGTTGTTGAAAGGTATAAGCTCCTACTTAAGCTAAAAAATATTCTGTATAATGCAGTTAATAAATAGAATCTTAATATATTTGTTAAATATTTCTTCATAACATGAGCTGAAGTTTGGTTTTAAGCTCTTCATACAAGTTTCTGGGAGGGGATGGGAAATCTTTTTTTAAGATAAAAAATTTTTTCAGTGTTTTCCAGTTTGAAAAACTTTTCTGATGATACAGTTCAACAGCCATGAGTGTATTCAGTGTACATGGGTAGTAGCTCTTGGCATTTTTAATCAGCTTACCTCCAAGTCCTTAGTGCTTTGGGGATGTGGGATAACTGTAAGATATGGCTTCTTGACTTTAGGAGCTTATAATCTTAATTGTTATAATAAGGCTGACTCACTCGAAATAGAGAAAATTATCAGACAGTATACAAAGGAAGTGTGGTGTATTGAAGTAGTAAGATAATTCATCTAGCAGTCTTGTTCATTTATTCACCAAAACCCTTTTGAGCACCTCTTTCTCATTGGAGTCAGAACCTCTGAATTTTAGTCCAGGATCTGCCACTGAGAAGTTGACCAAGCCCCTTGTCTTTCCTTACTCTGCCTACCTCGTAGAGTGAAAGAAAGAGCAGACACAGCAACGTGTATGGAAGCTCCCACGACACCAAAGCACCCTGCAAATTATAGAGGGTTGTATAATGCTAAGCCATCAGAGGCAGGCCACACGTCTGGTAGCAGTTAAAAGAAACAAACCAGTGGCGGCTGGGACAGCCAGGGGTCCCAGAATGAACCTTGACGGCTGGGTGGGATTGTCCCCCGGAAGACAGTGGGGGAGAGGCTGTTTTTAAAAGCCAGTGCACAGGATTGATGCAATAGTTGGAGAAAGAAGAGTAAGATGGAAAATTGTCAAATTGTGTGTTTTTGGAAGATGAAGCGTTCTGCATGACTGAGTTCGTTGAACAACTGAAATGTGTCCTTTCAAGTTTACAAATTTCTATATTTCTAAAATGAGTTTTGCATTTCCCTC
Source organism: Delphinus delphis (assembly GCF_949987515.2). Classification (NCBI taxonomy): domain Eukaryota; kingdom Metazoa; phylum Chordata; class Mammalia; order Artiodactyla; family Delphinidae; genus Delphinus; species Delphinus delphis. The sequence continues at coordinate 140,267,948 of NC_082686.1, forward strand.
CCCTCTAAAACAGAGGATACTGAGTTTAACGTTCTCTTGTTCATTTAGGACCTTACTGTGTAATGCAGTGATAGATCACGGAACTGCTGAGTTATTGAGGTGTGTAAGGATTTTACCTAATGCCCTATAAAGGATCTTGGGGTACTGTCTTCTTTTAAATTGAGATATAGTTTATGTATCATAAAATGCACCCTTTGAAAGTGTGTCGTCCAGTGGTTTTGATGTACTCATGAAGTCGTGCAGCCTCGCCACTACTATTTCCAGAGCACTTTCATCACCCCACAAGAAACCCCAAACCTAATAGCAGTCATTTCCCATTCTCGCCGCTGCCAGTCCCTGGCAGCCACCGGTTGACCATCTCTATCTCTGTGGACCGGTCTGTTCTGGACATTTCACATCAATGGAATCATACAAGGTGTGGCCTTTCGTGTCTAGCTTCTTTCACTTAGCATAATGAAAACATTCAGTTTTATAATAAAAAATGCTAGTCAAATAAATTGAATGGGAGTGGGAGGTTTAAGAGAGCCCATGAAAGGAGGAAGGTGAAATAAGAGAGAAAAGGATGAGATCAGAATAAATTCAGATTTGGGGAACATTGAGTATCTGTAAGCTTGGTGCTGTGTAAATTATTGGGTGATAAAGCAGAGGAGGTTCTAAAAGCTATGCTGGTATTTCATCCTTGGGTTGATGATAATTGGACTTTGAGTAGAAAGAAGTTATACCCTCTTAATGTAAAGAATTGCAAAATGAGCCCTTTGGAACGGAGTTGGAATGATTTCAACTTTTATTCCTCTTTTAAAAGTATAATTCCCACTTCTTCCCAGTTTCCATTATTTGAGATATATAGGGTCTTGCTCCATGGCACCAGCCTTGTCCTTGGTTTTTTTATATATATATACTCATGCATACATACATACATACACACACACACATACATATGTGTATATATATGTGTGTGTGTGTGTGTGTGTGTGTGTGTGTGTATATATATATATATATATTTTAATTGCAGAGCAGCCAGTTGAATTTTGGAAATACCGACTGGGAGAGTGGGCGTCTCAGTAATTTCTCTTTATTCCTTATTGCTTAATATTTAAGGTTTGGATAATTGGCTAAACATTCACATTTTATCACATTTTATTAACTGGCAATTCCCTTTTTTCATTTATTTCATTGACAATCTTGCCTCCCTCCATTTCACTTAAATTATGATTCTTTAGCTTCATAATTCTTACAGGGTTAATTAACTTTTGTTTTGTTTTAAAGTTGTGCTAATGCACTAGCCTTTAAAATTAAAAAAAAAATCTTATTAGGTAAACAGCTAACTTGGGTAATGCTTGAAATACGGCAGTGTGTGTCGCTGCATAGCAGTGTTCTTATATTAACCATCAATACTCAATTCTGGTTGTACCATGTTGTCATTAGTAAACAGTCATGATCCAGTTATTTTGTTTAGGCAGAAAAGCTGTCACTAAATAGTTTTGTTTCTTTGGTGCACAGTAGTACCATTTATGATGCCATTACAATCCTGCAGGGCTTACTGTATCTGCAGTGAAAGATACAGATGAAATCTGACAGAGTCTTTGGGCATTTTCACCTCTAAGCATTATACATCTACTATAGGGGCAAATTAAGCCTTCTGTATTGTTGCGCTGTGATTATTTAAGCTGACTGGATAGCCTAAGTATTTTCTCTGTTTGCCCATATTCACTTTTTTTGTGACCTTTAATGATAGAGCATTACATAGATGTACTAAATAAAGATGAATAATATTGAAAAACTTCATTATATTGATTAGCTAGTCAAGTTGATGTTAACAGTTAAGATTTAATCTTATTGTTTAAAATTATTTTTGTTTAGCTGTCTATAAAATAAACCCTATCATTTAATATTTAACCTCTATGTCTAGCTTCCTACTCAACACTCCATTTGAGTATTTAATAGACACCTCAAAAGTAACAAGTCCAAAACTGAACTCCTGTTTTCCCTTCCAAGTCGGCTTCATCCACAGTCTTTGCATCTCAGTTAATAGCAGCAACTCATCTTTCCAGTTAGCAAAACACCCTGGAGCTATTCTTGATCTCTCTCTCTGTCTCTTCTGCATCCATCCTGTCACCACATCTTTTTAACCTGACCTTTAGAACATACCTTGAGTCCAACCACTGCTGCCTTCCTTGTTGTTACTGTTTTGGTCCAAGCCATCTTCATTTATTTCTTGCTTGAATTCCTACCATGTCTCCCCACTTCTATCTTTCCTTCTCTGTAGTCAGTTCTTAACATGAGAGAATGGTCCTTTAAAAATGGAAGTCAGGGGCTTCCCTGCTGGCGCAGTAGTTGAGAGTCCGCCTGCCGATGCATGGGCCGCGGGTTCGTGCCCCGGTCCGGGAAGATCCCACATGCCGCGGACCGGATGGGCCCGTGAGCCATGGCCAATGAGCCTGTGCGTCCAGAGCCTGTGCTCCGCAACGGGAGAGGCCACAACAGTGAGAGGCCCGCGTACCGAAAAAAAAAAAAAAAAAAAAAGAAAAGAAATGGAAGTCAGATCGCTTTACTCCTCGGATTCCCGTTACAGTGACCTGTGAAATGCTAAGTGATCAGGTCCCTGTCCATCTCCCGGTCCTCACTGCACATCCTCTTGACTCCTCTGCGCCTGCTGCATCAGCCTCTGCTGTTCTCCAGACGTGCCAGACGCGCTTCCACCCCGTGGTCTCTGCCCTGGCTCTGTCCTCTGCCTGGGTTGCTCTTCTTTTAAAAGCTGCGTGACTTGCTCCCTGACCTTCATTCTTTCCTCAGATGCCATCTCAGTGAGCCTGCTCTGAGCGCCCTGCCTCAGCACGCCCAGTCTTCTTTACTCTGCTCTATGAATTCTTGCCGTGGGCCTAGACAGCCGACACACTTCCTTTGCGACTTACTTGTGATCGCGTGTATTCTCTTCTTGCCCGTTAGCCCATGAGTATCCTGAAGGCACTGATAATTTACTTGTTCAGTGAAGCCCACTTTGTTGGCACCAGGACATTACTAGCACCTGAGAAGCCTCCCTTGTTTTCCTTTCCATCACACTTCTCCCTAGCCCGATGGTTTTTTAACATTGTTTTTAATATATTGGCTATCATTCTCACGCAAATAAAGGTCTGTTGCAGAGTGAGTGGTCTGTGCGTAGAGCTTTGTTCTTCAGGTGAGGTTCTAGAGTAAAAGCATCCTTTTACCCTGTATTTTCCGGCACAGTCATGAGCAGTCCACAAAGCTGGAATGCACTTTGGAACAGAAAGACTATTTTTTTGAGCGTATGGGAGTGTGTTTTAAACTGTTTTTACAGTCTTCTTTGCTTCTTCGGAATACAGTGTCGCAGGGACGACAGCCTTCACCATTTTTACTAAATCTTTATGATTTAGACGATGATAATTTTATTCTGTTGAGAGTGTGGAGTACTTTGCAGGTGGATATTGAGGTTAATTATCATATTGAAAAGTGAAGCAGTACATTCTACTAAATCACAAGTCTTTCTGCTGATAAAAATGGAATGATTACCATTTAAGCGGTATTAGGTTAATAAATTGGTTAATAAAAGCAATTAAAACCCCTGATTTTCTTATAACTTGCTGTAACTGCTTTTCTTGAAAATAGTTATCATTGAATAGATCTATAAAAACATCAAATAGCTATTGAAGTTTAAAAAAAGGGGACTGCAAAGAAAACCTTCAACACTATTCTGGTTTGGGGTTTTGGTGAACAAAGTTATTCTTCATGTGCTGCACAAGATCCAGTAATATGAACAAACAGTTTTCATAATGAATAATAATATTAACATTTGTTGAGCACTTACTGTGTATCAGTCCTCATGCTTTATCTTTTATGCTCCCAACAGCTTTATAATGGCAGATGCTACGGTTTCACTTTTCTAAATATGTTTCATTCAGTTCACAAGCCTCAGTTTTCCCATCAGACCTCAAATATTGGGCTCTTTACCCTACATCCTGTCTCCTGTCCCCCACCTTATACCTGATTTTTTGTTTTGTATCTGATATTCTGAATTTCCTCGAAAGAGTGGCATATACTCATTTTGAAGTTAATGGTTTTATTTAAGGAAATAGTTTATTTAATGTTTAAAATAATACCGTACTCTGGCTCAGCAAAAAAATTATTCTGCCATTAGTTCAGGCATAATTATTTTGGCAAGTTTACAGCCTTTTTTCAAGCATTGGTTAGGCTAATTGAATGTCTGAATACCTTTATGGTATTAAAAATTCTTTAAATCAGTTGTCTGTAACTAGTATTTCTTTTTCTTGGCCTTAAGGCTTTCTTACCAAACAGTCTTCTTCAGAACACTTAAATGTAATAAGATGTAGCAGATTTTGTTCCCCCTAATGCCAATTTAGAGAATATTTACCTTTTTATGAGAATTATGATGCTTCAGGATTTTTCTTTAGACTGCATACTTACTCATTTTCACTTGATATTTTAGCTGCCACTGTGTATCAGTGGTGCAGCCTTGATGATGTTTCCCTCCTCCAGCCACAGAGATTTTTTTCTTTCAAACCTGTACAACTTTATCTCATCATTATTATACTTATTAAGGGTGATTTTATAGAAAAACAGATACCCTGAGTTTTATATGGAAAAAAAGAGTAAATTGTTAAGTGGGAAAAATTTTAAATATGCTTAAGTTTTTGTTTTTTTATTTTTCCTTTTAAACATACTTAGGAGAAACTTTTTTTTTTTTTTTTTTGCGTTACGCGGGCCTCTCACTGTTGTGGCCTCTCCCGTTGCGGAGCACAGGCTCCGGACGCACGCAGCCATGGCTCACGGGCCCAGCTGCTCCGCGGCACGTGGGATCTTCCCGGACCAGGGCACGAACCCGTGTCCCCTGCATCGGCAGGCGGACTCTCAACCACTGCGCCACCAGGGAAGCCCAGGAGAAACTTTTAAGATGAATATGCCTTGTGCAGAAATCTTAACCAAGAAAGACTAAATGATCTTTAGTAATATATTCTCACTGTAGGTTGACAGATTCATATTTGCATACATTATTTATATATAAAGATAGATTATATATATATATTATATATAAAGCTAGTGCCTAGCTTTGTGGGAACTTTATTTTCTAAAATACATTCTACCTTTTAACAAGTCACATGACTGTGCAGTCTGCTTTTCAAAATTAGTGTTCATTAGCCTCCTTAATGAAGATTTTTACAGTCAAAGTGGAAGAGGGCCAACTTTTTATTGTTAGTGCAGCAGCATAATTAACTATACAAGGCAGCATAATTAACTCTACAAGGTTTGTTTATTGTAGCTGAGTACTAGAACAGTGCATCAAAGAGGAAAACATAGAGAAGATTAGTGAGTAACAGCAGTGTGTGAGGCTGGCCAGTTGTAATAATGCCTTCGTTGGGTGGTTCGTGAATTTGTAAGCACATGCTTAGTTTTTCAGTTAATAGGAACTGAAATGTCTAGTTTTAATTGCCATTTCTATTGCACTGCTATAAGGAAATAATGGAAACTCTGCTTGGAGAAATGATTGTATTGGAGATTGTATTCACTACTTGTTAAGTGAATAGTCTCCACCGCAGTGGAGACTTCCTAGACATTTTATCCTTTTCTTCCATTTTTCAAAAAGCCCCTTCTCCAGTACAATCGTTTATGCATACTTTGGTTCTGAAAGACTGAGCTCTTTTATACAAATGGATAATGTTAGGAAGTTAATGAAAATTCACTCTACGGCGCATTATTTTTTGGTTTCTGATTTTATTGAATTAGAGCTAAAGAAAAATGATGCATTCCAATAACTAATTTAGTAATAATAAGTTTGCAGTGGTGTGCAGAGAATTTAGGTCTTCGCTCATCCTACATTTTCTGGGAGGGTCCCTATTTCTGATACTCCTCCTTGTTTTCTTTTTATTAAATACATTTATAAATGAAAATACCCTTTGGGCCTACTTACATATTATGGCGTAGTAAATGTGCTTAGCCAGTATTTTAGGCACTGTGGGGATACACACACACACACACACACACACACAAAAGATGAGATAGTGAAAGATACTGAGATTACAGTTCCATTTACATAAGAATGGAGGGTCATAAATGAAAAAAAAACCTGCAAAGGTTTTATTGTCTGGTAAGAGGGTATGTAACTGATAATGATAAATAGGTTATACATTGTTCTAAAGAAAGTAAAAGGGAAATATTGAGTTCTCCTATGTGATAGACATTATGCTGAATATTGTCGTGTTCTTATTTATTTAATCTTCCTGACATCTGTCTGAGGTAGGTATCTTCGCCCTCCTTGTGCAGTTGTGGAGACCAAATCCCAGAGAGATTACATTGTTGAAGGTCACACAAAGCCAAGATTCAAATCCTAACTTTAAATCCCATTTTCTTTCTGCTGAATCATAGTAAATGACTAGAAACCCTCAAAGGATATAAGTTCTTCAAACTTGACTGAATTGGCAAAGTGTTGGATATCTTTAGTTAAATGCTACAACTAAACTTATCAAGAAAGGATACGATAGGCCTTATTCGGTTCTTAAAAGTACCTATTCAGGTTAGTAGGGGACTCTTGATGTCCATAATAATAGCGTGAATAATTGAAGCCATCAGAGTAAACAAGCAATTTTGTTTAATAATAATATATTACATTAGAAAAGCATCCTATAGTTTTAAAGGGCCCTTTCATACATGTTATCCGAGCACCTTAAACCTCTTCTTAGATCTACCACATGATTGGTTTTGTTCCCTCTTGACCTTTCTAAAGTGAGGAAGAACCATGCCTCTTTAAGTCCAGAAACTGTCTTTGCATATTTACATACTTACATCTTTCATTCTTCCCCAGTAATTATACCCATGGTTGGGCAATTACGGATAAATGGATGGACGAATAAAAGGACAGCTTTCAAAAGGAGGAGCAAGAAGCTTCAGGTTGTTGAAAATGGGCAATAAAATGTATTTTGAGCGTAGACTGCCTGGTTATAATCAATGAAAAAATGAAACATTTCATCAAATCTTTTTTAAACCACGGTGGCGTATGTGCGTCTTCCCTAAGAATTTTACGAGAGGGCATGACAGGGCACCTGGATCGCTGCCTGGCACTCCGTAGGTATTCAGTCACTACTTGTTAAGTGAATAGTCTCCACCACGGTGGGGACTTTCTAGACTTTTAATTCTTTTTTTCCATTTTTCGAAAGCCCCTACCCAAAGGCTACAAAAAATAAGAGAATTTATTAATTGCTGAAACATTATAAAACTAGACTAGTTTTACATATCATTGTTCTGGTACTGTAATATCTGGTTCTTCATTATCTGATGTTTAAATCAGAAAATAACTTTTTTCCGTATCACTTATATCTATGGGTATATCATGTTTTAAGCAGAGATGTTTGGGCCTAAAGAAGAAGAATTCTTCCAGAGTATTGGAAAGGCATCTTTTTGACAGTGGGCTGAATATAGAAGTTCATTTGCAAAGGCACTTCCCATTGCACCTCTCCCCCAGAAATTAGCTTTATAAAGGAATTCTGCGGACATTTACTACTTCTTCCTCCCCTGCTCCTTTTACAAGAGAAACAGTAATTTGTAAAAAGTCACTAGCAAATTCAGTTTGGTTTTCCATTGTACCCAAATAGCAACCCTAAAGGCTCGTAAGCTGTAAAAGTCTTAGTGTTGTATTTTAAAAGGATAGTATTGCCATGTAAAATTGTTGATTAATATAAAGCTTTAGAAGAGTCCGTCGCACATACCAGGCCAGGTGTATTCTGTGTGCAGTTCCCAATTCTAATGAACTGTGTACTCACTTCTCTCTATTGCAGAAATATAGATCATGTTGCCCATTTTTTGTAGTTGAATACATTTTCTTCCATCAGCAAGGCAATTATTCATTGGCCTGTTGCACCCCAGCTTCACACATTTCTGTAGATGATTCCATCGGGTGATGGAATCTGCCTTAATGACAGGCATCTGATTCCGTTTCTAAACGTGGGAATTCTCACTAGGCAATGTGATCTGAATTACTGCACATCCTCACTGGTATTCCTCTCACTTTTACAGGTAGGAAAGGAATTTCTGTAGAATTTCCCTAAGACTTCAACTTAATTCTGTACTATAATCCCTTGTTGAAGGAGAGGTTAAGGCAATCAGGTCATGAAATTGGAAATTGTTCCACAGAATCTGAGTTCTGCCAGTTAAGTGGAATATTGAAAAATTTAGAACATTCAGCATAAAAACATCTCCTGACCGGTTTGCATATGGAAACCTCAAAAAAGAATGGGCCACGTTATATACGATTAAACTATAATATATAAACATTGAAGTTGTATGGCATCAGAACCACTTTTAGAATTTTTAGTGCAGACATTATCTCATATGCATTGTGTCTGAGTTCAGCTGTGTATACTTAATCTCCCATAAAGGAAAGAGGGAGCATGCTTGGGAGAAACGTAGTCTAAAGAGTGTAGGCGAGAGTCATTCAGCCATTCCCGTCTTCTGATGAGTGAACGTGTATCCTTCAGTGAGAGGCGGGAGATGTTCTTTCAGTTCTTGATCGTGTTTCGTAGTGCGCACAGCTCCCTCTCCTGAGTGTGCCTTCAGCCTTTCCGGACCGCGTCAGCCCCTTCATCTGGTATTCAGCTGAGTGGCCAGTGATCAGAGCAGCGCTAGAGGAGGACTGGCTGTGCTGGCCTGACTGAGGGATGGTACTTCACTGGCTGGTTTAAGGAGGTGTTCGAAGGAAATTTGACTGTGTGCAGCTTTTGCCACTTACGATGACTTCAGAATCTAATTCTGGAGTAAGGTGTGACTCTGCTGTAATTTTACATGAATTAAAGATTAACTAGACCAACAGAGCTGAAGCCAAATGGAGGCATTTGTTCGAGAACAAATGGCTTTGAAAAATCCTGGACATTCAATAGATGTGCATAGAGAAATAACTCTTTAATCAGTCAGTTTTCTTTAAGGCCACTTAGTATATCTTCCAACTTCTTAAAACTTTGGGCAAAGAGAAAAAGTGGGAAGCAAGGGACTGAGTCAGGCTAGATGTAGTTCAATTAGCCAAGATTAGGGCTTCTAGTGACCTTGATAGTAAATGTCTCTATTAAGTAAAAATCAGGTCATTTAAATTAAATCTGATAGTTAAAAAGGCTTCTGTATTAACCTAAAGTTTTAAATATATATATTCTTGAAGGATTGCTTAATAGTTGATAAGTTACATATGTCAGACCCTGTCCAACCCTGTTTAATCTTCACAGTTGTAGGAGGGTCAGTAGACTCTGTCCGGGAGCTTATATGTATCAATATTAACTTATTTAATTCTCAACAGCTCTATTGAGAGTGGAGACTGTTGTTACTACAACCTTGCAGATCAGAAACTGCAATATAGGATTCACATTGAGACTGGCTCTGTTTTCTGTACTCTTAACACGTCTTCTGTGCTGATTCCTGATTCTCTATTACACTACTGTGTCCTATGTAAAGGTTTCAAATGCCCACTCCAGTGTATGGAGAGTGACTGCTTTGAGGATTCTGAGACTGGCTCTGCACTCAGGGAAAATTTTCTCATTTTGTTATCAGAGGCTGTAATGAGCATGAGATTGGAGATGGTGGCATAACCTCATTTCTAACCTTATATCCAACTAGATCATCAGAAAGATGGCTAGTCCTATATTTTAATATCATTCCCTCATATTTTATCACTTTGTAAGATGCAGTTATATGGTAAATGTTTCTGCATCTCCTATGAAGCTGTCTCTTAAAATGTCCAGAGTTCCTTTTATAAGCATTCACATGACAAATTCTTCAAGGATTTAGTTTCAGAGAAAAGTTCTCTTATGATCTGGCACACTTCCTTCTATCAGGCATTGAGAATTATTTAGCCCATTGTGTTTTCTATTTGCTTTGGCTGCAAGGAAGCTTGGAGTTATATTTCATTTTAATTACAGTAACTTTATTAGCCTAGGCTTTTGATAGGGATAATTTCTCATCTAGTTCTCTCTGGCAGGAGTTTTTAAGCCATCCTCTTTGTATCAGCTTCAGGGAGTTTGTGAGCCCCTCTGAAATGGTAGGTAAAATTGTGTGCACGTGGGAATCTGGAGGAGTGTCCTTGGCGTTTATCAAAATTTCAGTGACTTCCAGCCCCCCCCCCGCCCCCACCCCCCCCCCCCCCCCCCCCGGCCCCGAGATAAGGAACCATTGTTCTCTGGGTTTGCTGTTCGTTTTATATTTTAATGGTCTAACTGTATAAACTCTCTTGTTATAATCTGCTTATAACCTTTTTGGCAGTAGGTGGGCTATAAATGATACCTTCACATTGAAATCATTACCCTGTTTCTCAGTTTTGTAAGAAAGTTATCAAGCAGTTCTCTGTAACGTTAAAAAACATTGTCTTAGAAACTTAAAGAATAGTTGATGTGCTTCAGTAGCAGTAGAAATGTTCACAACCTTTAATTTAGTAGTTTAGCATAAGGGGCTCTAGCTTGTGGAAGACAATTAAAAATAAAGACTATTACTTGTAACAGTGAAATGTGAAAATAAACAATGTTATATGAAGAGAAATGGCTAAAGTTAATTCTTAGTTTGGATGGTTATATATCCAATAAAAACAAATGGGCAAACTATATAGCAATATGAAAAGATGCATATAACAGGAGTAGGCCATGTTATATGTCATATATGATTATAGGTTTATAAAATGTATTTTAAAAACTTGAAAGGTAAAGAAGAACATTTAGTTTATAATACCTTGTGTTAGGTTACAGATGATCTCCTTTCCTCTTCTGGCCTATTTGGAATAGTGTTATACTAATTGTAATATTTAAATGTAGATTTATATTTTTAAGAAGAGCTAGCTCTTGTTCGCAAGGAATTGCTAGTCTAGTGGGATAGAACTACAATAAAAAGAAATATGTTATTAGCATGAGAGATATATAAATGCTCTGGGAAGACTCTTGAAATTCAGTTGTGTACATACTGGGTTCTTATAAAGACAGGTGAACCTTAAAAAGTTAATATTTCTTTTTTTTTAAAAAATAAATTTGTTGGGCTTCCCTGGTGGCGCAGTGGTTGAGAGTCCGTCTCCCGATGCAGGGGACATGGGTTCGTGCCCCGGTCTGGGAAGATCCCACATGCCGCGGAGCGGCTGGGCCCGTGAGCCATGGCCGCTGAGCCTGTGCGTCCGGAGCCTGTGCTCCACAACGGGAGAGGCCACAACAGTGAGAGGCCCGCGTACTGCAAAAATAAATAAATAAAAATAAAATAAAATAAATTTGTTTATTTATTTATTTTTGGCTGCATTGGGTCTTCGTTGCTCTGCGCAGGCTTTCTCTAGCTGTGGCGAGCGGGGCTACTCTTCGTTGCGATGCGCGGGCTTCTCATTGCGGTGGCTTCTCTTGTTGCATGGCACGGACTCTAGGCACGTGGGCTTCAGTAGTTGTGGCACATGGGCTCAGTAGTTGTGGTGCGCGGGCTCTAGAGCGCAGGCTTAGTAGTTGTGGCACACAGGCTTAGTTGCTCCGTGGCATGTGGGATCTTCCCAGACCAGGACTCGAACCCGTGTCCCCTGCATCGGCAGGCGGATTCTTAACCCCTGCACCACCAGGGAAGTCTGAAAAGTTAATATTTCTTAATGAAATACATAAACTAGATTCTTAAAGGCACTGAAAGTGTCTCAGAATTTAAAACGGTCAATGAGATGCTGTTTCTTTTATTCACATTTTGATGGTAGAACCATTAATTTACATTCTATATATTCTGTTGTGTCGCAGAATGGTCAGCTAGGTATTTACTTAAATAGATTTGAGGAATGCTTGTAAAATCTCCTAGGCATGTGTCTGGGGGTGAGAATGAATGAAGAACTTGGCCGCAGCTCCATGGGAGCTTTGTTGAGGAGAATCGTCTCTGCATCCGATTAGATCCTGCTCTCAGTCGCACTTTATTAAATACTTCCACCACTGTTTATATCAAGAATGACTCGAAACTGTGGGGAAGAGGGAATTTTGACTGAGGGATGCAGAGAAGACTTCACAGCGGTTGTGACGGGCTGCTGAACCTTGAAGGATGATAAAAGGTCATGAAATAAGCAGTGTTTTTTTCATGGATCCTCTGAAGGCAGCACAGGATCCATGAAGTAAATGAAAGGAAGATACTGGGAATAGCGTGAGTGAAGGCACGATGTCCCCCTGGGTTAGGGGACGTTCAGGTTGCCGTGTGTTTCTGGAGTTGTAAATAAGAAGGTGTTTGTGGGCAGCGAGAGGAGAGTTGCTAGCCGGTATTTGAGAAGCTGGTCCCTGCTAGTCTGTGCAAGTGATTAGGTATACAGAGGTGAAGAAAGTTCTGTTCTCAAGGAACATGTAGTCCAGTGTGGGGACCAAGAATTAACTAAGATCCAGTATATTGGCTTAAATTTGTATGTTAAGGGCTTTTTGGCCTTTTCACGAAATTCTGATTTCAGACATTGTGCTGTTCTAAAGGAAACCATGAGATGTTACGGGATTACATGGGGGTGGGGGGGCTCTTTGATTCTGGCTGGGAAGGAGTGACAAAAGAGGACTTGCTGTAGGAGGCTGTGTGTGAGCTGAGCTTTGAAGGATAAATGGAAGTCAGGGGAGAGGGTGAGGGTGAAGAGAAGAGCACTCCGGAAAGGCAGGTGCAGCCAGATTGTTCTCCAGGTAGCTAGACAGTCTTGAAGGGATTTGGGGGCTCTGTTAGTTTCCTTAAGGCATTTTTTCTTGTGCCTCATGATATGTCAGGAAACATGTGACCATGTTTAAAAGAAATTTGCTAATGAGACAGGTAAGCCAGTGCTGCCTAGGTGGTTTATGATTTCACATAACTTGGCCATTTTCAACATATCTTTTTTAAGAACACTTTGTCGGGAAATAGTGAAGGGCAGTTTAAGCAGTAGCTTTTATTTGATTTTAAAACAGCACAATTTAAAAGAGGTAAAAGGTATAGGTTTACTATTTATTAATGATATACTGTATGAGCAAAAAGCAAAAATTCAGGAATTTAGTGAGGCAGCTAAAGGGAACTGAGAAATACAGGTATAGAAAGAGTTAAAACAGGGAGAAAGGACATTTCCAAATAATTGATACTGGTCAGGTGGGAAGTGGTTGATAGGTAAGTGCTCCCCTTTTTTCTGTTTTACAAAAGTATGAGCTTCTGAACCCTTCGCTTTTTGTCACATGCAGGTCTTTATCTTGAGTTTCAGCAGATCTAACTTCTTCTATTAATCTAAACTACTTTACTGTTGGGTAAATTTCCTGGTGGCTGGGAATGAAGTACTCCATCATAGCAACGTTTGAGAGTCCTTCCTAGCAAACTTACTTTCCCACACCAGCCTTTGAAGTTAATTCAGGAAAAGCCAGTGACGCTGCCCATCTAGTCCCATGAGGCAGCTGTGGAGGTCATTCCGTTTGCCTGCTCTTAGAAATAAAACTGGCATGAGTCATGGCCACCTCATTTTTCTCTTGTTCTTACAAGTTTTGGATTATGGAGTTTTTAGCATGTACATGCTTTCAGTGTATATGGGAAAGACTTCACTGAAATTAATAGGATTGTATTTATAATCATGATATTTCTAATTAAAGTGATAATTGTTTATTTTAGCTATTTGAACAGCTTGTCATATTGAATGCTTGGCGATTTAGATTACTGTTTTTATTAGTCTTTTATTGTAAAAGGATGTCGCATAAGAAGATGTACATGTGCCTGTGTGCATTTTTATTAGTGATATAAACTAAAGTAACTTCTTTGACAAAAAAAAAGTTCAAACTGTATTCCTGAAGGATATGTTATTTAATCAAGAGCATTTTAGTTCTTAGTTATAAACTTAAGAAAGTGAGAAAAGTGTTGATTTGTTGAGGTTAATGTCAATTTCTTTGAAGGCAATTAATAAAGTCCTTTTGAAATCAGTGGGATATGTAAATTCTTTATAATAATACTAAATTAGGTCAGTGCATGGCTGCGTGTTTTGGTCTGAGTTCTTTCTACATTTTAATGCAGTGCATTAGGTATTGTTTTGATATTTAGTTGTTAGCAGCTTTACTGGGTTCTAAGGCTCACACGTGTACACGCACACGCACACGCTCTCACGCCACACACAAAATCACTTTCTCATCGTTGTCCATTTGATTCCCCCAGACGTTGCTAGCATGGCATCTCGCCTAGCTCGAGTAATATGCAGTTTATTTCAGTTCTTCCTAACCCACCTGCATGTTTTGACAGAATATTAGGCACTTAAAAAAGAATAGAACTCTATTTATTTGGATGTTGTGAACCAAGAAGGATGTGACACCAACTTAGTTATCTCTCCATTTCCCCACCTTGGGTCTTGGGGATAGGTGGTTTTTTTTTTTTTGCGGTACTCGGGCCTCTCACTGTTGTGGCCTCTCCCGCTGCGGAGCACAGGCTCTGGACGCGCAGGCTCAGCGGCCATGGCTCACGGGCCCAGCCGCTCCGCGGCATGTGGGATCTTCCCGGAGCGGGGCACGAACCCGTGTCCCCTGCATCGGCAGGCGGACTCTCAACCACTGTGCCACCAGGGAAGCCTAAGGGGATAGGTGTTTTTATGGACCCATGTATGGACCTTTCCTCTAGGTGGATGGGGCTTAGGGGAGAAACTGTTAGTACCTCCTGAGCCTCGGCTCTTCTGTGCGGGTCTCTGTCTTTCAGGAGAGGCCAAACCAGAACTCTCCTAGCCTCAGGTTGTTTTCTCAGTGGGATGGATGCAGTGACAGCCACAGCACATGGCACAGGCCAAGACCTTCCTTGGTGATCTTTTCCCATCCAGCTCTTTTCCATTAGAGCGGGACGCCCTTCGCTGCTCCCACGCCTCAAGCTTGTTAAATCAGACCATGAGCTGAGCTTTCATTCTTCCGTCACTGTCTAAGGGCCAGTCTGTGAGGGAAGGTCTGCAACAATACAGCTCTCTCCTGGCTAGCTTCACGGCCTTACCCTGCTGAAGGGAAGACAAGTATAATATATTAGGACTTCCTTCTGGCTTCTTATTTTTTTAGATTCATGGTACATTTGAATCCAAAAAATACTCAATATCTAGTACTAAACCTGTCAGTATCACTTTCATCTCTTTTTTTAATTTGGAGAAAATACTAGTATTTTATGGAAAATTTATAGTATACAGGTTGTCTTTCACTTCATCTTTCTTCATCCTCCAGGATTGTAAAATTAATAATCAGAAAGAAATCTACACTTGATATAATTCCTTATGTTCTGTATTTTTGCTTTTCTTCATTTAGATCTGTGTCTTTCATCTGTTCAGCCACTGCCATTAAAAAAAAGCATTCTCTTCCTAGGAGAAATGAGTGTTAGAAGTGGATTTAAAAAGAAAAGGCTAATGAGAAGAGATGACAGTACATATATAACCATGTGATGGCTCTGTAAAGTCTGAGTTAATTATGCTGATAAAGGAGGCTAAGCCTAGCACAGGGATGGGATCCGAGTGCTAGCAGGACGGAATGGCAACTGCACGTGCAAGATTAGAGCATGTAATTGAACACACTGAAGATAAGACTAAGAACTTATATTTGATTAGGAAGGCAAGAGGCAGAACAGGAGATGCCTCCTAAGGGGAGCAAAGATGATGAATGGTAGATGTTTCTAGTAGGACAAAACGGGAGAGATATCACCAACAGTTTAGAGTAGAATATGAGAGAGGTGAGTCATAGCATTGGACATGATCTTGATGTAAGTGGGGTTAGTAGTGATAGTAAAAAGTAGAAAGACAACCTAAACTGATTCATGGCCTGTTGAAAAAAGTCACCTTAATATACTGCTTTTGAACAGCTCTTTTTAAGTACTCTGCCTTTCTATCTTAGTTTTATTAATAACAACAGTAAAAGGAGCTACCAAAATATATGTTATAATTATGTTCATCATAACAAACACATTTCTTTTGGTGGTGATCTTCTAGAAATGGATCTAACCTCAAGAAGGGAGAAGGAATTTGTCATAATGTTTTGACTTGTATACAGTAAAAGACTTATTCTGAAACACAGAAAGTCTTTGGCAGCTTTAAGGTGACCATTTTTATCCAAGTGAAATCTCGGGTGTTTTTTTTGTATCTGTAAGTTTTTTTAAGTGCACCTTATTTTCTAGAGCAGTTTTACGTTCCCAGAAAAACTGAGGTTTCCGTGTGCGTGCTGCCCTCACACGTGCATGCTCTCCCACATTATTGGCACCCCGCCTAGTGGCACGCTTGTCTCGGGTGATGAACTTGCACCGACACACCATTCCACCCAGAGTCCATAGCTCACTCCATGGTTTTCTACCAGATGGTCACGCCATCCGAAGTCTTTGTTTTTGAGGGAGCAAGTGAATTTTATCGAGGACCGCATCGGGGAGGCATGGGAAGGCCGTCGCACACCCCATGACAGTCCGTGCGGCGTCATCTCTTCCCAGGAGCGTGGCACCCCTGCCCTGTCCCCTACAAAGTGTCTTGGGCTCACAGATGACCCGGAGCCACCCTGCTCACTGTGCCCCTGTGTAGGGCCCAGGCTCCCGGTGTCGCTTCTCCTTTGTCTGCGATCTTCCCATCACACGTACCTGTACTTTAAAACTCCCCTCTCCCCACCCCCCATTTATTTATTTATATTCAGGTATAATTGACCTACAGCGTTATATTAGTATCAGGTGTACCACATAATGATTCGGTAATGAAATCTGTTTTTCGTCTTTTTTTAGTTTCATTAGAAAATGAATTTATTAAATGTAATGCCAGAGGTTGAAGTCGCAGATGGATAAATACGCAGCATCCCTGTGGGGAAAAGGGCTTCTTTACTGCAAAGACCGCTGCCACCGCTGGTGCTCAGAACCGGATGCCAGAAATTCCATCGCTGCCCCTCCGAGGAGTGCGGGGATGGGGGTGGGCGTACGGGGAGGAAAGAGCTCTCTCTGCAGGCTCTGCTGAGGAGGGTGGGTTTGAGAAGCGAGAAGGGAGGAGGTCCAGGTCCTTCAGAAGCGGCTACAGCCGAGCCCTGTGTGGGGCCTCCCGGGACTCGGGCCTCTCGGGGGCACAGCTGCCGGCTCTCCCGGGCCCTGCGGCGGCCCCCCCTTCCGGAGGGTGCTAGGCTCCCTCTGCGCCCGCCGCGAGCAGAGGCCTCGCGGAGCCCGAAGCTGGCGCCCTGGACGCGCCTGATGAGCAGGGCCCTGTGCGGGCCTGCGTAGGGAGGCTCGGGCAGAGGGCAGTGCCCGGGAGGACGAGAAGGGCTGCGGAGAGGCAGGGACGGCTCGTCTTCATGGCCTCGCAGGAGGGCTTCTGAAACCTCTTTCTTCAGATGAACGTTGCAGTGGGAAAAAAGTCACAAAAAGTCACTTTAGATTATGGAAAATGGATGCAACAGGAACATGAATGTTACCGACCGGTACCTCTGTGGGATTTCACGAGTGATGGCCCACTGAAGGGCCGTCTCCACTCGGCCAAAACACACGGATTGGCTCCCCTAAATCACCGTCTGTGTCCGCAGTGATCTTCGTAAGGGTGTGTGTGTGTGTAGGCGTGCATGCAGTCTGCTTCCTTGATGATCCTTGTAAATGCGTGTGTGTACACACATGCATGTGATCACATGATCCCAAGGGAAACTCTGTTCATCTGTGTACAGTAATATTTAAGTTATTTGGGGGGCATGGTTTTATAAGATATTAGGTTGTTTTCCTTTTCTCTAAATATTTAATGAAAATGTTGCATTGTGACTATATTATTTCTTCTCATGAAAAAACAGTATTGTAAAAAAAAAATCACCCAAATGCTGCCGTTTTTCTTAGAGTAGAATTTAGTGACCAAGGCTTATTGCATGTGTATGTTTACCTGTAGAAAAATTACCTTACGTCATATCTACCCTGTGGAAATTGTTTGGATGATTTAGCATATTTGAAGACATTTATAGTGATCCAGTTCCTTAAAGGAAAGATTTCTGTGGAAGATTTCAGGGTAAAAAAGGCCTAGAGAACTTTCCCAATTTAGAAATAGAAGTAAAATTCACCAATTTTGTTTACCTTTTTCTGCTTTATAATGTCAGCAAGAGTTATGGGTAGAAAATATATGGAACTAGATGGACAGACTGCAAAATCCAACTTAAGTTCGTTAAAGATAATGCTTGCTTGGAATTCTTTTTTCTTACAAAAGCACTCTGTGTAGAAGACTTTTTGTAGAAGCAAGTTGTCAAAGGAGGAGAGAACCAGGACCTAGAGGACTCAGGGTCGAAGGAGGATTTAAATTTCTTTATCAAAAGCAATTTACTTTCTCACAAAAAGTAAATATCTTTTTTAAAACATTAAAATGTTACCCTTTCCTTATTGTCATTTAAAAGAGTATCTTAGTATCACAGTGGAGTCCTAGATATGGGTATAACATTGCTGGGTTACAAATTACTGATGTTTGTGTCTTTGAAAGCGTCTGATTTACGAAGGAGATTTCTGGGATGTTAGTCCTGTTTTGTTTAATGAGTCATTATACATATGGTAAACACAGTGGGTATATTATAAAATTTATGGTAAACACAGTGGGTATATTATAAAATTTAAAAACTCAGGGCTTCCCTGGTGGCACAGTGGTTGAGAGTCCGCCTGCTGATGCAGGGGACACGGGTTCGTGCCCCGGTCCGGGAAGATCCCACATGCCGCGGAGCGGCTGGGCCCGTGAGCCATGGCCGCTGAGCCTGCGCGTCCGGAGCCTGTGCTCCGCAATGGGAGAGGCCACAACAGTGAGAGACCCGCATACTGCAAAAAAAAAAAAAAAGAAAAAAAAAATTTAAAGACTCTATTATCTAATCCATATATTACATGTGTTTAAGAATTGAAAAACAGTTGTAAATTATCCTGTACCAAATTATTTTCAGTGCCAGGAATATTTCATAGTGCAGTTTTAATTTAAAAAACAGTATCCCCTGGACTTCCCTGGTGGTCCAGTGGTAAAGAATCCACCTTCCAATGCAGGGGACACAGGTTCGATCCCTGGTTGGGGAACTAGGATGCCACGTGCCACAGGGCAACTAAGCCCACGCGCCATAACTAGAGAGCCCGCCTGCCGCAAACCAGGGAGCCTATGTGCCCTGGAGCCTGCACGCCACAGCTAGAGAGAAGCCCGCACACCGCAGCTAAGAGCCCACGTGCAGCAACTAAGACCCAACACAACCAAAAATATAAAGAAAGAAAGAAAGAAAGAAGATAAGATAAAGTAAAATAAAATAAAAAACAGTATACCCATCTCGGTGGTTAGCCTTCTGCGTAGACAAAAGCCTTTTCTAGCACCAGTGCGTTCCAAAGTCTCTAACACAGAATATCATACTTTAAAAGGGACTTGCACATGATTTCTAAGGTTTTAAAGGATTCTACCATACCCTTACACTGCTTACGAGATACCAGGTATTGAATTCCATTAAGTTTAGAAATTTATCACATATGAGAAACGGTCTTCTTTTAAAAAAGTCAATTTCTGTACATAATTGGATGCAAGAACTCTGTCATTTTCACATCCTTATTAGAAAACCGCCAGGATGGGCATAGTGTTTAAACCTCAGCATAGTCTTAACTTGCAGCTGACAAAGTCTTTAGCTTCGGAAGACATGAAACTCTTCGAATTGTGCTAGCTTGTTTTCTAAGTGTAGAAAAGACCTTCCTTCTGATGAAGAAAAGCAGGTGTGGCGTTGGTGTTGTTGACAGAGAGCTGTACCTCTTGGATCAGTGTCTCCCCTCCTGTGACGAGGATGAGGGGAGGGACAGTGGGCGTGCAGGTGAGAGAGCACGTGTGGTTGGGATACAGCCTCTGTTAGCTCCACACGTACTGAGCCATTTGGGACAGCGGGGGGCTCGTTTTGACGTCCAGTTGAGTTAGGTGAGCAAACAACCATGGCTTTCCATCTTTTATTTATTTAAAGATTTTCCTCAGGTATTAGTTTGTAAAGTCTGATGTTTATGAGAGCCATGTAGAAAGATACCATTTACACAAAGATCTTTTGCATGTATAGGTTGAGCTTCTTAAGTAGGTAAATGAGTTAAGTTGAGTAGAATTTCTGAGGAGCGTCTGCCAATAACAGTGGTTTCGGCTTTGGCATAATTGATATTTAGCTGTTCTGACAGTAATAGGCTAACAGATTCAGCTGTTCCTTGAGTCCCTTTTTGGAACATGCTAATGGGATCATGTCAACATAGTGGGGGATGCTTATCTTTTTAAAAAATTATAGTTGGGGAGGGGTCTTTTATTTAAGAGCTGTAATGATTTGTGAGGTATGTGATTTTTAAAAAAAAGTGGTTGGAACACAGCCTTGGTAAATTTTTAGGAGTATAATTGCTTTAGCAAAAGATCATTTCAGTCATTTTGATTTTTATAGTATTTCGGTAAAGATTGAAAAGGAACACTAAAAGACTTGACTTTATACTAATGTCATAAAGCTTGGTCCATAGATAGGTTTAGGACTCACGGTAAGATTTTAAAAGATATATATATCTAAAAATAATACCAAAGTCATAGTGTTTTTAACCCTTTTTATTAAAGTTTTGGCGAAACAGCATAGGTTGGTGCTACCTTAGAATAGATAGGCCTAAGCTTCCCTGTTGTTGTTGTTGTTGTTGTTTTCTTTTGCAGTACGCGGGCCTCTCACTGCTGTGGCCTCTCCTGTCGTTGCGGAGCACAGGCTCCGGACGCGCAGGCTCAGCGGCCATGGCTCACGGGCCCAGCCGCTCCGTGGCATGTGGGATCTTCCCGGACCGGGGCACGAACCCGTGTCCCCTGCATCGGCTGGCGGACTCTCAACCACTGCACCACCAGGGAAGCCCGTTGTTGTTGTTTTTAATAACAAGCCTCCAGATTGGGGGAGCCAGACTACAGTTTATTTGTACATTTGTATTCCCATCTCTCCACAGAGGGTTTGCGGTGCATAATCACAATGACGATAATGACAGCAGTAGTTAACATTTATTGAGTGCTTGCTGTGAGCTAGGTGCACGATCCTTACACCGACCGTATGATGTGGGGACCGCTATCGTTTGTGTTTGGCAGTTGAGAAAATAATGCTTAGAGGAGTTGAGTAACTTGCCAGAGTTTCGCATTCTGGGAGACGGAGGCAGGGTGCAGACCTAGGAAGCCTAACCTTTGCTCCTAGTCTGTACAGAGGGGAGATGCAAATCAGAAGCAGTGGCCAAACCAGGAAGAAAGAGGAAAGGAAACGTTCATGTCTTTAGGTCCCACAGCTGTTACGCCTAAACCATGAATTTGACTCTGAATTTCCTATAGCAAAAGAAAAAAGGTGGGGCAGGTGAATGGGGTATGGGAGAACACCATATAAAACCCTTGTCTTAGGACTTAATCCTCAAATAGAACCCCCCTGTGGGAGCCTCCAGAGAAGACTCACTGGGAGATGTTGGAAATGATTTCTTTGGTAATGTTTCCTATGTTATATGCGGTGATGGGTTTCATAGGACTGCTTTTTTTGGATCCCACAACAAAACTTGAGGCCAGAATGCCCAAGCATGATTTGGTAAGAAGAGTTCAGTGAGATGCCATGTTGACGGACCATGCGAGTAGCTCGGAGTAGCTTGATCCACGTATAAAATCCAGAATACCCCCTCAGAATGGGAGAAAATGTTTGCAAACGAAGCAGCTGACAAGGGATTAATCTCCAGGATACACAGACAGCTCATGCGGCTCAATATCAGAAAAACCACCCAATCAAAAACTGGGCGGAAGATCTACATAGACAATTCTCCAGAGAAGACATGCACATGGCCAAGAAACACATGAAAAGCTGCTCAGCATCACTCATCGTTAGAGAAATGCACATCAACACTACAGTGAGCTGTCACCTCACACCAGTCAGAATGGCCAGCATCAAAAAGTCTACAGACAGTAAATGCTGGAGAGGGTGTGGAGAAAAGGGAACCCTCCTACACTGTTGATGGGAATGTAAATTGATACAGCCACTATCGAGAACAGTATGGAGGTTCCTTAAAAAACTAAAAATAGAATTACTGTATGATCCAGCGGTCCCACTACTGGGCATATACCCAGAGAAGACCATAATTCAAGAAGACACACGCACCCCAGTGTTCATTGCAGCACTCTTTACAATGGCCAGGTCATGGAAGCAACCTAAATGCCCATCGACAGACGAATGGATAAAGAGGATGTGGCACATGTATACAATGGAATATTACTCAGCCATAAAAAGGAACAAAATAATGCCATTTGCAGCAACATGGATGGACCTAGAGATTGTCATACAGAGTGAAGTAAGTCCGAAGGAGAAAAACAAATATCGTGTAATATTGCTTATATGTGGAATCTAGACAAATGATACAGATGAACTTACTTGCAAAGCAGAAATAGAGTCACAGACATGGAGAACAAACATATGGTTACAAAGCGGGGAAGCGGGGGATGGGATGAATTGGGAGGTTGGGATTGACATATACACACTACTGTGTATGAAATAGGTAACTGATAAGGACCTACTGTATAGCACAGGGAGCTCTACTCAGTGCCCTGTGGTGACCTAGATGGGAAGGGAATCTAAAAAAGAGTGGATATATGTACATGTATAACTGAATCACTTTGTTGTACAGCAGAAACTAATAACATTGTAAATCAGCTATACTCCGATAAATTTTTTTTTAAGAATCCAGAATACTCAGGGGAATGGAATAGATGGCTGCACATTTGCCAGTTAATCCTGGGCCTGGTGTATGCTTCGGAAGTCAGATGAGCAGGTAGTAGTTAACACCTCTGTTTTGAAAATTGAGACGTATAAACAAGGCACATAGTGACAGTTGTTCATTTTTTTAAGCTTACAATTGAATGGGTAATTATCCCAGGCTAGGGGACTACCATGGAAGCCAAGATGGTAAATTTCCAGTAAGAAGGAGATTTTCCGTCCTGTGAAATGCAGCAGAGAGATGACATGTCAGATAAGGACTGAAGTGTCCACTGTGTTCAGGGATAGGTCTTGTGTGTCTTAGCAGGAACAGCATCAGTGGAGTGTTGCAGAGTAGAAACCTCAATATATTGGGTTCCGCAGTGAGCGCAAGGTGAGGAATTGGCGACCCCATGTGTAGGCTGCTCTCGTAGCTGCACATTGTGTTGGGGAGGAGAGACCCGGGAGCTGGAGACCCCAGGGTCGAAGGAAGATTTTTGTATAAGGCCTTGAAGAGGCTTGAGACAGTTTGTATGCTAAGGAAAAGGAAGCGACGGAGAAGGAAAAAGTGAAGATAAAAAGCAGAGTGATGATGGGTGTTGCAGGGCCCACGTGACGGGGCCTGGAGGGGTTGGAGCTCAGATCGCAGAGGGTGGCAAGTGGATCAGCTCTCCTGAGAAGTGCGAGTGGCTCCCACGCCACCGCCCCACCCTCCCCTGGTCACACAGAGGGGGGCAGATGTGGACAAGGGGTCGAGCCTAGAGAAGGTGGATGATGTCCAGAGGTGAGTCACGCGCGCGTGACCCAGCTGGAGAGGTGGCTGCGCGCAGGGCCGCTCTCTCCTAGCCCTGCAGATGGGGCTGCTGTGGGAGTTGGAAATGAGGGCACTGGCGTGGAAGATGGCATAGGCTGGAGAGTGACAGAGAGGCCGAGAATCCTGGTGGAAGTACAGGTGTCTTCCTCTCTGCCGCTTCTTCCAGTGGCTGAGGGCGCTTTTGTACCTGGCAGCTCCCTCTGCCCCGGGGCTTCCTGGTTCGGGAGTGCGTGTGTGCAGGTGGCAGGGCGCCGCTGCGGAGGAAGCTGCATTTGCCCCCCTCTCTTACAGGAGGTTTGTGTTGAGCGGGCCGTGCATTTGAAACCCGATTAGAGTTGGCACGTGGAGTTACAAGTGAAAGACCGGAGGCCTTAGGGGTCTGTGTTGCTCTTGGGGACGCATGGAAATAAAGAAACGTCGATGATGCTCAGAGACTGAACTGCAGAGAGGCACAGCCCAGGTCAGGGTTCACCCTCCCAAGGGAGGGACTTCAGGGTGGGTCGGGGGCAGAGGAGAGAAGGGAAGATGCCTCATCATCGTGCAAAAGGCTGATCAAGAGAATGTCGTCTGTTCTGGGCACCAGAGAACAGCTCTCAGCTGGTATTTCAGCAGGAGCAGCGGTGGCTGAGGTAGGTTGTTAGGGGCGCTGGCGCTGTCTGTGGGCAGAAAGCAGGGAGCCAGTGTCAGCGGCGGTGGCTGTAGGGAGGTGTCAGAGAGGAAGCAGAGTGACGTGTAGCTTATGTGGTGACGGCTGAGTAGAAAAAGGGGGGGGGCGGCATTTTTTCAGCCAGTTTTTAAATGAACAGCATGTTTTCTCAGGCCCTGGTAGCCTGATGGAGCCAAGAATCACGCCACAGGGGCCACAGTGAACACCAGGAACCGGGAATTCCTTGCAAGTCTTGGTTTGGAGCCCCTTCCGTGTAACTGGGGGCTCCAGAAATGCCTTGTCCAGTTGCAGGCCCTGCACTACTCTGGTTACTCCCCCAGCAGCAGCAG
Organism: Delphinus delphis; assembly: GCF_949987515.2. Classification (NCBI taxonomy): domain Eukaryota; kingdom Metazoa; phylum Chordata; class Mammalia; order Artiodactyla; family Delphinidae; genus Delphinus; species Delphinus delphis. Next base: position 140,292,383 of record NC_082686.1, read on the forward strand.
GGGGCCACAGAGCTGTGTCTAGTGGGCTCCCTCTGCCGCGAGGTCTTCCTCATCCAGGGCGAGGACCAGAAGTCTCCGTCTCCTGACGCCACCCCCAGTCCGTTGTGGAGGACCCCTTTGTGTGCAAGGTGTGCGCTGGGATGGTGGATTTGTGCAGCCGACGTGGCCCGGCTTGTGCGCGGCTCTCCCTGCCCTCCTCTCTATGAGACCCCTGCCCAGGTTATGCTGCGCCTCGGGGAGGGGGTTGGAACCAGGCCTTGGGGGCGGTGGGACCCTCAGTGTGACTGGCAAACGCTGGGGCCGAGGCTTAGCCCACGTCTCGGCAGGCGTGCTCCCACTCTCCTCTCAGCCAGGATCTGGTGGGGCTCAGGTGTTCTAGCCCTCTGCAGTGGTAGGGCACACACAGAGAGGTGGGCAGAGAGGCTGGGCTCTGAGACAAAAACCCAGTATTTGTCTCTGAGTTTTCTGTCTCCATGACGGGGCAAAAGAAATAAGGAGGAGAGAGTTTGAGTGAAGGAATCATTACTGGCTTCGGGTATTTCCAGCTCCCTGTCTACCCTCGTTTTGTGGATATTTGCTTCTAGTTAGAATGCTTAATAACAGTTTCAGGAATTCATTTAATCATTTCTCCTAGGTGTGCAATTGTTTTTCTTTTCTTTCCTTTTTTTTGGGGGGAGGCCGTGCCGCACGGCTTGTGGGATCTTAGTTCCCTGACCAGGGATCAAACCCGGGCCCTCAGCAGTGAAAGTGCTGAGTCCTAACCACTGGAACGCCAGGGAATTCCCTGCAGTTGTTTTTCTCAAGCAAATTTGGTTTTCAGTCACAAGTCCTGGATTAAGAACTGTTAGACAGGAAAGCCACAGGCCCCAAAATGGTGCCACTTGGGCTGAAGCCCACCCTGCCAAACCTCGACTTAATACCTGACTTAATTGCAGGTTTGACCTTCCTCAGAAGTGTAACTTACTCAGCCAGTCTGGAGTTTTCTGGTCAGCAGCCGTGAGGTAATCTGTCATGTGGGCCCCCTCCATTCCCCCCTCAAGGGAAAGGAAGAAGCAGTCTACCTGATAAACCTCCTGTCTTCCCTCCCTGCCTGAAAAGGTGTCCTGGACTGAGAATAATTTTTTATTTTCTTTTGCTGATAGCTCCCTTGCCCAACCCTTCTTCCTATAAAAACCTTCCACCTCCCACCCCCAGAGCCCTCTACTTTCTAGATGGGCTGCTGCCCAGTTCGTGAATCACCTCATAAAACCAATTAGATCTTCAGATTACTTGGTTAACTTCTGGGTTTTTTTTTTGTTTTTTTTTTTTTTACAGAGCCATAATTGTCTAACGTTTATGAAATCATCCTGACACCTGAACCTTATACCCCGTTTGTTAACAGGCTGTCCCTGATTGGATCCACTTGCATCTTCTCCAACCTGTGGGCAGCTGGAGGGAAAGATTTTATCTATCCATTCCTCTATTACCTATGCTTAGCGCGCAGTAGCACCCAAAAATGAGATGAGAGCAGGGATGCCGAAAACCGTGGACCTTGAGTTTCTGTACTTGTATTCTGATGGGCCTTCAGAGGTTGCTGAGTGTAAGTGTGTTGGGGTTTATGTGTGAGAGGGGAGAGCTTCAAAGTGGGTGGGGATGTGCGATATATGGTGTATTGGTCAGGGTTCTCCAGAGAAACAGAACCGACAGGATGCATATATATAGAGGGAAGGCTTTATCATAAGGAATTGGCTCACCTGATAACAGAGGCTGAGAAGTCCCAGATCTGCAGTTGGCAGGCTGGAGTCCCAGGAGAGCCCAGTGGTGCGGTTCCAGCCTGAGTCTGAAGAACCAGGAGAGCTGAGGGCATGAGTTTTAGTCCAAACAGCTGGCAGACTCCAGGGCCTCAAAGAGCTGATGTTTCAGTTGGAGTTGAGGGCAGGAAAAGACTGATGTCCTGGCTCACACAGTCAGGCAGGAGGGCTTCCCTCTTACCCCAGGAAGGGTCAGCCTTTTTGTTCCACTCAGGTCAAACAGATTGAATGAGGGCCACCCACGTTAGGGAGGGCCATCTGCTTTACTCAGTCGATGCTGCAAACATTCATCGCATCCCAAAGCACCCTTACAGGCACACTCAGCATAGCACTTGACCAAATGTCTGCCCCCAGCCCCAGTCAAGGTGACATATAAGATTGACGACAGTGATGGTTTGCACTGCTAGAATAATAGATAAAGTATAAAATGCAATATGATAATTCTAAAGCATCATGAAATCCGTGAATGAACTTCTACAGTTGCTGAATTAAAGATCCTTCTCCCACTCTGCAGGATTATTTTCATCTGAAGTTGACATAGTGCATGCTGTTAAAAATGATTCAGATATTCACAAACTTGGCAGTCCTTAGTGATTGAATCATTCTTGTGTAGAGACCCTTTGATATAATGGGGAAAAACGTGCTGTTGATAAAAGAAGGGAGGTCAGATATTATAGGACAGGGGTTTTGATTTACAAACTGTTTTTTAAAGCACAGCATCAGTGAATTGCTAGGCTGCTGTATTTTGTCTCCCTGTGTGCGATGCTGATTTCTGATCTTGGATCATATTTAAGTAAAATCAATGGTGGTTTGTGAATGTGAAAAATTTATATATTGTGATAGCCGTTTAAGTTATGAAAAATCATATTGTTGCGGAAATGCCTGGATTCATTAAGAAAATGCTTTCGGTGTCTAGATATTCCTTTATCGGTATATTTCATAATTTATCCTTTATCACTGGAATTCTTAAAAAAATGCTGCATTGTTAAAACGAACGCAATAATGCCATTTGCAGCAACGTGGATGGACCTGGAGATTATCGTACTAAGTGAAGTAAGTGAGGCAGAGAAAGACAAATATTGTATGATGTTCGCTTATATGCGGAATCTGAAAAAAGTGATACAAACTTATTTACAAAACAGAAACAGACTCATAGACTTAGAGAACGAACTTAATGGTTACCAGCAGGGGAGGGTGCGGGAGGGATAGATTGGGAGTATGGGACTGACATACACACACTCCTATATCTAGAATGGATAACCAACAAGGACCTACTGGATAGCACAGGGAACTCTGCTCAATACTCTGTAATAACCTAAACAGGAAAAGAATTTGAAAAAGAATAGATAAGTGCGTGTGTGTGTGTATGTATATGTATATCTATAACTGAATCACTCTACTGTACACCTGAAACTAACACATTGTTAATCAGCTGTACTGCAATATAAAATTTAAAAAGATGCATCACATATTCTTGTTTGTAAGTATTCCGCATAGCTCTCATAATTCTTTACAGTAAGTGCTGTGGAGTTAGTAAATAAATAAATGGAGTGGGGGTGCATCAGTGTCCCCTTTTTGAACGGTTTTAATAAGTATTCCTAATTGCCCTTATTTATTCACTGTCATAAATAGTAAATGTTGATGATAACAGCTAACTCGTATGGAGTGCCGGTCTGAACCGGGGCTTTCTATGGCTTGTTTAGTCTAACCCTCACGGTAGCCTAGGAGGCGGGCGTTAATGCTGCCTGTCAGGAGGCGGACCTGAGTGCCTCCTGTGTGCTGGGCGGGGGGAGCGTAGTAATGAACAAAACAACCATCGCTGGTGCCACACCCAGAGGAAAGACCGAGGGTCAGCAGCTGCTCCCCATTTGCTAATGACCACTGTGAGAAGGCTCTGGAAGAGACATCTGGGCCGCCTTGACAGTATATCACACAGGGCATGGGAAAGGGTGTCAAGGAAGAAATTAGCTTTGAAAAACCACCTTTGCAGCCTAAGCTGAGTAGGCAGAGGGAGAGCAGGAGTGTTTTAGGCTGAGGAGGCAGCATGTGGACGGCAGGTGGGCGAGTTCTAGGAGCAGAAACAGACCAAGTGTGGTTGGAATTCCGAGGTGCCTGGAGTGGGGTGGCTCAGGCTGAGGCTGGGGCTAGATCACACCAGGTCTTTCTGGCTGTGCTAAAGATTTTGTTCTTTTTCCTAAGAGCAGTGGGCAGCCTTTGAAGTGTTCTATGTGGAGGAGTCCCAAGAGGATTTACTGTTTAAAAAGAACACTTTGGCTGCTATGATATGGACAGTGGGTTTGTGATGTATGGTATTTTCTATTGCCATATAATTTTTAGCAACCGTATTATCATCGGTCTGATAGAGGTGCTTAGATTTCTTAAAAAGAAACCAAAAACTTAAAGAAATTCAGTCATAGGATTGGGGACGGGCGTTGAAAGGGTGGCTTTGGGGAGAAGGAAGGAATGATTCAAGGCTTAGAAGTCAGAGCTAACTCCCACTTCTTTTTTGTCACGGTGTCCAGAAGACTGAGTTTGCATTTGAAGCAGTATATGTTGAACAGCTGACCCAGATTCATTAAAAATCTGAATTTGAGCTTCTTTCAATTCATAATAATGCTTGCCTCCATCCCCTCTGACCCCCACGGACCACATGTAAGGACCACATGAAAGATACCGAAGGCTTGGTGGCTGGATAAGACATGGTATGAGGAAGACAAGTAGAGACAAGCCTATTTTTATTTTATTTTACAATTTCTTTCCCTTTTATCTACCTCATGATGCCAATGAAAGTTAAGACAGCTACCTGGCATGCGCGTAGGTTGGTTCTTACAGCTACTCCATTATTTTCAGTTATTCATTTCTTTCTGACAATCCTTCAATAGGTTACCTACCGCCTCCATTTTTACCCTAAAATACAGAATTTTACACCCCATATGTAGAATTGTAGTTCCATAAAAGGTACAGTTTTCCTAATTTTTTCTTTTAAATTTTAGTTTCAAGCAACAAACCTTTAAAACCAAATACTCGAAAACTGTTCTGCTCTTGCGTAAGTTAAAATTAATTAACTGAAAAATTTTAATATAAAGTTAAGGAGAGGTTGATTTCCATTAGCACAGAACTTCCTTTCATTTAACCTTCTTTGAATCTTTTCATGACTCAGAAGGAAAAAGAAAGGTAGGAGGTTTATAAAAACATTAATATATTTCATAATGCTTTCTGTCTTCTAAAATGTATGAAAATTCTCTTACAGTGGGATCGTGACCCAGACTTGTGTGTTCAAATGATCATGCCCCTTTTTCCTTTGCTTAGTTAATCCTGAGTGCAGCAAAGCTATAAAAATCACGAGTAGAGAAAAGTGGGTTGTGTTTTGAGGTCTTTAATCATTATGAACAAAAATAAAATAGAAAAATTTCTCGGGATTTATCATGGGATACTATTTTACATTGTGAGCATTTGTACTTTTGCTTTTACTTCTAATCATGATTGTGATTTTGAGATTATTTCTTTATATAAACATTGATAAAGAAAAAGTTAATCATAGTAGTAATATTTTAACAGAGTAATTTTTTTGTATTTGCCTAAGGAAGAAATAAAGACTTTTTTTAAAAATTCTTTTTAAAACAAAGCAAAATAAAACTGAGCTACTTTAAGCAGTTGCAGTGTTGTGGGAAAAGAAAAGCTCGGGCACGCATGCTTTTGATAGTAGACATTGTGACGTGTATGCTTTCTTAATAAAGTCTGACATTATCAAATTGATTAACTCAACATGGGGCCTAATCAGATTTAACTATGGTTGGCAGCTGTACGCTAGAAGAATAGTAATACAGAGGGGGAATGAAATTAGCTTTTTAATCAGCTGTATTAAATACAGAACTAAAAAATGTATCAAAAGTGTTCATTATTTCACAGCAACATGTAAAACTGTTGTATTTCACATAGTAGCCTTCCCAAATCTATGCTGACTTATATTTTCAAAGATTGACTACTGCCAAAAGCTAGGCGTGCTAATTAGACTTTCATCTGATAATTGATGGTGTGGGTTTCAAGCATTTACGATTTCCTGCAGGCTTCAAAAGTCAACATTTGTATCCACATATCGTATTTACCGTGTAAATAAACCTCAGACTAACCCAACCCATCTAAGAACTAGAACCCAAACCACTGATGACTTTTCCTAGGATCAACATAAATATTTCTCTAAGAAATTTGTCATTGCAAAAATAATTGTTTTCCTTTTTGCTTTTAAAAAAATATAATCATGAAAAGTTAATAAATGATACATAAGAAAGAGTCCCAAATTAAGGGGTTGTAATTGAGTCTGATTCTGCTAGGAACTGTCGCTTGAGCCTTAGAGGTTATTTAGACAGTAAGTGCCTGCTGTGTGCAGGCCATTCAGGGCTCTATAGTTTTGACCAAAACAGCAAAGATGCCAGCTTCTTTCAAAACACGGTTTTGATGTGCTGAGAATCCCTGTTGAGGATAGCAGGCATTAATTAACCTGTGAGGACTAATTTTCACCCACTGAGAAATAGGCATGACAAAAATAGTCTGAATTTCTAAATTGTGTTACATAAAGTGTATGCACAGAATTTTCTACTCCGCTAGGTGTGGCATCCAGCTTTTAGTCAGTGTTCTAAAGCTATTGAGCTAATAAAACTCTGAGTATTCAAATATTACCCAGTCAAATGTTATCATTTGGAATTAAGGTAACAAAACAGCTGATAAGTGAGTGGAAAGGTACGCAAATCATGAGGAGCAATTTTCACCCTCTGGGAAAAGAATAACTGCGATTCAGAGAGTAATTTTCAAATAAATGTGCATTAAAGTGTACTTAGATGCCATGTATGTTAACACATAATCATGTTAAATGCATGTATGAGAAAGAGTGTATATTACATTTCTCATGTTGCTTAAGATTTCTAACTTAGTACAGTGTCATGACTAGTTTTAATTCAGAAAGTTAAATATATTTAATTTAGGAAAAAGAAGCCATAGCTGTCATTTTAAGAAGGTACAGTAGTCCCCAACAGGTTCTCATTGTAAGATAGTATTATTTTTAAAGGTTTGGTGTAAGTCCCTGAGTACATTCAATTAGATAACTTACTCAAACTTAACCTTAGCTATGATTTTGCAGATGAGAATGAGAGTAAAAATATTCCAGGTCCAAGAGGGATTATCTTGAGGAGTTTTAAGTGCCTGTAAACAGTAGCTTATAATAAGCGTGTACTTAGCTGTCACTATAGCCTTGTTTTAACGTGTAGTATGTCTGGGACGTGTTGTAGGTACGCAGAAGCATTTGTTGAATTACATGTATGCTTCCTAGGTGTAGCTTCCAAAAGATATTGAGCAGTTGTTTAACTGCACTAAATTATAAATAGTAATCAATAACTTATGAAATCTGAAACTAATTTGGAATAAACAGAATTGATTTGTGGTAGAATTCAGCAATAAATTTTGCATAAATATGCTATTATAACCGGAATTGCCAAAATCCTAGCAGTATAAATCCAGGCATAGCAATATTAGATGTGATTTATGACTTTTGATAGTTTAAGCAGATATTCACCCATTCATTTTGTGATTTTTTGTGATTTTTTTTTTTTTGGATCACGTAGTGATAAATCATTCAGTATACTAAATTGTTACTTTTTAACATTATTGGAATTTGCCTACACTCTGCTGATCAGATCTTGAGTCACTGGGTAAGTTTTTAAAGGTAGGAGGTTGGGAAGAAACAAATTCACTGTTTAATTTATTCTCTATTATAAACGTGGTTTTAAAACAACTGTCATTTTAAAAACTTGTATTATTCTTTACAGGTAATAAATCGACACATTCCGTTCAGTAGTTGAAGTGTCATCTCGGGAAATGCTTACCCTTCTCTCCTCAGTACCTCTGTCACCACTCACTCACTGATGCTTAAAATGTATTAGTAATCAGCAGTGCCTTTCATTCACCTATTAGGAGGCCGTAAATGCAGATAACCTGGGAGAGAAAACATGTTCGACTTACCACCATATTAAGATTCAAATAATTGATACCAAATTCCTTTTCGTAGGAGGCTTTGGTAGAGAAGAGAGCACAGTGGGACAGGGTGGAGCTTGTAGCAAAGGTAGGCCAGGGGTACCAAAGATAAATAACTTGCCACAGCATATTCTAAAACCTTGCCAAGGGCAATCCCTGTGATTAAGTTCCTTTATAAAACTGTTTGGGGAGGTTTTTTTTTTCTTTAACTTTCATCTGCAACTCTTTCTGGTATTCAGCGTTGCACCCCTAAGTGTAGTTTGTTAACGGTGGGAATTTTGTTGGTGCTTATTTTCTTAGGGAAATGTAAATGTTGTGCATATACTGTAGTCCCCCATAACTGTTAGAGGGAAGAGCTGGTACCGATCAGGATCCCTTTGGTGCCACTTGAACTGGGGAGCTTTGAGGCATCATGAGTGATACTAGACATGGGCGCCCAGTCTCTTTGGTCCTGCTTTGTTTCACATTTTGCGCTCTTTTTTTCCATCTGTAGTTGGCAGCTGACAAGTGTTGAGGCTGCCATTTTCTTGGGAAGCCTCTTGGCCTGCCAGCAACCCCGATGGCCCGGTTGTGTTATGCGCTCAGAAGTGCTGCCTTCTTTTAGTGGCGCTGGCCACAGTTGTCCTAACACGCTGCTCGGCATATAACCCTGCTTGGGTTCAGTTCGTATTTGTTGCATAAAGGAGTTAATACCGGAGACCCAGCTTCTTTGTTTCTGCTTCGTAGTCTCCTTTTCCGTTTTTACTGATTCTGTTTTTCTTCGTTCATGTTACCTTCTCTCTTATTTTACGTTCAGAATTCCCATAGAGGGTCAGATGGGTCAGTTACCATCAAACCTGGGGTGACCAGAGTTCTCACACCAGCTATCCCCAAGAGCTCTGGTTTCTCTTCTGTTCAACCCTTGGTGGGTTGCTTTTGACTAGGGTGTGGAGTCCTATTCTGATTGGCTGTGTTTTGGGTGAATGGCTGGCCTGACCCAGAGCTTATGCAGTCAGTCACCTGTGTGTGGGCAGGGATTACTGTGGTTGGCCGTTAGTAGAGTTTGAATGGAAAAATGTATTTTATCTTCTAAACATGCTATTTATTTATATATTAACTGAGAAGTGTCAGTTTTTATGGGGGATCTATTACATGGAAAGCATGTATTCTTGTATTATGAAGGTTAAAAGTAAAACTTTTAATGAAAAAGTTGTATTTTTGTCTAGAGGAAGAATTTTTGAAGATTTCATTTTTATTTTAGGTATACCTACTTATATCCACTTATAGCTACTTACATCCACTTATATTGTAGGTATATCTATATATATACACACCTTTCGGTATATCTATTTATATACATTATGAGATGTTTTCATGATACTAAAAAATACAGTTGTGGTCCAATATTAATAAAGCTAAATGCTTTACAAACAATTTTCTATAATTTATTTTTATTTTTTAAAATTAATTTTATTTTTGGCTGCGTTGGGTCTTCGTTGCTGCATGCGGGCTTTTTCTAGTTGCAGCGAGCGGGGGCTACTCTTTGTTGTGGTGCGCAGTCTTCTCATTGCTGTGGCTTCTCCTGTTGCGGAGCACGGGCTCTAGGCACGTGGGCTTCAGTAGTTGTGTCACGCGGGCTTCAGTAGTTGTGTCACGCAGGCTCAGTAGTTGTGGCGCATGGGCTTAGTTGCTCCGTGGCATGTGGGATCTTCCCCAACCAGGGCTCGAACCCGTGTCCCCTGCATTGGCAGGCAGACTCTTAACCACTGAGCCACCAGCGAAGTCCCTAATTTGTTTTTAATGTTAAGAATAAATAACCAGAAAATCTTGTGAATAGAAAACTTTTTTTTCAACTATACTTCAATAAAATGAATAAATTTATAAAAACTTCCTGAAAATTTCATTAACAGTGACATAAATCTGTTAAATCCCTTAGAAACCTAAGAAATACAGAATAATTTGAATTATTTTTATTGAAGAAGTAGATACAGGCCAGATTTTCAAAAGTAGGTTTATTGTTTATTAATAAAGTACTCAATTTATTGAGTACCTCCTTTGTGTCACAGATACTTTGGCTGTAGTTTTAATTCAGTCTTCAAAATGATCCTGGAAGCTTGAGGGAATTATCTAAATTTTGCAGATGAAACTCAGATTTTGGGATGTGGTCGCTTGCTCTCTAAGCTTTGTAACCAGCAAGGAAGAAACAGCAGATCTCCATCTTTTTCCAAAGCCCAGCCCTCTCCTCTATGCCGTGTGTAATTTCTACTGTCCTGTGCAAATTACTACTTTGCAATGAATAAAATTTTTAAAATTGTATCACTGTTGGAGACTATGAGAAATTTCTCATTACATTGTGTTTTTACAAGCTTTCATCTAGGTCCTCCTGTCATCCCGGTATAGTTGGTGGTGGATCAGTGTTCATTGTAATGAATTAAGTATAACCATTGCTCTAATGACACAGCCTTAACTTTTAATGTAATTATGTATCAGCTTCTATCCTATTGTAAAAAATTTTCTCTGCTCTTCTCCCACCAGACTGATACAAGCAAAAGCACACACATATAAAATTCTCATGTTGATAGCTGATAAATTTATAGGGCTTTTTATAGGAGATGATACCCCATCAAGTTTGAGTTCACTTTATCTGAGTTGTGAATAAAATTTGCTGTGTATACTTAACAGTAGTACTGTGTTTGATTAACCCAGGCCTTGTATTCTACAGTGTGAAATTTAGAGTTTTATCCTCTTTCAGGATAAAAATTCTGGTTTTATATGCCAACAAAAAAAAACTAAAGTGAACTTAAAAAGTAGAGTCTGTGTATTGTCAAAGTAGTGAATATGAAAATAACTGGGTTCAGCTTGTTATTCTAAACACATATTACATAATCATTTATAGAAGCCTTGATTAAAAAATGCAACAGTGAATTAGTTTAGTAATGAACTAGGTTAGTTTGTAGGCAAAAGGCTCTGGGCAGGATGAGATTTAGAGCTGTAAGATATACATTAGTAAATCAGAATTGGCAGAAACTTAGATAGGGCTAAAGTTCATGTTTTGTCAGATTGAATGGTAGCCAAATTATTCCAGAGGTGGGTCTAAGTTGTCAGGATAGTTTAAAAAGGCTGATTTTTTGTCAGTAAAATTCTTATCTAAAGAGAAGTTAATAACGCCACCCTCCTATGTCCACTCTTGAGAATGCAGATTAATAGGTGATGGATCCACAGTGCCTCTGAGGCAACCAGTACAAATTTTTTTCTTTCTAGAAAGTTGAAACTTAGTTGTTTCACAGATAAAACTCAGGCTTTAAAAAGTGGTCACTTGCTCCCCAAATTTGTAACTAGCAAGAGGCGGGGGGGGAGCTGAGACTTGAACCCACCTTCATCTTATTCCAAAACACATGCTCTTTGCTCTGTATTGTGTGGGGCTTGAAGCAAATGCCAAATCTGCCAATTTGCAAGATTTCAGACCCGAGATCAGTGGTCCTCGCAGTGTGATCTCCAGGCCAGCAGCTTGAAATGTCACGTGGAAACTTGTCAGCAGCACAGATGATCAGGCTGCACCCCACACCACTGAAACAGAAACTCTGGGGGTGGGACCAGCAGTCTGTTTTAACTGGCCCTCCTGGTATTTCTGATGCACGCCAGAAGTTCAGGAATCGCTGCCCTAGGTATCTTTGCGACTTGAAACCTTAAGAATGCAGATAAGAGGGGTTCTGTACAATGCCTGTTCCTACTTAGAGTGGTGTTTGGAATAAACCCATTTTGTGACTAGTTGATTATAATTCAGGTACAATCTGAATTAATAACACTCCAACTCCAATTCTCTGTAGGGAATATTAAAAAAAAATAATCCAAATAGTAAATTTGATCAAAATTTGGTTTATCTGGTTTACAATTTTTTTTTAATAGCCATCAGTCATAATGTTTCTATTTTAGACTTAGCCATGTTGAGAGAATTAGAATTTGGGTAAGAACTATATAATATTTATGTGTTATGAAACATAAATATAAAAAACAAACAACTTTCTTTTACACTGAAGAGAAGTTACAATATTTAATTTTAATGAAGTGTATGTGATTTTAAAATAATCTCTTATTGGCCTTACCTGTGCTAATAAAATATTTGGACATTTTATCAAGAGATTTTGTTAAAATAGCGTAGGATGATTTTATTCTTTCCCAGTGCTTCGGTGAAGAATATTTGTTTGAACTGACTGGATATTTGCTGATATTAAGAAATTATTATTTGTGTAAGTATGTGTAAGAGAGGGGGTGATACTTTGCGTATGTTTAACAGGGGGAGTATTTGTCTTTTAAAGTTAAGGCATAATTTCATCTGTAAATATTTCAATATGTATCAGGGATTTGCTTTAAAATAATTGGAGTGGAGGTAATGAGAATTAATACATGGGGGTAGAATGGAAACGTGGTCAGTTGTGAATTGATAATTGTTGAAGCTGAATAAAGGGGGCTGTGGTCTGAATGTTTGTGTGTGTCCCCCCACTTATTCCCCCTTCCCCACAGTATGTTGAAATCCTAGTGCCTGACGTGAGGAATTAGGAGGTGGGACCTTTGGGAGGTGCTTAGGTCCTGGGCGTGGAGCCCACATGAATGGGGTTAATGGTCATAAAAGAGACCCCACAGAGCTCCCTAGACCCTTCCACCCTGTAGGATGCAGCCGCTACCCTGTGAGGCGCTGGCTCTCACCAGAATGCCACCATCCTGGTGCCTTGATCTTGGATGTCCCAGCATCCAGACCTGGAAAGAATTAATTTCTGTTGTTAATAAGCCACCCCGTCTTCCCAGTCTAGGTACTTGTTACAGCAGCCTAAAGGGACTAAGATAGTAGTATATAAGGGCATACTCTTTTCTCTTCAAGTATGCTAGTAATCTTTTATTTTTATATTTTATTTATATTTAAAATAAAATATCTTTAAAGTTGGAAAGAAAAAACCCACCGTTGATACTAGCTCAGCAGCCTCCTCACACAATGAAAGTTTGTTACTTGACCTTCCTGGATTGTAACTCATCTCTTAAACAATTTCCAAACTCTCTAAGTGGCTAGATGAGAAACAATAATGAAAAATAAAAAAAGAAATAATCAGGCAAGCATACCATCAGGATAGCTCTGTAATTAATCGCTGATGTGGGGAGATGCTGGCATTTACTTGTGCGTAAAACAGGTGTTCAAGAAATGTCTTAAATATTGATAGATGCATTCTCATCTCCGTGAAAATTAATGTGTTGTCAAAGCTACAATAAGCAGAAAAGAAATAAATATTGGAAAGAACGTAGATCAGCTTTTATGTTATGATATTCTTAGTGTTGTAAGAGTCTACTTATTAAAAAGTAAAAAAACCCTATTTCTCAAGGAAAAAAATAATGTTAACTGAAAACTTTTCTGAGCAAGAAGCAGTTTGACACATTGCCACTGCCTGATACAATTTTTCAAATGCGATGTATGAATAGAAAATAACAAAAGCAATCAGGAGGAAAAACCAGTAAAACCGTCACTTTAAAATACCACCTGATGCTGCCATAAACGTAAAACATAGGGTCCATTCCCAGACGCCATGTTTAAAACATCTTTTTGATTGTGTTTACAGTTCTCCCTTTATATGTTTAAATACACACATTAGCTGAAGACTGTGGTATTTTAAATGCTTCTTATTTAGTTTTAAAATGTCCAAGTATTTCTTAATATATAGTTAAACTTAAGTTATGAAACTGTGAAGAAATGGCAGGTGCCAATGACATTACAATAAAGCCTTTTATGATCAAATTGTAATATTTAACATTTCTACTTTAGGAACATAATAGTTCTGTAAAAGTGATTTTCCTTACTGTGATAAAATTTTTCTTTAAAATACAATTATATTTTTGCATAAAGATGATTGATAGACTCTCTAATTTCTCTTGTGATGTGTGTGTATGTGTGTATTCAAAATTGACTAAAGAGGACTCGTTGAAATATTTCTAAAGGAAAATCTGAGTTCACAAAAAAGGTGAACACAAAAGACATTTCAAGTCAAACCACCCAATGAAAGGTGGGTCTTAGAAAATACGCATAAGAATAATTTGCCAGAACAAAATCCAAATATGTGTTTACTCTGCTGAGCAACTACAAGGTACTAGCTGCTGTATCTAGTTAGGTCAGTACAATAAATGAGGGAGCACTTAATCTAGATTGTGGGATGGTTCTTGAAGCTGTTCAGGCCACATAGCGCCCAAGGTTTGCAGTCTCTACTGGTCTAGATCACTGTTCCTCAAACTTGAATGTAGGTGAGAATCATCAGGAGATCTTGATAAAAATGAAGATTTCGTTTTTAGGAGGTCTGGAATGGAACCTAAGGTACTGCATTCCCAGATGATTCCAGTGTAGGTCTGAAGACCACTCTTTGAATAGGAAAGGATAGGATTATCATAGTTGTGATTTAGTATTGAAAATCTCAGGTAACATATGATTATAGATAATATATTTCCACTGACTTTAAAATATGTACTTTAAAAAAATGTTATTTATTTATTATTTATATAGCAGGTTCTTATTAGTTATCTATTTTATACACATCAGTGTATACATGTCAATCCCAATCTCCCTATTCATCCCACCCCACTCCCACCCTGCTTTCACCCCTTGGTGTCCATACGTTTGTTCTCTACATCTGTGTCTCTATTTCTGCAATTGCAAACCAGTTCATCCGTACCATTTTTCTAGGTTCTACATATATGCTTTAATATATGATATTTGTTTTTCTCTTTCTGACTTCACTCTGTATGACAGTCTCTAGGTCCATCCACGTCTCTACGAATGACCCGGTTTTGTTCCTTTTTATGGCAGAGTAATATTCCATTGTATATATGTACCACATCTTCTTTATCCATTCGTCTGTCGATGGGCATTTAGGTTGCTTCCATGACCTGGCTATTGTAAATAGTGCTGCAATGAACATTGGGGTGCATGTGTCTTTTTTGAATTATGGTTTTCTCTGGGTGTATGCCCAGTAGTGGGATTGCTGGGTCATATGGTAGTTCTATTTTTAGTATTTTAAGGAACCTGCATACTGTTCTCCATATGGCTGTATCAATTTACATTCCCACCAACAGAGCAAGATGGTTCCCTTTTCTCCACACCCTCTCCAGCATTTGTTGTTTGTAGATTTTCTGATGATGCCCATTCTAACTGGTGTGAGATGATACCTCATTGTAGTTTTGATTTGCATTTCTCTAATAATTAGTGATGTTGAGCAGCTTTTCATGTGCCTCTTGGCCATCTGTATGTCTTCGTTGGAGAAATGTCTATTTAGGTCTTCTGCCCATTTTTTAATTGGATTGTTTGTTTTTTTAATATTAAGCTGCATGAGCTGTTTATATATTTTGGAGGTTAATCCTTTGTAGACTCATTTGCAAATATTTTCTCCCATTCTGAAGGTTGTCTTTTCGTCTTGTTTATAGTTTCCTTTGCTGTGCAAAAGCTTTTAAGTTTCATTAGGTTCCATTTGTTTATTTTTGTTTTTATTTCCATTTCTCTAGGAGGTGGGTCAAAAAGGATCTTGCTGTGATTTATGTCATAGAGTGTTCTGCCTATGTTTTCCTCTAAGAGTTTTATAGTGTCCGGTCTTATATTTAGGTCTCTAATCCATTTTGATTTTATTTTTGTGTATGGTGTTAGGGAGTTTTCTAATTTCAGTCTTTTACATGTAGCTGTCCAATTTTCCAAGCACCACTTATTGAAGAGACTGTCTTTTCTCCATTGTATATCCTTGCCTCCTTTGTCATAGATTAGTTGACCATAGGTGTGTGGGTTTATCTCTGTTCTTTCTATCCTGTTCCATTGATCTGTATTTCTGTTTTTGTGCCAGTACCATATTGTCTTGATTACTGTAGCTTTGTAGTATAGTCTGAAGTCAGGGAGTCTCATTCCTCCAGCTCTGTTTTTTTCCCTCAAGATTGCTTTGGCTATTCGGGGTCTTTTGTGTCTCCATACCAATTTTAAGATTTTTTGTTCTAGTTCTGTAAAAAAATGCCGTTGGTAATTTGATAGGGATTGCATTGAATCTGTAGATTGCTTTGGGTAGTATAGTCATTTTCACAGTATTGATTCTTCCAATCCAAGAACATGGTACATCTCTCCATCTGTTTGTGTCATCTTTGATTTCTTTCATCAGTGTCGTATAGTTTTCTGAGTACAGGTCTCTTACCTCCTTAGGTAGGTTTATGCCTAAGTATTTTATTCTTTTTGTTGCAGTGGTGAGTGAGATTGTTTCCTTAATTTCTTTTTCTGATCTTTCATTGTTAGTGTATAGAAATGCAAGAGATTTCTGTTTATTTATTTTGTTAAAATATGTACTTTAAAAAAATTGTTTTCTTGGGCTTACAGAGTATCATTGGCTTACGGCTGCTGCTAGCCTCTGCCGTATCTTTGCTGATTGGGTACATATGCTCCTTGAGGTAGATACATAGCTTGGCCGGCCGCAAGGCCTTCATGAGTTAGAAAAAGATGCCTGCCCTCGGTATATGGAACCCTGCACAGTCAGGCTTGAACCTAAGCCCTCACTCACTCCCTGGGCCAAGAGGCTTTGTGCAGTATACAGACTTGCAAGTTACTAGATGATTCTGCCTTGTTTGACCTCTGAGTACAAAGTTACAAAACAGTGTGAAAAGACATTTCAAATAATCATAATACTATGTAATAATTAATATATATATAATTACATATTATATATGTGATAACAAAATCAACTGCTCAAAAAGTTTATAAGCTAAGCACCAAATCTTACCTTTTCATGTGTTGTAAGAGTAGGATTTTCCTCTACCATTTTAATATACTTGCTGTAAAAATGAATACTGTTGCTACCCAGGCTAACTAAAATGCAGAGCACATATACATATATAAGCAACATACTGTTGACCATGGTAACTTAGACGATAGCCACATCCACAGATATGTAATCCAGGGAAGTGGTTCTCAAATTTATGGTATCAGGCAAAATGAGAAAAATAAGCTAATGTAGTGAGGTTTTCATATTTATAAATTTATTTATGGGACTTTTCATTATTTATTACTAGTTTTTGGCGTTAAAGTGTCTTCTTTGTGAAACAGTGTTGGGAATATATTACGGGTATATTTTTGTGTGTGTGCTTGTGGGAAGGCATGCATACCCATGCTACTTCTTTTCCTGGCTTTTTTTTTCCCCAAAGGGAGAAACGGCTTCTCTTCCTGGCCTTTAAGAAAGAAGAGGAATACCAAGGCTGAGCCTGGTAAAATTTGGAAGTAGATAAAATGATAGCATTCTTTTACTTTTCTTACCTCTCAGAGATCCTCTCACCTGTCTCCTAGGTGCCTCATAAATAGTTGCCAGCTCTCTTTGTTGCACTATGTCACGAAAATTCACCAAGTCCTGGGAGCAGTCCAGGCCTTGAGAATAACCTCCTGCTACCTGGAAGTGGCATGGTGGCTAAGTTCCTGCCTTGCCCCTTAATAGCTGTGTAGCCATTACGTAACCTTGACAAAGCTGTGTGACCTATTTGTGCGTCTTTTTATTCATATTTAAAACCAGGATAATACTACATCCCTCCTGTGGTGCTTGTGATTATTAAACGCCTGGCACAGTGCCAGTCCCATAATAAGCACTCAGCTGCTTTATTGTCCTCACCCTAATTTCAGCTGTTGCGTGGAAAGCAACAGATTAAATAAAAATTCACATCCCTCCCCCAATTCTGTTTCAGTCCCTCTCTGTGTGATCCGCTTTCCAGGTAATTCTTATATTTAAGACATTACCCTGTGTTATACGTAACATATTATTCTAAAGATCCTCTCAGAGTAAACTTCATCTTGGACCTGGCTTAGCCACTAAGGATTGATTATATGTTCTCCTACACATGAGCGGGCAGAGATATTGACTTGTTCACTTTGTTTAACACTGTATCTACAATGCCTAACAGCGCCTTCAATGTGTGGTCAAACCTCATGTTTTATGAGATAACATAGTCCTTAAAAAAAATTGAGAGCAAACATTGGTTCTAGGTATGTTACAGAGACCTTAATGGTGAATTCACCGAAGTGTAAGAAATTAATCATCTGTGAGTATTCTTCCCATGGCTTGTTAAAAAAGATCAAATGAGCTACATTTAAATCATAATCTTATTCCCTGGTATAAAAATTTTTTGATTCAACTTTAGCAGTCATATAATAATGTTTCTTTTGAATTAAGAAACATAGTTCTTAGGCAGCGAGGATGCTCATAAGTATAATCTATAAAGTAGAAACGTGTTTTATTTACCTTGAATAATTTACTAGGGCACTGAATAAAAATGCTAAGAAACTAATAGTTCCACAGTAATTGTGCAGTGATCTTATTTTTGAGTGAGGCATTTTCAACTATGTGTTAGTAGAAGAAAAAACTTAAATGTCCTTGGTAAAACATTATTCACAGCATCACGATAGGTATAAAGCAGTTCTTACTGAGTCGTAATGATAAATCAGTGTCTGGTTAAACTAGGAAAAACACTGGTATTTAGCATATGCTTTTTCCTGATGTAAGTTGTATATGTGGTCAACTGATTTTGTAATAGTAGATTATTTGACATAGATTAATTGGTGAGAAACCTTGATTTTCAATGGTGTGATGTTATCCCCTACCTTCCTTGATTATGATCTTAGATTACTCTACCAGAACAGAAAAGATAATCCAGAAATGACTTATCTGATTTCCATTGCTCTTTATCATCTGTGTTCAGTTCAGAGTATAGGGGGTTTGGTGTATCTTTCAATTTCATCATTATCTGCTCTAAAGATATTCTGTTCAAATATGTTATGACCATAACTATAGCCAGGAAGGTAATTATTGTCTCAGTCTACAAAATTACTCTCTAAAGCCAGTCACTCTACTGAATACAGAAACTTCATTGTTTCCATCTGCCTGAGACTGAGTGTAAAACCACTTCTCACAACTGCCCCCCTCACTGTTTTCCGTTCAAATGTATGTAAATATCTGCAGTTAAAAATAATCATCTTATAAACCTGTTTACATGTAATATCCGTCTCTCTTTTGTTGTTATTGCCATCTTCCCTTTCTCTAGCCCTTTTAAAATTCGTCCACTGTGGGATGGCTTCTGCAGATCAGCTGAGTCTCCTCTCAGAGGCTGTCAGTAACCTCCTTCTTGCTAAATTCTAGTGTCTGCTTTTTCTCACTGAAGTCATCTCCTGCCTTGATTTCTGCAGTACTGTGCTTATCTTGGTACTTGATACTTCTTTCTTGGTCCCTCTGCTGGTTTCCTTTCATGCCTCAAAGTCTTTTCTAAGGCAGAGGTCCTCATCCTCTGCTTCTGTCTGCTTTAGGGTTGCACGGTCCGCCAAAGAGGTCTCTGTCAGTGATGTGAAGGAATGAATGGGCCAAGTTAGGGACACAAGTCGTAAGAAAGCAGATCTCTGTCCAGAAGGAACACCGCTGTTTGGCTTACTTTCCTGTGGGAAAGGAAGGTTTCCTGTAATCAGATCTTCTAATTAAGAAAAGTATGAGAAGTCTAAATATTTATATGAAATATTCCAGATTTTGAATGTTGGCAGTCAGTTGAAGTTTGGGAATACCCAGATGAGAGGGGGTTGGCATAGTACGCTGATTGGAAAGGGGTTATGTCGCTGGTACACCGCACAGCCATGTAGTCTGCGTTATAATATGCACCACTTGTACTACCGTAAGGAGTGTTCTTAGAGAGTGCCTTGAGGCTGTATTTTCACAGCAAGTGCATAGTTTTGAATTTGAATATATGTATGTGACAGAGAGGAAAGGTTGATGGAGACGGTAGGGGTAGATGTCCCCCAAGCCACTCTTCCTGCCACAACTATTGGAAGCTGATTTTTTTTTTTTCTTTTTTTAAACCACAGTCCAAGCAATATGACTATGGACCTTTCAGTTGTAACCTCAGCTCTGAATCTTGGAGAGCTCATATATTCTCCTAGCTTCCAACATTTAAATAGAAGGTAGAAAACTGAAATTCTGGTTCCTGTTCCAGAAAGTTTTAGCTGGTTACCTGGGAGTCGCAGTTCTTTGGCCATCGGTTGGCTCCACTTTGAATTGGAGGCAAGTACTTATCTCCCTCAGAATGATAGGGCAGCTCAGCTCAAGGACCTTTCCAGTTCGAAAATGTATGATTCTCGTATTCTCAGTCTCTTTCTCGTCTGACCTCTCACACTAGGTCTCATGTTATGTTTCCGACCACTTTTGGAACATTTTGCTACTTCAGTGTTTCTTTTCTTGGCCAGTTTAAAATTAGCATGTCTCAAATTGAACTCAGTTTTTTCCCAGTCTAGTTCCTTTCTGTTTCTTTGTCTTAATCATTTTCCTGATAAATCAGACTTGTGAGAAGTTGCTGATTCACGTCCCTCCATACTCCTGTCCTTTGGCCCAGGACTTCCCGAGACCTGGCAGCCACACGTTGCTCTGTAGCTTATCTCCATGACTCTGGTCTCTCTGTGTCCATGATGCCCTTTCCAGCCATGTCCAGTCTACTGTCAACAAAGCTCTGACCGTTCTACTTCTCTTTTCGGAAATGCCAGTGGTTCTGATTAGGTAGGAACCTACTAGATATATTTCTCTTTCAGATTTTCAGAGACCCTGTAGTCTGATCCTTACCCTATCCAACTATATTTCCCACTATGAAATAGTTATCACTCCGAGTTAGGAAGACGCTTCATTACCGGTTATGTCTCCTGTCTTATGTCATTGTCTGTTACTCTTCTAGCAAAATCCCCCTCATCCTTAACAGCCTAATTTCATGCTTTCTGGGAATCTCCTCTGGTGACCCTAGCTCATACTGACTTCTTTCTTTGAATTTCTGTTATATCTAATGAGTGCTACATGGCTTATCGCTTAAAATCTTAGATACTTTTGGAGCTGGGAAGTACCTTAAAGATCAGCTCATCTGTGCATTTTATAAATGATAGAAAATTTGCAACATGCCCTCGATCATATTAGTTAATAGCGAAGCGCAAACTTCCTATGTGGTTTGGCCAAGGTAGTATGAAAGCGGCTGTAGACAGTACTTAAAACTAATAAATCTGGTTGTATTCCAATAAAACTTTACCAGAATTATGGCTTATGGGCTGTAGTTTGCTAACCTGTTCTAGAATATTACTAACAGCTGTCCTAGCAAATTTTTCCTTTTACGTTGGTTTTAGAACCAACACATTAAACACACAGACACACACACACGTTTTTAAAAACTCTTAACTTTTCTTTGAATTGTCATCAGATAAAGAAGGAAGGGCAATTTACTTTTTATTATCAGGTACAAATTGTCATGTTTAATTCAACTTCAGAAGTCATACAGTAATGTTTCTTTTCAGTTGAGAAACATCGCCCTTAGGTAATAAGGAAGCTTTTAAGTATATTCTGTATAGTAGATCCATGATCTGCATAAATGTGGGGTGATGCCATTCCAGTGACTAGTGTAGGATTTTAAATCACAGAATTATTGTTTTTCCTCATCCTGCAGATACTTGGAATAAAACAAAAGTAAGTTACTGAACCAGGGGTCACAGCAACTTATTACTAGAGCTAGAAGCAGAACTGTGTAACTCAGTCTATCTACTAAAGCCTGCTGAGGTACAGCAGTCAGATTCTGACCACTCTTGGCCATGAAGATCCCATGGCTCTCGTAACGGGAGTGAGACTGCTAACCCGTTCATTCTTGCCACGGCCCAGCCACCAGAGGGTTATGCTTTCAGTCTCGCCTGAACTCCCTCTGTAGAATGCAGTCGTCTGAGCTGGCTTCTAGCCAGGGCACTGACTGGGCTTACTAGCACCCCTACTCGAAAGGGGTCTCCTTATCTTGACTCCTTGACTGTTGAGCAATTTCATTTCTGCCGTTCAGCAGCTAAGTACTGTCCTCCATGGAAGAATTGGCACTTTATGTTCACTGTAGCGTATGTTTGGTCTCACTGTTTACTTTGTGTAAGAACAAAACTGACCTTGGGCATGTCAAAGATGTAAACATGATGACATTGTAGCAAAAGGGTTAAATATTTTCAAATAAAGACATTGGAATCAACCTTAGAAACACAGAGACCTTTTAAGTTTTTGACAGTCAAAACCCACTGTTTTATGCCACGTTGTTTTTTTTAATAGTGATAATGTGATCTTTTGAAAATTAATTATTTTTATTTTTGGCTGCGTTGGGTCTTCGTTGCTGCGCACAGGCTTTCTCTAGTTGCGGCGAGCGGGGGCTACTCCTCGTTTTAGTGTGTGGGCTTCTCATTGCGGTGGCTTCTCTTGTTGCGGAGCACAGGCTCCAGGCACGCGGGCTTCAGTAGCTGTGGCTCGCAGGCTCTAGAGCGCAGGCTCAGTAGTTGTGGCACACGGGCTTAGTTGCTCCACGGCACGTGGGATCTTCCCGGACCAGGGCTTGAACCCGTGTCCCCTGCATTGGCAGGCGGATTCTTAACCACTGTGCCACCAGGGAAGTTCCTATGCCACATTATTAAATCAGCAGTTCTCAAGCTTTTTCGCCTCAGGACTTTACACTCTTAAAAATTATTGGATTATATGTATCAATATTTGCCATATTAGGAGTTAAAACACAGTTAAAATACACTTACTTTTAAATACACTTATTTTTTAGAAATAGCAACAGTAAACCCACCCTGTGTTAGCATAGATTTTATGAAAAATATATATTAGTTTAAATATATTCTGAAAAATCTCTGGAAGAGCGGCATTGTTTTACATTTTTGCACATCTCTTTAATGTCTGATTTACTGGACCACAGCTGAATTCTACTTTTGTAGAATGTTGTTATATGTTGTTTTTTTTGTTTTTTTTTTGTTTTTTTTTGCGGTACGCGGGCCTCTCACTGTTGTGGCCTCTCCAATTGCGGAGCACAGGCTCTGGACGCGCAGGCTCAGCGGCCATGGCTCACGGGCCCAGCCGCTCCGCGGCATGTGGGATCTTCCCGGTCCGGGGCACGAACCCATGTCCCCTGCATCGGCAGGTGGACTCTCAACCACTGCACCACCAGGGAAGCCCTATATGTTGTTTTACTTAAAGTATATGAAGAAAATTCTCACACACATATATATAGTAGGAAAAAGGAAGAATGTTTTAACAACTTTTTCAGATGATTGTGGATTTTTTTTGATAATACACCAAAAGTTGACAAATAGTAATTTTTATACATTAATTGCCATGTGGAATCTAAAACTGTATCAGTGAACTTTTCCTGCTATGTTACATTAAAATCCACTGGTCTGTCTTGCACTTTCCACGCATGCATTCATTCACTTATTCATTGGGTATGTGTTTGTGTGTATGTACACGCGCATTCACATGCGTGTTTAATTTCTATTTTTTTATTGTATTTTCAATGAATCCTTTTCCCGTGCATGATTTTGTAACATCAAGTATTGGTCATTTGGGAATTATTGAACTCTCTGAGTTTCGCTAAGCTTCCAAATGTTGATACATTTCATTATACAATATCAAAAAATATCAATTCTCTAATATCAACACTGATTGCATCAAAAATCTTTTAAGTATTGACAGCAGATGTGTTTTCCAAAATTCTGATTTTTTTGCTCTAAAGGTCAAATTTTATCACTGGCAACAAATAACTTTAAGTTGGTTTTCTTGATATGACAAGCTCATTTAGTTATTATTTTTAGAAAATACCTGCTATATGCCCAAGTCTGGATTAGCATACTTTATCTGTCATTCTTTCGAGGAAAAATGGTGTTCCATGAAAAAAGCAGCTGATTCAGCTCGCAGCTCTAACAGGTACACAAGTGCTTTGCTTCAACACAGCCATCACGTTTAGGTATGCAGTAGAAATGCTTTATGCAAGCTCAAGGGTCAATATTTAATGCTTCTAATAGTTTTTACTGCTTTTATCAAGAACAAATGAAGCTGATTTGTTTTTCTTTTTTAACTGCATGTAGTACAGTTTGGTACCATTGTCTTGATTTTGAGATAAGACACCAGCAGTTTACCTGCTGTTGTGTTTGCATCGTCATTGCAAATGTCAATACACTGAAAAAGGTAAATGAGGTTTAGTATTATTATGAGGTAGTTTTGACTTCATTGACTCTCTGAAAGTGTCTCTGGGATGTTCAGAAGTCTGTGGGCCACACTTTGAGAACTGTATTTATATCCCATGTGGGAGACAGTATTTAATATTTCCTTTTCTTTTGACAGTATAAAATATAACCATTCTTTTATCTTGCTCATTTCATTTACTTCGCTGTTCTCTAAGAACATTGCTATGAAACCTTTGTTCATTTTCTAACACTAGGCCTTTATTTGTTTTATTATTTGGTTCAAGCAGTGATACTGTCACATTAATAATTATGCTTAGATGAACCTCAGAAATTAATGGTAGATAAAAAAGGAAGCGACTGAAAACAGTGTTTAGAAAAACTTGTGCTAGAAACCTACCTAGCCACTGAAGGAGTTAAAATAAACTAAGGTTTGAAGTATTTTTTCACTTTACAGTAATGATTGAGCTTAGCTGCTTTGTGTGCCCAAATCTAATTCCAAAGCTGTCTGTTCTGTTATCCTGAGCAAGTCATTGGACCTGTCTGTACCTCTGTTCCCTTAACAGCTATAATTCTGGGCTGTATGTCCAGGAACTGAAGTAGACCTCCATGGAAGGAAACACAATCCTTTACGTAAACCCACTAACAATATTTTAGCTGTGGATTGGATCTGAAGAGCAGTACTGTATTAGCACCCCCGGCCCAGGACATGTATTCATTGTATTTTCAGAAATGAATGGTGTATGTCTGAATGCTAAACAACTATCTATCAAAGAAGATAAAAATGTTCTGGTTCAGATTATAGATATCAGTAAGATTCCAATCAAAACACATCAAAGAGGTGAATAAATCATCTAGTTCCAGTCCTTTCTTTTATACTGCACATGTCACTGTGGCTTAGTGGCACTGATTTGTGGTTTACGGCCAGACACGTACACATTTTCTCCGCTTCGCTGCTCTTGGTTGGCTTTCTTACCGCACCACCATTCTCTCTGGAATGACAAGCAAATGAGCCGGTGGGTACCTGCAGGGAGGGCAGGGAGCGCCACTGAGCCATGGACCCTGAGTTCAGAACCCGGCTCAACTGATAAGGGCACAACGTAGAAGAGTTTTATTTTGACTATTTTCCCACCAATCCAGACAGATATTCTTTAGGTATTAGTTATTAAACTTCAGATATTGGATTTTAGATATTCTTTAAACTAGATTTTATGATTAAACATGAATTCTTCAGGAAAATTTAGCGAGTCTTAACGGTTTGACTTAACTAAGGAAAATTGACACACTTTTCCAGTATGTTCGTAGGAATCCTTTTGTTTAGTAAAGACATGATAGGCTTTGGAATGCAGGAAAAGCAGCAGAGAAGCTGACCGTTAGAATACCATTGTCTTTATAATTCAGAGAAATTTAAAGGGAGTATTTTGGGTGGAAGTGGTGCTCACGTTTGATTAAAATTTGTTCTGTAGGTAAGACGTATAACTTTCTATGCCCTTTCCATTTTGTGAATTTAAAAAAATAGCGTACTTACAATTCTGTGCTGTGAAGATCTTCTCTGAGTAAATTAGTAATAGAGTTTTCTCTGTATAGGCTTTCTCCAAGTGGCTCTGTTGTTTTGACTCTTTTATGTTCAGTAGTCCTTGGTCACTTGTGTGTATTATGGGCCAGGTTTCTCAAGTCTGCTAATCATTATTACTTGTTCACGTGCTTTCCAGCTTCCAAAATTTACTGCTTTTGCCTCTTTTCCCCTTACCTCTAGACCGATGTATATTTATGCTTTTTTACAAATTTTACTCTGTCATTTTAATAGGGCTTTGAAAGGGAACAAAGGTGTTTGTTCTGTTTCCATCTTTACTTTGATGGAAATTTGCTTGTTTAAGTTTGCTTATTTCAATGAAAGCATCTGTACTGTTTTTATTTCAAACCAGAAGTTGAATTCAGCAGACAAGTACTAAAGTCAACACAATGGTTTAAAAAATTGTTTTAGCAGTCACATTTTTATATTTTACAGATCCTGTAAAATAATCTTATGGCTTCAGTAACGTTGCTTATGAGTTATCATTAATTGTTTTCATTAAAAGGGTACAGGATTTTAAAATTAAGTTATGAATTATTTTTAAAAATGACATTTGTATTTACTTAATGAATTAGGTCATTCTCAGTAGGTGAATTGAATAGAAATGGACATCTTAATGCTCCACACCTTAAGCAGTAACTCACAATTGGGAAAGATTTACAGGAGCATGGAAACAGTTTGGTTTTGAATATGCTTAATTTTGCATTTGTGTACACTTCCCCTGACCTACTAATCAAGTGGCTCCTTCTAGGAAGGTGAGTTTCAAGAATATTAGCCTTGAGATTTTTACAAATTCCCCCAGATAATTTAACAGATGGCCTTGGGATGAATAGTGGAATGGCCACAGATGTTGGAATCAGAACCTGGAATCGGAACTGGTTGCAGATCCGAGGATAAAATGGAAAATGGTGATAATACGTCTGCTTCAGATTGCCATCAGAATTGAATGAGGTGAAATGTGTATAGCACCTAGAGCAACGCAGGCGTTCAGATATTCGTTTCTTTCCCTTGTAAGCCTGCTTTCCGATTTTTCTTTCTTCAGGATGACAGATGTCAGTTCTCCCATCATTTTCCCATCGTGCATGGTTTATTCATATTGCTGTGATCGTCCCTCCGTGTGAAGAATCCATCACACACTATATTGTATTCAGTTAAATTAACAATAACATTAGAAGATGACTGTACACAAAGAGGCTATGGTTTTTACACCAATAAATGTAATGACAGTGGTCTTGATGTCATTGACAGTCATTATAAAAAATTTTTATCATGCCTTGTATTAAAAAAAGTTGAATTTTTTTTCACTTGAAGACGGTTATTCCTTAGACACATGACATCTATTGGTCTCTCAAAATTTACTGTGATTTGGACAGATCATGGGAATATCTCAGAAAAGGGAACACAGTTATAATAGCTTAGGTAGTAATAGGTGTTATTTCAGATACCTCATTCATTCCTTCTCTGGCAACTGTGTCTTCAGTACGAGGTGCTAGTGCTATAATAATGGAGAAGAAATGTATCAGTTATTTATTGGTGCATAACAAATTACCCCCAAATGAAGCGAGTTAAACATTTATTACCTCACAGTTTCTGGGTGCTAGGTCTGGCTTGGGGGTCTCTCATGGGGTTGCTGAATAGCCGTCATCTGAAGGCTTGACTGGGCTCGAGGGTCTACTTTCAAGGTGGCTCAGCCACATGCCTGCCAAGGTGGTACTGGTTGTTGACGAGAGGCCTCACTTTTCCACATGTGGGTGCCTCCACGGGTTGCTTGAGTTTTGAGTGCTCCTAAGACACGGTGGTTGGCTTCCCCCAGAGCAGGCTTTCAGGAGGGAGGGGTGTGCAGGGAGAGAGGAAGAGGTAAGGAAAGGGGAAGGGGAGGTGGGGAAGCAATCCAAAAAGAATCCTTCACAAGTCACATAGCATCAATTCTATCCCATCCTTTTCATCAGAAGCAAATCACCAAGTCTGGTCCACATTCAACAGGAGGGGAATTACTGCCTTTTGCAGGGAGAGGTATCAAAGAATTCATGGACATATTTTAAAATCATTGCAGTAAAACATCTTTCTCTTCCAGGTATGCAATTTCATAGATAACTTGAGGCTGTAGTTACATTGGTAACCATAATTTAGTGTTATCTAACACCGAATTACAGTTACATATTGCTGTAAGAGCAGTATGTACCAAAGGCATGCCCTTTTTTGATAACTGCTAACTTGGCGTTTTTGACTTGGGTTTCCTACCATTTTCTCAAATTCAAAAGATCTATAATCTGACTCACCAACGATATCCCCAAACCAGCTCTCTTTACTTCCTGTTGTCATTGTTCACAGTTTTTCTCCCTGTCACTTTGATTTGAGGCTGAGCCACCTTTCAAACACCACACTACAAGCAGCTCCCCTTCAGCTTTTCAGTTTGCGCGTCGTGTCCTAATCATATCCCTCCTCCCCACTGCCCTGTTACTCAAAGAATGAACTCTTAGTTCCTCAACTATTTAAGGTTCTGAGATCTCCCAGCTTCTCCTTCTGTTTTTTTTTTTTTTCTTTTCTTTAAAAAAGACCTACTTCATTAGTCCTTCCCACCAAAATTGGAGAGATTCTACCACAGGGAGACATTAGTAAATGTTCTCAAGTTGTTTTCTATGGGATAAAAATGCAGTACTACAGCTAAAGAATCCTCTTAAACTTAAATGCCGAGAGGGAAAAGATGTTACCAAGTTGGCTCCATTGTGGAGAAGCTTTTGGAGGGAAGGTGGGGGATGGAGAGGAACAAGACAGGATGTCTTCAGATGTTGGAGAGGGGCTCAGTAGAAGGATTCGAACGGAAAGGGAATCTCGACTGACGGGAGTGCAGAAGCACTTACCAAGGTCTGGGGAAGAGAATGGTGATGTCATGACTCACTAGCCTGGGTAAGCATGCTTCTCGGGAGGAGAGAGTAGAGCTGTCCGCTGCGCATGGATAGGACGGGGAGAGATGGTGGACCACTAGTATCCAGAAAGACGGGTTCTCAGGGGCTGCTTGTGCAGCCGCAGTCAGATTGCTTACGTTCCCTGGACTATAATTTCTTAATCTGGGAAAGTAAATGGGTTGGACGAGATCATTTCCAGTGCTAACATATTATGCCTTTGGAAAGGAACGTAGACATACCTGAAACAGTTGAATTTCTCTATTTTTTTAAACAAGTTTCCCCCGCTTATTTTTTTAATTCCATAAAAACAACTTCAGAACCATATTTAGAACATTTACTAACATCTCCCTTTGATTGAATCTCTCCAATTTCCATTTATTAAATGGAAACCCATATGGAATCAGATTATGCTATTATAACTGAAGTTGCTGTTTAATTAATATATATTGATATTTAAAAAAATACATTCTCAATGGGCTATAATTTGAAAATGTTTATTAGAGAAACACTTTCCAAACTTCCAGGCAAGAAAGAGTTAAAATGGCCAGTATATCTGTGTAAACAACAATCTGCTTATACATTGTCTTATAAATTAATATTTCCTTATATAGTTTTGAGTATTATTTTAAGATTGCATTCTTCCCAGTGTTCCAGCCGTTAAAAAATATTTTCATGACAAAAAAGAGTGTGTTAATTCTAAGAAGTCAGTGCACATTAAATGGAGAGAGATTGATAGTCCGTTACTTTATAGAGAATAAGGGATTTTCAAACCATGACTTCTTATTTTAAACTGTAAACCAGATTTATGTTATAATTAATCTATGTTGACCATGTTAACCAACATTGATTAAAGCCTGGTTTTATGAACTTTTTAATCTTCCAAAGTAAACAGGAAGGGGTTGGGTCTATTGGTTTTTGCTCTTTCCCTGCCTTAGCCCTGATGATCTCTTTGGCCGGAAATGGGCCTGGCTCTTCTGCCAGAAGTTAAGCTCTTGGTGAGAAGAGTTACAGGTGAGCACGACCTCCTTAAATGCTGTGCTCTTCACCCTCCTTGAAATGTCTGTGTGTTGACCTTGGTAATACACTGTAATTCTCTTCATTTTATAGCTAACACCTATATAGTGCTGACCATGTGACAGACATCTCCTGAGCTCTTTTATGTTTTAACACATTCGATTCTCAGAATAACCCTATGACAAAAAGCTGTCCTTCCCTTTTTTACAGATTGTCCTTCTTCTTTGGTGTCAAGGTAGCTGGGTGACAGACATAGCTGAGATCCGCACGTCTGGCCAGCATTCATGGTTTGTACCCAGTGGTGGGCTCAGAGAAAGCACCCTTCTAGGGGAAAACCAAGATTTACTCGGATTGTCACAGGGCCTAATGCACAGACACCCAGAGCTGAGATCTGAGAATTGTCCCAGCCATCCTTCTCCCCTTATTTCCTCCCATCCAATCTGAAGTACTGTTAGTTCTTCCAGCACAATGTTTCCCCTGATTGGTCCCCTCTTTCTTCTCTGTGCCCACTGGCTGAGTTAATCATTGTCTCCCTTCGGACCTGTTTTAAGTGATAGCCCCACACTGCTTCATGCCTCTGTAGGTATTACTTTTCTCTAATTCTTCGCAAGTTGTAGGCTGTCATAGCTTTTCTTTTTTGGTAACAGTTTTTATGAAGCTGTTCACCCATTGAACGTGTACAGATCAGTCAGTAGTATATTTCGTTGCTCCAGAAAGAAACCCTGTACTCACTAGCACTCACTCCCCTTTCCCCATGCCTCACTCATCTACTTCCCAACTCTGGGGATTTGTCTGTCTGGGACATTCTGTACAAATGGAATCATACATGTTTCTTGTGACCGACATCTTTTATTTAACATAATGTCCTCAAGGTACACTGCTCAGAGAGGTTACGTATTTGCTCTGCGTTCAGCCAGAGACTCAGAACACGGAACTTGGCTTCCCTGGGTGGCGTAGTGGTTAAGAATCCGCCTGCCAATGCAGGGGACACAGGTTCGAGCCCTGGTCCGGGAAGATCCCACGTGCCATTAATGGCATTATTTCATTCTTTTTTATGGCTGAGTAATATTCCATTGTATAATGTACCACATCTTCTTTATCCATTCCTCTGTCAATGGACACTTAGGTTTACTTAGCATTGCTTTTAACTATGATAGTAGGTACCATTTCCTGAGCATTTAGAATGTTCCAGGTATTGGGCTTCCCTGGTGGCACAGTGGTTAAGAATCCGCCTGCCAATGCAGGGGACACACTGAGCCCTGACCCAGGAAGATCCCACATGCTGCGGAGCAACTAAGCCACAACTACTGAGCCTGCACTCTAGAGCCTGGGAGCCGCAACTACTGAGCCCACGTTCCACAACTACTGAGCCCATGTGCCACAACTACTGAGCCTGTGCTCTTGAGCCTGCGTGCCACAGCTACTGAAGCCCGCGCTCTGCAACAAGAGAAGCCACTGTAATGAGAAGCCCGCGCACAGCAACGAAGAGCAGCCCCTGCTCGCTACAACTAGAGATAGTCCGCGCGCAGCAACGAAGACCCAACACAGCCAAAAATAAACTAAAAGAAAATTAAAAACAAAAACACAGGATGTCCTTCTCCAGTTTCTTTTCAGAAGTCCCAGCTGTGATCATGTGTATGGTGTTCAGGACCACCAGGGATTATTGTGGGTTAGTGGGTTCTCTTTGACTGCCCTCTTTGTCCCCTAGTCTCCTGCCTATTCTGTGTCTGTCATCATCACACTCAGCTGTTAGCTTCTTAATTCCTAGCTGTATGAGTTTTCTAGGGCTGCTGTAACCAGTTACCACAAACCGGGTGACTTAACAGACATATATTGTCTCACAGTTCTGAGGTCCAGAAGTCCAAAGTCAGGGTGTCCCCAGGACCGTCACGCCTCTGAAACCTGTAGGGGGGAATCCTTCCTTGCCTCTTCTGGCTTCTGGTGTTTGCCAGCTGTCCTTGGCGTTCATTTGGCTTGCGGTTGGGTCACACCAGTCTCTGCCTCTGCCTTCACATGGTGTCCTGTCTTCACATGGTCTTCTCCTCTGTGTGTGTCCAAGTTTCTCTTCTTATGAGGACACCAGTCGTATTGGATTAGGGTCCACTCCAGTGACCTTATCTTTAATTTGATTACATTCTGGGGAGACGCTGTTTCCAAATGAGGTCACATTCACAGATGGTTAGGACTTCAGCCTTTTGGAGGAAGAGGCCATTCAGCCCATAACAGTAGCTGGTTGCTCTTCTGTTCTCGGTAATGCTGTGGGTCGCAGATTGCTGCACGTTCTGACCCAGCGTCTGGCTCCTTGGCCAGGATTAGGGTGCTGCCGGTCTCTGAGGCTCGCCTAGATCCTCCCCTAGGCTGAGAACGGTGGATCTGTAGCTATAGCTGGTGATGAGGGGTCTGCGCTTTACCAGATTTCCACCTGGATCTTCCCTGTGAAGCAGGAGCTGTGTATATGTTGGTGTGTGAAGGGGGCAGAAACTGATCCTGCCATCCAGCATGGATCATCCACAGCCTGGATCTAGTAGTGGGAATCCGGAGTGGCCAAGTGGGTGCTGCCTGGGTGCTGCCACCTCCTCGTAGAGCCAAGGGACATGATGTCTGCAGATGTTCACTAGCCGTCAGATCCACCAGGCAGAGCTCTGCCACTCCAGGGGTCTGTGGGGGACAAGCCTACTAGGTCAGGTCCTTATAGCACAGAGTTGGGGGCCGGGGGTTGGGGGCAGACCCTGGCTGGAAAGCCATGGCCTTCCACTCTTGTTACCGAGCGTTGGTGGATTTTATTAGATAAATGCTTTGCAGTTTGTGGCAAGCCCTTTGATTGATCTCCAGGCACTCCGAATCACTGTCTTTGTTAATTTTTGCCAGATTAATAAATAGTGCGCATGGGGAGGGGGAGGTTCTCCCAGCTCTTCATACAGCCATTCTAGAAAATCTTGCCCCTTTGAAGAGTTTTAAAGCAGCATCTTTGAGGGTGGGGTAGTGAGACCAGACATAGGGTTGGAGTGGCACATAACTCCTCAGGGAATTCAGGCCATAGAAGAATCATTTCCATTAGTGTTGATGTTATTTTTCAACATATTCAACATTTTCAACATTTTACAAAAGTTGTAAAGCTTTTACAACCCTTTGTTAACATGACTGAAATCATCTCTTACTTGATTTAAATAGCCTTTTTTTCCTACCTACACAGAAAACATTTAAAAATAAATGGTTAGAGAAGAATGTTCTTAATAAAGTTTCATTTTAGCAAGTAAAGTTTTGCTTAGAATATTTAACAGGCTAATTATATAAGCTAAGTCTTCATTTCATTGAAAGCTGGAATTTTTCATGATGAACTTACAGCACATCTCTTTCGTGGGTGTTTATTTGATGTAAATGTCACCATCTGGGCTGCATTTTTTTTTTTTATCTTATTCAGTTAGTTGAAAGGGCCAGCAAGACATCGTGAAAGCTTTTTAGAAACTCTGAATGTATTTATGTTGGGTTAGCATTCTTGTAGTGATTAGTTTTAACTAAGCTGAGTTCTACACTTAGAGATTGCTGAAACTAGAAGCTGTTAGAAATCTCTGTTACTTCTCCCAGACCGAAGTACTGGGAAGTCACTCTGGCACTGCAATAATGTGGAATTATCACAAGGTATTTTTTTTAATGTTTTCTGTAAAGCTTTGTAGGCTTTGTATCTTATTTTATAGGACTGTAAATACTGCCTCTGTGTGTGTGTTCATTTATTACCAACGCTTTTCATTAGAATTTTAGAAGCCTGAAACTTAGATTTTGCTTAGTCCCACCCCATCGTTTTGATGAAGTAATTGAAGTACTTAGAGATTATGTAACTTGCTAAGCTTTAGAATTTAAGATTGCATATATAACTGTAAGGGCTAGAACAAAACGATAATACTTCCCAGAAGCCATGAAGCAACGTCTAGTCTTCTCTTTTCAGAAAGCTTTAGGAAATAGCATGTATTTTTCCTTGTAATATAGTATTATACTCATTATTTTGTCAAGCGTTAATTTGGCATCTGTATACCAAATAATTTGATTTTAGCCTTAACTAAGCCACAGAGACCTGATAATTTTGTATTTTCTTTCCTAGTAGAAAGCATTTCCTTGTCGCCTTTCTCAACATTTATGTTTCAGTAAATCATAAATAGCTGTCAGTAGTTAGTATTAACATAAACATAAAATCTGATCTATGCACCTCACTTAAAATTTTTTGGAATTCATGAATCAGGAATTAACATCAAAATTTCTTAGGTCTTAACAGATTATGATTTGCTGTGTTTATCACTGTATATTGATAAAGAGACTGTATATTATTATATTTGATCCTCACAGCCACCTGCTGAAGACAGGCTGGACAACCTTTATTATTTCCATTTTATAGGTGGAGAAACTGAGGTTTGGAGTTTACGTAACTTGCCTAAATCTTATGACCTTAATAATTTACTCCTGTAGTTACCCATTTCTTTGCATGTCACTGGCCAGTCATGGTAGCATTATCTTATTTCTTCCAACGACTTGCAAAAGTCTGTGTTGACTTTTACTTTAGAGAACTTAAGAGGAATAATTTGTGTTACTCAGGTTGACCCCACAGCTGGCCCAGGAGGGAGGGGTTATGAGTTAAACTCCTCTGAAGGCCAGGATTCCTTTCCTCTTCCTTTCAGCAAGCTCCTGTCCTTCTCTCAGTTTTAGCTCAAATGCCACCTTCTCGGTGAAGCCTGCCTTTTTTCTTCAGAGGAGACAGACATTTTTTATTCCTCTCTGCTCTCTGTAGCACTTGGTACCTGCACCGCTTGGTGCAAGTATTATTTGTCGATACCATGATTGAGCTCCTTGAAGGCAAAAGCTGTGATGAGCTTCTTCACTTCTCCAGGGCCTTGTGTGAACCATAGTGGAGCTCAGTCCATGTTTTCCAAATAAATGGATGAATAAATATGGCCCACAAGCTGTGCAAGCCCAGCAAGGTGGACTCTCTGCTTCTGGATTAACCGTGCAGCGTTAAATGTTTCACTGCTTTTACTGCATGATGTGTCGCTGTGGTTTGCTGCATCAGTGCTCTGGAGTCCTCCGTTGGTGCTGGGCCAGTTTATCCCTGCCACGCTTCATCACTTAGGGTTATTTGGGACCTGAATCAGTTTCATTGTAACGTTGCATTAGTTGAGCCTGTGATTTTATTAAAAACAAAAAGTATTGTTCAGGACATTTAATTTCTTACGCAAGTGAAGTTTTGTTGCTTGAGGTCTGTCATATTTGCCTGTGTTTAAAAATGAAAATCTTAGCTGAAATCTGACTACCACATGAGTGAACTTAAGCAAGAGCAGAGTTCCTTGTGAATTGTGAAGGGAGTTTAAAGGTGGGTATGTGCAGAAAGGCCTGGTTAGGGTCTGATTTCCTGTGTGTTCTGTGCTTTTCTCCTCTGCCTCTGGCAGCCACCTTCTGACCAGTTCTGTTGTTTAGGAGCTGCAGTACCAGAGGGCGGAATAGGAAATGGAGTTCCCATCCTTCAGTCTAGTTACTTAGCAGATTCTGTAAATTTTAGGTGTGAAGAAGAGTGAAAATAGTTAGGTTATTTGTGCCTCTTTCCTATTATCCCTACCTCCCATTATCACAGATAACGATGACTTACCTGTAATTGGCTAAAATTGTAAGGAAAAAAAGTAGTTAAGAAATGCTTCCTCAAGATTTTTTTCACAGTTTTGCTTTGGGAAAAAAATTAAAAAGAAAAACAGATCTAAGTGGATTCTGATTATTTTCTTCATGGTATTTAGTTTTGTTAAATTGTGTTTTATATGATGAATAGTAGAATTGGCTCAGTTGTGAATTACAGGAAGTGACACATATGATAGACTGTGGTTTTATGTCTCTTCAGCATTTCAAGGTGGAACTGAAATGAAACTATAAATATTTTAAGAACACCAATTGCTTCTGCCACCAACCAGGACTAGTCCTGATGAAAACTAGATCTGCTGATACAAAGTTAATGGGAAGGAGGGTCGTCATTTAATATCAGGCCAACTTTAGCAACTCTGAGTCAGCTAGGCACACATTCATTTCGTTCACTAAAAGTACAAATATTAGAATATGTAAATGTTTACATTTAATAATAAAATGTGTTTTATATTTAGTAAATGTGCATGAAACAGTAATATATTGAAAAGCAAATAAAAACGTTCGATTTGTGTAATCTTTCCACAGTTTACATACCAATCTGATACTGGGCTGGAGGAGGGAGACAGATTCTTCAGATTATTAGGCTGCCAGGAGTATACCATACTTTGCAGAAGCTTTTTCTTGAATAGTGGTAGCTATTAAGATGTTACTGTTAGGATCTGAACACATTTAGGTCCTTTAGGTAGTCTATAGAGAATATTAAAATATATTTAATAGGATAGCCTAAATAATTTCCATTTTCATTCTTTTCTTGGATTTTTAAATCCAGAGCAATAGGTTTACAAATTCAGACTTTGCCCAGAGGAGTCAGAATGTTACACTTGTGCTTTCCTGAGCAGCTGTGAAAGTCCTCTTGAGTTTGTCTGTTCATTTTCCAGCATGAGACTTGGAATGCTTAGTTCATGCAAGATAGTGTACTGCTGTAGGAAATAATGAATTTCCAACTCCCCTGTACCATTGCTCTTCAAATATAGTAGAGGAAGGAGAAGGATGAGGATAACCAGGGAGCCCAAGTGTCCTGCTTTACGTCTCTAGTCCTGGTGTAATTTTTTTTTTTTAATATTTTTTTGATGTGGACCATTTTTAAAGTCTTTATTGACTTTGTTTACAGTATTGCTTCTGTTTTTATGTTTTTGGTTTTTTGGCCACGAGGCATGTGGGATCTTAGCTCCCCGACCAGGGATTGAACCCATACTCCCTGCGTTGGAAGGCGAAGTCTTAACCACTGGACCTCCAGGGAAGTGCCTGATATAATTATTAATCTTACCACCTTTCACTTTCAGATGTCTTGGTTTGGATGACAAGTTATATGGTCATACTCTGAATAACTATGTAAACGGCAGGCTGAGTTCAAACCTGCTTCAAATAAAGCATTATGAAAATTTAGAAGTGGGGAGATTGGTTTTAGTGAGGGGGAAAGAACAGGTATCTTAAACCTGACGCTTTCTGGTTACTGATAAGCGTCAGGTAGCACGGGATTGCCGTTTGGTTCTTGGAAACTTCCCAATGTAAAAGTAAGAATTTCCTCTCTCATCTTCACTTCTTATAGATGTATGTTTTGTAAACTGTAATCTAAAAAAAGAAGAGAAGGGCACCACCTCCCGTGTTTTTTATGTTTTTATTTTTGATACTGTTTTTTTTTAAGCAGCTGCTGAGATTTTTATGTTTTTAACTCAGATAAAAGAGAAACATTTAAGATGTTTTCATCCCTTGGTTTTTCTAAATCACTTAATCTTACTAGAAATATTGATTATTAAGTGAGAGAAAGGTTATAATTAATGACAGGTATCCTTTAAAAAATTTGAGATTGTGTTCAGTTTTGGCTTCAAAATTTTCTAGAATTCTTATAATGACACATAAAGTTGAATCTGCAATACAGAATAAGCTACTGCTACTGTATTCCTTTCCTCCCACCATTGTTCATGTCGTTTCACTAATGAGAAACTCTTTAGCCTTATAACCAGGAGAAATGCTTGTGTAAGCCAATACAGATAAGACTGCTTATTGTACTTACAGCGTCAGAAGGTAATTCTGGAATTGCTTTTTCTGTTCTTTCAGACAATGAAGGTATATGACTTCATTCTCTATTTTTTCTTCCTGTTGGCAAGGCAAACACACATGTTTAGTAAAACGCTCATTGTCTCTTCTCGGCCGTATGTACCAGAAAAACAATACTGGATACTTGGGCAAGCACGGTTTTATAGGATGGTTAGGCAGGCATCAGGTTGGGGACAGTGCTGCAAATACGGTTAG
Organism: Delphinus delphis; assembly: GCF_949987515.2. Lineage (NCBI taxonomy): Eukaryota > Metazoa > Chordata > Mammalia > Artiodactyla > Delphinidae > Delphinus > Delphinus delphis. Next base: position 140,329,622 of record NC_082686.1, read on the forward strand.
TCTTGCTGAAATGAAAAACGAACGATGACCCAAAACAGGAGGATGTGTTCTGGTGAAATAAGCCAAAACTTTAGCTTTATTTCATCTCATCAACCCTGGGAAAGCTGGACAAAATTTCATAGACTAGTGAAACCACATACAGGTCTGAAAACTGCATTGTAAGGTTCAGATAAAACTTCTGTGTGCAGATTAGGACTTGGTGTGGTTTGGCATCTTGTGAAGACGAAGTTTTCCGGGATCTGATTTCATGAAATGTCATTTCATGTTTCTTTTCATCTTAAGTTGTATGATGATAGGAAGATGCTGATTTCTTGTTTAACAGTGATTATTGTGTGTAATAATTAACTCATCTCATATTTATTATTGTAAACATAGAATGGTGGTCATAGTATAAATATTGAGGACGTCCAGTATTTTCTTTTTTTGTGATCTAATGTGAAAAGCAATGCAGCATTTCAGAATAATTTGGTCCAGTGAAAAAGAAAGGAAAAATGAAGCAGGCCAGTCATCTTGACAGGCAAGTCTCCTGATTTGCAAAACGAAAGATCGGATTAGATAATCTCTAGAAGTGCCTTCTACCTTTCTCAGTGTCTCTGAGTCTATAAAGCAGACTCCTGTTTATTTTGGCTAAAATATCTTGGTCTCAGTGGTCTTTTTGCATGTGTGCTATTTAAATTGAATAAGACGTTCATACTTAGGCCCCTGCCCTCTCGCCCCAGGATTTTATTTGCTATAGTAGATGTTGGTTTCTCTTGAGACTGTAACAAAATAATAATTCTTGATAAACATTTCAGTGTTTAATGATATGAAAATTAAGGTAGGAATACATAGATGTAATTTTTTTTTTTTTTGCGGTACGCGGACCTCTCACTCTTGTGGCCTCTCCCGTTGCGGAGCACAGGCTCCGGACACGCAGGCTCAGCAGCCATGGCTCACGGGCCCAGCCACTCCACGGCATGTGGGATCTTCCCAGACCGGGGTACGAACCCGCGTCCCCTGCATCGGCAGGCGGACTCTCAACCACTGCGCCACCAGGGAAGCCCCAAGAATTTTTATATTAGATAATAGGGCATTCTAGTTATAGCTAGAAGTCAAAATTTCAGTATTATATTGAGAAGTCAAATCAAGTTGACAGAATCCCTGTGGAGCTTCTGAAAGTGAGCATGGCTCCTCTCAGAATGGGCATCAAAAATGTTGCTTTGAATAAACAGTGGATGCATTTTTACTAGGTACTTTGGGGGATGAAATTGCATATTTTCTCTTTGTGTTGCCTTGAATTTGACAGTTAAAGGCAAATGCAGTGCTTATATTTTGCCAAAGTACAAGGCAGAATAGTAAGCAAAAAATTGTTATGTAGGCGGGCAAAAGGGCAGATTCTCTGCCAAATGTCTCTAAATGAGTTGATACAAGGAATTTAAATATTAGGTTTTGATGAGAGATTGTTGAATTTAGTCAGTGTTGGTGTTTCCTTTGGTATGCAAGCTAATTAGACCACAACAGCTAATTGGGGCCAGTGGCTACGACAGCTTGCCTCTGTTAGCACAGATGCCAGAGGGTGGCACGGTTGGCTTTATGCTGGCCAGGAAGACTTCCATCAAGGCTTAGCTGTTAACGTTTTCAGACCTCTCCTGGCCCTCTCTTGGAGAGCCTTGCCTTAAATAACCATTGGTAACAAGGGGTGTCCCAGGTGATCCCTGCTACTTTCACCTTCTGTAATATTGATGCAATTGCTACTCACCCCTGTAATGTATATCAGCAATTGCAAAGTTCTACCACTGTAGGAAAATAGAGAGAGCCCCTATCTGGGAAGGATAAAAATTATTACAAAGCATCCTGCTTCGTATTGAGTGGTAACTTGCAACAGAACAGATGATCTTAATCTTAATTGTGCATGAAAACACCCAGGAATCTTGTTAAACATTTAGATTCCTGTGGCACTACACCATGAATTCGAATGCAGTGGGTGTGGGATAAAACTCTGTAGAAGCCAGCCTTTCCCCAGCTTACCCAACATGGAGACTGCCTCCTAAAATATTCAGAAGTCAGAAATGATTTTAAAACCAGAGTGTTTATAAACAATTTTAAGCAAATTTGGTCTGTACATACGTACTTCAGAGCCGAACTTAGTACTCTCCTGTCACAGCTCTAAGTGTTATTATACTTTCATTGGCATGACGTGAGGTCATGTCTCTATAACACTTCCAGACTTTAGCAATGGGACTTTGAAAGCACTCTTATTTTATTGTGTAGAAGTACATATTGCAAATAAGGTATCCTCAAAAGTAAATCTACTGTACATTGCTGGCTAGGATACATTATCCTGTAGAGGTAAATGATTATAACTGTCTTTAAAACTTTGACACATAGTAAGTACAAGAGAGGTTATTTAGATAGAGTTCTGTATTCCACATTATACGTTGAATAGGTGTGGATTACCAGGAATTGGGATTTGGGTGTCTCCTGATTGAGCTATTTGAATTTGGATAAGACAGGGTGCCTTCCCTGAGGTGCAGGGAGAGAATCCAGACGACCCTTTCATTGTCCAGCAGCTTCATGCATCAGGGTTGGACTTGATAAAGTCTGGGGTAAATGATTCAGGATTCTAAAATGCTCTGAACTATTTAGCTGTGCTTATTTACATAGTTACTTCTGAGATCAAACCAAATTAGTATCCTAGGCTCAGAAAACAGATGAGAGGTTACATCTTTGGTCTAAAGAGCTTATTTATTATTCCTCAAGAAGAATGCATAGGATGTACCGTTACCGAAAAAGGTTAGGACAACATTGTTATGCCACTTAATTATTTCTAATTATCCTTTTGCGATGCTGTAACACTTAGTTTATTCATATAATTGATATGTTAGTTGGCCACCATGTAATGGAGTTGTGATTTTCAAAGTAGAACGTGTTGACTTAAGGAAACGTTTGGCAAATATGTTTAGACAGTTAGTGATTTCTTTTAGATTTTCCAAATCCAATTTATCCTTCAATGCTTTGGTATCATACACAAGCTTAAAAATCTTAATGTTCTGTTAAAAAAAAACCCAGTGCAATTAAAAAACTTCAAAACCTGTTTAAATGATGCTTGTTTAAAGGAAAACTGTTATCCTTTAGTCCTTTTCAAATAATAGTGATAGGACTTGCCAACGTTTGATTACTTTGTGCCAGTCACTCTCTTAAACTCTCATTTAATCCTTAACGTTGATGAAAGAAGTTAATGATCCCTTCAATGCATACCTTTCCATTTTCATTACATTGGCTTTTGAAGTTAAATTTTTTAGGTTCAGATAACTGTAGACTCAAACACAGCCATAAGACAAAAGACATAGATTCCTTGAACTCCTTCCCGGTCTTTTTATCCTCTTGACAAGGTCTTTCACAGAGCAAAAGTTTTAATGTTTGACGAGGATTAGCTTATCATGTTTTACTTTAATGGACGATGCTTTTGGTGTCACGTCTAAGAATTCCTTGCCTGGCCTTAGGTCACCAGGATGTGGTGGGGGCAGAAGGTGAGTGAAATTTTAAATTTAATTTCTTATTTTACTATGATACATTTGTCACAACCAGTAAACGAATATTGCTGCATTATTAGGAAGTAGGGTTCATATTTTATTCATACTTTCTTAGTTTTTAATCTAATGTTCTTTTTCTGTCCCAGAAGCCCATCCTGGATATCATATATTACATTCACTCATCATGTGTCCTTAGGCTCTTCTAGACAGTGACCGTTTTTCAGGCTTTCTTTGTTTAGATGACCTTGACAGTTTTCAGGAATGCTCTTCAGATATTTTGTTGAATGTCCCACAGTTGGAATTTGATGTTTTACTCTCACGATTAGACTGGGGTTTATGGGTTCTTGGCAGGAAGAACACAGAGGTAAGGTGCCATTTCTCATCGTATCGTATGGAGGGTACACGTGATCAACATGACTTGTCACTGACAGTGTTCAGTTGGATCACGTGGCATAGGTCGTGTTTGCCAGGTTTCTCCGCTGTAAAGTTACCCTCTCCTTCTGCCTGTCCTGTAATCATTGGAAGGAAGTCACTGTGCAGCTCACATGGAAGGGGTGGGGAGTTATGCCCCACTCACGCATTTTGGTATGGTATGTTTTCATTTGCATTCAGTTCTATGTATTTTTTATTTTCTTCGAGACTTCCTGTTTGGCACACGGATCAGGATCATTCTATACGTATGTTTGTTATCTAAATGTTTGGGGATTTTCCTGTTGTCTGTCTGTTGTTCATTTCTAGTTTAACTCCATTATAGTGAAAATATACTCTGATTTCAGTTCTTTTAAATATATTTGTTTTATGTAATCTATTGTTGTTGGGTGGAGTGTTCTGTGTATGTTAGTTGTATCCTGATGGTTGATTATTTGTTCTATTTTTCTGTACCCTTCCTGATTTTCTCTCTAGTACTGTCACTTGTTGACAGTGGGGTATTGAAGTTCCCAACTATAGTTGTGGCTTTGTCTTTTTCTCCTCTCAGTTTTTGCTTGATGTATTTTAAGATTTCCTGTTCGGTGCAGACACATTTAGGATTATGCTTCCTGACGGAGTGATCCTTTTATTGTTATGTAGTGTCTCTGCTTGTCTCTAGTAACTTTTGATTTGAAGTCCCCTTTACCTGATGTTAATATAAGTATCCTTGCTTTTGAAAAAAATTATTTGCATGGTATATCCTTTTCTATCATTTTACTTTCTAGCTACTCATGTATTGATTTAAAAAGTAAATCAAAGCCAAGTTTAGGTTTTAAATGTTCTCATGAAGTTCTTTTGAATTCTTTCAACTAAGGTCAGGGTACACATGTGGATAAATGGTACAAATCACTTTTTTTTTTTTTTAAAGAGGGAATTTTTTTTTTTAACAGCAGCAGCTATTTATTTATTTATTTGTTTATTTTATTTGGCTGCATCAGGTCTTAGTTGCGGCACGCAGGATCTTAGTTGTGGCACGTGGGATCTTTCGTTGCGGTGCACGGGCTTTGTAGGTTGCGGCGCATGTTCTCCTCTCTAGCTGAGGCACGCGGGCTCAGTAGTTGTGGCACGTGGGCTTAGTTGCCCCATGGCATGTGGGATCTTAGTTCCCCGACCAGGGATCGAACCCGCCTCCTCTGCATTAGAAGGTGGATTCTTAACCACTGGACCACCAGGGAAGTCCCACAAATCACTTTTAAAAACTAGAAAATGGAATATTGGTGCAAAGCAGAGTAGAGAGAGCCTTATTCATTGAGTCAGTCTTTTGGTCATTAAACAGATATCTGTTAATACCTCATGTATGCCAGGAACTGTTTAGGTGCTGGAGACATAGCAATGAACAAAACAGAAAGAAAACAAAACATGAGTAGCCTGGAGTTTATATTCTAGTGGAGGAAGAAGAAAGTGAACAAATAAATTACACTATATGTCAGAAGGTAACAAATGCTTTGGAGCAAAGTCAAACTGGGAAGGGGGTACCCCTAGTGGATGGTGGCGGGGTGTGGTTCTGTTCCCATAGGGTGATCGGAGACCTCTTTGATAAGTTGACATTTGAGCAAGGACCCTAAGATGATGAGGGAACAAGCTGTGTTAATTTAATTTCTCTGGGAGAGAAGGTACCTCAGGCAGAAAAGGGCATGCTGGCACATTAGAGGGGCCCATGGGAGGCCCGGTGTGACTGGAGCAGAGTGAGCCCCGGGGGGGCGGGGGGAGGGCGGGTCAGAGAGGAAGCAGGGAGGTCAAGTTGAACCCTGAAGGCATCCTAAGGACGTTAGCTGTGCGAGACGGGAAGTCACTGGAGAGTTTTGAACAGGGTGGTGGCATGATTTAGCTTTCATTTCAAAAGGAGCATTTGATAAATTGTGTATACTTACCTGATCTGTTTGATAAAAGACAGTAGGGAGGTGGGCGTTAAATGCTTTTGATTTAAAAAATTGTTTTTTAAAAAGAGGAAGGCAGGCTAGATAATTTCAGAGTTTTTTCACTTCCCAAACCCCTTCTTTGCCTTTCATGGATCTAAAGTAATCGATTTTTAATTTAAAAAGTATGACGGGTGCTGTGGAATAATTCTAAATGTGACCCCAGTAGTAGCTTTAGGAAAAAACCTCTCATTCCTGTTGAGCGGTTTGACAGGACATTTTCGAGGTCTGAAGGAATTCGCCAGAGGCACAGATGGTATCACGTCAAGAATAGCAAAGCCTGGAACCTTGGCCACAACTGTAATCTATCTTGGTTTATTTTCAGTGGACTGTCAGACACTTCATACCCACTACAGCAGCCAAGAGCTTACAACAATATACCCGCAGCAAGAACAGACACAGTAATTGCGGACGGTAAAGCAAGAAGAAACATAAGCCACTGATAACAGAGACTAACATTACACAGTTTTCAGATTGCCAAGGCCTTTTCACATTTCTTTTTCTAATAGGTCATTTCACTTAAAAAATTTCAGTGAAGGTGAGGACAAGAAAAGACAAACAGGAGAAAATCGTGTCTTATGGATAAAGAAGGAAATCACGGTCACAGTGCTTAAAGGATACAGGAAATGCACAAAGGTCTTTTTTTTACAGGTACCATAAAAAGTAGATTTTGCAGAGGTTGAAAGCATAGGGTTTATCTGAGATATGATCAAAATCCAATCCAGCTCACCTTTTGAAAAGAATTAAAGGATAAGTACAAAGAAAGAAATAGTACCTTGGGCCTTATGTGAAGATGACCTCACAGCCTCTGTTACAATTTCTAACCTGTACCCAGGGTAATCTATAACTACAGTCTCCTTAAACCATCATGAATACTATGTCTGAATATCTCCAGAATTAAAAATCCTTCTAGGAGCATCTGCATATGTGTGTCTTAAACTTTGCTTCAGTTTGAACCCTGCCTCTACTCCTAAACCAAAAAGTCTTTGTAGGAGCTTACCTGGTAGTGCAGTGGTTAAGAATCCGCCTGCCAGTGCAGGGGCCGTGGGTTTGAGCCCTGGTCCGGGAAGATCCCACATGCCATGGAGCAACTAAGCCCGTGAGCCACAACTACTGAAGCCCGCGCGCCTAGAGCCTGTGCTCCGCAACAAGAGAAGCCACCGCAATGAGAAGCCCGCGCACCGCAACAAAGATAGCCTCAGCTCGCCCCAACTAGAGGAAGCCCGCGTGCAGCAACGAAGGCCCAACACAGCCAAAAATAAATAAGTAAAATAATTTTGAAAAAAAAAGTCTTTGTAGGTAGTAGTCTCAAATATTACCTTCTCATAATCCTCCATAGATGCTTTTCATATAGCAAGGACTCTACAAATGCTTTCTGATTCAACAACTTAGGTAAGTTGTAACTGATCAGAAGGTCAGGCAGCAGGACCATTAATAATAGGAATTATAATTATATTTTCTGATCCAAATAATGGGGTCTGACAGCATGTCAGAATCTATGAAAACTTAGTGACCAGAAAATTCAAGGTATAAGCTCTTTGTATCTACAGAGGAGAATACTTTTGTCTCAGATTTGAAATCCTGTTTCCTAATTTAGTGTATAAAATACTTGACCAAAATACACTGATTAGCCAGAAGTAATGTCTGTATCAAAACTACATTTGACAATGGCTCTTAATATGTGAAAACTCACTTACATATGCCTGACTCATATTAAAAATTTATGATACATTTAAATAAATCTATGAAAATAAATGCAGTAGCTGAATAGATCTGGTCTGTTAATACCAATTAGACAAAATTTTTTTTATTCTTTATCTACAAAATAAACTCATGCTTTTAAAGAATCAGTCTATGTGTAATCATTTTTATTTCTTTATGGCTACTCTACAGTTAATATTAAAGACAATGTCAAGCAATAACAGAGAGGAAGTAGCCCAGACATTCAGCCTTGACCCAGAGAAGTGTGTTAGTAATTCTGTGTGATTTCAGTGACCTAGCTTTGCACCAAACAAGTTGAAAAAAATTTCAGTTTATTTTCAAAAGTCATATTGCAACACACAAACTGACTTCCCAATTTCTCCAGTTCTGACAGTCATACTAATAAAAATAAGTAATGATAACGATGCTATGGATAGACCTACCACTTTGTTGGGCCAGGTTAAACGCTGTTTAACAACGCTGTTGTTGGGCCAAGTAACGCTGTTACTTGGAATACCTGCCCTTTTGTCAGAACACTTCCTCTTCCTGCATGCAGGTATTAGCGTGCTCGAGCGCCATCCTCTTCAGGAGGCCCCTTTGACAACATAAGCCCATGCTGATGATTTCTCTGAATTACAACGGTCAATTTGTCTCTCCCACACCATCTAGCATTTCATGATGCAGGACTCGTGAAGTTCTCTGGCTGTTTTTCTGAATGTACCGTAATTCTATTTGCCCCTAAAAATAAGCTCCTGTGGGTCAGTGCCATCTTCTCTTTCCCATGCCTTCATTCATATAGCCTAGTTCTGGAAATACATACACTTAAACAGACCCCTCCATTTTGCTTTTGATGTTAATTAGGATTCTTGTTACTTTAATTTACACAAAAATTACCAAATGATTATCCTCCTTGTTCTTGACCTCAACTGCTTTATCGGTAGGTTCCCCGCAAAAAGGCCTAGTTCACAGACACAAAGTTGAGGCTGACCTTGAAGAAAGAACAGACTATCTTTAAGTGCTAATAATGCACAGGAATAAACTTCCCGACCCAGTTCAACCAGGTTTTTTGAGAATAATTGTAACAAACTTATGTGACTTTTTAGGTAGTGAGCTCTCCTGTTAGCTCCAGTATCACCATTATTTTGAAGGTCATGCTGACCAGAGTAACACTTCTCTGAGTTCAGCCAGAGCTCCCAAGATACTTTAAGAAATCATCCTTTTACAACCAGGAAAGGTCTGGAGGGAGGGGGTCATTTAATCCATTTTACAAATGTGGGATCTAAAGTACGGAAAGGTTAAGTGGCACATAATAGACTCTCAGTACATGTTCACCGAAGTGAAAGTGCTAGGTAGATTGATGAAAAGAGTGAAGATTAAAGGTGCATCATCCTGAACCTTAGTTTAAAAGCACCCTCGTTTAAGGAAGGCTCAAATCAAACTACGAGGCGTACACCTCCACAGCAAATCAAGGAAAGACGTGCTCTCTTGCAAACTTTGGCACAAAAGATCATCTTTTCCTTTTAAAATTGTTTGGCTCCCCATTCAGGCCATCTCTTCCACCACAAAACTGAAATAAATGTTTTGTGACTTCAGTAAATGAAAATATTGATACATACTAAAACCTCATTAATATAAAACCTAAACTTTTGGGGAAAGTTGGTTTGAATTATCTGCTGTTTATTAAAGAATTTAATCTCTGGAGAGGCAGAAGTTTGTTTTGTTTTTCTTAAGGTCACAATTTTAGCTTGTGATCCTTCATCCAAATTCTGTGAGTAATTAATGAAACAACTGTGGCAGCATCCTGTAAAGGACTCTTCTCATGTGTTAGAAAGTTACTGACAAGAAACACTTAGAAACTGAATGGATCACTTGGCAGCAGTGTTGCTATTGACCTAAAGGTGGGAATCATTTAAGCATAGTCTCAACTATTCAGAGCCAGCAGCTTCAATTTGTAGGTTGTCCATTCCCTTGGTTTTCTTCTTCCTTGCTGATAGCTTGTGCTAGAAAATAATTTATTCTGTCTCAACAAACTACAGATAAGATGTAATAAAATTCAAATTGGATGATTTTGCTTTAGGTAAGGAGCACTTTCAAAAAGTATTGTGGATTTCATTAAATAAAACAGAAGGCAAGACTTTTTCTTGTTCAATTGTTTATAATGCTATCCCTAATATGGGTAAGTACTGGCTAAGTAGTAACCAAAATCAAGCCACACTTCTACAACCATGAAAACTATGATTGTGGCATCTTAGCTGGGTTGTAGTTTGTAGATTGAAGAAATGTATTCATTGACCTAATTTATTTCTTTTTAGTTCTTTGAGATGTTTGTACTGGTTTCCTGTAAGCAGGTCTTAATTAGCAAAGATTTTTAAGTCCCTGTTCCTATCAAGACAGGCAGAAACCAGTCTTGGCAGATAAACTGACTCTAATCTTGGGAACAATTAAGAAAAAAAAAACGTTAAAAGGTCAGATCTATACACTTTGATATATAATGGCAGTATATGCTGATGGAGCAGAGTCTGGGGGTTAAATCACATACCAGTTAAATTCAGTTTGTTTTGAGGGTACAGCTATCACCCCAAATACAGATCAGTAAATATATCTCAGGAATCAAAAGTATGGGGCTTCCCTAGTGGCGCAGTGGTTAAGAATCCACCTGCCAATGCAGGGGACACGGGTTCGAGCCCTGGTCCGGGACGATCCCACATGCCACGGAGCAGCTAAGCCCATGCGCCACAATACTGAGCCTGCGCTCTAGAGTCCACGTGCTACAACTACTGAGCCCTCATGCCTGGAGCCCGTGCTCCGCAACAAGAGAAGACACCGCGATGAGAAGCCCGTGCACCGCAACGAAGAGTAGCCCCCGCTCTCAGCAACTAGAGAAAGCCCGCGCGCAGCAATGAAGACCCAACGCAGCCAAAGATAAATAAATTTTTTAAAAAAACTAAAAAAAAAAGTATGAGAGAATGGACTGCTGAATGGAAAAGACGTTTAAAAAATGATTCAGCTTTCTGAAATAGTGTTAGTATTTGCCCTGAAGTTGATCAAAACAGAACTTAACCCTGCATAGGAAAGTGAGGTTTGGCTCTGCTCAAGATCATATCTGATTTCTTAAGCAGTTTCATCAGTGTCAGCTGTGAGATACACTTAACATTAAGTGACAAGGCAGGATTACAGTGCAAGCCCTGGAGTCCAGCCAATTTATCATCCTTGAAGCTATGTGGAATGCTGTGTAACACGATTGAAAATAGATGACAGAAGGCTGTCCAAACAGCTGCTGCATGGTGATCTAAAATGGGGGATCGCAGACCAGGCTGACAGAAGAAATGCTTTAAGGGCACACTGAATCACAGCATGAAATGCTAAAACACAGCTCAGGGCAGCCAGGAAAGAATTGTTTCCGTGAATGCCATAATCAGAAATGAAGTGATTTCTTTATAGCAAAGCCACTGAAAAGAACATGGTCCTAAAGCAGTTGCTTGCAAACAGGGACAGAACGTACAAATAATAGTTGCAATTCAAATCAAAGGACAAGTTAATACAGACATCATGAAAAGAATTAATTAGATCCTTTCTTTAAAGCAGTTCACCAACCATTAGAAATATCTTTCATTATCAAGGCATCAACAACCTTAACCGCTTACCTAAGACAGAATTTTCAATTATGTTAGTTTGGTTTAAAAAATAATAAATGTCCAAAGGGCTAATTTTCCAGTGTAGAAACGTTCCTCCCTCCTCTAGTGTAAGACATCATTTTGAACATGTTCAGTGCTTAGATAAATTGTGGACTTCATTTATTAATAGTTTTCTATGACATGAAACTGAAATCTTTTTTTTTATTAGAAATAATGCATTTCACTGATGGGGATATGGACTGTTTGCCTGTTCATGTGCCTTTGAGTAAATCTTATCGGCATAATACTTAGAATAATTTAGTTGAAAAGTTCTATAGCATAAGAGTATATCATCATACTTAAAGAAATGAGGTAAAACTGATCCAAATAAGGATCCAGAGGAAAGCATATTTTCAGATGTAGCCAGGCTTCTAACTTAAAGCAAGTTACATCCCCAAATTTCTTCAAAATGAGTAACAGAAACTCAGAATGCACTTTTCCGAAGAATAATAACGTTAGGTTCACAGACTGGCCCACAGATGCCGATTTAACACATAAAGTACCTAAAATATACATTTGCATTTAAAAATGAAGATAACCACTGCGAATACATGCCAGTAATTAAACAAAACGAAAAAGAAGTTGAAGAAATAAGTGGATAAAATAGTCAAATATAAAATGATCCCTTTGCAGCAAAGCTGTTGAAAAGAAAGTGATTCTAAAACAGTAGCTTGCAAAAAGGGACAGAGTGTACAAATAATGGCTGCGACTAAAATCAAAGGATAATGTGATATAAACAGCAAGAAAAAGATTAGTTCTAATTAGAGCACATACGGAGTTAGTTGAAAACTTTGGAGTCTCTTTTGAAATCTGTATTGGAACAGGGCAGGTATTTTTGCAGTTGTGATTAAGGGAAAATTAGAAGCTTACTTCTTCCTCTGCTCAATTCTTAAAAGCCAGTTGATGTCTTTCTCATTCTATATACTTGTTGGTGATTTCATCTACTTCCCCTTATTTCATGACCATCTGTTTGCTGGACTTCCAAATCTATACTCCTAATTTAGCGCTTTTTTCTTAAGTTTGCTACTGTATGTTCAACTGCCTACTGAACATTTCCACATGGATGTTCCACAGATACCTTAAATTCACTATGTCCAAACCCAAAAATGTTACTCTACTTAAAACTCTTCAACTGCTCTTTTTTGCCTTCAGATAAAGTATAAACTCTTTCAGTTGAATTACAACACCCTTTATAATTTACATCTGTTTATCCCAGTCACCTTTTACCTCCTGGCAGGATGAAGGGCTGACCTACCAATTCAGTGAAAAAACACATGCCATTCTTTCTCCTGTCTGGTCCTTTGCACATGCTTTTAAATGTATAAAGAAACTGTAGAAAAACTACACAGTAAACTTATAACAGTTATGTGTTTTGAGGGGTATAATGTCCTTGTATTCATAAACCTAAATGCTGCTCAGAGCATGGATTTTAATTATCTACATACAGCGAAGCCCAGGTTGACCTGAGACACGCTGACTGCCAGATACTTCTCCAACAAAGATGAGTTCATTTGGGATTAGCAGAGAGTTGCAATTCACAGTCTGCAACCATAGTGAGCCACGAGCCACGTGCAAAAGTCCCTGGCAAGGAAAGGAAAATACGTTTATAGAGAGGAAAAGGAAGTTGGGAGGGCTGTAATAAACAAAGGGTCTGTGGCTTTTCATTGGCTGAGTCCTTCTCCTTCCTCTTGGGCTTTGCTATACTTGCAGGGTGTGAGAGCTCCCCCTTCTTGTCTCCTAACTCTAGCTAAGTGGGCTTTCTGTTTGTTTATTTTTTAATTTATTTTTTAATTAATTAATTTCTGCATTGGTTCTTCGTTGCTGCGTGCGGGCTTTCTTTAGTTGCGGTGAGCAGGGGCTACTCTTTGTTGAGATGCGTGGGCTTCTCACTGCACTGGCTTCTCTCGTTGTGGAGCATGGGCTCTAGGCTCGCGGGTTCAGTAGTTGTGGCGCACGGGCTTAGATGCTCCACGGCATGTGGGATCTTCCCAGGTCAGGGCTCGAACCCATGTGCCCTGCATTGACAGGTGGGTTCTTAACCACCGCACCACCAGGGAAGTCCTGTTTATTTATTTTTTATACCCGCAAGCAATGCTGTGATTTAAAAAAAAATTATTTTTTTAGGTGCTTAATTTGGTTAGGAGCAGTAAATGTAAAATAATGAATTATGTGTAGTGAATACTGTTTCTTCCAAAATAAAAATTTGGGTTCATTTAAAAATATGAGTATAAACTGTCCTCAAAATGCCACTGATAATGCTCACAGTAAAATCAGTTGTTTAGTTTTTTTTAAGTATCAGTACTTATAAAGAGTAATGTAATTTAAAGTATTTTATTTTGTTACATTTTGTAAACTACAGATAATAAAATTATTAATCCTAGTGTATTATCAATGACAGGTAAAGTTAAAAATCTCTCAAGTTACAGCAACTGTTTTAAAAAATGGTTTATGGAGGGCTTCCCTGGTGGCGCAGTGGTTGAGAGTCCGCCTGCCGATGCAAGGGACGCGGGTTCATGCCCCGGTCCGGGAAGATCCCACATGCCGCGGAGCAGCTGGGCTCGTGAGCCATGGCCACTGAGCCTGCGCGTCCAGAGCCTGTGCTTCGCAACGGGAGAGGCCACAACAGTGAGAGGCCCATGTACCGCAAAAAATAAATCAATGAAAAATAAAAAATGGGTTATGGGGCTTCCCTGGTGACACAGTAGTTAAGAATCCTCCTGCCAATGCAGGGGACATGGGTTTGAGCCCTGGTCTGGGAAGATCCCACATGCCGCAGAGCAGCTAAGCCCGTGCGCCAGAGCTACTGAGCCTGTGCCCTAGAGCCTGTGAGCCACAACTGCTGAGCCCATGTGCCACAACTACTGAAGCCCACGTGCCTAGAGCCCATGCTCCACAACAAGAGAAGCCACTGCAATGAGAAGCCTGCGCACCGCAACGAAGAGTAGCCCCCGCTCGCTGCAACTAGAGAAAGCCCACACACAGCAACAAAGACCCAACGCAGCCATAAATAAATAAATAAATAAATTTGCTAAAAGAAAAAAAATGTGTTATGTTACCTCCTACACTGTAGGTGGGAATGTAAATTGATGCAGTCACTGTGGAAAACAGTGTGGAGATTCCTCAGAAAACTAAAAATGTGATCCAGCAATCCCACTCCTAGGCATATATCCAGACAAAATTATAATTCAAAAAGAATACATGCACCCCTGTGTTCATAGCAGCACTCTTCACATTACCCAAGACATGGGAACAACTTAAATGTCCATCAACAGAGGAACGGATAAAGGATATGTGGTACATGTATACAATGTAATATTACTCAGCCATAAAAAAGAATGAAATAATGCCACTTGCAGCAACATGGATGGACCTAGAGATTATCATACTAAGTGAAGTAAGCCAGACAGAGAAAGACAAATACCATATGATATCTATGTGGAATCTAAAATACGACACAAATGAACGTAGCAGAAACGGACTCACAGACATAAAGAACAGACTTGTGGTTGCCAAGGGGGAGGGAGTGGGGAGGGATGGAGTGGGAGTTTGGGGTGAGCAGATGCAAACTATTATATATATAGAATGGATACACAACAAGGTCCTACTGTATAGCACAGGGAACTGTATTTTCAGTATACTGTGATAAAAGCATAATGGAAAAGAATATGAACAAGAATGTATATACATGTGTAACTGAATCACTTTGCTGTACAGCAGAAATTAACACAACCTTGTAAATCAACTATACTTAAGTAAAATAATTTTTTTTTAATGGGTTACATTAGAGTAAATTATCCCCAGGATGGGAAAGGCGTAAGTAGGAGAAGGACTGTGGAGACCTGCCAGCATAACCGTATGAGTCCCTTGTGGTCAGTAGCTGCCCACCTTCACCTTCTCAGTCTGCATCTTCACTCTCCAGGTCACAGTGGCCTTGAAGCACTGGGAAACTGGCATCCAAAAAAAAGTGCTACCATAACCAGCAAAGTACCAAAGAAAGCTCCTTTATTTTCATCTAAAAGTAAATCACGTACCTGAAACGGTACGTGAAACGGGACTTTCTGAATCATGCTCCCAAAGAGAATAAATTGACTGTGAACTGAATTCTCATTGGTAGCAGAAAGTATTAGCAGGCACTTCTAAGTGATACTTGTAAGATGTTGTCTTTTACAAGTAATCTGTCCCTTTCCCTTCCTGACTGATACTCTGTAATTCAGAAGGGCAAGAGATGCTCTAGGTACCAACATTTCAGCCAGCAGGATGCTGGCAGGAAGGTCCTGAGGAGCAGTGCAGAGCTTTGCAAGAATGACTAACACACACACACAGACACACACACAGACACACACACACACACAGTCACCTTAGAGATTTTTTTGAAAACAAACCTGATCCTATACTTGAAAAAATAACCCCTAACCTACCTTCTTCTGAGACATTTGCGTAAACTAACGGTTTATGATCATTTGCCATTTTCTGCTCATGGACAGTGAAGTTTATAGATAATATACTGAGATATTGGATAGCTTTTCTCATTTTGCTAATGGGATATCTTTCTACACATTTCTTTACACACCTAGAAAGAGACCATATCTGATCATCTGATCTGAATCCAGTGTTAGTCTAACGCTGTAATCTTACCGTGAACCTATAAAAGTACGCTGCTAATACAGTCTTCAGATTGTTTGAAATGTGGGAAAATAAAAACAAAAGAGATCAACAGGGAGATTATCTCAAGTTCTTCTAGAAAAGAAGCATTAAATAAAATGCCCTTTCCAGTGAAGAGAGCAGGAAGCCTCAAGGCTCCATTCACAGACCCCACCCAAAATCAGAATCCTGTGGATTCTCGCAATGGGTCACAAAACAGGATGATTGAAAATGAAAATACAGTTGAGCTCAAGCAGTTCCCAACTTCTACACTAGTTATATTTCAAATTTTGATTTATCCACCTTAGTACTTAGACCCTGGAATTCACTTACCCAATTTAATTATTTTGCATACTGTTCTTTAGAGCCCATGACTGTTCATTAAAAAAAAAAAAAATGTAAGCCACAATGTACCTGAAATACAGAACATCATTAGCCAATCCAATTCTGAATCAAAAGAAAGCATACTCAAAGGTGTGATAAAAGAACGATATCTACACTGTTTACATGGACTGAGAAACCCCTCAGACCAAAGTCATTGACAGCAGGCATGTAAGCACTTGAACAGAATTGCGCACATGGGGCCTGGAGGGTGAAGGTCAGGGAGGCCAGTGCTCAGGAAGATGTTTGCCTGACTGTGAAGCCTGTGCCTTAAGTATGAGGAGAAGGCATAGGGGCGGGAGCCGTGTTTCCGAGGCGAGGCGAAGGGACTGTCCTCACAGACGCCCCCTCTTTGTACTGTCATTATCGTGGGTCCTGTTACCACAGACCCAGTTCTGTATCTCCTTCCTAGATTCAGGGGAAGCATGGCAGGGTGTACACTGTGGCACAGGTGGTGGCTGGCGAACAGGCAAGAAGAGGGCAATTCAAATGCAGTGTTAAATCCTGAAGGGGATTCCTGTGGCCCTTCCTGTGTCCATTTGCCTGTAGTGACTGAGGTGACTTGAGCCATCGGAGACCCTGTTTACAAAAATTTTAACAAAAGGATGTCTTGGTGGGTTTTTTATAGAATAAAGAGAGAAGTTCAGCAATTTTATGGAGTTTTTTTATTTGTGGTACTCAAATTCTCTTAATAGTTCTCCCCTTGCAATCAAGGTAAAGTAATAGCGTTAGCTCTGCTGTGGTTTTTTTTTTTTTTTTTAACATCTTTATTGGAGGATAATTGCTTTACAATGGTGTGTTAGTTTCTGCTTTATAACAAAGTGAATCAGTTATACATATACATATATCTCTTCCCTCTTGCATCTGCCTCCCTCCCAGCCTCCCTATCCCACCCTACTACGTAGCCACAAAGCACCGAGCTGATCTCCCTGTGCTGTGTGGCTGCTTCCCCCTAGCTATCTATTTTACCTTTGGTAGTGTATATATGTCCATGCCACTCTCTCACTTTGTCCCAGCTTACCCTTCCCCCTCCCCATGTCCTCAAGTACGTTCTCTACGTCTGCATCTTTATTCCCGTCTTGCCCCTAGGTTCTTCATGACCATTTTTCTTTTTTAGATTCCATATATATATGTGTTAGCATACAGTATTTGTTTTTCTCTTTCTGACTTACTTCACTCTGTATGACAGACTCTAGGTCCATCCACCCCACTACAAGTAACTCAATTTCGTTTCTTTTTATGGCTGAGTAATAGTCCATTGTATATATGTGCCACATCTTCTTTATCCATTCATCTGTCGATGGACACTTAGGTTGCTTCCATGTCCTGGCTACTGTAAATAGAGCTGCAATGCACATTGTGGTACATGGCTCTTTTTGAATTATGGTTTTCTCAGGGTATATGCCTGAGATATTGGGATTGCTGGGTCGTATGGTAGTTCTATTTTTAGTTTCTTAAGGAACCTCCATGCTGTTCTCCATAGTGGATGTATCAATTCACATTCCCACCAACAGTGCAAGAGGGTTCCCTTTTCTCCATACCCTCTCCAGCATTTATTGTTTGTAGATTTTTTGATGATGGCCATTCTGAACAGTGTGAGATGATATCTCATTGTAGTTTTGATTTGCATTTCTCTAATGATTAATAATGTTGAGGATTCTTTCATGTGTTTGTTGGCAATCTGTATGTCTTCTTTGGAGAAATGTCTATTTAGGTCTTCTGCCCATTTTTGGATTGGGTTGTTTGTTTTTTTGATATTGAGCTGCCTGAGCTGCTTGTAAATTTTGGAGATTAATCCTTTGTCAGTTGCTTCATTTGCAAATATTTTCTCCCATTCTGAGGGTTCTTTTCATCTTGTTTATGGTTTCCTTGGCTGTGCAAAAGCTTCTAAGTTTCATTAAATCTCATTTGTTTATTTTTGTTTTTATTTCCATGTCTCTAGGAGGTGGGTCAAAATATCTTGTTGTGATTTATGTCATAGAGTGTTCTGCCTATGTTTTCCTCTAAGAGTTTGATAGTGTCTGGCCTTACATTTAGGTCTTTAATCCATTTTGAGTTTATTTTTGTGTATGGTGTTAGGGAGTGTTCTAATTTCATTCTTTTACATGTACCTGTCCAGTTTTCCCAGCACCACTTATTGAAGAGGCTTTTTTCCATTGTATATTCTTGCCTCCTTTATCAAAGATAAGGTGACCATATATGTGTGGGTTTATTTCTGGGCTTTCTATCCTGTTCCATTGATCTATATTTCTGTTTTTGTGCCAGTACCATACTGCCTTGCTTACTGTAGCTTTGTAGTGTAGTTTGAAGTCAGGGAGCCTGATTCCTCCAGCTCCGTTTTTCTTTCTGAAGATTGTTTTTACTATTCAGGGTCTTTTGTTTTTCCATAGAAATTGTGAAATTTTTTGTTCTAGTTCTGTGAAAAATGCCAGTGGTAGTTTGATAGGGATTGCATTGAATCTGTAGATTGCTTTGGGTAGTAGAGTCATTTTTACAATGTTGATTCTTCCAATCCAAGAACATGATATATCTCTCCATCTATTTGTATCATCTTTAATTTCTTTCATCAGTGTCTTATAATTTTCTGCACACAGGTCTTTTGTCTCCTTAGGTAGGTTTATTCCTAGGTATTTTATTCTTTTTGTTGCAATCGTAAGTGGAAGAGTTTTCTTAATTTCACTTTCAGATTTTTCATCATTAGTGTATAGGAATGCAAGAGATTTCTGTGCATTAATTTTGTATCCTGCTACTTTACCAAATTCCTTGATTAGCTCTGGTAGTTTTCTGGTAGCTTCTTTAGGATTCTCTATGTATACTATCATGTCATCTGCAAACACTGACAGCTTTACTTCTTCTTTTCCGATTTGGATTCCTTTTATTTCTTTTTCTTCTCTGATTGCTGTGGCTAAAACTTCCAAAACTATGTTGAATAATAGTGGTGAGAGTGGGCAACCTTGTCTTCTTCCTGATCTTAGTGGAAATGCTTTCAGTTTTTCACCATTGAGGACGATGTTGGCTGTGGGTTTGTCATATATGGCCTTTATTATGTTGAGGTAAGTTCTGTCTATACCTGCTTTCTGGAGGGTTTTTATCATAAATGGGTGTTGAATTTTGTCGAAAGCTTTCTCTGCATGTATTGAGATGATCATATGGTTTTTCTCCTTCAGTTTGTTAATATGGTGTATCACGTTGATTGATTTGCGTATATTGAAGAATACTTGCATTCCTGGGATAAACCCCACTTGATCATTGTGTATGATCCTTTTAATGTGTTGTTGGATTCTGTTTGCTGGTATTTTGTTGAAGATTTTTGCATCTATGTTCATCAGTGATATTGGCTTGTAGTTTTCTTTCCTTGTGACACGTTTGTCTGGTTTTGGTATCAGGGTGATGGTGGCCTCATAGAATGAGTTTGGGAGTGTTCCTCCCTCTGCTATATTTTGGAAGAGTTTGAGAAGGATAGGTGTTAGCTCTTCTCTAAATGTTTGATAGAATTCGCCTGTGAAGCCATCTGGTCTTGGGCTTTTATTTGTTGGAAGATGTTTAATCACATTTTCAGTTTCATTGCTTGTGATTGGTCAGTTCGTATTTTCTACTTCTTCTGGTTCAGTCTCGGAAGGTTGTGCATTTCGAAGAATGTGTCCATTTCTTCCAGGTTGTCCATTTTTGCTGGGAGTTAATTTATTGTCAAGTGACACTACCTGGCGGGGATTCTTACTCATTCCCTCCCTCCGCAGGCCCCCCTATGCGCGGTTACTTTGCGTTTGTCTAACAGACGATATTCAGTTCGGTCCCTGGTCTCTGCACATTTTCCTTCTACTTGCACCTAACCTGCCTTTACCCGTCTCAGATTTTCAGCGGAAATCTCACCTCCTCAGAGAGGTGTATTTAGTTGTCTCCTGTCTCTCCCATTAGCTGAGTGAGTCAGGAGGGTAGGAACCATGTCCATTTTGTGTACCCCTCTATACCCAGGGTTTAGCACCATGCCTGAGATGTAGTTAGAACTCAATCGGTACACAGTCTTTAAGAAACGTAGGGGAATCTCTGTGTAATGTTTCTTCAGGTGTGAAGAGCTACTTCATAATTTACATTTAAAAATCTCCAGTGCTTAACAATTCTACAGACATTCCATTTCTTGATGAAACAGTATCAATATACTTTTTAGAAAAACTTTTAATTCTATATTGGAATATAGTTGATTAACAATATTGTGTTAGTTTCCGGTATACAGCAAAGGGATTTTGAAAGGGAGCCCTTCTCCTGAAGATATAAATACAAATATAGCAGCACTAATTTTAAGGAAACACTTCAGTATCTGACAAGTCTATAGACCACAGGAGAGTTTGCACAAACGTTAGCAAATCACTGCTTCTAAAAATGTAATAACGGGAGTCAGAGATTTGTCAAACAAGATTAGTATTAATGTTATTCTTCTCAAGTAAAATATAGGTCTGTCAAGACAAATAATATTTTAAGTTAAAATACCATCAAATATCCTCCTTTGTTCTGTGCAGTTTCCACAACTGTAGCCGGTTGTGTCTATACTAATTTTCTTACTGAATTTTTTAATCAACACACTTTTAAAAATCTTAAGTAAATACATTTATTACACATGAATAAAAAAATTGAGAGGTGCCTGCAACATTTTGCTGCTGACAGCTGACATATTTTGAGAAACATGAGCTTGACTCTCTGGTCCCTGCAGAAGATAGGGTTTGGTTACATGGCATACATGCTATTAAGGTTGCCAAGGACAGAACACACCTCATGTTCAGCTTAAGTTGTAGAGTATAACCAATACCACAGTAGAATTAGAATTATTCAGATGGGGGACACATAGCTTTGAAATTTAAAGAAAAATAATTTTTTTACAAAATTCCTGTATACACTAATGAAAGTAAGATGTGTATAATTTTAAAGTAAACTGTGGTATTCTTTTATTCCTCATTTGTGGTTAGGTTTGAGTATATTCTGCTTACTGACTAAATTTCCTTTTTAGATAGGTATATAAACATCATGTGCCTGAGCTCACTTTGTGTTCTTATTTTAAGAAACTTGTGCGGTTCCTGTTCTGCTTTTAAATACCTCTCAGCTGTAGCCATAAATCTCACATTATAGCAGATTAAGAAAATATCATGGGGGAATAACTAACTTTACGACACCAAAAATAGGTGTTGGGAGTTGGTAATGACTACTGTGTCCTCATTAGCATAAATGTAGTTATATATATGTAGTTGTTTCTAGGTACACATACAAGAGATAGGTAAAAGTTGTTGAAAACTTGAAATTTCAAATATCGCTATTAAGATGAAAAAAACATAATATTTATTAAGCTATTTATTAAGCTCTAATTATATACCAGGCACTATGCTAAACACTTTATCTGTTATTTCATTTAATTGTCTCAAAAACCAGAAGGGAGATAAGGAACTGAGATAAGGAAGGCCAGTAAGTTGGGCAGGTGAAATTGACATACACCTGTTGTATTCCAGAGCCCGAGCTCTGTACACTTTCAATTTCAGATTCTAAAAACCATCTTTCACCAAGCCCTCCCAGTATTCCGCATAATGGCAAGGATCTAATAGATAAATTGACTACTGACTGATCTAGTAGATGCGGATCTAATAGATAAACTGACCACTGCTGACTGATCTAGTAGATGTGGAAAACATCCTCCTGGTTTCTTTCACATCAAGGCTTTTGCACATCTTCAAACTCTGGTCTCCTAAAGGTAGAAATAATATTGACCTCACTGTGAAAATAATCAGGCGACAGTTAGTACCATAAACTCTCACTAATGATTACCTAGAATTACACGATAGCGAGCAAAGTCACTTAGTAACATACTTTGGATGCCGGATGAAGCATACATCCACAGCTACTGGTGCTTCCGGTGTGCTTGCCAAGTGAAACGATGTTATCATTCCAGGCACATGGGCACCCAGGCTTAGCTGATGGAGTGCAGTGCAAATCACATCAAGGTCAGGGGTTTGATTTCCTTATAGGCTAGTTAGCTGCCCACCGTCAGAGACAGAGCATGGGCGCAGTGCCAGCCGGTTGCATGGTATGTTTGGGTGGATATAGTAATTAGAGAAAAGCATGACTAACATCCACATCTAGGAGAGATGCCTGAGACTGAAGCTAATAAGAATCCACATAAAATGTCTAAAGTAGACTGGCTACAGGAAAGTTTTTCAGAGCATCACAATCTGTCTTTTGATGTAAAGGACAAGTATCTCAATACATATTGTTAGGAAATGCCAATGGAAGAAATCTACAAATGTGGGTGTTATGACAGAGGACAT
Source organism: Delphinus delphis (assembly GCF_949987515.2). NCBI lineage: Eukaryota > Metazoa > Chordata > Mammalia > Artiodactyla > Delphinidae > Delphinus > Delphinus delphis. Next base: position 140,352,220 of record NC_082686.1, read on the forward strand.
GCCCAATACATACATTCATTTAATTTATATAAGGTCTTTTTATATAAATACTTTATATTAAAATACTGTAAGTAAGTTACTTTTGGATTATATATTCCTTATTGTATCATGTTTTACTAAACATTATATATATTTTACTGAATATTGTTTTAAGAAACCCACTTATACTCTAACTTGTAGGCTGTTTATGGAATTTTTAAGAGTACTCTGACTATACGTAATTTTTGCCTTATGCATTAACTTTAGAATCAACCTACAAGTAAGCGGTGACTCTAGAGCACAAAAGTAGAGAGATAGATGTTGTAGTAACAACCAGAGTAAGAAGGGGCTTTTCGTGGACCTGGATATGTTATAATTTAAAAACATTTGCAGACTGTCTGAAACATATCCAAGAGCAAAGATGCCCTAATTATAGACATATGGTCACGGTTCTTTATACAAAAACATGCAGAGAAAAGGGAAAGGTAATTTATTAACCAATAATGGCTTGAGAGACATGTATTACTTTAAAATGCATCCACCAAAAATCCATTTGCAGTATAATTTGGCTTCCTAACTTTCAGAGTCTACGTAGCAGAAAGAAGGAGGCTTCCTCTCTACATTGAACCACTGCAGGTCACTCAGACAGTAACTGTCATCTGACTTGTGTGTGTCCTTGTCCAAGACCTCGCCACCAGGTTACGAACCTGTTAAAAGACCAAGTACTTTTCACCTCTGTATTCACTGTGGTGCCTCAGCTGAGAGTAGCGGGAACTCAGAAACATCAGATGAATTTTTCTGGTTCTTGGATCAGGTCGCTTTCTCATGGCAAATTAAAAAGTGATTTACTCGTCTGTAAATCAATCTCTTGTGAGTTTGGTTAACACAAATTAATTTCCCAGAGTTTGATTCCCTTGGGTGAAGTGATAAAATTAGATTTCAGTGGAATGTACATAGAGCAGGAGGGTACAGGGGACAAAGTTTCTAATAAATTCCTGTAAATGAACGGTATGTTTCTCCAGTGCATATCAATGGGATTTCATGATAAGCTAACCCTCTTTCTGTGCCACATCCTCTGATGTTTTTTCCCATCTCATGATGTTCAAATAGGAATAAGGGTGTAGATTTCTTTTTATTTTTGCCCTTTATTTTTATAGAAAGACATAACTCTCCACTTCTTGAATGGTTTTAAAGGTATATAAATATATTAAAGGAAGAAAATATAATCTCTTTATAGAATCTAGAGGTTTAAACAATTAGAACGATAAACGGACAAACATAATAATTTTATTTAGCAATCCCTAAAGGCAAGAGGCAGCAAATTCCATCTTGAAAGTCCCAGCAAATCTGTGATCAGTATCCTGTGGGTGTAGTTAGCAGTCTGGTGTTTTGAGAAGGAAAATAATGGTTTTTAACTGGCTCATTTCTGAGTTACATCCTGAAAGGAGAGGAATGAACTTAGAGCCAATATTAACAGGTGGTAATTAAATTATGGGTTCTGCATGCTTAATGTCCTAGACTAAGGCAAGATGAGACAACTGAGGCCATTAACTTTAATAATTGGAATCGGTATCTCTCTTAAGTAGTATTTTATAGCACATTAACAATGGCTGATTAGTATTAAATCAGAAAACAAACTGTTTTCTTACTAAAGCATGTTTTACTAATGCAGATTCATACCTATACATTTAAATGTGAAGTATAATTTATAGGAGGCAATGTCTTTTACAAAGGTAAAAAGAAAGATAAATGTAAAACGTTTGTCAAATTTTAAAGTCAGTATCTCTTGACGACCCATGATTGGCTACCTTTAATTATAAAGAACTGGGAACAAGAAAAATTTAAACATTTAATTTTATTATTAAAGCTGAAAAATTCCCAGTTGAAATGTTTATTCTTTTCTGAAGATTTTATGCCATCTGCCTTAATGTTTTAAATACTAGGTGGTTATTCCACATTAATTATATAGCAGTGCTGTAGGCATCGTGTACAAATTACATCATAGTAATGACAGTCCTCTTTCCAAAGGGTTTTTTGTTTTGTTTTTAAGACATTTAATGAACATTTGCATTTGTAATACTTTCAAACATAACTATTACCACATTGATTTTGAAATACTTAATGTCATTTGCTTATATTTTGGGTTTTTGTTAAACAATCCCAACCTTCCCTGAGAGGTCCATTTTGTTGTGACTCGAGTGAACATATAATTTATCTGCCAAACTTTTGGGGAGTGAAAGGGGATGCTGTTATTAAAAATAAATATGCCAGGACAACAGGTGTAAACCAGGATATATATCACCCGGTGCAGTAGTAGACTATTACAATATTATAGTAGAATAGTCTCTGAATTATTATACTCCCTATTCACCAAATGCATCTGTGGAGAAATGCTTTCAGGATCCCTGCTTGGGATAACTGGAATGCATGTTTCCCTGAGATCTGGGTCTCCCGCACCTCCAAGTCACTGGACGTGTTTTTGTTGTTGTTTTCACTTTGGTGCCTCGTGCCCAGCACATGAAGATGAAAGGAGTGGAAGCTCAGGCCCCAGACTAGGATAGGAATGTGCTGGAATTATGCAAAGGGTGTGTGTGGGGGGGGTCGGAAATGAAGGGAATTGCGGGCTGAACACAGGGAAGCTGGGCTCTCCTTCCTGTTTAAACTCCAAGGGAGAGTCTCTTATGGGATTGCCAGAATTTGAGCCATTTCCGCCAATCTGGTGTTTTACTCAGTACCCGCTCAGAGAAAGACAACGGCCATTCATAAGATACTACCGATAAGGGATTAATATCCGACACATACAAACAGCTCACACAGCTCAACGTCAGAAAAACAAACAACCTGATTAACAAATAGGCAGAAGAACTTAATAGACGTTTTTCCAAAGAATAAATGCAGATGGCCAACAGGCCATGTGAAAAGATGCTCTACATCCTTAATCACCAGGGAGATGCAAATCAAAGCCACAAGGAGATATCACCTCACAGCTGTCAGAATGATTATTATCAAAAAGAACACAAATAAGTGTTGGTGAGATTGTGGAGAAAAAAGAACCCTTGTGCACTGTTGGTGGGAATGTAAATTGGTGCAGCCACTGTGGAGAACAGTAGTGAGGTTCCTCAAAAAACTAAAAATAGAACTACCTTATGACCCAGTAATTCCACTCCTGGGTATATATCCAAAACAAAACAAAAACAAAAACACTAATTCAGAAAGAGACATGCACCCCCATTGTTCATAGCAGCACTATTTACAATAGGCAAGATATAGAAGCAACCTAAATGTCCATCAATAGATGAATGGAAGAAGATATGGTATATATGTACAATGGAATTATTACTCAGCCATAGAAAAGAGTGAAATAATGCCATTTGCAGCAACATGGATGGACCTAGAGATTATCACACTGAGTGAAGTGAGTCAGAAAGACAGATACTGTGTGATATCACTTATATGTGGGATCTAAAAAATACCACAAACTAGTGAATACAATAAAAAAGAAGCAGACTTACAGATAACAGAGAACAAACCAGTGATTACCAGCAGGGGGAGAGAGAAGTGGGAAGGGGTAATATAGCAGTGGGGAGTAAGAGTTACAAATTATTAGATATAAAATAAGCTACAAGGATATATACAACACAGGGAATATAACCAATATTTTATAATAACTGTAAATGGAGCATAACCTTTAAAAATTGTGAACACTATATTGTACACCAGTAACTTACATAATATTGTAATCAACTATACTTCAGTAAAAATAAATAAGTTAAAAGAAAAAAGAGAGACCATTCGTAAGAGTGGTGAATGTTTAAGTTCACCAGGATTCTGTAGGGGGGGAAGGGACGGATCTGGGGTTTCAGCACCGCCCTCTTCAGTTCACCTGTTCTCTCCCATTCTGCTGCTGGAGACTGTGTTTTGAATCAGAAGGGGTTAACATTGATAGGATTGAAGGGACAAGGAAAGGGGGCAGGTCAGGCAAGAGGGGAAGGAGAGGGAATTGGGAGAACAGTAGTGGATTTGGCCCCAGGCACAACAGGTTCTAGAATTTTAAAGTGGGGGAGAGAGAGGAAGTGCTTCGGCTGAGAAGCCTGTGTGCATGGCGAGCTGCAGGTAGGACAGTCACAGAGATGCCCCTCTGTCTGGACATATAACCTATAATTAATCTATACCTGAGTCATATGTATTTTAGACAGGTCTGTAATCTTCTCAGAAAAATAACAGCATGAGTAGACTTGCTCAGTTTTTCTCCTGTTCCAGTGATTTCACAGCAATACCTCTTTGCTCCCAGAAAAAAAGAAAGGTCTTGTAGCTCCACATTATCTTTAAATGTGCTTTTATTGTGTGCTTACCTGCACTACGGTCGTTCAGTGTACAGACCCCATGGTGCACGGACGATCTTTAAAATGGGGGAAACCATGTAAGGAAGTTAAATTAGGAAAAAAAGAAAAAAATCAAAACAGAGTACAAATAGCAAGGTTAAATTGAGTGCTGTTAACCCCCTGCCGGCACCAACTAATAGTGCAGAAGCAACAGTGGGAATCTGAAACAGAGGTTAGTGTTGGGAAATTTCAGCTCGTGACAGTTATAAATGAAATATATTGGCTAGTTTTTCTTCCTAGGGTATCCCTTTAAAGAAGAGTTCAAAGATGATACTCAGTGTATATCCAGTAGAAATAATAAAAACTAAAATAATATCTTAGTCTGAAGTACCCATTAGAATTCAGGTGAGTTTTCCCCCGCCTTTAAAAAAGTAAGATGTAACTTACGTAGAGCAAAATGTGTAAACGTTAAGTTTTATTTATACATCATACAGCTCAGTGACTTTTAAGATAGGAATAAACCCATGTCATCAGCAGATCAAAGTTCTGAACATTATCACCATGCCAGAAAGTTCTCTCATGCCTCTCAAAACCATGTCTGTTATTATTCAGAAGTTTGATTCTCTAGTTATTCTCAATTCACCTCCAGTTCTATGTGAACGACCATATCAGTTTCACAGTCACAGGCTTGTTGCCTGTAGTTGCAACAAGCAATTGCCTTCTCTCCGCAGTGTGTTTCCAGAACACTTCTCTTCTGCTGTTGGCCTTATTCTCTCATATCCAGTTAAATGGAAAACAGCTCTTATTTTATGGATAAGTAGGTAATTCAATATCAGTGACATAGTTGCCTTAGCAGAAAACTTGCTACTTTGAGAATATGGGTAATTGAGAAAATCTGAGAACAAATCAGTGACATTGAATGACAAATATAAAATATCCATAATACTGTATGTAGTAGGGTATAGGTATTGAACATGTTAAAACACTGTTCATTAAAAATATGTTCGTAACTGGTTGTAGATTTCATCACATAGAAAAAGTGCTAGCCACACTCTAATTTAATGACTAGTACATCTTTTGAAAACTTAAAATTTTATAAGCAGTAGCCACATTGATTCTTCTTCTCTGCTTTCCCTTCTCCTCTCTTCCCTTTTTATGAGAGAGTTGCACTCAGGAAGTGTGTGTTTGCCTGTGCATCCTCCTCCTGGCATCTTCCACTGGAGGTGTTCTTTGGTTGTCTTCACCTCTTTTTCTTCCCATTTCCAGAACTCAGCAACATCTTTTCTCTCTCTATTCAAATGAATCCAGTAGTTCCACCTCCACCACTGGTGGAGCTTAGGATTTCCTCATCCTACAACCCCGGTCCTTAAATATCAAAATGCCGTTCTCACAGCTCCTTGTTTTCTCACCATATCACAGAGCACACCTATCCATTCTTCCTTTCACACCCTTCCTATGAAAATATAGTACCCATTTATGTAGAAGGCTTTTAACTATCATGAATTTGGTTCTATCCTATTTCCTGGAATACTTTCTATAGAAAGGCTGCATATAAAAAACCAGGGCATTCTGTTCCTAGATTCCCGGGTGGGGTTTACTTTGTTTTAAATTTAGTCAGTGCTTCTTTAATCATCTCAGTGAACACTATTGTCTATAGGCAATCCATTTCCACATTTTGTGTGTTGATGATTAGCTGCTGGGTAGTAGGGCCAGGTGCCCACTGCCCTCAGGGTGAGCACAGCCTCACTGGAGTGAGTGCCACAGGAAGGGCCTTGACAGCGATTCAGGACAGGGACAAACTTAGGACAAAGACAGGAAAGGAAATCTGGCAGGAAAGTAATATAGAACTGAGAAAAGACAAAAAGTTGTACAAAGAATGTAGACAGGTTAAGAGAAAAAATTAACGATGCAGGGTCATTAGGTTCACTGAAACAAAGCAAAAGCAAAGCAAAACAAACCCTGCTTTTCGAAAACTAAAAATATAATTACCATATGATCCAGCAATCCCATTCCTGGGCATATATCCAGAAAAAACTATAATTCAAAAGGATACATGCACCCCTATGTTCATAGCAGCACCATTCACAATAGGCAAGACATGGAAACAACCTAAGTGTCCATCAACAGAGGAATGGATAAAGAAGATGTGGTACATATATACAACGGAATATTACCTAGCCATAAAAAAGAATGAAATAATGCCATTTGCAGCAACATGGATGGACCTAGAGATTATCATACTAAGTGAAGTAAGTCAGACAAAGACAAATACTATATGATATCACTTATATGTAGAATCTAAAATATGACACAAATGAACCTATCTATGAAACTGAAACTGAATCACGGACATAGAGAACAGACGTGGTTGCCAGGGGTGGGGGTTGGGGGAGGGATGGAGTGGGAGGTTGGGATTAGCAGATGCAAACTATTATGTAAAAATGGATAAACAACAAGGTCGTACTGTATAGCACAGGGAACTATATTCAATATCCTGTGATAAACCATAGTGAAAAGAATATGAAAAAGAATGTATATATATATATGTATAATTGAATCCTTTGCTGTAGAGCAGAAATTAACACAACATTGTAAATCAAGTATACTTCAATAAAAAATTTTAAAAATTAAAAAACCCCTGCTTTTGGTTAAAAAAAAAAAGATGGGGAAACAAAACATGGAAGAGAGCAGAAACGTGTTCTGGGGACTGAGTTGATAGAGCTTTTGATAAATTTTCACAGGTCTAAAACAGTAATTAACAATGGAAAGAGCTTGTATTTTCCACTTGAGGCTACATGAGGCTATTAGTATCTAAAGAGGCAACAGATATAAACTATCTAAGAGATTTGGGAGGATTGTTTTCCTCATTAAGCTTTGTTTTAATGGGTCTCAAAATTCTGTGACAGATTTTTGGTCAGGTTGTTTCCGTTAGAAAGTACTGACTTAAAAAAGTAATAACTTAAAACCTCCACATTCACAAACAAATGGTCCACAAAATACTCTCCTTTCCTTCTGAAAGCTTAATGATGAACTGTAATCATTAACCACTCTTTTACTGTTAAACTTAAATGGCCAGTTGAGAGAAACAGCTCTGAGACCGTTCTTCCACCACTGATTAAGACTAGGGTGGCAGGTATTGGGGATAATATTCACTTAGCCTTCTGAGCTTTCTGGGCAGACTTGGTGACCTTGCCAGCTCCAGCTGCCTTCTTGTCCACTGCTTTGATGACACCCACAGCAACCGTTTGTCACATGTTACAAACAGCAGAATGACCCAGAGGAGGGTATTTAGAGAAGCTGTCAACACACGTGGGCGTGCCAGGAACCATGTCAACCATAGCAGCATCACCAGATTTCCAGGATTTAGGGCCATCTTCCAGCTTCTTCCCTGAACGGCGATCAAGCTTCTCCTTCAGCTCAGTAAACCTGCAGGCGGGGTGAGCTGTGTGACAGTCGTGCACAGATGCACGGCCAGCACTGATTTGCCCTGCATGGCTTAGGATAATTCCCTGAGCCGTGAAGCCACCTGCTTCCATTGGTGGGTTCTTTTGCTGTTAACAGCCATGTTGCTGTTGCTGTGATGAACATCTTTGCCAGACAAGTTCTTGACATTGAAGCCCACATTGTCCCCAGGAAGAGCTTCACTCAAAGCTTCATGGTGCATTTCAGCAGACTTTGTTTCAGTTGCAAGGTTGGCTGGAGCCAAGGTGGCCACCACGCTGGATTTGAAAACACCAGCCTCCATGGGGACAGTACCACCTTTGCCACCAATTTTGTAGACGTCCTGGAGGGGCAGACGCAGGGCGTGTCAGTTGGATGCGTTGGTGGCAGGATGCAGTCCAGAGCTTCAAGGATTGTGGTTCCACTGGCATTCCTATCTTTACCAGTGAGTTCCCATCCCTTGAACCAAGGCGTGTTAGCAGTTGGCTCTAGCATGTTGTCCCCATTCCAATCAGAACTTGGCACAAATGCTGCTGTGTCAGGGTTGGAGCCTGTTTTCCTGATGTAGGTGCTGACTTCCTTAATGAGTTCCTTGTTTTTCTTCTGGCTGCAGGGTGGCTCAGTGGGGTCCATTTTGTTAACACTAACAACTAGTTGTTTCATGCCCAGTGTGTAAGCCAGAGGAGCACGCTCACAGGTCTGCCCATTCACCTTCTTCAGATTCACCAGTGCCTGTGTCAGCAGTGAGAACAGCACAGTCAGCCTGAGATGGGCCTGCCCTCGATGTTTTCGATAGTCCCTGTGTCCTGAGGCATCAGTGATGCTCCCATCACACTTGCTGCTCTTGGATTTCCACAGGGAGATATCGGTGGTCATGCTGCACTCGTATTCAGCTCTCAGTTTATCCAAGACCCAAACATACTTGAAAGAGACCTTTCCCATCTCCAGCAGCCTGGTTCTCAAAATTTTCAGTGCTTCTTCCGTCAGTGCCATCACGTTTGTAGATCAGATGGCCAGTGGTGGTAGATTTGCCCAAATCTGTGTGTCCAGTGAAGATGCTGATAGGAGTTTTTTTCTTTCCCATTTTGGCTTAGATTTGTAGTGGTTTCTTATGACACCTGTTGTGGCAGTAAACCTCTTGCAAAAAAGTGAAAGGATTTTCTTTACGGTGATATAAAGTTAACCTAAAATTAATCCGAAATTCCCAGTGTAGAAGGTTGATTGAGGGATTAGGGGCCTAAATAAATACGACTGTAGCTGCAATTACACTAACTAGGCTAGAATTGCAAAAGATCAGTCCTCACGCTTTGTAAAAAGATCACTGGATGCAATGAAAGTGGAATTTCTCCCTTCTGTACGTTGCTACCCAAGTAGGCAACTCAAGGGACCTTAATGCCTGCCTCTAATGCAAGACAGGCCGCATTGAGAGCAGAAAAGCAGACCTGATGGCTGGACGGCTGGCTTCAGCATTGACGCGCCCACATCTCTAAGGGCATATGCCGAAAGCATGCTTAGTGCCTCGGCAGGTTTGGTAGCTCATGGTGCTGGAGAAACAACCATAGTGCTAGTCTCTGGGGACATGTTATACCAAAACTAAGATGGTATGTGCGTGGACTGGTAATTCACAGGAATCTGACAGCTTTCAAGAGTGTGATCCCATTATTTTTCTTAGGAGAGAATATAAGAAACCATAAGATCTCAGCCTGAAGGCTCAGTGACACCTTATGGCTCTATCTGTGAAATGTATCATTATTTGGTTATTCGTGCTAGAGGACAACAGTTTTTTTAAACACCAAGGGAATAAAGCAATAACTTCTGAAGTTTTACTCATCTTAAGAGGCATTTTTCTAGGAATGCCGTTATTCCTGGGGCCACAGAGTTCTATGTGCCTGACCTAACAGGCTAATTTTAGACTCCTTCCTCCTCTACTGTTTGATGTTGAAGAGTCTTTTTTTTTTTTTAACAATAAAAACAGCATCTTTGACCAAAGGCCATGATCAAAGCTGCTCTTTGAATGAGAAATAAAACTTTCAAACAACTGAAAACTCACCATCTGAAATTCCAGATTCTGCAGTTATAAAAGAGTAAAATATCTGTATTTCCTCCTTCAACTCATGAATGTATCCGAGCTGAATCTTGTAATTCTAGAGTAGTGGGTAATAGAAAAATACACATTGTAAGCTAACTGCAATTCCAATGGCAATCACAAGTTCCATTAAATAGAACTTTTATCCTAATAAGCTGTTAGTATTAGATGTACTTCATGAGGTCAGGTAGTTTTTTAAAACACTGCTATATTTTATGAGGTTTGTTTTAGAAAGCTAATTTCATTAATTCCACATCTTTCCTTCCCTTGTGAATCTTGAATCAGCTGAGACAGGGGTATGTATTTGTGGAATCTCTCTCAATAACAAACGGGAGCAAGAGACATTTTTGCCAGTTTCTTAATAGACAAAGTATATAAAAATCTAGAAATGTATTCCTGCAACTGTGGACTGATCACGTTTTTATGAATTTCATATTATACACACCAAAAACTGTATTTAAACTCTGAAGCGGATGCTTCTTTACACCAAGGAAAGACATTGTAGTGCAGAGCACAAACGTGAGGACTGGAATGGCTTGTCTTCAACTGTCACGACACTCCCCACCTGTGTGAACTTCCTCAGTTCCCTCCTCCATGAAGTCAGGATGGCTGACACTAGCCTTGCTGGGTTGTGGGAAGGATTACCCTATATACTGCCACGTAGAGCGCCTGTGCAGAGTAGGAGCTTCACAAATGTCAGCTGTCACCACCATCATCATCTTTTTTCATCATCTAGCTGGTTTCTGTGTTAGGATTATCATTTTTATAAAGTGAGTTCCATACATAATGATATAAATAATTAAAAGAGATTAAATGAAATGTTCTGTTAGGTGTTAAATATACCATACCAGTTCCTACAATTAAAAAATACTAAAAAATACATAGGGAAACAAAAGCCATAACTAAATGAAAATACTAATGAAGTGATCACTGACAAAATTAGTCCTAACACAAACATTATTTCTGTTTAATACCAGTGTCTGTCTGTGTGCTCATCCTATCAAAGACTGGTTTCTCAACAAGTATAAGGCAAGTTCAATTAGATTTAAAGTGAAACTGGAAATTATTCAGATTTCACGAAATGAATTAAAATGATGAAGAACTGCTGAGATCACATTCCAAGCCACCAATAAATGAGAAGGCCAACAAGGATGACAACAGAATAGTTCTAACGAGTGACTTGACTGTCAGAGGACTGAGAGAGGCCCTTGGAAAAATTGATGAAGCACCTTAATATTTTTTGTAAAAGTGATGTGTTTATTATACTGTAAAAACCAAATATGCAGTAAAAAAATCTAATAATGTGTTGTCAGGCGTACAAAAAATCATGCCCATAAAACACTCGATTTTCACGATCCTTCTAATTAGAACACTGTTTCAGTTATAGTAGAGATTTTCTTAACTGAGTTAAAATCAGGTTACTTTTCTATTCTTTGGTTTATTCTTTCACAATTTATTCTGTTTTATCCTAGTTTTCAGTGATTGCACCTTAAGGAGCCTTTTCATGGAATTATCCTCAGAGAATAAGTATCTACTATATATGAAATAAAAGTTTGTATAAAAATTATTAAAAATTTTAAATTACATAAAGTGATACAGATGGTCCTCTGTATTACCCTTGCTTAACGCTCAAATAGATGATTTTATATAAAGTGGTTCTATGGTTATAGTATAAAGAATATGCAACCATATCTTCAATTTATAAAAAGGAATTTATTCTGAGGAGTTCAAGTTGCTTCCTACAAAATTTACAAATTGACCCATCTAGAGCCTGAAATAACTCTTAATTTTATTTTTCTTCGCTACCAAAGACTAACAGACTACAATCCCAGAGGAATGACCACAGTAAATCCCAAGCTAGTAATCTTTCCAAATATAGTTACACCTCATTTATCCGACACCACTGGAGAATGAAGTATTAACTGGAAAATCCACCGTGATTCTGAAGCTGGTCTTGACCGCTTCCTCAGGAAGACTCTTCATTATTCTTTCTTCCTTAGTAGTATCTAGAACACACCCGATAACAATAATATTGTATTTGAATTATTTGCTTATGTGTTTATTGAACCATTACATAGCAGACTCTTTGAGGACGAAGAACATGTTTTTTACTCATCTTTGTGTCCACAACACTCAGTACAGGTCTGGCACACAGTAGAAAAGCAATTAATCTCTGTCACATAAGGAAGAGGGAGGTAGGGAGGAGGAAGGACTCAGACTTTTTTTTTTTAACAGAACTCTTTCTCAATTACAGCACTCTCTCCTTTTTCCTAGCAGAGTGAGCTAAACATGCTTGTTAAACTTTTTTGGATGACAGAGGGCCGTAGTTGGGAACAGTATCCCTCTGTGCTGTAATAAAGATGCTTTTCAGTGCTCTTCAGACTCCTAGGTTGATCTTTCCAGGAATTCATAACTGTGGCGGAATGAAGTGGGGATTCCCCTTGTAATTGGCAGGAGGAAAAGCCAGGTACCTAAACCTGTGAAACCAGCAACCTTAACCCGGAAGACAGTCCTGGACCCAAGTGAGGGCCTGGCTCCATGGCAGCTCAGAGGTCTTCTCTGTATTTCCACGTTCAGAGTTTAGAAAGTTAGTTCATATGTAATTCCATTATCTGTGTTTCATAAAATCTCCCCTTCTAAATACATTGGAATTGCAAATTTTCAAAGTGTTCTCAAGAGGCAAGTATAATTTTTGAATTAATTAAAATGCTTAATTATGTGAAACCCAAAAACATCTTAGTGCTCACTGAGAATTACACAAAGATAAAAGCATGTCATTTTGCAGTGTCCGGAGAATGGCAAAAATGAGAAGTTCTGTTTCTTAAATAGTAGTTTTTAACCGCTACAAATGTTTATTTTGTAGATCAAGGTCCATTTCAAATATGCTACCATTAAAGCAGTTTCCAAAGTCCACAGATAACAGTTACAAAGGTCAAGAGAAGTTATTTAGAAATTACTTGTCATTTAATTCCAAAAGGAGGGAATGACTAATGACTAGATAGTGCTTTGTTTTCTCAAAGAAGGAACTTGCACAGTGGGCTGCCACCAGCCCATTCATGCCTGACTTAGGCCCGAGGAACCGAGGGGATCTCTCCAGGGTGCACGGCCAGGTCCAGGTTACGAGCCTGCCTGTGTCTGTCCACACCCCGCACGCCTGACAGAATGGTGTTTCTCAAAGCAAGTACTACACTTGAGCCGGCAGGACCAGTGCTCTGCCACCACCTGTAGCAACACCACGATCCCGAAACAGTGCAAGAAATATGAGCAGAGACACAAAAGTAGTCATTTGTCCAGAGCCCGTGAAAAGCAGCAGAGCGTGAGCTCTGACAGAAATGTGAGGCTGACCGTGCGGAACAGTTGAAAGAGGCTGAAGGCAGAGGGGGACCAGGTAGGGCTCCTTCACCATCAGTTCCTTTGTCCCTGGCACTCCCACCCCCTCCCAAAGCGCAGAAACAGCAAAGCAAAAGGAAAACAACAAGCGCGAGGGTTCAGATTTTGCTTCTAAACTTTAGTGTCCTTGGGCAGTTTATTGACTATATCTGAGTCTCAGTTCTCACAGGGTTACACTGGGATTAAATGAGATACTGTGTGTAACAGGCAGGGTATTGTGCCCAGCATAGGCAAGCACTCGATCCAGGGTGGTTTGTGGCACGTTAACTTAAAGCATATGATGTGCTCTTTTGCTTTTCTTAGAGACAAATGATTAGGTATTTAAAGACCTGTTTTCAGTTCCCTTGTGATATTCTGACAGCCACTTTAAAATAAAAGAGATAGATATAAACAACATGAAAGTGATCTTGTAAGCAAGACATTGTCTTTAACCGTATAATTTAATAAATCACTTTGTAATTTATAGTTATAGAACAAGTGAATCAATTTGATTCTGACAGACTCATGTCCTTAAAAAAATCCTAAAATACAAGTATCAACTATTCGGTTTTTTACAAAGGTACTTACTGATACTGTCCATGGAGCTATTCAAAACTCATTTCCACCCCTTCTTTTAAAGAGGTTCGTTATATAGAATATTTTATCATGACAAACGTATTACATGTTTCTACACTAATTTCATTGGCAGAGCTGAGTGAATTTTATGACCCATGGTACACAAAACTTGTTAAAAAAAACTTGCTGTTTATATTTTGCTCTAAGACGTTGATTCAGCAAGGCAGAGTAACAGCACTATTGTATACCGTATGGGCATTTTAACAGAGCTTTCTGTAAAAAACAGCTAGTAGCTAATTCAGAACCCCACAGAACAACAAAAGCCTACCGGGAGTATATAAGTATTCTTCCAGGTGGTCCTGCGATCAGTTTTGTGTCTCTTCTTAAAACAGATTTCCTTCTGTCTTTGAAGATGCAACATTTTCAGAGGAGGACTTTCTACCTAAGTATAGGTGACATATGTTTAGGAATCAAGAGTTAGGCAGTGTTGCTAGAGCCATATCACCCCCCAGAGATAGAAACCTTCGGTGTCTCTAGTTCTTTTTCGTTCTCTCTCCATTCAGTATATTTATTTTCTGAAAATCGTCCCTGGTGATGGAGAGCGCTCATGTAGAATTAATGGCTTTAATGGAAAGGCTGTGCTCCCAGACTCCTCAAATCTCTTTGGAATGAAATTTCACATATACAATTAAAACAGATAAAAAAATCCTGAATCTGCCTGTTATGATGGGTACTGTTGGGAATTGAAAAGGAATCAAATACCTAAATATCTTCTGTGCATATGCTTGCAGTCTCATTTGTGTGTGTGTGTATACATATATACACACACGTGTACACACTTCGCCGGGTACTGGCATTCTCAGGACTCAGCAAGTGAAAGCTGGCCCTTTAGAGGAAGGAATTAAGTAAGTGATCAGCCAACAGGTAAGAAAAAAAGCACTTAGGATAACAAACACTGTTACAGTTTCTTGCTTCTCAGAAGTCCGTATCAGCACATCAACGTTTCATTGCCCAAGCAAGGTGTGCTGATGACTTAGTATTTATCCATTCTGGTTCCCTATTCCTTCTGGTCCATGGAAGGATTATGCTTTCCCCCTCCTTGCAGTTGAGCAAGACCAAGAGACAATTTCTGGCCAATGGGATTTGGGCCAGATGAAAGCCTTTAATTGCTAATTCGAGACTCTCCACCCTCTCCTTCCCTGCCATGGCAGCCATGGTAATAAGTTCAAAGCAGCCTGGATTTACTAAGCTACTGACATAGGAGTCATAGCCCAGGAGAATCACTCTGCTACACAGTCTCTATGTGCAGTGAGAAATAAACCCCTGTTCTGTTAATTACTGAAGTTTTGATGTTTGTTATGCAGCATAACTTAGCCTGTCCTGATTGATAACAAAGATTTAACGTTTGTTTTTCCTCGGAGGGCTAGTTCCGCAAGCTACTTGGAGTTTGTGTGAGGTTTACTGAAAAGGGGAGATGAGTCTCAGGCAAACATTTTACAGGGTGAAGGGTACTGCTGAGGAGTAGAGGAAAACGTTCAGGGGATATTCAAAACAAAGATGAGAGGTGAAGTCGAGGAATATACTTGGGTATAGGAAGAAATGAAATAATCCACAAAAGTAAATTCTGGAGAAGAGTTTTCAGGGAACATATGAAAGTGAAGAATTTGTCTACAGCCAGTGTCAGTCTGACATGAGGATAAAGTCTTGGCTCTAACCTCACATCCCTCTTTGACTTACCTAACAGCACTTAACTGCAGGCACAGTCTCTGCAACTCTTGGGATTCATTTTTGAGCAAGCATGCAATATTTGTCTACTTCACAGCCAAGATTTCTTTGTTAACAGTGACTCTTGCTCTGTAGGTGGCTGTCTAGCTCAAGCCCTTGATCATCTGACTACACTGGGTATATTCCATCCTGTTTCTTTACCGTCTTCCTGGGTTCTGACTCACTGCTTTCGCCTGGTTCTAAGGACAGTCCAGAGACTACTTCTGCTGCTCAGAACTGGCAGCTTCACACGTGAAACAAAAACTTTAAGAGGTGGCAGAATATCTAACAATAAAATTCGGAAAGTCGTAGATCATTTACATGAGAGCTAAAAAAAATTTCATGTAGTTGTAGAGGGTATGTGTATATTGCTTACACTGCTTTATATGGTTAGTAAACAGAGAGACATGAATGATAGCATGATATTTTTTATCCTTTAAAGGTAATGCTGTAGAAAAAGGAGTCATAGCATTAATCATTCAGTACAGGTTTTATAGATCAGGAATTTTAATTTCTGTGAGGATTGTGACAGTATTATAGTTTGACGTTGTCTAGCATCAGAGGTCTAAATTGGCCAGTCCCAATCTAGGGTGTGCAAAAAAAGGAACTTTACTTTCTGAAGTGATCTCTTTCTAGTTCTCAGCTGCCATTCCCAACCATGTTATAAAACACACAACCTCGCCTTTTAAAAAGGTATCTCAGTATCTTCTCACTTGAAACACTTTGTTTTTTTTTTTTGCGGTACGCGGGCTTCTCACTGTTGTGGCCTCTCCCGTTGCGCAGCACAGGCTCCAGACGCGCAGGCTCAGCGGCCATGGCTCAAGGGCCCAGCCACTCCGCGGCATGTGGGATCCTCCCGGACCGGGGCACGAACCCGCATCCCCTGCATCAGCAGGCAGACCCTCACCCACTGTGCCACCAGGGAAGCCTGAAACACTTTCTTTTGACCAATTATTCAGTCTATAAAAATTTCTGCTCCTCTCTAGGGTTCTCCTCTCCCTCTTAATCAAGATGGCATTTGAGTACAGGCGAGGCATCCCCCCTCTTGCTGTGCTTCCAGTGATATCTTACATGGGCTTGACCTCTGGGCCTCCGGCCTGTCCTCACTGCATCCATGGGGTCAGTAGGAAAGCTGTGGCAGGGGCTGCAGAGGCATGCCGTTCTGTCTGTGTGTAGGAATCTGCACTCGGCTGCCTTCCCCTCGCTCTGGAAACCAAGTCAGTTTTAACCCTGCAGTTCCCTCAGCATCTCCCAACTCTTTATCAGGACCTTGAAATTCTTGGTTGCTTTCTCTGCACTACCCGGGAGTTTGTAGAATCCTGTAAAAACTACCCTCTGGTCCATCAGCTGGGAAAACCTTCCTCAGACTTCATTCCTCTGTCCATTACTTCTGTGCCATGATGGACACAACACTTTGTCCCCAACAGAACTTTCTGAAAGGCTTGCAGTTTTTGCAGGCTCTTGCCCCAGAGAAGCCAAGCGACAGACTGAAAATTTCGGGCTTACCCTTCAGCTTTTCTGAGCATCCTGTCTTGTTCCACCTCTTAGTGTGAAAGTCAGGGAGGATGAAGGGGAACTTGGTCCCTCCTCAGGACTGCCCCACGCTAGGCTCATCCACTCAGAATCTCTGTGTCCCCCAACACTTGTGGACCTGAAAGGTATGGAATTTTCTTTGCAAGGTATTTGGAATTTTTCTTCTCACTATGATTATAATACAGTTAATCCTCCAAACTTGTTTTTTCTTATGTAAAAACTCAGCTTTGGAAGTTCTTAGAAAACCTTTTAACCACTTGAAAGCCTGGCTTACAAAGCTTTGAACTTAAAAAAAAAATCTATTTTCAAACCCAAAGTTAAGCTTCCCTGTTGGTAGGTGGCAATCCGAGCAATAAGTTTCAGCCTTATAGGTTACTTAAGAATAGTCCTAATGGCAGGAGGGGGAGAGGGGCCGGGGTGGGAGGTGGAGTAAAGAGAGGGGAATAGCATGACTGAAAAAGAAAAGGTCGCTGGATAAGGATCCTCAGTACTAATTGGCCATCAGAGAATGGTACCACGTCAGGGGAGCGGAGCCTCTGATTACAATTCTTTAGTACCCACAGTATCCAACTGTGGTCTCATAGGTAACTTAGTTTTCTCCTTCAGAAAGCAGGTTGAGCCAGAAGTTTTCACAAATGAACCAAGGTTTTCCAGAATATAATAGAAGTAATAGTGCTTTCTCCATAACTGTCCATGACTCTATGATGAGTAAAAAAGTAAAAGAAACTTACAGAAAACATGGATAAATTTTGTAGTTTTCTAGTATTGTGAATAAAATTCTATTGGTGCTAAAGAACACCACTAAATACAGTTTAGGGGTAGTATTTATGTAAGTGAATATCTTATTAGTTAATATGCAGTACATTACAGTCTTTAGTGAACAGTGAATGCCTTTATAAGTGTATATACTTTTGTAGCTAAACCTTCACCAGCAGTCCGTCAAAGCAGTATCATATCTCCACCAGTGGATTGCTTGCAGATCTTTGATAGTTAAATACATTTCACTGAAAGTTATGCCTTGATAGTTGGGTAAATGGCATTTTCAACCTATGTGTGATGATAGTATCTGAAAGCAAAATCTGGACCCAGTAGGTTAATGATAAGTGAAAGGTACTAATCTTTTATTATTCTAGGATATTAACAACTCAACTAAAGGCATTTGGCAAATGTGGGACGAATGTTCACATAGCTGACTATTTTATTTTAGTCAAATAAAGAATATTTGTTTAACACAAGACTTAACGTTTGTTGCAACTTAACAGGCTGCCAGTTTTCTTTCACTATCAATTATTAGCTTTAAAATAAACACATAGTTAGAAACTACCTTTTAAGGAAGGGGGAAACCTGGAGTTAGCTAGGCTTAAAAATTATAAGGGAGTACAATGCATCCCAACAGAACAATATATGAATCACACAAAACTGCTTTCTGTTACAGCACCTTGATCAGTTACATCAGCAACAGCTGAAAACCATTAGCTGCTGCTGGCTGCTCTTCGTGAGATGCTTTTCTTCCTCTTCGGTATCCTGACATCAGTCTATCACTTTCCTACCCAAACGATGCTTGGGGCTCTGCTAACTTTAAATAATTGAAAAGAATGAAAGAAAATATTTTAGTAATCAAAATGAGAACATCGGTATCTTGTTTATATATTAATCAAATGTGCAGCAGTAGCTGCTCAAAAAAGGATTTTAAAGAAAGTCTTATAAAGGTAATTTAAATGCTTAACATGACAATACAAATAACCAATTTATCAGTTTAGCAGTCTCTACTTTTTGATGTCCGTAACCTTAACTTTTATATTTATATTTATTATTTTATTTTCCACGCTGCGCGGCTTGCAGGATCTTAGTTCCCTGACCAGGGATTGAACCCGGGGCCATGACAGTGAAAGCACTGAGTCCTAACCACTGGACCATCAGGGAACTCCCTGTAACTTTAATTTTTAAAATCTCAGTGACTTGTATTATTCTTCTCGCATGACTATTAATTTTGTGAGTAGTCAGTGCTATTAAGATGGAATTCAAGCTCATTTTTAGTTACATTTTAAAAAGTATTGGTTTAGGGCTTCCCTGGTGGCACAGTGGCTGAGAGTCCGCCTGCCGATGCAGGGGACATGGGTTCGTGCCCCAGTCTGGGAAGATCCCACATGCCGCGGAGCGGCTGAGCCCGTGAGCCATGGCCGCTGAGCCTGCGCGTCCGGAGCCTGTGCTCCGCAACAGGAGAGGCCACAACAGTGAGAGGCCCGCCTACCGCAAAAAAAAACAAACAAAAAAAGTATTGGTTTAGAAATGCAACTGATTTCAGTATATTAATTTTGTATTCTGAAACTTTGCCAAATTCATTGATGAGCTCTAGTGGTTTTCTGGTGACATCTTTAGGATTTTCTGTCTATAGTATCAAGTTATCAGCAAACAGTGACAGTTTTACTTCTTCCTTTCCAATTTGGATTTCTTGTATTTCTCTTTCTTCTCTGATTGACGTGGCTAGGACTTCCAAAACCATGTTGAATAAAAGAGTGGGCATCCTTGTCTTGTTCCTGATCTTAGAGGAAATGCTTTCAGTTTTTCACCATTGAGAACAATGTTGGCTGTGGGTTTGTCATATATGGCCTTTATTATGTTGAGGTATATTCCCTCTTTGCCCACCTTCTGAAAAGTTTTTATCATAAAATTGGTGTTGAATTTTATCAAAAGCCTTTTCTGCATCTATTGAGATGATCATATAGTTTTTATTCTTAAATTTATTAATGTGTTGTATCACATTGATTGATTTTCAGATGTTGAAAAATCCTTGCATCCCTGGGATAAATCCTACTTGATCATGGTGATGATCCTTTTAATATATTGTTGGATTTGGTTTCCTAGTATTTTGTTGAGGATTTTTGCATCTATGTGCATCAGTGATATTGGCCTGTGAAGTATCAGTACGAGAAATTAAGGAAATAATCCCATTTACCGCTGCATCAAAAAGAATAAAATACTTAGGAATAAACCTACCTAAGGAGGCAAAAGATTTGTACTCTGAAAACTATGACACTGATGAAAGAAACTGGACATGACACAGACGGAAAGCTACTGTGTTCCTGGATTGGAAGAATCAATATTGTTACAGTGACCATACTACCCAAGACAGTATACGGATTCAGTGCAATCTCTATCAAAACACCAATGGCATTTTTCATAGAACCAGAACAAAAAATTTTTAAATTTGTATGAAAGCACAAAAGACCGTGAATAGCCAAAACAATCTTGAGAAAGAAGAATGGAGCTGGAGAAATCATGCTCCCTGACTTCAGACTATATTGCAAAGCTACAGTAATCAAAACAGCATGGTACTGGCACAAAAACAGACACATAGAGCAATGGAACAGGATAAAGAGCCCAGAAATAAACCCATGCACTTATGGTCAATTAATCTACGACAGAGGAGGCCAGAATATACAATGGAGAAAAGACAAGACTCTTCAATAAGTGGTGCTGGGAAAACTGGACAGCTACATGTAAAAGAATGAAATTAGAACATTCTCTAACACCATATATAAAAATAAACTCAAAATGGATTAGAGACCTAACTGTAAGACTTCTAGAGGAAGACATAAATCGCAGCTATATTTTTTTGGATCTGTCTCCTAAAGGAAAGGAAATAAAAGCAAAAATAAACAAATGGGACCTAATTAAACTTAAAAGCTTTTGCACAGCAAGAAAACCATCAACAAAATGAAAAGACAACCTACTGAATGGGAGAAAATATTTGCAAATGATATGACCAATAAGGGATTAATACCCAACATATATAAACAGCTCATACAACTCAACATCCAAAACACAAACAACCTGATTGAAAATGGGCAGAAAAACTGAACAGACGTTTTTCCAAAGAGGAAATGCAGATGGCCAACAGGCACATGAAAAGATGCTCAACATCGCTAATTGTCAGGGAAATGCAAATCAAAACCACAATGAGATATCACATCACACTTGTCAGAATGGCTATCATGGAACAGAAAAATCCACAAATAACAAATGTTGGTTAGGATGTGGAGGAAAGAGAACCCTGGTACACTATTAATGGGAATGCAAATTGATGCAGCCACTGTGGAAAACAGTATGGAGGTTTCTCAGAAAACTGAAAGTAGAACTACCATATGACCCAGTAGTTCCACTTCTGGATATATATCCCTCCAAAACACAAAAACACTCATCAGAAAAGATACACGCACCCCAGAGTTCATAGCAGCATTATTTACAGTTGCCAAGACATGGAAGCAACCTAAGTGTCCATCGACAGAGGAGTGGATAAAGATGATGTGGTGCATATATACAGTGGAATGTTACTCAGCCATAGAATAAGATTGAAATAATGCCATTGCAGCAACAGGGATGGACCTAGAGATTGTCACACTAAGTGAACTCAGACAGGGAAAGACAAATATCATATGATATTGCTTACATTTGGAATCTTAAAAAAAAATGATACAGATGAACTTATTTACAAAACAGAAACAGACTCACAGACTTAGAGAACACACTTATGGTTACCAGGGGGGACGAGGGTGGGGGTGGATAGACTGGGAGTTTGGGATTGACATACACACTACTATATATAAAATAGATAATTAAAAAGGACCTACTGTATAGCACAGGGAACTCTGCTCGGTATTCTGTGATAACCTAAATGGGAAAAGAATTTCCAAAAGAATAAATACATGTACACGTATACCTGAATCACTGTGCTGTACACCCGAAACTAACACAACATTGTTAGTCAACTATAATCCAATATTAAATAACAATTTTAAAAAATAAAGAAAAGAAGTATTGGTTTTTGTAATAGTTACTGTGGTCAAAATTCTGAAGAACATTTTACAGTGATATTTCTTAAGCCACATAAAGTAAATGATACATAACAAAATGATAAAGACAAAAAGCTGTGTTGGATCTACTGTGCCGAGAGCTGCTAAACTCTCTACAGCATTGTGTTCATTAACCTGTGTTAAATTTTAATAGGCAATAGGAGTTTAGTACGGGGCGTCCAGAAGACGGACACCTGTCAGCCATCAAGATCCCACCGACCTAGCCCTCTCCGCCGTGTAGCTGGAGTGTCGTTCAGCCTTCTGTTTGCCCCGGCCAGAGCTCCACTCAGTTTCCAAAGGTCAGTTGCAACTTAGTGCAGTTTTAGGCAGGTGGTCTCCACATTCAAGTGGATCGCAGTCGGTTAATCTCTAGTCAGAGGCAGAACTAGACCTGTGCGAGCAAGGGCAGCCATGCTGACAGACACCTTGTGCTTAAGGGCAGACTTCCCTCCCCTGCATCCAGGATCTCATGAGGATGTTGTTTCTACACTCCAGGGTTGCGGACCTGGTGGAGCGTCTGCAGCTGAGTTCAGAACAAGAAGACCTCACATAGGCAATGTTTTTTACTCTACCCACCAACTTTTCTTTTTCAAAAAATTGTTTCCTCATTTAATTAATGCATCCTCTCATGCATGAAACATTTATGCATCACTTAAGTGCTAGATGCTATGGTATATGAAATTTAATATTACAGTATCCACACTCAGAGGAGCACAGTCTAGAGGAAGAGACAGACATGTGAACAAACAATTGCAGGACTTCCCTGGTGGCGCAGTGCTTAAGAATCCACCTGCCAATGCAGGGGACACCGGTTCGAGCCCTGGGCCGGGAAGATCCCACATGCCGTGGAGCAACTAAGCCCGTGTGCCACAACTACTGAGCCTGCGCTCTAGAGTCCACAAGCCACAACTCCTGAGCCCACGTGCCACAACTGCTGAAGCCCGCGTGCCTAGAGCCCGTGCTCCGCAACAAGAGAAGCTACCGCAATGAGAAGACTGCACACTGCAACGAAGAGTAGCCCCCGCTCACCACAACTAGAGAAAGCCCGCGGGCAGCAACAAAGACCCAATGCAGCCAAAAATTAATAAATAAATTTATTTTCTTTCAAATTGCAGAACAGTGTTGTAAGTCTAGAAGATTCTAGAATAAAGATCAAAGAGAACTCTTGTTTTCTTTAAAAGAGATGTCTTTGAGAAGTATTTTTTAATATGCATAAATCACATTTAAATAATTTGCCGAGGATCCTACTGTGAAGACTGTCTCCAGTAAAGGGTGCATAGGCTGTCCTTACTCTGCATTTCTTTGCACTTTGTCACTTGAACTTGGCTCACACTACGCTATCTCATTAGCATCCATACTTTCATTCTCAGTTTTTCATCCTTTCACTTATTTCTTGCAGTGGGTTCCTGCAGGAAGCAGCTCAGAGACAGTGGGAAGTGATGGTAGGAGTGGAGGTGATTATACTCACTTACGTTAAGACAAACAGAAAAAGTTCTAGGGCATCAGCTTGCTTCATAACGTTTGCCCGAAATTACATGAATGACTAAGCGCGAAGAGTTTTGTGGCTCTGAGGCTTTTTTATGTGTATGAGCTTTTGGTTTCTTTATTACAGACAGCAGGAGTTGGCCAACACATGACCTCTGGGAAAGTTTTTCCAGAATGTTTTTTGACAGGTTTTTAAGTGACTCTGAGGTTGAAAAGGGAGAGTGAGCTGGTGCCTCTGTTGTGAAATGTCAACAGCCATTGAGAGGGAATGAAACTCTCTGAACCAAATAAATCAAAGCACTTATGTTTGAAGAAAAACAGGTTGAGCAACATCAATAACATGGTTAGACACCCCTAAATCGGCAGATTTCTGATAAATCAGAACTGGAAAGAGAACTTGTGGAATAATGAGCGTAGTAAATCATTTGCCAATTTAAAGGTCGTTCATTTGAAAACTAGTTTTGGTTGGTGTTTCTGGCTTTTAGATCTGTTTTTAAGTATAAAAATAAAACAATGTCATAAGCCCAAACTGGAAATTAGTCAAGTGCCACGAAGGTAGAGTGGATGGTTCATGATAGATTCACATGTTGGATTACTACACAGCAATAAGGATGCATAAACTACAAGTACGCAAATGTGGACGAATCCCACAAACAACATCGAGCAACAGAAGTCGGACACAAGAGAGTGCATGCTGTGTAAGTGCATTCGCGTATGGTCCCGAGCAGTCCAGGCTCATCAGCGGCGTTAGACTTGCTTTCTGTTTAGAGGGGGCAGGAGACAGCAACTGAAAGGGAGCCTAAGGCGCTGGCGGTGTTGCTTTGCTGGCCTGGGCACCGGTTAGACAGGTGTGTTCACTGCAGAAGCATTCTTCCAGCTGTATGCTTCCACTCGCGCACTCTTCTGTATGCATGCTGTGCTTGGCAAAGGGTTACCTACAAAGTAATATGCTTGTTCACTTCAGAAGAGTTTTGGAAAAGCAGAATATATTACCTGTTTAATCTTGCCTCTTGCTTTTATTTTCATTTAATGCTAAGCTATAAGCATATTCGCATGTCATTTAATATGTTTCATTGAAGGAACTTTAATACCTTCATTATTTTAAGATATTTTTGAAAGTAAGGAAATATTCATTGTATATGTATTCACTCACACATATACAAGTAGTAGGTAGAGTTGTAGCATACAAACCACAGTTAAAAATCTGAGAGAGAATAACTTTTCTCTCCTTTTTCCTGTTAGACCAGAAGGCTTATGCTGCTAAATGCAAAAGCACCGTCCCCCCTACGCAGCAACAACAGTGATGCGGGAGAAGTTCTCCAAAGGAAACGCTTCCCTTTATAATTTGTCCTGAAATATCAGTGCTTTTAACTGTGAGACCTTGGTGGTTATAGTTTTCCACAGTTAAGAAGTAGGGAAAATAGCATTAAAATGTAT
This sequence comes from Delphinus delphis, assembly GCF_949987515.2. NCBI lineage: Eukaryota > Metazoa > Chordata > Mammalia > Artiodactyla > Delphinidae > Delphinus > Delphinus delphis. Next base: position 140,377,065 of record NC_082686.1, read on the forward strand.
TCTTGGCCTTAAAGTTTATTAAGGGAAGTTTCCTCTTCCCTTTTCTATTAAATTCACCTCATCAACTCAGGCTGATGCTAAGTCCTAATCTACCTTCCGTAATATTTGCAATGAAAAAATATAAATATGTGTTTCTGGTGTCAGGAACAAGTCAGAAATCTAAAAATAAACACGTAGGAATAAATAATTAAGTTGCATATAAATAAATACACTGGTGCACTACAGAATTCACTGCATTCTGCAGCCAGAGGCCTGGTTTATATAATGTTAAAATTCAGTTTATGACCATATAGGCTGGTTCTCAAAATCTCACAGAGATGAAAATACATGTTTATAAAGCAATGGAGAATATTATATGTAATCTAATCAGCTAAAACAAATTCTCCGTAATGCCTAGATTCCCCTTTCAATCTAAAGAGACGTAAATAGTGTTACCATCAACACTTTTTCTCCCTTACTAATCTAACCAAATTTGGCATTTCAAACCAAATTTGTCTCTCTTGTAAACAATAAATTTTTAAAAACATCTTAGGCAGGAAGTCAACAAATGTTTATTCCTTTTCACTTCCCTTACTATCAATTATTGTGTTTGTTTTATGGAACTGTATACACATAGTTTTTTAGTCTTTTGGTTCTTTCATACTTTTACATCATCTAATTGATCCCTTTTGAGAATTAGGATAAAATGATATACAGCAGTGTTGTTTAGTTTTCATAAGGAGGAAATTTGGGCCAGATGTGTTTCCAGATAAATAGTGTGATCAGTGATTACACTATTAAAATTATTGAGGCATTTTCAGAAAAGAAAAAACGGGGGAAAGAAAGGAAGGAAAAGGGCAAAGGTCATGAATTAGAATATAGCTTATGCAGATAAGAGTGGCTGTGCGGGACATAGTTTTATAATGCTGCCTTTCGTTTCTGTTCGCAGCTGTCAGCTGGTTTAGATGCTAGTAAAATGTAGGCTTATACCTAAGCTTACCTATGCTTAAATGTTTAGCTTGTGGTTTTTACATCGAAGGTAAAGGGCACAAGTAGAAAAATATGTATATTATACATAAACTACCAGAGTTCCTAAGTCCAAAATAAGATCTACGATGCCCTGCAGGTAGACTCTCAACAGTATAGCTTTGAATAATTATACTTCAGTTTCCTTATCCATAAAATGGGGATAGGGCTATTACCTAAAACTATAAAGATTAAATGAGTTCATATCAGTCACTTAAAGTCGTGCCTGGCACACAGGAAGTGCTCTGTAGAAGTTCACCATTATTACTACAATTGACCTCATGACCAGTAAGACAGTTTGTGGCTTCTAGCATGCCTGTAGTCCTGCTGCCAATATTTAATGCCGCAGTCTGTTGGAAAATCCACAGTGCAAGGACTCTGCGAGCATGTTACTCTTGGAACCATGGTCCGTATTTCACAAGAAACACTCATCATTTTTGTGATAAAGTTAATTTGACTTACTCATTTGTATAGTCAGAAGGGTCTACAAATAAGCTAAATAAAAGTGTCCCCCTGGTGTTGCTGGCGGAGAGGAGCTGCCGGGAAAGGTAAGGGCGTACACAACAGAAGTGTAGGAAGTGAGGATGTAGAGTAGGATGGGGAGGTGCGCTGCTGGTTAAAGGTAAACGAGTGCTGTATGTATCTGCGCTAAAGATCTCATGAACCTAAGCATCCTTTTCTCAGGTTCCCACTCTCAGTTATTCACAGGGTTCACACGCACACCCACCATTCCCAGCACTCAGTCTTCCCTGTTCTGACCTATGTACAGGCTACACGAGGACATTTATTTCCCATACAGGCCAGGAAGGGTTTTCAGGACTAGAGATTTTACGTTGTTTTGAAAATTCTCACTGTGTACCCCTCTAGTATGGTTCCTCAGAAGAACAGTACCTTCCATGTGTCTTGTTTCTCTAACTTTTTTTTTTTTTGCGGTACGCAGGCCTCTCACTGTTGTGGCCTCTCCCGTTGCGGAGCAACAGGCTCCGGACGTGCAGGCTCAGCGGCCATGGCTCACGGGCACAGCCGCTCCGCGGCATGTGGGATCTTCCCGGACCGGGGCACGAACCCGTGTCCCCAGCATCGGCAGGCGGACTCTCAACCACTGCGCCACCAGGGAAGCCCTCTCTTAACATTTTGAAACGTGTATTGTAGTCTAGTTATGTACGTTTATATTAAGGAGGGTTAGGTGTGATTATGTACTTAATAATGACAACCTGTAATTATTTTATGATCATCAGCTGTTCAGATTTCATATTTGTTTTTCAAGAGCATGACAGGCACTCTCAGTTGCTTGCCAGGCGCGCCGCAACTACTGAGCCCATGCACCACAACTACTGAGCCCACACACCACAACTATTGTGCCTGTGCACCACAACTAGAGGGAGAAGCCCACACACTGCAGCGAAAGATCCTGTGTGCTGCAACTAAGACCTGACACTGCCAAAACTAAAATAAATAAATATTTTTTAAAAAGATTATGGTGCATAGTAAATGCAAATTATTTTTGCTCACTTGTCGAAAACCAGTTTATAAGTACTCTGTATTTTAGCTAAAAACTCAATGTAAATAAATATTGATGATTTTGAACATTGAAACCCTGATTACCAAATAGACAAAACTATTTTTTTAAAGAGTAATGGCTATTCAGACATTCAGCACAACGTGTACATCCTTTATTCGTTACAGTGTTGTAGGAATTGTGGAGCCTGACAGAACTAGGTTCACATGTGGCCTCCAATGTGTTAACTATATGACCCCAGCAAAACAGTTAAGCTTCTGGGCCTCATCTTATCCGCATGTTAAATGTTAAATGACTGAAAATTCACAGTATTATCCAAATATTGAAAGATTTTTAATGTTTTCCTTCTTTTTGTCCTAACCCCTTTTCTATAAATATTTCAATATACGCAGTTATTCCCAATAATTAAGAATAAATTAAAACAGGGACTTCCCTGGTGGCGCAGTGCTTAAGAATCCGCCTGCCAATGCAGGGGACACGGGTTCGAGGCCTGGTCCGGAAAGATCCCACATGCCGTGGAGCAACTAAGCCCATGCACCACAGCTACTGAGCCTGTGCTCTAGAGCCCGTGAGCCACAACTACTGAGCCTGCGCTCTAGAGCCCGCGAGCCACAACTACTGAGCCTGTGTTCTGGAGCCCGTGCTCTGCAACAAGAGAAGCCACTGCAATGAGAAGCCTGCGCACTGCAACGAGGAGTAGCCTCCGCTCGCTGCAACTAGAGAAAGCATGCGCACAGCAACGAAGACCCGACGCGGCCAAAAATAAAAATTTTTTTTTAAAAGAATAAACTGAAACAGACACAAAATTCATCATGCTGACTTATTTGATTATTTTAAGTCAAGTTGAAATTAAATAATTTCAGAAAGCACAATTATATTTTCATAATGTAGTTTAAAGATACATGGTGGTGGGCTTCCCTGGTGGCGCAGTGGTTGAGAGTCCGCCTGCCAATTCAGGGGACACGGGTTCATGCCCCGGTCCGGGAAGATCCCACATGCTGTGGAGAGGCTGGGCCCGTGAGCCATGGCCGCTGAGCCTGCACATCCGGAGCCTGTGCTCCGCAACGGGAGAGACCACAACAGTGAGAGGCCCGCGTACAGCAAAAAAAAAAAAAAAAAAAAAAAAGATACATGGTGGTAATGTAATAAAAATATACCTTTTTCCAAGGTAATGTTGAAGAAGAGCATGGGAAGACTGTAATAATCCTCAAATGAGGTGAATAATCAGGGACAGAGCCAAGAAAAAACCAGTATGTGTCAAAAGCAAAGAGAATTGGACATTAGCAGTGTTTTATAATTAAAACTGAAATATAAAACATAATTATAAAGTTAGATTTAACAAAACCAACCCCACTGTATCGTCTTTTCTCCCCCATTAAATGGAAGAAAACATTTAAATTGGGGGCTCGATGTCTCCTTTTAATTTTTTATTTAATTTTTAAATTTTGAAATAGGCTTTTTAAAAGTTGCAAAAATAGTACAAAGTTTCTTCACAAAGAATTCCCACATGCCCTTCACTCAGCTTCCTCAAATGTTAACATCTTATATAACCACAATACAAGTATCAAAATCAGAAAAAAATTAACATTGATATTACTTTGTTACCTAATCTACAGACCTTTATTCACATTTTGTTAATCGTCCTGCTAATGTCCTTCTTGTCTAGGGGTCCAATCCAGGACCCTCCATTGTACTGAGTCATCAAGTCTGTTTAGCCTCCTTTAATCTGCACAGTTCCTCTGTTCATCTTTCATAATCTTGACACTTTTGAAGAATACTGGTCAGTAAATTTGTACCATGGCCCCCAAAAGTGGCATTGCGTCCTTCTCAGTACATCAGATCAGGGAGCACATGATTCCGTATGTCTACTTTGATCACTTTGGTTAAGGAGATTTCAACTTCCTCCACTATAAAGTTACTATATTTCCCTTTGTAATTAGAATCTTGTAGTGAGATGCTTTGTGACTATGTAAATATCATGTTTATAATCATATCTTTCTCTCAGTGGTGATTCTTATCTGAAGCACTTACTGTGCCGTTTCTTAACGGTGATTTCCTATTTCCATCATTTCCTCTACATGTATCATTGGAGTTTTGTGGCAAGGAGGAGCAGACTTTTCTCCCTTCTGTATTTACTTAGTTATATCTGGATATTTATTTTTATTCTGTGGGTTATAAGCCATTACTGGCTTATATTGTTCCCAGTTTGGCCACTGAGAGCTCATTAAAGTTGGCTCCTCTGTTCTGTGACATACTTCCATCATTTTTTGAACATATTCTTACTTTCTGACACACTAGTTCTTCCTGGCTCATCCCATACTTCCCTCGCTTCCCTCCGCCAATCCTGAAGTCAGCCGTTTCTCCAAGGAGCCCTGGTTCCTTGGATCCGTGTTTTCATACTTAGAAACCAAGACCTGTGCACTAGATATGCTCACGGGTGCCATGATATCACTGCTTCTAGGCTCTTTCATGAACAGAGCTAGGAAAGATATAAGGTATACACATACATTCAACTCTTATTTCTATATCAATATCTAATCTAAAACTGTTTGCTTCTCCAATTTCAGTTCAACATTACAAGGTTTATCATAGCTTCCCCCTACAAATAAGGAATTATTTGGAGCTCCTTTCTCTGACATAAGAAACTTGATTCTTAATATCCACAATATATTTATTTGCTCAAGCTCAGATATACATAAAGTCGTTTCAGAATTGCTAACTCACACTTTAGATTTTGCTGAGTTTTAAATGAGCCTAGTTGGACTGGCACATTTTGATTCTAAAATGCATGCATGACCTGCCAGATATGTATTCAACTGGTGGAAGTGTACCAAAAAACATTCTTCCAGTATTTTTTTTCCTCCAGCTTTATTGAGGTATAATTGACATTCAGTACTCTATAAGTTTAAGGTTGGTTTACATATGGCAATGAAAATAATCAGTAAACAATTTATAATAGGAATAGAAAAGAGTTTCATTTGAGCCAAACTGAGGACTGTAGTCTGGAAGACAGCCTCCCGGATTACTCTGAGGAACGGCTCCAGAGAAGCACGGTTTTCAGCACAGTTTTATGTCTTCTCAGAACAAGAACATCAAATAAGTCAGGGATACATTCCTTCAAGGTTTCAAACATAAGGTCAGCATGTACATGGTGAGTCAGTATACGCTTGGCGCCTGGGAGGGGAGTCTTATCATTAAAGGAGGATCAGAATTGGCGTCCCAGGAAGAGAGGCATTTAATCTTTATTTTTAGCATGGACATGCTTTACTTCTGGTCATTGTTGCCCTTTTTAAAAATAATTAAAGCAGAGGTACAGTGTATATTTGGTAGGCCACACACAGGCTGTTTTAGTTAGCATAAAATTCAAGTTAACTCATGTATAAGCCAGAATGACATCCCCATAACTCAATACGTGAAAATTTCTTTTATCATATACATCATGAAATAATTATCACAATAATTTTGGTGAACATCCATCGTCTCACATAGACACTAAATTAAAGAAATAGAAGAACAACTTTTTCCCTCGTGGTGAGAACTCTTAAGATTTACTCTCTGGACTTCCCTGTTGGCATAGTGGTTAAGAATCTGCCTGCCAACGCAGGGGACACGGGTTCGAGCCCTGGTCCAGGAAGATCCCACATGCTGCAGAGCAGCTAAGCCCGTGCACCACAACTACTGAGCCTGCACTCTAGAGCCCACGAGCCACAACTACTGAGCCTGCGTGCTGCAACTACTGAACCTGCGAGCTTCGAGCCCGTGCTCCGCAACAAGAGAAGCCACCGCAGTGAGAAGCCCCTGCACCACAACGAAGAGTAGCCCCTGCTCAACACAGAGAAAGCCCATGCGCAGCAACGAAGACCCAACGCAGCCATAAATAAACAAATAAAAGCTTTACTCTCGGCAACTTTCATATATAACATACCTCAGTGTTAATTATATTTATCATGTTGTGCATTGCATCCCTAGTACTTATACATGGAAGTTTCTGGTACCTTTGGACCACCTTCGTCTGATTCCCCCTCCCGACCCTTCACCCCCACATCTGGGAACCACAAATCTGATCTCTTTTTCTATGAATTTGTTTGTTTTCCAAGTATAATTGGCTTAGAACACTATGTTAGTTCCTGGTATGCAGCATAGAGATGCAGTATTTCTATACATTTCAAAACAAATCACCATGATAATTCTAGTTACAATATGTCACCACTACAATCTCCCACCACCTGTTTTTTCTCTGTATCTAGAACTCTGTTTCTGTTTTGTTATGTTTGTTCATTTTGTTTGTGTGTGTGTGTGTGTGTGTGTGTGTGTACGTGTTTTGGATTTCATACATAAGTGAAATCATGCAGTATGGTTGTTCAATGTCTGACTTATTTCACTTAGCATAATACCCAGTAGGTCCATCATGTTGTTATAAAAGATAAGATTCTCTTCTTTTTTGTGACTAATATTCCATTGTATATATGCAACACATCTTCTTTATCCATTCATCTGTTAATGTGCACTTAGGTTGCGTCCATATCTTGGCTATTGTAAATAATGCTTTAGTGAACATAGGGGTGCATATATCTTTTTGAATTGGTGTTTTCATTTTCTTTAGATAAATACCCAGGAGTGGAATTGCTGGATCTTATGGTAGTTCTATTTTTAATTTTTTGAGGTACCTCCATATTGTTTTCCATAGTGGATGCACCAATTTAGAGTCCCACCAGCAGTGCATGAGGATTCCCTTTTCTCTACATCCTCACCAACATTTATTATTTATTGTCTTTTTGATAATAGTCATTCTGACAGATGTGAGGTGATATCCCATTGTGGTTTTGATTTGCTTTTTTCTCTGATGATTAGTGATGTTGAGTACCTTTCCATGTGCCCAATGGCCATCTGTATGTCTTCTTAGGAAAAATGTCTATTTATATCCTCTACTCACTTTTTAATTGGATTGTTTGCTCTTTTGGTGTTGAGTTGTATGAGTTTTTGGTATATTACAGATATTAGCCCCTTATGGGCTATATCATTTGAAAATGTATTCTCCCATTCAGCAGGTGGCCTTTTCATTTTGTTAATAATTTTCTTCACTGTGCATATTTGTTTATTTTGACTTTTGTTTCCTTTGCCTGAGGAGACATATCCAAAAAAATATTACTAAGACCCATGTCAAGGGCTGTTTTTTCCCCATTGTATATTTTTGCCTCCTTTCTCATAAACTAATTGCCCTTGTAAGTATGGGTTTATTTCTGGGCTCTATTCCTTTCAGTTGATCCCTGTGTCTGTTTTTGTGCTACTACCATACTGTTTTGATGGCTGTAGCTTTGTAGTATAGTTTGAAACCAGGGAGCGTGATACCTTCAGCTTTGTTCTTTCTGAAGATTGTTTTGGCTATTCAGAGTCTTTTGTGTTTCCATACAAATTATAGAATTATCTGTTCTAGTTTTGAGAAAAATGCCATCGGTATTTTGATAGAGATTGCATTGAATCTGTAGATTGCCTTGGGGAGTATGGTGATTTTAACAATACTGATTCTTCCAGTCCATAAACATGGTGTTTCTTTCCTTCTCTTTGTGTTATCTTCTGTTTGTTTCATCAATGTTGTATAGTTTTCCAAGTACAAGTCTTTTTACCTCCTTAGATAATTTTATTTCTGGGTTTGTTTTTTTTTTTTTGATGTGATTATGAATGGGATTGTCTCCTTAGTTTTTCTAACTGATACTTCATTGTTAGTGTATAGAAATGCAATAGATTTCTGTATATTAATTTTGTATTCTACAGCTTTCCAGAATTCATAGATTATCTCTAGTAGTTTTTTGGTGGTGTCTATAGGATTTTCTATGTATAGTATCATGGCATCTGTAAACAGTGACAGTTTTATTTCTTCCTTTCTAGTTTGGATTCCTTTTATTTTTTTCTCTTGTGTGATTGCTTTGGCTAGGACTTTCAATACTGTGTTGAATAAAAGTGGCTAGAGTGGACATCCTTGTCTTGTTCCTAATCTTAGAGGAAATGCTTTCAGCTTTTCAGTGTTGAGTATGGTGTTAGCTGTGCATTTGTCCTATATGGCCTTTGTTATGTTGAGTCATGTTCTCTCTACACCCACTTTGTGGAGAGTTTTTATTATGAAATGATTTTGAATTTTGTAAAAAGCTTTCTGCATCCATTGAGATGATCATATGATTTTTATTCTTCACTTTCGTAGTGTGGTGTATCACATTGAATGATTTGTGGATATTGAACCATACTTGCATCCCTGGAATAAATCCCACTAGATCATATGTGTGATCCTTTTACTATGTTGTGGAATTCAGTTTCTTAATATTTTGTGGAGGATTTTTGCATCTATGTTCATCAGTGATAATTGGCTTGTAACTTTTTTGTGTGTGTGATAACTTTGTCTGCCGTTGGACCAGGGTAATGCTGGCCTTGTAAAATGAGTTTGGAAGCATTTCTTCTCTGCAATATTTTGGAATAGTTTGAGAAGTCATAGGTCTTCTCTAAATGTTTGGTAGAATTCACTTGTGAAGCCATTTGGTCCTGGACTTTTGTTTGTTGGGAGTTTTCAAATCACTGATTCAGTTTTATTATTGGTAGTATGTCTGTGCGTATTTTCTGTTTCTTCCTAGTTCGGTCTTTGGAGATCAGTCTTTGGAGATCAGTCTTTGGAGTTCAGTCTTTGGAGATTGTACATTTCTAGCAGTTTGTCCATATCTTCCACATTGTCTATTTTATTGCTGTATGATTGTTCATAGTAATCTCATGTGATTCTTTGTATTTCTCTGGTGTCGGTTGTTACTTTGCATTTTTCATGTCGGATTATATTGATTTGGGCCCTTTCTCTTTTTTCCTCAATGAGTCTGGCTAAAGTTCTATCAGTTTTGATTAACTTTTCCAAGAACCACTGCTTAGTTTCATTGATCTTTTCTATTGTGATTTTAGTCTCTATTTCATTTATTTCTACTTTGATCTTTATGACTTTTTTCCTTCTACTAACTTTGGGTTTGTTTTTTCTTCTTTTTCTAGTTCTTTTAGGTGTAAGGTTAGGTAGTTTATTTGAGATTTTTCTTATTTCCTGAGGTCAGCTTGTATCACTGTAACCTTTCCTCTTAGAACTGCTTTTGCTGTGCTCCATAGGTTTTGGATTGTCGTATTTTCGTTTTCATTTGTCTCTAGGTATTTTTTAATTTCCTGTTTGATTTCTTCAGTGGTCCATTGGTTGTTTACTAGCATCTTGTTTGGTCTTCATGTCTTTGTGTTTTTTGTAGTTTATTTCTTGTAGTTGATTTCTAGTCTCATAGTATTGAGGTTGGAAAAGATGCTTGATGTGATTTCAGTTTTCTTAATTTTACTGAGACTTGTTTTGTGACCAAGTATGTGATCTGTCCTGGATAATATTCCATGTGCACTTGAAAAGAATGTGTATTCTGCTGCTTTTGGATGGAGTGTTCTATATATATCTGTTAAGTCCGTTTGGTTTAATGTGTCATTTAAGGCCAGTGTTTCCTTATTGATGTTCTGTTTGGTGATTTGTGCATTGATCTAAGTGGGGTGTTAAAGTCCCCTACTATTATGTGTTACTGCCAATTTCTCACTTTGTATCTATTAATATTTGCTTTATGTCTTTAGGTGCTCCTGTGTTGGGGGCATATATATATTTACAATTGTTATATCATCTTCTTGGATTGATCCCCTGATTGTTATGTATTGTCCTTCTTTGTCTCTTGTAATAGTGTTTGTTTTAAAGTCTGTTTTGTCTGATATACGTATTGCTACCCTGGTTTTATTTTCGTTTCCATTTGCATGGAATACCTTTTTCCATCCCCTCACTTGCAGTCTGTTTGTGTCTTTAGATCTGAAGTGAGGCTCCTATAGGCAGCATTTATATGGGTCTTGGTTCTGCATGGTTTCTTCTGTTGTGGTGGGTTGACTGCTTTGGGTGGTCTGGTAGGTGTGGCTGGCCCCTTGTCTGGTTGCTTGCCAGGCCTTGTCTTTTGCAGAGTCTGTTGACCACTGGTGGGAGGGGCAGGTTCACAAGGCAGGTGATTACAGGTCCCCAGGGATCCTGGGGTTAGTGCTAACCCATGGGTGGACAGAGCCAGGTTCTGGGGTTGGCGGTTGTGGGGCTGGGGTTCCCACATCTGGTGTTGTCCTGCTGGTGGGTGGGTCCAGTTCCTGACATGGGTGGCTTCAGGGTCCAGGGTGTCCCAAAGCTGGTGACAGCCCACTCGTGAGTTGAACTGAATCTGGGGCTGTTGGCTGAGGGCTCCAAGGTGTCCCATGGCTGGTGTCAGCCTGCTGGTAGGCGGGGTCAGGCCCAGAGTGGGGTTCCTGGATTGGTGCCGGCCCACTGGTGAGTGAATTGGATTATGACTTGGCAGGTTGTAGAACTACAGTGGTCCTGCAGCTGGTGTCTGCCTTGTGGTGGGTGGGGCTGATCCCAGGGGGTCCTGAGACGGGTGCCTGCATACTGGTGGGTGAGGTTGGTCCCTGGGCTAGTGCTGGCCCACTGGCAGGTGGAACCAGGTCCCAGGGTATCTGACTGCAGGGCCCTGGTGACCCTGGGGCTACTGCTGGCACAGTGGTGTTTGGGACTGGGTCTTTGGCCCTCTGTTGGACAGGGTGGTGTACTGTGTAACCTGTGGGCTTAGAGGGTCTGCAGGCAGCAGGCCTGCTGGTGGGTGGGTCTGTGTCCCTACCCACCCAGGAGGTGTCCCAGTACCGGTGCTGGCAGGTTGGTGATCAGGGCCGGGCCCCGGTGTTAATGAGCTGGAGGGAGGATTCCACAATGGCACCTGCCAGCACCAGTGTCCATGTGGGAGAACGAGCTCCCACAAATGGCTGCCTCCAGTATCTGTGTCCCCAGGGGGAGCTCCTGTTGCCTCCTGCCTCTCTGGGAGGCTAAGATCAGCAGGTGGTCTGACCCAGGCTCCTTTCAGTTTACTGCTTCTGCCCTGGGTCCCGGAGTGTGTGAGATTTTGTGTGTTCCCTTTAAGAGTGGAGTCTCTGTTTCCCACAGACTTCTGGGTCTCCCAGAAGTAAGCCCTGCTGGCCTTCAAAGCCAAACGTTCTGGGGACTTGTCTTCCCAGTGCAGAGCCCCCATGGGCTGTGGAGCCCAGTGTGGGGCTCAGACCCCTTGCTTCTTGAGGAGAACCTCTCAAATTGTGATTATCCTTCCTTTGTGGGTCACGCATCCAGGGGTGTGGGTCTTGACTATACAGCATCTCCACTTCTTTTACTCATCTTATTGTGGTTCCTTCTTTATATCTTAATTTGTGGAAGATCTTTTCTGCCGGTCTTGGTCTTTCGCATCAGTAGTTGCTCTGTACGTAGGTGTAATGTTTGTGTGCCTGTGAGAGGCAGTGAGCTCGGGGATTTCCTACTCCCCCATCTTGACCACCAAGTCCGCTGCTGCCAGTCTTATCCATCTCGGTCGTTTATGGCACCTCCCAGAAGAAGTCTGCAGTCATCTTTTCTCACACTTACCAAGTTTTGTTCGTTGTATCTCCCAGGAGCTTTCAAGCGGCTTACTTCTTTTCTCCCCACCCTACCGCATCTCTCAGCTGAACCACTGGCATACCCTTCTGGTAAATCTCCCCACATCCAATTTTGCTCCTCTCCAGTTCAAAGACTGAGCCAGTGATCCTTTAAATATACAGATCTGATCATTTACCGTTTGCTTTCTGATGGCTTCCTCTGTGTTTCAGGTGAAGTCTGAAATCCTCAGCGTAGCCTAAAACACCCTGCATGATCTACCTTCTCCCCACCTTCCTAGCCTCAAGGCATGCAGTACTCCACCCCTTATTCTCTCTGTTCCATCTCTGTTAACCCTCTTTGAGTGCCTGTTTCACGTTCCAGGTGTTGCATATGCTGTTCCCTCTGCCCTAACATTGCTCCTTCTCTCTGTGTCCCCCTTAGCCCTGCTAGCTTCTAAATGCCATTCGAGTCTCAAATATCATTTTCTTAGTAAAGTTGCTCGTGAATTCCCAGTCTGGGTCAGACGACCGTGCCAAACCATCCCAGAGCACCTGGCATTTCTCAGTGGCAGTTTACACCAAACACGTTTGTAATTACGTCTTCTAAGTGGGCTTTCCGGGCTAGATTATATACTTCTTAAAGGAATGGGTTTCGCCTGTATTGCACAGTGTTATGTCCTCTGTGCCTGAAACAGTGTACATATAGCACGAAAACAGGGCTCATACGGAATGAATGCCTAAATTAATGAACCAAATGTATTTATGAAAAAGGCTAGGTAGATACTGAAACCGTATCATGATTAATAACTACCAGCAATACATGAAAAGTAACCTTTGTACAATTTTTATGGATACAGAGACCTGTGGATCCTTTCTGCTGCATTATAGTACCTTACTATGTTGGAACTACCAATATAAGGTAGTAATCCAGCAAATGGAGAAAGGTTAAAATTGGTTTATACAATGAGTCTAGAACCATAAAAAACAATTTTTTAAAAAGCCTAAAATCCTAACACATAATTTAAAAATTCTCATCAATTCTTCCTCTCTCAAAAGTTCATTATTAGATTTCGCTAGCCATCACTCATTTTAAGTCTAGCTGCTTTGAGATACCCAGTATCTAGGTTAGCCTGCTTTGTGTCCTTGATGCAGTTTTACATTTGAGATAAATTTATGTTGGCTTAAACATTAATACAAAAACCAATCTGTTTAAATGAGATGGTGATTGGAAATTTTGAGATGTTTTGTGACTGGCATTGATTTTGTATTTCCAGTTCAGTTGACTCTGACAGAAATTTTCCTATCATGTGATTGAAGAAAACTGTAACCAAGTATAAATGGGTCTTTAAATGTATTTTCATATCGAAATAATTTAATTTATCTTTAGGAATTTGAGAAAGGTTGTGACTTTTAATCTTGTAGATACTTATAAAATCAGAATCCTGTTTTATTTCTCAGGAAGTGACATATGAGAAGGACTATAGTTTATTACAACTGTTTTTGGGTTTTTTTCTCCCTCCTTTTCTTCTCCTTTCTTTTTTCTTTTTGGTACAATTATTTCCCTGTACCTTGGGTTGCTTAAACCAACATATTAGCAAACTAGTGATTTCAAAACCAGAATATAAAAAGTAAACAATCTTGGGCTTCCCTGGTGGCGCAGTGGTTGAGAGTCCTCCTGCCGATGCAGGGGACACGGGTTTGTGCCCCGGTCCGGGAAGATCCCACATGCTGCGGAGCGGCTGGGCCCGTGAGCCATGGCCGCTGAGCCTGCACGTCCGGAGCCTGTGCTCCACAATGGGACAGGCCACAACAGTGAGAGGCCCGTGTACCACCAAAAAAAAAAAAAAAGGGAAACAATCTTAATTCTTATAGAAGTAAAAAACAAACAGTATTCCTCTCTCAATTTTACTAATAAGTGAAAATGAGACAGTCTTGCTCAAGAGCACAACATCTGTCAAAAAAGGATGAAGCAATCTTGCTTTAATCACCGATGGCTGAGAATGATGAAATATACTGAGGCATCAATGAGGCTTACACTACCTACTATGTCACCAAATTTTTGAGCAAAGACTAGCTAACTCAAAAACTGTACCTTTTACCCTGTTCATAAGAATTACTGACTTCTGAATAAAACCATTAGTTATAAAATTTAATTTCACTACAGTACATAAAATTTTAAATGCATTAAAATATACTTTGCTTTGTTAGAAATAGCAGACTGCACATTCACTTTTATTTCACCCGAATGTAAAACAAGTAAAGGTAATGAGCTACAAGGGACAACATTTTACTATAGTTGATATTATTACTCTAGAAATTTACTGTGGATTAAAGCTAAGTGTCAGGTATAAGATGAAAGAAAGCCTAATGAGCTCTAAATATTTTTTAAAACCTCGCAAGATTATTTTAAATATATAAAATATATGTATAATTACTAAAACAAGTTCAATTAAAACTGGAAGTCTAGTATATCAAATGGTTTACATTTTGAGTTTTTCACTATATCTGTCTTGAGTTTTTCTCTATGTTCTAAATCTTCTATAATGAAAATTTACTTTTATAATCAGATACTTTTTAATTCAATTTTTAAATTGTGGTAAAATATACATTAGATAAAATTTACCATCTTAATCATTCCTAAGTGCACAGCTCAGTGACATTAAGTACATCCACGTTGTTGTGCAGCCACCACTAACATCCATCTCCAGATTCAGATAGTTTTTAAATGAACATTATTTTCTTTCTAACTCATCTAAAAAAGTTTTATTCAGTAACAATCATGTTTCCTATATTGCCACAGGATAGTTAGGACAAAACTGATTTGCCTATTAATGAAATAAAACATCACATTACAACAGTGTTAAAGATAAAAATACTTAAAAGAGTCCACAAACAAAATCTAGTTTTAGTGTTTTATGAAGAAACTTTATTTCAGATCTTTGAGACCACTACATATGTGGGCATTTGTTTAAAATAAAATCAAACATTCATTTCATTTAAAAGAATTTGCCTCCCAAGCCAATATTTTGAGTAAAATTATTAGCAAATTTACCTGGTTTCAACAAAAAATACTTCAAAATAAAAATACATTCAAAATAAAATGATTTGTTAAATTTGTTATTAGCAAATTTACCTGGTTTAAATAAAAAATACTTCAAAATAAAAATACATTCAAATAAAATGATTTGTTAAATTTGTAAAAATTTCTTATTTTTTCCCTACTTATGGTATATAATTCATTTACACCACGTGTGCACGCGCGCACACACATGCACACACACAAACACACAGAGTATACTGCGGGGGTGTTTTTCATTTTGTGAGTTTCGGTTAATTTTATTGATTATACGTCATGGACAGATGAACTAATGCATTTTAAATAAACGCACTGCTTTCCACAAAGCATTGTGTGAAATGCATACATACACGTTTGCCTTGCATTTTAAACCTCATTTGTAACTTTTACATAAAACTTTTTCTTTTTTTTTCTTTTTTTTTTTTTTGCGGTATGCGGGCCTCTCACTGTTGTGGCCTCTCCCGTTGCGGAGCACAGGCTCGGGACGCGCAGGCTCAGCGGCCATGGCTCACGGGCCCAGCCACTCCGCGGCATGTGGGATCTTCCCGGACCGGGGCACGAACCCATGTCCCCTGCATCAGCAGGCGGACTCTCAACCACTGCGCCACCAGGGAAGCCCTAAACCTATTTTTAAAGGGAAATCGTATACTGTTTTATTACTAAAATGGCTTGTTACTAATGATAGTGCATATTTTAATTTAAGCCTTGGGTAGGGCTAGTACCTGTTTCTTTTTCAAATAATATGAAAAATCAAGTTAATGTTGCTCTTTCTGAGTGGACAAAATGCACCAGCAACTGAAACTTTTAATTTAACAAATGACGCAGTTGAAAGACTGTGAGCTTTGAAGAGTCATATATGATCAGAATTTGAGTCTCAGATTTTAGTTTGTAAGTTATCGTAAGATAGTTACTTAACCTCTGTGCCTTGATTTATTCATCTTTTAAACCGAGTGATGGCAAATATGTCTATATTTCTCAGAATTATTGAGTATTAAGTGACACTATATGTGATGCACACACACAGGGGAAAGTGTAAACCCTTTGTAAACTGCGAACTGTCTGCTTACCAGATGCTACTGCTGCTACCATTACTCACTACTATTGCTAACAATAATAATACACAGAGTTATAAATACTTCCAGGTAATTTTAGTAGTCAGTCAGCACTCTCACTGCTCTAACCAAAACGAATGAATGCTAGGGAAGCTTTATATAGGGTCTTCTTAATTTTTTCTCTCGCAAGTGAAAAAAACAGTCAAGTAAGCAGATGCTGTGATTTTGTGCCAGAAAAACCTGTCCTAAGGTTCTTCATCTCCATCACCGATCTGAAACATCAGAATCTCTTTTTAAGCCCTAAGAACTCTCACAGTTCTCCAAGAAAAGTAAATATGCAAGGCTGGTCACTCCCAAGTCAGTAACTTATTCCCTCAGGGTAGCCTTCCAAAGGGACAGAGATAAGTATTTGATGAGCACGTTATCCAAAAGAGGTTTTAGGTGTGGGAGTTTAAAAATATTTAAACTGAAAAGGAACTTCTTCTTTAAAAGCTCTGGAAGCTCAGGACCCTGTGCATTTGGTATCCCTCCAAGACCCCCTGGACCAGTTTGAAAACCACTAATCTCAGAGAGCCTTCCAGGGCTCTTACTACTTCAGATTAAGACTGAAACTGGGACCTGCAGGTGGCGGTGGGGAAGAGACAGGGTTAAGTCACCAGCATACTTCTCCCAGTCACTTGCGCAAATCTCTGCTTCGGTAAATGCTTTTATCACCTGTATAAGGAAACGCATAGCTGTATTTTCCAGCACTAACAGCACGTACACCTGTCATCACCTTTTAAAAAGTGCCAAAGGACTCTGTTGGTTTTCTCTAAAGTTTGCAAAGTGATTTCGAGCTTTAGCGAAAAACATTTGGTGGGCACCTAGAAATGGTTTCCTGGGCACCTAAATACCACCCCTTTCTGCAGATAAAAACATCACCGGATAAAGTTCCCAGACAGAAATATGCATATCTGCAAACAGCACTGGCTGCCAGGAAGCTCAAAGCTGAGTTCTGTGTCCAAATGCAACCATTTTCCTTAGCCCAGTTTGCTGTCACAGCTGTTGTTCCTCCTTTTGTTACATAGGTCCCTTTCCTTTCCTTTCTTGAAATGGTTTTGTTACATATAGTTTTTAGATTGTAATGACCACATGATTTTTAATGGGTTTTTCAGTGATTTATCTTTATTTTAATGACTATCGTGTATGCATTTCCTTTTCAGAAGTAACAAGATAAAAATAAATAAATAACACAAAACAGACATTTGGACAAAAACTACCATATAATTTCCTTTACAATGACTGCTATTGGGAAGAATAGTTAATAAAGAGAACAAAGAATGAGTTCCTGAAAAACTGAAACTGAGCCTCACATGAATGGAATGTGACCTTATACATACTTATTCCAAACTACCTGGTAATCTTCAGCTACCTAAGAAAAATTACCAGACGTTTTTCAAAGAAATTAAGGCCATACAAGCCTGCACTTCATTGCCATTCTTTGCAGTCTTGATTCACAGTCATTTGTGGAGTACTGTAAAACTGTTGTTAAGTAAGGGCTGCTTACACTGTTTAAACAGTATTTCTCAATATTTACCTGCTTCTGTAATTACATTGTAATTATTTTTTATTGTTGACGGTGAAATATGTAGCATATTTCCCAGGTGGAATTCTCACTGTTGGTCTGTTTTAAAATACTGTCGTTTGGGGAATATTCTGTATGCTAACTAACATTGGTCTCATATACCTCTGGTCATAGAGAGCCCTGTTAATTTTAGGACATTAAAGGAGAAAAGATACTTCACTAAAAACACCTCACTTTATGACATTATGATGGTCTCTATTTACAAATGAATTTTTACTGAAATGTAAGCTACTCTTAAAATATCTGAGGAATTTTAAAGCTTTTAATAATACCTTTAAAATACATATAGT
Organism: Delphinus delphis; assembly: GCF_949987515.2. Taxonomy (NCBI): domain Eukaryota; kingdom Metazoa; phylum Chordata; class Mammalia; order Artiodactyla; family Delphinidae; genus Delphinus; species Delphinus delphis. The sequence goes on from NC_082686.1 coordinate 140,395,099, forward strand.
ATTTCTTCATCTGTTGAAAAGCTACATTTTATTAATAAAATATTAATAAAATATTTTATATTATTTTATATATTAGAAAACATAAAATATTTTCTCTAATATTAATAAATATTATTAATTTTAATATTTTAAATTAATGTTAATAAAATATTTTATATTATTTTATATATTAGAAAACATAATACTTTGACATTGTCCGCTCCCATTCTGTTTATTTAAATACCGAGCTAGTATTTTTGAAAGAACATGGAAACATACTAAGAAGGCAGACATCAGAGGTAGTAGATTATTTTCATAATTGGTTTTGATGTCTGTGTTTATTTTACTGTCCAGTATTAAACTGACTCATTTTAAAACTTAGAAAACTTTTTTAAAGAATTGTGACATCCCCTTGTACAGTCATTTTATTAGTTTCTTGATGCCATTTCGTAACACTAAACAAAGCTATCTTTATTAATCCCCCCCAAATAAATCACTTCTTTCAGGAAAGTTATTCAAGGGATACGTATTGAATTTCTCTCCATGTTTGTCGATGTAGGTATTCTTTGCAGTAGCTTACTTGGAAAGCTCTTTGTATTTTAAACTGTGCTCCAGGATAAACAAAAGCAAATTCTGCTCCTTCGGAAAACTTAAGTAGTCCTTATCTAAACTTTGATTTAAAAAAAAATTGAAAACAATACACAAATTTTTAGTTTACAGAAGTGAAATGTTGGTATAAACTCCCTAGAATACCACTTGTAATTGCATTAGATGACTGATTCCTGCTTTTCAGTTTCAAGTCTTCTCAGAACATTAAGATTTTTTTCCTTTTGCAGCTTTACACCAAAACTTGAAAGTTTTAGGCATGTTCCTTTGCCAGAGTATGAACTGGAAAATGATTGAATGAACAACTGAAAGAAAGAAAAGAAACCCTTAGAGGCTTTTCTGTCCACAAATACGCCTGCTTTCCCCACGTTCAGCTAACTAGAGATGCATTTATCACATATCTATTAAAATTCAGTTATTCCTAGACAGAAAGAAGAATAGATCAGAACAGAACAGAATATGAAATCTTAGAACATCCTGAGAACATATGGCAGTTTGAAAAAGTTGGGAAATCTTTAGTGAGTTACATTTTAAGGACATAAAACTGCACAGAAATCTTGCACTTTCTTCAGTAGGTTCATTGTTACTAATAATACTAGTATTGTGGCTTGAAAAATTTTTTAACTTTTATGTGTAAAAACATATAAGCATGTTATTAGAACCCAGGATATTCAGTGTAACGAAGTTGCAAATATAAAATGAAAGAAGTTAAGGAAAAAACCTGTTATGTCCAATTTGAATTGCTACTATCAATACGAACTCATGATATTGCAGAAATGTAGTTCCTGTTCTGTCCATAGGAAAGATCCAGAAGAAGTGGCATCCCAGTAGCAGTGAGTATATCGAGTGCCTAATCTTGCTATTACCATTCCCCAATAAAAGAACCCAGAAGTCCCCGGAGAAATAGCTGATTCCAGATGTGGGGAGGGAAAGTGTAAAATGAGCCTGAGATTACGTGAAGAGATGCTCAACATCACTAGTCATCAGGGAAATGCAAATCAAAACCACAAGGAGATATCACCTCACACCTGGCAGGATGGCTGTCATCAAAAAGAACACACATAACAAATGTTGGAGAGGATGTGCACAAAAGGGGACCCTCGTACACTGTAGGTGGGAATGTAAGTTGGTGCAGCCACTGTGGAGAACAGTATGGAGGTGTCTCAAAAAACTAAAAATAGAGCAACCATACAACCCAGCAGTTCCACTCCTAGGTATATATCCAAAAAGAAAAAAAACAAACCCACTAATTCGAAAAGATTCACGCACCCCAATGTTCATAGCAGTAGTATTTACAATAGCCAAGATATGGAAGCAACCTGAATGTCCATTAATAGATGAATGGATAAAGAAGATGTGGTATATACATGCATACAGTGGTATACTACTCAGCCATAAATGAGAATGAAATTTTGCCATTTGCAGCAACGTGGATGGACTTGGAGGGCATTATGCTTAGTGAAATAAGTCAGACAGAGAAAGACAAATACCGTACGATATCACTTATATGTGGAATCTGAAACCTGTTTCTCTATCTTGGATATCATATGATAGCTTAGCAAATGTCTTGCAAATCCTGCTATACCGTGTTCTTAGAATTCCTTCAGTCCTGAAACCCTATTAAAAGAAGAAAATTCGGATCTCTTAGCAAGAGTTTAAAAATATATCTGAATTCTAATAATCATCACTCCTTTTTCTAAATGGTAGGCAAAACTCATCCTTTTGAAAACTGAAGCATTTTGCTTTATTTGCTGTCTATTGGCACCCTGATTTTTTTCTACAGTTCTTTAAATAATACACTGGTTCCCATATAAATTTTTTTCGGTCTGAACGGGAATCATTTTAATTAGAATGCTTCTTTCAATTACCATGCCAGAGTCAACTAGCTGGGAGGTAAAAATCTGTTTTCATAAAAAAGTAGTTCTCAAGCCAGAGGCCATTCAGCAGGGGTAACTTGCTTAGGCGTTGAAAGGGGGTAACTACCTACCATGAGCTGTGTAGGTATCACGGGCTCACCATGAGATGAGAGAGGGTTGAATAACAGGACAGGGAATACAGAGTTCACTTATTTCTAATTCTGATAGGATGGCATGGGGTATGTGGAAGTGTTTTGCTAGTTTAAATGAATGGGTGTTATGGTTGGAATAATCTAATAGTCATCTATTTGTATCCAGTGATAAAATCAGGGAAGATCCGTATGAGTTGTCAGCGCTCACTTGAAGAATAAGTAGAACTGTAAACAGCCTTAGGGGTAACTAAAAAGGACTAGTATTGTATGATTCCACTAATGAGGCACCTGGAATAGGCAGATTCATAGGGACAGTATAACAGAGGTTACTTGGGCTGGGGTGGCAGGACGCAGATGGGGAGTTCCTGTTTAATGGGTACAGACTTCCTGTTTGGGATGATGAAAAAGTTTTGGAAATGGATAGTAGGAATGGCTGTACAATGCTGCAAATATACTTATGACACCAAATCGTACACTTAAAAATGGTTAAAATGGTAAATTTTATGTTACATATATTTTACCACCATAAAAATGTAATCAATTATTCTTAACGCAAAAACCCAAGGTGGCGGGGTGGCAAGTAAAACAGAATGCTGAGGAGAGACCATAGTTAAGGTCTCCAAGTGAGAGCAGGGCCACGTGGAGGCTGGGCAGTCTGACAGCAGTGAAGGGCCTCCGTGTAGGGTGAGAGCTGAGTGAATGGGAGCTGCCCAGGTCACAAGAGCGAAATCCCAGGCACGCCTAGACCGGCAGGCTGGGGTCTCCATACTCGGCGTCCAAGGGTACCAGCTCAGTGAAGCGAGATCATGGACCTCTGAATTGCCCAGTTAACCAAGTGTTTGCATCATTACGCATTTGCGATATTAGGTGACCCGTTAAACTCTATTTTTCTCAAACTTAAATTTATTTCATAACCATTCTAAGCATAGACTTTTTCTTCTGTGAAATTTGTGAAGCCGTTTACATTATTTTCCTCTAACTTTTCAGTTTTCATTTTAGTGTTACCGACTGTCATCGGTTCCAGATACTCTAGAGGGTTCTTGTGGGGATCGTGTCTAAGTGCTCTTTATATTCATCTTGGAGGAATTGTTGTTGTAAAAATGCTTCAGTACTTTGTGCTTCCTTTGTGCAGGGCAATATTTCCTAAGAATACGGAGATTATATTCACATGGATATTTTTTCTTTAGTTTGCTGGGTTCTTGTTTTTTGGGTTTTTTGGGAGCGTATGTTTTAGCAGACTCCCAACGAGATTATTTATTTTAAATCATGTCTTTTAAAAAACACTTTCTAATTTATCTTTGTAGATGTTTTCTCCCTTGAACAAGCTATCCATTGAAAGTGTATGTAAAACTCAGATTTACTGTTACTGTGGTTTTCCACTTGTTATATATTGACAGAATATCATTATATCTTTGCTTTTGGCATTCGCACTTATATCTAAATCACAGTAGTCATCATCACATTTTAGTAAAGTAATAAGTAGTGTCAATGTACAAGTTTATGTCTGTATACGTAACAGTAGCTATATAGCAGCTAATACTTACTGGATGCTTATTTACTGTGTATTTGTGGAATGCTGTTTGCTTTACGTACATTAGAAGCGTTAAATCCTTACAATAACTCTTATGTGGTAGATATGTTATCCCCATTTTTCATACAAGAAGTCTGAAGTGTTAGGGTGATTGGTTACTTACCCAAAGTCATACAGCTAGCACATTCCACAGGCAGGTTCTTAACTACCTAACTGAAGATTAATGAATAGGGAGTTCCCAGAAATCAACCTGAGTTGCCAGTTATCTTAACAGATAGTTAAGCTATATATATATATATTTTTTTTTTTTCTTTGCGGTACGCGGGCCTCTCACTGCTGTGGCCTCTCCCGTTGCGGGGCACAGGCTCCGGACGCGCAGGCTCAGCGGCCATGGCTCACGGGCCCAGCCGCTCCGCGGCATGTGGGATCTCCCCGGACTGGGGCACAAACCCACGTCCCCTGCATCGGCAGGCGGACTCTCAACCACTGCGCCACCAGGGAAGCCCTAAGCTATATATTTTTAAGTACTAGTTTCATAATAATAGTAAGTTTGAAATAAATTTATAATGTACACGTAAACCGTACTTTAGGAATGAGAACACTATATTGCCTGTGTATTGACACATTAAGCGCTCATCAGAATTTTTCTTGGACATCTATCATGTGCTGTGTCCAGGGGTGATGGAGAGATTTAGAAACATGATCACTGTGCTCAGTGATCCGCATTGTCCTTTTTTTTTTCAGCCTGTGCCTCTCTTGGACAAACAACCAAAGCAAATGGCATGCCCTCCTTAATTTTAAATCTCAAAATAGATTAAACTCAGGTATGCTCTACTATCTGAGTCTGTTTGGTTCCTGACTTTGTATACTGAAAGAGACCTCATTAGTTAAGTATTTTTGGTCCCTGAGTTTCGGATAGTGAGTAGGAATGAAAGCTTGAATAGCAAAGGAAAACAACCCCGTCTTAAAAAGTTTGTTCAGTTTCCTGAGTTTGGAAGAATTTGGATTGTGAGGGATATATGTATCACGTCTTAAAATAATAAATGGAATGCAGTGGTGATTTAAGACAGTATTTTTATCCCTCTGTCACTGCTCTGCTGTGTACCCTTTGAATATAAAGATACTCCGCAAGAATACCTATTCCTCTCTAAAAATAATTTTCACAGAAATTTAGTAACTGGATTATGGTAATATGTTAATGTTCTATTTATGCTGGCTTACATTTATATATATAAGTAGGTGAAATGGCTTAGCATGTCGATAAAAAATATTGGGTGTGAAAAGAATTAAAGCACTTGATCCACATAATGATGGTACTACAGTTGTTTAAAGATAAAATCTGTAATGGATTATGCTAAGACCAATGGCAGGGTGGAGAGCCCTTTTTGGAAATAAGCCTTAATAATGTGGACAAGTGAATGGTATATAATATTCTGCTAAAATATGATCAATTAATTCATTCAGCAAGTCGTGTACCTAATATATTCCAGGCTCTGTGTGAACTCTGTCTGCATGGTGTCTGACCACATGAAAATTAAAATCTAGTCAAGTTGTCTGCTCTTGAGAGGCAGTATTTATGGTCTGGAGGCAGATGGCTTGAATTTGCATGTGTCTCTTCCACTTACTAGCTGGTTGAACTTGGGTGAACTGTTTAACTCTTTGTGCCTCCGTTGCCTCATGTGGTTTATTTAATAAAGGAGAGAAAGAGGAGAAGAGAGAGTTCTAACAGCAACTACCTTGTGGGGTTTTGTGAAGGTTAAATAAAGAAATGTATGAAGGTCTTGGAGCAATGCCTAGTATAAGAAATGTTAGTTATTTTTATTATTTTAACGTGGAGACAGATGGTTAGAAAAAACTACACATTGTGGGGATCTTGGCCTGGTCTGGAAGGGTCAAGAATGGCTTTCCTGGGGATGTGACTTGGGCCTGGGAAGTGGAAGATGAACAGTGTTGACTGACTGAACAGGGAAAGAATCCTGGACTGAGAACAGCAAGTATGGAGGCCGGAAAGGAGCCTGGTCAGAGCAGCGTGAGGACCAGGCCAGGCCAGAAGAGGTGATAGGGGCCCCATCTGGTACAGCCTTGGAAAGCCCTTAGCAGGGTGGTTTTAAGCAAGGAAGAATTTCATCTTAAAGGGATCATCCTGCATGCATTCTGCAAAATATTTGGAGTGAGGCAGAGTACATGTGGGGAGCACAGCGGGAAGGCTGTTGAAAAGTAAGGTGGTAGTCTGGAGTGAGGTGGAAGATGGATAGAAGTGGGTAGATCAAAACGTCTCTGGGACGTCGGATAATCGTGACTTCACGTTTTATTGGAGGTGAAGGATGAGGGAGAAGAACTGCCAATGAGGACTCCCAAGATATCAGATAGAAGATACATACGTTGCAGGTGAGTCCAGAGAGTAGAGGGAATGTTCTAAAAAGAGACTGAGGATGTACTGTACTTTGCTGATAATACTGAGGAAGTTGAGAGCAGTGGTTCTCAAGGTGTGGCCCCTGGACCAGCAGCCTGAGCATCACCTGGGCACTTGTTAGAAATAATGAATTATCAAGTCCTGCCCTAGACTTACTGAGTCAGAAACCCTGGATGGGAGGCCCTCCGGTCTGTGGTTTTTTGTTTTTTTTCCTGTGGTACGCGGGCCTCTCACTGTTGTGGCCTCTCACTGCCGGGGCCTCTCCCGTTGTGGAGCACAGGCTCCGGACGTGCAGGCTCAGCGGCCATGGCTCACGGGCCCAGCCACTCCACGGCATGTGGGATCTTCCCGGACCGGGGCATGAACCCGCGCCCCCTGCATTGGCAGGCAGACTCTCAACCACTGCCCCACCAGGGAATCCCCGGTCTGTGTTTTAACAAGCCCTCAGGTGCTTTAAAATTTGAGAACACCGTTCTTAGAGGATCAATGGAACGGTTTAGGAAAAGGGACAAGTGAATGTTAGAGCTAAGAACTTGATTGCTTTTGCACAATGACAGAACTTTTGAGCAGGGGTCAGCAAACTATAGCCAGTAGCCACATCTGGTCCACTGCCAGTTTTGGTATAGTCCAGAACCTAAGAATGGCCTTGTTGGTTTCCGTTGTTTAAATGAGCACCGAGGAAACTTGGGAAGTAGGATTCCTCAACACCGTCTGTTTTTTTCCAAAATAGTCGTGATGTTTTGGAATGTCTGATCTCACTGTCTTGGTATTTCTGCTCTGTCCAGCTTTGGAGATGGATGGCATTTCACCAGGAACCTCAGAATTCTCCTGTCTTAGGAGAGACAGGATAGTGACAACTTCAGATTGGAAAAGTTTAGAAGACAAATTTTACTTTTTCCCTGTACATTCATGGAGAACTTGGTATAGTGATGTATATTAAAGGGATATATGCTGAAGTGAACATTTTCAGCTCACCTCTGTATTGTCAAAGTGGCATTTTACTAGGTTTATTTTTTATTTCTTTGTCAGTAGCGTAAGTCTTCTGAAAACTATTAGAAATGCCGTCTTTCTGCGAAGAGATTTCAAGAAATTCTAGAGGCAAAGTGTTTTATAGCCAACGCCTTAACGTTGATGGTGCATCTTATTTCTTTAAAATGGTCTGGATTTAAACTTTGAAATCAAGTCTCAGAAACACAAACTTCATATTAAATACTTTATTAAGTATTAGTGTAATTATGAGAAAACTAGTAGAATACACACTTTTTCTTCTTAGATAAAAATTAAAACTGTATATGATGAACTTGGAAGTAAAATAAAAATTAAAAATTTAACGTGTAAAAACCAATTCAAATTACTTACAAAACCGTGTGCACAGCTCAATTTTCTTCTCCTGCCAAGCAGTACCTTTCCGTTATAACTTACGGTTCACTATTTGCATTATGCAATATATTTATTTACGTTAACATGTTGCTAGTGTGAAAGTGGAAGAAAAAAATACTGTACAGACGATTTCTGGACTCTTTCTCACTTTGCTGAAGTACTTGCATCCTTCTTTGCCACTTGAGTTGAGAATTACACTCCTTCCTCTACTGCAGGGCAGGTCTCTTCTTCTCTTGAACATTCTCGTACTTCGGAGCATGAAAAAGGCAACATATTTCTGTCTGAACTATTGCCATTCCATCGATAAAACAAAATGCTGCCGATAGGTTTTATGAAGCCCCGCTAATGTAGTTTTGCAGAGTTTCTGAGCTTATATTTTGCAAAATAGATTTGCCAGAATACCAAAGTCGGGAAATCATGTTTCTGTTAGAAGAAAACATAAACATTCCTACAGATCAGAATTCTTGACTAATCTCTTTGCCTAATAAACCACATGTAGTCATAACAGAAAACAGACGAAGAGGAATGAAGCGGGCCGTTTAATTTATAGATGAGGAAAAATAACAGTGGATGAGTTGACGTGTCGTGTGGATAGGAGCCTGTGGCCAGCAGCTCACTCTTAGAGTTCATCCTGAGATGTGCAAGTGGACATACGTATCCACGTGAATGTGGGTGTGTGTATGTGTGTATATCTGAAACCCTGCTTTCATGATGCCATGCCTTTCAGTACTGCAGTTAGGTACGAGAATTCACTTACTGGCCACTGATATAGAAAACCAGGTTCCCTGTCAAACTGTAGTAACCTTTAAAGCATCAAATTCATTTTTTCCAGCCTCAGATTTCCTTCCCTCTCTCCCTCCCTCCTTTCATCCACTCCTGCTTCTCTCCCTCCTTCCGTCCTGCTTCTGCTAGTGCTTAGGACTAGTTCTGGGTGCGGGAGATACAGCTGTGAACAAGTCTGCGTTCTCATTCAATTTGCAGTCTAGTGTGGCGAGACAGATAGTAATCAGACACAAAGTGAATAAAAAGATATCAGAAGCGAATCCATGCTCTGCAGACAAGTAAAACCTGGGGTTCTGCTGGAGAATGAGTGGTGTTCCCTTAGAGTGGATGGTTAGGGAGGTCCTCTCTCAGGAGGGGATAGTTACGCTGTGCCCTGGTTGTCATAGAAGGAATCATCATGTTAATATCTTTGGGAAGGACATTCTAGGTGGAGAGACCAGTGCAGAGACCCTAGGGCAGGAATCAGGTAACAGAAAGAAGACTGGGTGGCTGGAGTATGGTGAAAAGGTGGTGAAAAGATGAGCCCGGGGCAGCAAGCAAACGGTTTGTAGGCTACGGAAGAAGTATGGATGAAATAATCAAAACAATAATAATAGTAGCGGCCACTGTTTATTGATTCACTTTACTCTGTGCCAAGTACGCTGCTTGGCATATTACCATCTATGATCCAATTTAATTCTGGAAATTCTATGACATAAATATTGTCATCCCCATTTTTCAGATGAGGAAACTGAGGCTGCAGAGTCCATTTACTTAAGATCACGTATCTGTGAAGTGGAAACAAAGTGGGATTTTATTTGCACCCTGGTCAAGTGTGATGCAAAGCTGGTGCTCTCAACTACCATGCTGTAGGGAATCTGTACAGTTCTTAATTTTCACCTCCTGTCCCCTTTATCCCTCAAAAATTTTTCTTATTCAGTTATGCAGGTGCTGGGGCATAGCCAGAGAAGCCCATTATATTTCATTGAAACTGGTTTCCAGTCTTCTTTGTATTTTATTTCTCCCATTTGTCACTCTGGGCCCCTTCCTTGGTAACTCACATTGTCTTTATTGGCAAAGAATATAAACTTAGAATAAGACGAGGGTGTTACGCAGCTGCTTCCAAGCAATATCAGCCCCAGGACAGAGTTCCTGCTTGGTAATCACTGGTACTTCCAAATGAAGTACGCCAACAGTTGGGTAAAAAACCATTTCAGCCAGAACGCTTTTCAGATTTTCTAGTTTCACTAAAAATTAGTGGGTACTCCTTAAAACATGAGTACTAGGTAAGGGTCAGGATTGATAACGTTTAGAAAATGTTTTAAGAACTTTAATCCAGGAGCTGATATTTTGTATTTCAGAAATACATTCGTTATTTTAGGTACAATGTCCTGAAGATTTTCAACCGTCTTTAGTTTGGATATTCTTTGCAGGGGAAAAAAAAAAACCATATATATATATATATATATCCTTTTATTAAATACAGAATAGAAAAAATAATTTTATCTGACATTTGTCTCTAGGCATATAGCTGAGATGTCATTAGAATTACAATATATGAAATAAAGTTAATATGCTAGTCATGTGCTTTTAAATGGGCATATATTAGCAGTAGCACAAAGGCTCGTTTTGATTTCAGTAACTTTCCAGAATATCTGCCGTCTGATCCAGCACGAGACCCTTAGTGGTTGTGACACTCAGGTGAAGGCTCAGAGTGAGCCCGTGGCCTTAATCTGATGCCTGTTTGGACACTAACCCTGGGTGTGGTTGAGCCCCGCCGGAGTACAACCACAGCCCAGCCATCCTTGACCTGCCTCAAGCTTGACGGGCTAAAGGCGCCTGAGGGAAAGGGTCCGTGGTGGCCACAGGTGCAAACTGGATGTGTGTTCAGAAAGTGAGTGGCAGTGGCAGGCTGGTTTGCTGGGACGTATTGGAGCTTGCTTTGTAAATGCTTTATACTTACTCAGAATTAAATTAACAAAAGTTCTTTCATAAAATTGGGCAAAGATTACCAAAAAAAAACTTCATGAAACTGAAATGAATGTAACTTCTTGAATAGATGTAATTATTTTTGTATAGTTATCTCTTACCTTGCCCTTTGCAGTGCTTGGTCTGAGCATTCAGAGAAATACCCGTAGGCAGGACTTCGTGGACGTTGCAGTGACTGTCAGAAGCAGATGAACACTGCACATCTTTCACACATCTGCAGTTTCGCTTTTCTGGAATCTAGTAAAATGAGTCTTGTGCCATTAATTGCCAAGGCCTAATTTTAAAATCCAACCTTGTGTTTTGTTCAGTTGTTTGTGGATTGTGGATGTCAAGTGATACAACAGTGTATTGAAAAGTTCTTTGTTCACTCGGAACACACACATTCAGCTTCCCATGGAGTAACACTGCAGCCACATAACAGGGCTCTGTCATCAGCCTGTTAAATCCTCAGAGTAATTATGTGTGATGAATGCCGTAGTAGGATAGTAGTGACTTTAAAGATAAGCCAAAGAGAACAGACAAAAAGCACTCTCTGCTTACACCAAGGGGAGAATCAGCTGTGTCAGTGACCAGACAGCGGACCACTGGTGGTCTCTCATGATTGCTTCTCTGTGTATCTCTTTCTTCCTGCCTCTCTCCCCGCTGTCCCATTTTCTCTGCAGTCCTGTGCAGGGACTGGGTGCAAGATACTACTGATTGTATTTCAGAAACAGAACCTCTGCCCCTAATCTCTCGATTCCCCTCCTTTGACATTACTTTCTAAGAGAATGGTGTTGGATTACACAAACACACACACACATGCGTGCAAGCACACACAAATACATTTATTTCTAAACTCAGTAGTAATGAAATTCTGCATGTCGGAATATCATAGGAGGAATATCTGTATTGGTATTTCTGGAACATTGGCTTTTTATGTGAGTGCAATAAGATTCACTGCCAATATTTAATCTCTTCTTCCCACCCCTCCCTCCCCACGTAACTCTGCATTTATCAAAAATAAATGCCCAAATCAGTGGAGTGTTTCTGTAACGGGTAGGAATTACCTTAGACTTACTACCCATAACCCACAGGCTTATCATCATTTTTTAGCACATAAACCAATTGTTCCTGCATTGAGCTGTGAGTTTTCCTTGTTATTTGATGAATAGATCACTTGAACGACTATTAGAAATATTGCATTTGGAATTGAACAAGCAAAGGGTTAAAACTGTCTGCTGGTTTTCTTATTTTTAATTCTGTTTTATGAGTGTGTTCATAGCAGTCCCACGTACCTTGTTTCACAAAGATATTTTGTTTTTTAAGTCAGCATTTTTGGCAGTTTAAGAAGCATGATTTTTATGCTCTGTGTTTAAGATAATTGACAACTTCAGCTTTCAAATATTTGTCAGGCCTAATATGTCTGTGCTCCACACTCCTTTGGCAACAGGCTGAGAGACTTTGCCTGTAAATTTTCTTCGGTTTTCTGCACTGTCAAATTATATTTTATTGTGTCTATATTGAGTCCAAGGGAATTGGAGATACGAGTAGTTTACCACAGTCTGTGTCCCACTCTTCTCAGCCACTTTGTTAGTATTAGGAAATTTGGCTTGTATACTTTGACTCAGGTATTTAGGTGTTTCTCTGATGTGATATAAAGTGTGGACAAAGTTGATGCTGCTTATACTCAGTGCATTTTTGAGAAATACAGCAACAGATTTCTCTACAATATCCTTGGGTTTGTTTTTCTTTAAAAATTTTATAGATGGGAAGTCATATGGTATAGTATAATGTGGTACACAGATTGAGGTTTGAATTCCAGATCTTTTTGCTTCGTAAACTTGGGCAGGGCATCTAACTCTCTGAGCCTTTGCATCCTTTTTTTAAAGCGTGAATGATACACTTCCCTCACTGAGCTGTAAGAATGAAAAACAGGGTTATGGAAAACATCCAACACTGTGTCTGGTGCCTTTCTTTAGCCCTGAAGTCCCAGCTCTCCTTAATGGCGGGCATCAGTCAAAAGTCTGGTCCTCTGACACACAGAAATGGTTTTTCAATCACAGCACGTTGTTAGGTTGTTTTTTTTTTTTTTTTTTTTTTGCGGTACGCGGGCCTCTCACTGTTGTGGCCTCTCCCGCTGCGGAGCACAGGCTCCGGACGCGCAGGCTCAGTGGCCATGGCTCACGGGCCCAGCTGCTCCGTGGCATGTGGGATCTTCCCGGACCAGGGCATGAACCCGTGTCCCCTGCATCGGCAGGCGGACTCTCAACCACTGTGCCACCAGGGAAGCCCATGTTGTTAGTTTTTACCAGCTAGCAGGAAGTCTGGGTCCTGGCAGATGGTTATGCAGAGTTACGACTTTTTCAGCTGGTTTTCCCCTGTAAAATTCTGTTCAGGACTTTCCTCAAGGATTCTAAACGTCAGTAATAGTTGAAAGGCAGCGGAGGCGTTGAGAGCCGTGCAGGCTGTCGGCTGGCTGGCAGTCTCAATAACAGGCCATTCACTGAGGTGGGGAGCAGAGGAGGAACATGAAGCAGGTCTGAGTGAGACTGAGGTGGCTTTTAGCTTTACTTAGAAACACTTCTAGTTCCCAATATTACTCATTTTAGGTATTTGTAAATTTGCGTGATCTGTCATTTGGAGACACCCTTTTATCCCCGACTCCAGTATAGATCACGATAACAGAAATTCATGGCAGTGCTGATGCCACTCAGAAGAACTGACTGTTTATTGAGTTTTCCATACCTGGTGCCATGTTAAAGTCTTAGCGTCTTTAATGACACTTTTCTCCATGAAGATCATCTTAGTAAGAATCTGAATGTATGTTTGTTTTAAAAAATGAATAAAGACAGTAACTTGAGTATAAAACAGGGTCACTTAGAAGTTTTATATCAGCTGCCTGAAGGTGGTACCAAAAAGTAAAAGCCAGTGTTAGTCTGTCCAAGGTCATGCCGTTCATAAAGATTTGGCAATGTAGAGAACAGTATAGAGATTCCTTAAGAAACTAAAAGTAGAGCTACCATATAACCCAGCAATCCCACTCCTGGGCGTATATGCAGCGAAAACCATGGTTCGAAAGGATACGTGCACCCCAATGTTCGCTGCAGCACAGTTTACAGTAGCCAAGACATGGAAGCAACCTAAACGTCCATCGACAGAGGCATGGATAAAGAAGATGTGGCACATATATACAGTGGAATACTACTCAGCCATAAAAAGGAACGAAATAATGCCACTTGCAGCAGCATGGGTGGACCTGGAGGTTATCATACTAAGTGAAGTAAGTCAGACAGAGAAAGACAAATATCACATGATTCGCTATATGCAGAATCTAAAAACAAAAAAAATGATACAAATGAACTTATTTACAAAACAGAAACAGACTCACAGACTTACAGAACAAATTTAGGATTACCGGGGGGAAGGCCAGGGGGGAGGAATAGTTAGGGAGTTTGGGATTGACATGTACACACTGCTCTATTTAAAATAGATAACCGACAAGGACCTGCTGTATAGCACAGGGAACGCTGCTTAACATTCTGTAATAACCTAAATAGGAAAAGAATTTGGAAAAGAATGGATATATGTATGTGTATAACTGAATCACCTTGCTGTACACCTGAAACTAACACAACATTGTTAATCAACTATGCTCCAATATAAAAATAAAAATTAAAAAGAAAGATTTGCCAATGTGTTTTCCAGTTTTCTTCTTCCGTCTTTTGCTGCCTGCCTTTTTTGATTCCCTTTTTGTTTCTTCCTTTTTTCGTAGAAATGATGCAGCATACTGCAAAGGGCAGGTCAGGCCCTAGGTTCAGATCCTGGCTCTGTCACTTACTACTTGTCTGATCTCAGAATGCTCTGTTTAACTCTCTGAGCAAGCTTCCATTTCCATATCTGTTAAAATGGAGAGAACAATGCCTAATTTATGAGGTTATTGGGAAAAATGAGAAAACAGTTTTCAAGGGCACATTTAGTAAGCAGGAGTTTTTTATATTGTTATCATTAGGCATCCAGTTGAAACTACAGAGTAACAAATTTGATGATTTGTAAAAGAGCTCAAACAAATTTGATGATCTATGGGTTGCTAAATAAAAGATTTTGGTTAAAGAGGAGATTGAAACTAACAGTTAAAATGAGTTTCCTAAAAATTATCCCCGAGGTTATCCGTGCTAACGCTGTCTTCCGAGACCATGATAATTGAGTTGACTGTAAGAAAGAGGGGCTGACGAAGCAGTTCTCCTGCTAACTTAAAGAAAATGTGTGTGCCCAGAGGCAGGCGTGTCCAGCCTAGTTAGACAAAGTACTTTAAAATCCAGCCAGCAGTACTTGAGACTTCCCTGGTGATGAATTGCCTGCCAAAGTCTGCCACCGAGCATTCAGTTTAATTCACTTATCCGTCTTGGCATATAGCTTCCTTATAAAGCCAGGGCCCTCACAGGCGGAGAAAGGTCGGCCGGAAAGCCCAGTCCAAATCTTAAAGCGACCATACTTAGTGATATTTTGAATTCATGGGCTGTTTTCTTCCCAAACTCCCCAATTGTTTTGGACACATATAGTTCTTCAGTTTCACGTGCTAAAGACATTCTCCAAAGGATGTCGTCAGGATGGCATATTCTTTCTTTTTCTCACGAGAGCCCTGACTTTCAGAACGGCCCAGAAAAGAGGACTTGCCACTATGCAAGTGGATGTCAAGCCCCTTCATACCCTCCTTCTCTCCCTCCCTCCTGGAGCCTGTATCCAAAACTAACCTGTCCTGTTTCTTCTCTTCTTGTTTGGGAAGGAAGTTTAAAGCTCCAGGTGAGATCTGAGACAACTTGGCATCATGGAATCAGCCCTAGTTGTCTACATGTCTGTTCTTTGGTTCTGTGACCATAGCTAGGATCTCAGTGTCCACAGATGTCAAATTATGTCTTAACATTTTGATGTCTTGATTAGCTGGAGGGTTCTTTTTGTAAAATTTTAAACTTGTAATTGTGAAAATGTCCAAACATACACAAAAGTAGGGAGTGAAACCCCAGGTGCCTAGCAGCTTCCGCTACCATCAACATTTGCTGGACTATTTCATCTCTCTCTCCTGCACTTCTCCCACTTTTTATGGTTTGGGGTTTTTTTGTGTGTGGAGTATTTTGAAGAAAATGCCGGTCGGCGTTTGATTACACTCCTAAGTTTCATTATACATCCCACGGAAAACCGAAAACATTCAAGTCTTTTGCCTATGCCTCTCTTCTCTCCCCCCACCCAACCCCAGGAAAGAATTACCAATAGTACAGAAATGTAAACATTTCTGTTTTCCAAAGATTTCTGATTTTATAATCTTGCTTCAGCAATTCTTTCTTTCGTTCGTTCTTTCTTTCATCCGCCCTTCCTTCCTTCCTTCCTTCCATCCTTCCTTTTTTCCTTCCTTCCTTCCTTCCTTCCTTCCTTCCTTCCTTCCTTCCTCCCTCCCTCCCTCCCTCCCTTCCTTCCTTCCTTCTCTTATGCATGCGGGATCTAGTTCCCTGACCAGGGATCGAACCTGGGCCCCCTGCCTTGGGAATGCAGAGTCTTAACCACTGGACCATCAGGGAAGTCCCAGCAATTTTTTTGTGTGTGGTTTTTTTGGGGTTTTTTTTTGCGGTACGCGGGCCTCTCACTGTTGCGGCCTCTCCCGTTGTGGAGCACAGGCTCCAGAAGCGCAGGCTTAGCGGCCACGGCTCACGGGCCCAGCCGCTCCGCGGCATGTGGGATCTTCCCAGACCGGGGCACGAACCCGTGTCCCCTGCATAGGCAGGCGGACTCTCAACCACTGTGCCACCAGGGAAGCCCCCCAGCAATTTTTAATGTGAAGTTTATAGAACCCTGGGTGGGTATGGGAACCTTTAGAAATTAATACAGCTGTTTGTATGTTTGTGTATTTGTAGTTTGGTTTGGTTTGGTCTGGTGAGGAGATCAAGTGATATCTTTTATTAAAGTTTTGAAGGAGTCCCTGGCTGGGAGATTTTGAGCCTGGGTAGAGAATGTATAGATAAGGTCTCACCTGATCCTGAGGCCTTGCGTAAGTGGAAGCACTCTTTGTACAGTCGAACCTTGAGAAAGAATCTATTAAAATACACCAGCACAGCATGATGGTGTCTTTGTACCATAACACTGAGCTAATTCTGCTTACAATTGCGTATTTAGTGAGGCAGAGCCGTTTAGGAAACAACTATAAATAAATGCTTCCACACACTTTTGGGAAAGGGTTATCTAAAGCTAGATAGGAGATATATTTGTGGCCTCAAGATCGAGTTATCAGTCTCCTCCAGTGTCTGTAAAGAAATACAGCTTTTCTCTTTCTTTGTACTAATAAAATGTTTTCAAGAGAAGGCCATTTAGGGCTTCCCTGGTGGCGCAGTGGTGGAGAGTCCACCTGCCGATGCAGGGGACACGGGTTCGTGCCCCGGTCCGGGAAGATCCCACATGCTGCAGAGCGGCTGGGCCCGTGAGCCATGGCCGCTGAGCCTGCGCGTCCGGAGCCTGTGCTCCGCAGTGGGAGAGGCTGCAACAGTGAGAGGCCTGCGTACCGCAAAAAAAAAAAAAAGAGAGAGAAAGAGAAGGCCATTTAGTATTGATTTGGGTTAGATACCTTATTTGTCAAAAAATAGATATAATTTATTTGAAAAATCATTCCATCTGGGTCACACTGGACATCTAAATCTTTAAATAATACACATGCTGCTCCTTTGGTCCTGCAGCATTCTCTCCTAGCCGGGATAGATGTGAGTTTAAAGCTGGTAAGTGTGCCAGCGCTGGGTAAGGCATTAGCTCTTTCGAAGTGTATCACTCTGTTGGCCTCTTGCAGGTCCTAAGTCTTTATGGTAAGATATACAGAACCTGAATTAGAAATGAACTTTTCCCAGTTTAACACCAGAGTTGGAAATTGGGAGCAGAGTTTTGATGACAGTGAAAGCTGCTCACCGAAGCAGAACCCAGCTGGGCCTCACGACCTATATCTAAGAGTCACAGTTCACAGAAACTCCCCAAGTTTTGCCAATACTTTTGTTTCATTTTCTTTTCCTTCAGGAATACACTTGTTACTTGGACTATGCTTGTCAGTTTTTGTGGTTTTGCTTTACTTAGATGTAATATCAATGCATAAGGTTATCCTAGCCCATGATGGATTTCCCTCAGGGATTATAAATTATGCTATCAGAAATCAGTACTGGTTTTTGCATGACTCAGAGAACAGGCTGCTGTATATGGGGCAGTGCTTCGTTTCTACTTTTGCAGGAAATTATTAGATCTGAGTAGCCACAGTACCCAAAGCAGATGAGTGTAGCTAGATGACTGTGAAAGGGGCAGCGTACCACGTGTCTACTGCACCTTTAAATATTCAACGCAACATCAGTAATGCAGGAAAGCTCCAAAGGGAGAGTTACACAGGTTGACTGTTAGAAAACAAGTATTGGATCACAGAATGAGAGATTTCTGTGGCTGTGACAGAATGCCAAACCAAGATCAATGTGTGTACAAAACAATCAAGTATTAGTAAGATGTACATAGAATAGAAGAACCCTTGGGTAGCATTTTCTAGAAGTAGCCTTATGGCTGCTCCCTGATGAACATGCTCTTACATGGGGAGGAGGTGAAAAGACAATACAGTTCACCCATGAACAGCACAGGGTCCACTTAAACGCGGATTTGTTTTCGATAGTAAATACTGCAGTACTGTGTGATCTGCTCTTGACTGAATCTGTAGAGGTGGAACCGTGTATATGGAGGGCCAGCTGGAAGTTATACATGGATTTCTGACTGTGCAGCGGGTCATCACCCCTAACCCCTGTGTTGTTCAGGGGTCATTTGTATGTTGTCATTCCTTCTAGTGAAATCTTATCTTCCAAATGCTTTCCCTCTAACTTTGTAAGGCAACTGGGAAAAATGGATGCCGTAAAACTATTTATTTTGAACTCTTTCTGCTGTAACTGATAGATGTTCCTCTTTTCTAGGCTCTGTTAATTTCTTAGGGCGGCTGTAACAAATCACCACAAATTCAGTGGCTTAAAAACAAAAGGAATTTATTCTCTCACAGTCTCAGAGGCTAGAAGTCTGAAATCGAGGCGTCAGCAGGGCCGTGCTTCCTTTGAAAGGCCTAGAGAAGAATCCTTTCCTGCCTCTTCCTAGCCTCTGGAGGCCCCCAGCGGTCCTTGGAGTTCCGTGGCCCTCCTTGGCTTTCGAGCTGCATGCATCACTCCAATCTCTGCTTCCATTGTCACGTGGCCTTCTTGCCGGCGCGTGTCTCCTCTGTCTCTGTACCCAAGTCTCCCTCCCCTTTCTCTTATAAAGATACCACTCATGGGATTCAGGGCCCACTCTAATTACCTGATCTTAACTTAATTACATCTACAAAGACCCTATTTTAAAATAAGATCACATTCACAAGTTCCAGGGCTTAGAACTTGAACATCTCTTTCTCAGGGAGACAAGTTAACTCAATAGAGGGGCCATAATCAGCGATAAGCAGAAGGGCTGGTTTCCAGTGTTAGATTCAGAGTTACGGTTTTATTTCTTCTTGGTTTTATGATAAAATTGTTAATCGCAGAGTTAAAAAGTGGAGATCAGTCTTCTGACGTAATGGGAACTTGTGTTAAGTGAGAGATGATTTTACTTTGTACAGAATGTTTAGTTTGGTTAAAATTTTCTGTTTTTATTTTCTCTCGATAGTGTTTAAACAACAGTTCTAACCTTTAGGATATGATTTCTTGATCTTTCCTTTGATTTTTTGTTGCTCACATACTTGACACAGATTTCCAGAAACAGATGTCAAGAGAGTAAATACAGGGTGGGAACTAACTGGCCGTGAACTCCGTTGTTTAGCACACACACAAAGGAGCGAGGCGCCTGTGTTATGAATGCTTTAATAAGCCCTCCGGTTTCTTATGGAGATTAAGGTTGAGGAATACTATTAATTATGCAGTGTATAGTACTTTCAGTTTTTCTTTCTTACTAATTCTACCCTTACAATAGCCCTGTGAAGTTAGAATATGTATTATATCTACTTAAACGATGGGAGAACTGAAGTGTATAGGGTTAATATGAATCCCGTCCAGTGCCCCAAGTGGCGGTATGTGTAGATAGCATAAAAGAACAGATCACGTGTCCCCTGCTCTCAAGGCATTTAGATCTAGTGCGGGGTGCAAACAAGCAACAAGCAATTATACTTAATGTAATGTCAGTGCTAGAGGTCTCTATAGGCTGCTTTGGTAGCAAATGGGTGAGCTGTGACAGAAAAGGAATGACAGTTCTTAAGGAAAAACACAGAATGAACACAGACCATTCCTTCCTTCTGTTTTCCCTTTTTTTTTTCTCTTTCTCACCCCTCTTCCCCCCCTGGAACTGGCATACAGTTTCTAAGTTTTAAAAAGTTTGGTGAACAAATGAAAGAGAATGATCATTGTAGAATAAGGTGCTCTGAAGGATCAAGTGCAGATATATCACATCGCAGAGCAGAAACTCAGGGCAAACTGTCTGCTCTAGTCCAGGGAAATCCAGGAATCAGGCGGCAAACTGTCTCCTGCAGCTGAAGCCCTGGAAGAAGCCATCTCAGCTTCTAAACTACATGTGGCAGTTAAGGTCATCATGGCCCAGAGCATCCCCTGAGGTTGGGAGGACGGGGTCCAGCAGCTTCTGTTCTAAATGCACGTAACCTGCTGGTCTCCGATCCGTGTCTCCTGGGGGAGAGGCAAGCCTTCCCTTCTAGCCCTGCTCTTTTGTTTCTTGAGGAGGAGAGTGAAGCTCCACTCCTGCTTTCTCCCTTGGAGGTTGAGGATAATTCTGGGCTTCACCTGCATGTCTGTTGGTTATTGAGGGCGTCCTGTGAAGAGTCAGGAGGAAAAAGGGATTGAGGTCAAATTTGTATATGCTAAATTCAATTAAATACTTCAATATTACAACTTAGAAGT
The DNA here is from genome assembly GCF_949987515.2 of Delphinus delphis. Taxonomy (NCBI): domain Eukaryota; kingdom Metazoa; phylum Chordata; class Mammalia; order Artiodactyla; family Delphinidae; genus Delphinus; species Delphinus delphis. The sequence continues at coordinate 140,415,666 of NC_082686.1, forward strand.
ACTCCAGTAGTTTCTTCTATAGTAGTGTCTCAAAAGAATGCCAGAAATGTCCCAGCTGTCTATTTAACAGTTCTGTCATTTTTGGCAAGTTACTTAAGTTCTCTGGGTTACATTTCCTTGCACCAGAAGACTGAGGTAAAGAGTGTGAAAATTAAGTACTTAGTGCAGTGCATGCAGCCTTCCAAGGAGTCAGTGAACTAATGTTGTTGTTATAATTATATGCATAATTTTGTTTTCAGCAGTTTATGAAAATCTTTAATGCATCATTGCTAACTATGCATTATTAAGATTAATAATTCTAATTGGAACGAAAGTGAAATCACGGTTGCTTGTCTGTGTGTATATTGATCATAAAATTGTGCCAACAGCACGTTTAGATGACAGTATGAACCTCATATGTAGCTAACTTGTGTTCACCGAAGTGTCAAGCCCCCCCAGAGATGATGCAGAATTACCAATGATTATAATCACATATTTAATTCAATAGAATAACTTAATGTATTAAGTTAACTTAATGTAAATGTTGGGCTTTCTTAATAAAATGCATTGCAGTTGTTTATAATCTCCATTTTCACTATCTTAAAATTTATTTGCTGTGTTTTTAAAGAAAAGATTGTTGTTCATGTTAAAAATCCTTTGACTTATAAAGGACCTTATTTGTACACTAGATCATTTTGGAAGGATATAATTTCACTTAGTAGTAGTAGCAGCAGCCAGACTAAAGTGGTTTCAGAGAGCTTTCAAAGGCACAATGCTCTTAGCTGATGGTTCTTGCTAGATGTTATTGACAAGCTTAAAGTATTTAACCGCTCTGTGCGAAATTAGAGGTACACTATTAGTAGAATTCCTACTGGTTGAACAGTAAATTCAGACAGGAAGATTGGAATGTCAGTTCCTCAAGATGTTTGGAAAATGCAGTTCAACTAAGTTAAATTTGGACACCTGACTGTTTCTACCATAGGTAAGAGTCCAGAGACAATTCTTTCTCCCTCGTACCTTTACTCAGGTACGCTTACAATGTGATGCAGTGATCTCAAGATGCGGTTCAGGACCCCAGCATCAGCATCACCTGGGAACTTGTTAGACATATACAACCTCCAACCCCTCCCCATACTTACAGAATCAGAAACTCTGGCCTGGGAGCTCAGAAACCTGTGTTTTAACAAGCCTTCCAGGTAATTCTGATGCAGCTGAAACTTGAGTATCATTGCTTTTTATCACATTGGCTCTTGGCAATTTGATGGAAATTTTAAGGAGAAACTGACAAACTAGAGAAAGTATTGCATCGTAGACAGGGAATCAAGATGCTTATTGAAAAGATAATTTAAACTTCAGCTCATCATGTGGTTAACATTAGGCAAAAATTTCCCTTTAGCTTTGTAATAGAAACAAATGATAAGTGTTTCAAGCCATTAATAAGAAATTCATATCATATTGATTTCTGCAGTAGTATGGCTAATATCCCTTTGATTGTAACTTTTCCTAATGATGTTTTAACTATACACCCTCAGGAAAGAGATTGGAAGTATTAAATTTCAAGTTCCAACTGTAGTTGTTAAGATCGGTCCAGCCTTAATCGTTTGGTACCTCCCCTTGCCCTGCCTCCCAAAGAGTCTAAACGACTTTATTTCCCTCAACTTCTAACGCTCCTTCTTCACCTTTTGGTGAAAGAGATTCAGTTACCTCTGTCTGGAAGCATCCTTCCCCCGCCCCCACCTACTCATTCTTTAGGTTTTAGCTTAGACATTTCTTGAAGTAAACCTCCCTTAGCTTCTCTGTGTTCCCACAGATCCTGTGCCTAGCACTAGGAAGTGCTTGCTTGTGTATTGCTCTGTAGCCCTTCACGCACTATACAGACACACCTCGGAGGTAATTCGGGTTGGGTTCCAGACCACCTCAGTAAAGCCAACATCACAATCAAGTGAGACGCGTGAATTTTTTTTGTTTCCCAGTGTGTATAAAGTTATGTTTACACTATACTGGAGTCTGCTAGGTATGCAGCAGTGTTATATCTTTAAAAACAATGTACATGCCTAATTTTAAAGTGCCGTAAAGTTTTTTATTGCTAAAAAAACGCTAACCATCATCTGAGCCTTCAGTGAGTCGTCATCTTCTTTGCTGCTGGAGGGTCTCGCCTTGGCGTTGATGGCTGCTGACTGATGAGGGTCGTGGTTGCTGAGGGCTGGGGGGCCGTGACAATTACTTAAAATAAGACAGCAGTGAGGTTTGCTGCATCAACTGACGCTTCCCTTTATGAACGACGTCTCTGCAGCGTGCAGTGCTGTTTGACAGTATTTTACCCACATTAGAACTTCTTTCAAAATTGGAGTCAGCCCTCTCTAACCCTGCCGCTGCCTTATCAACTAAGTTTATGTTATACTCTAGATCCTTTGTCATTTCAACAGCCTTCACAGCATCTTCACCCAGAGTAGGCTCCATCTCAAGAAACCGCTTTCACTGCTCACCCATAAGAAGCAGCAGCTCCTTATACATTCAGGTTTTCTCGTGAGATTGCAGCAATTCAGTCACATCTTCAGCCTCCACTTCTAATTCTAGTTCTCTTGCTGTTTCCACCACATCTACAGTTACTACCTCCACTGAAGTCTTGAACCCCTTCAAGTCATCCATGAGGGTTAGAATCAGCTGCTTCCAAGCTCCTCTGAATGTTGATATTTTGACCTCTTCCCATAAATCACGAATGTTCTTAATGGCATCTAGAATGGTGAATCCTTTCCAGAAGGTTTCAGTTGACTTTGCCCAGATGCATCAGAGGAATCACTGTCTATGGCAGCTATAGCCTTATGAGATGTATTTCTTTAATAATAAAACTTGAAAGTCACAACTACTCCTTGATCCATGGGCTCCAGAATGGAATTTGTATTAGCAGGCATGAACACAGCATGAGTCTATTTATTTATTTGTTTGTTTGTTTGTTTGTTTATTTTGGCTGCATTGGGTCTTCGTTGCTGTGCACGGGCTTTCTCTAGTTGCAGCGAGCGGGGGCTACTCTTCGTTGCGATGCGTGGGCTTCTCATTGCGGTGGCTTCTCTTGTTGCATTCCACGGACTCTAGGCACGTGGGCTTCAGTAGTTGTGGCACGTGGGCCCAGTAGTTGTGTCTCACAGGCTCTAGAGCGCAGGCTCAGTAGTTGTGGCGCACGGGCTTAGTTGCTCCGCGGCATGTGGGATCTTCCTGGACCAGGGCTCGAACCTGTGTCCCCTGCATTGGCAGGCAGATTCTTAACCACTGCACCACCAGGGAAGTCCCACAACAGGAGTCTTGTACATCTCCATCAGAGCTCTTGGGTGACCAGGTGCATTGCCAATGAGTTGTATTTTGAAAGGAATCTTTTTTTCTGAGCAATGTCTCAACAGTGGGCTTAAAATATTCAGGAAACCATGTTGTGAACAGATATATGTGCTGTCATCCAGGCTTTGTTGTTCCATTTCTAGAGCACAGGCAGAGTAGATTTAGCATCATTCTTAAGGGTTCTGGAATGGTAAATGAGCATTGGCTTCCACTTAAAGTTACCAGCTGCTTTAGCCCCTAACAAGGGAATCAGCCTGTCCTTTGAAGCTTTGAAGCCAGGCACTGACTTCTCCTCTCTAGCTATGAAAATCGTAGGTGGCATTTTATTTAAATGTAAGGCTGTCTCATCTACATTGAAATATCTGTTGCTTAGTGTAACCACCTTCATGAATTATCTTTAGGTAGGTCTTCTGGATAACTTGCTACAGCATCTCCATCAACATATGCTGCTTCACTTTGCACGTCTTTGTTACGGAGACGGCTTCTTTCCTTCAACCTCATGAACCAACCTCTGCTAGCATCAGGCTTTTCTTATGCAGCTTCCTCACCTCCCACCGATTACAGATCACTATAACAAACAAAATAATAATGAGGACATTTGGAATATCATGAGAATTACCAAAATGTGACACAGAGACATGAAGTGAGCAAATGCTGTTTGAAAAATGCTGCCGATAGACTGGCTCAGGGCCAGGGGATCAGTATATTGACTGTCAAGGAAGGTCCTCAAGTACAGCATTGTCCTCAGCTTCTAAAGGCTATTAGCTATATGTTATCACGTATTTTCCAAGTTCAGTTTCATAGTGGGGATTTCCTTTTATCATGTTTGGCAAAAGATAGGCGTTCAATGAGTCAGTGTCAGTAGCTCAAGAAATAGTATATTAGCCTTAAAAAAAAAAAGCTGCATCCAGGTGTACGTCCCAAATTGACAGGTGAATTCAGTCATCACCTCATTATGTTACGGTTAAAGCTGATCTAAAGGTACCTGTTCTTACAAGTTATGGTTATTTGATATATTTTTTTAAAATAGTCCTATAGGAATTTGGCGTTTAGTCTTGGAAGGAAAGTAATTAACCTCTGCTGCTGTTATACCATAAATTTGGTTTCATTTATGTTTTAAACCTGAACTATTTTAAATTAACCATAGTGACTACTAAGCAGAACCAGAAAACCCAAATATCCATATTTGGTCAGTCAGATTGGCAGAGATTAAAAAGATGTAACTCGGCTTGTCAAGGATGTGGGGATACAGGCAGCACTGTGTGCTGCTGGTGACGCTGTAAATTGGCACAGTCCTTCCAGCTGGCAGTTCAGCAGTGTGTGTCCTGTGACTGTGAAATTACAAAGACAGTAACTGGACAGGTGCTCCGAGGTATTTGTCCATGGCTCCTCACGTAGCATTTTGTGTAATAGTACCCTAAATTTCTAGCAGTGAGAGCTTAATGAGGTAAGTTGTGGTATATCTATTGAACAGAATGAATAGGCAGCCATTAAAATGTTGATTGATATATATTATACATATTTATGTGTATATATAAATATGGAAAGACTTGCTTATGTTAAGTAAAAGGACAGAACTACATAGCTGTAGTCACTTAAGCAAAGGAAAACTTTCAGAAGGAAATACACCAAAATAACAGACATTTCTGGGGAAGTAATTGTGTGGAATAGTGTAAAACTCAAATATCTTGAATTCGTGTGTTTTCCACACAGACTTCTAGTATAGTGGTTCTCAAACTGTAGTAACTCAGTAACTTCTCAAACGTCTTGTTAAATATGTAAATTGCCTCAACCCCAGAGAATCTAATTTAGTGTGAGTCTGAAAACCACACTTTCAGCAACACTGCTGAATTTATTTTTTATAGTTTCTATTCCTTCTCCCTAACATCTATACGTAGTACTACTAGAAAATTATTTTAATAGCACTAGTCTTACATGTGGTTGTGTGTTTAACTTTAAAAAATGCTCATGTACATAAGACCTAGCCTCAGAGAATGCTAGGGCTCCCTGGATGCCTTAGGAATACCACAACGCATGAAATGTTTTCTGCCAAACAGATTTAAGCTGCTAGGAACTCCATTATGGTGTTTAGGTTCCTTTGAATAAAGAGGGTTTTTTAATCCAAAAAAAGGGGGGGGGTGGTGTTGAAAACAAGAGAGTAATAAGCAACAGATAAAGTGGAATATACATTGTTTAATTCCACGAGAAGATAAAACTGATTTTCAAAGTAATATCTCATTTTAATAGTCCACATTTTAATGTTATAAAGGATGCATCTGTTTCGTGTTGTAAAACAAGTATTAAACTCTGACTTGACAAATTGGAAGCTATTTAGGACTCAGACTTATTACATTTCCCATTGAGATTAGGTTTTCTTTTTTCCTTCACAGAATAAAGCTTTTCCTGACTCTTAATAGGATATTTCCTTCCATTCTCTTTTTTTGTCTTTGCTATGCCAATTTTTAGTTTACTACAGCATCTGACCTCTGTGGTTTGAAAAACGGAATTTATGTAAAATTGTATTCGAATATAGTAAAATCATTCACTGAAGTGAAACTGAGATAATTTTAGGAACTACGAAATTATTTGATAAAGATCTTTTTCTATAATTTAAAACATGTCACAAAGAAGTTAAATGTTTCATGAAATAATACAGATTTGTGTATTATATGAGAATTATATGGACCTTTCTGTTGCAAACCCATCCAAGCCAATTTGATTATTCATATCTTTTCAGGTTCTTTTGGTAATTGTCACAGCCTTGCTTCAGGTGAACGGAGATCTCAGACCAAATTTTGCCACACGTACACCTTTGTTATCACACAGACACAAAAAAGATCATAGAACCCTTTTTCATAGGCAAGTAAATTCCCTGCTTTGTCCTTTTAAACATGCTCGGACAAGCACTAAGGCAAGAAAATATTCTGATGGTAGGATTAGCTAACTTTCTAGTTTGATTAGGCATCAGAATCTTCTACTAATTTGGGAAGGGTGTTTGGTGCAGGAACAAGGCCTGAAGGCGGTCATGACCTTGCATGCAACTCAAAAGGAATTAGATTACGGGACTTGCCCGAGAACCCACTCCATTCACGCAGAGGTGGAGGAGCCTGGATGCTACTTCTGGCCAGTCACTTATTCTGAACGCTATTTATTTCCCCAATAAAATCTGTTGCTGACCTCTTTGGTGCTCACAGATGCAGCCTCCATTGGAGGTACAGGTAAACACATGGCATCCATCTGCCTCTGGAGTGAAAATCTTGAAGAGAGTCTTTGGCCAAGCTAACTAACCACTCTCAGAGTGGTCATTCTTGACTAGGCCCCTTGCATGTTAACTTGCATATGTAGAGATACAGCATATGATCTATACTGATATTTTTTCAAGTCTCAGCGATGATCAATTAGTGGTTTGTGAAAAATCAGTGGGACCAACATCTCGTGCTTTAGTGTAATTTGGAAGGGGATGGGATAGATGTACATTGCTTGTAGTAAGTATTATTTTGTGAACCTTTTCTTTCTGTTATATATGTGTATATCATTGGGTCGTGATATAAGATGTATATCCCGCTGTCACAGACACAGATAAAAATGTTTGAAATCAGCAGTTAGTATTTTAAAGTAAATTACAGATGAGGTACAACCATAACTTTAGTCAATCCTAGATTTGTAACAGAATAGAATTTACTGGCTTCTTGAGGGTTATCTTAGTAACTGAAACATCTAAGCCTTTCCCATATTTCCAAAGTTCCGTTACTCTTATGCGGAGCTGGCAGCCAAGATACTAACTGAAAAAGAAAAAAGTGTTGTTTGTTGAAAAGCAGGTTTTATGCTAGGCATTCTGTCAACCACTGAATGTTTTCTGGAGGTGTTAAAAATCACTGTTATGATAGATCTTTCATGTTAGCACGTAGACAGACTCCCTGAATCTTCAGAACAACAGTAGAAGGAGATGTGATGCGATGTGATGATTACAGAGGTAATGAGCCTCAGTGCCAGATTTAGCAGTATTTAAGTCATGCTGTTACTTTGCAAATGATACTTTAATACGGTTAAAATTCCCTTGACGGTAAGGATGTTAGATTAAAGACCTTGTTCTAGTCTTCCTGATTTTGTCTTTCACAGACGTTACTTTTCAAATGTGCCCATCGTAACCCTTGAGCTGTACCGTCTCTGGCTATGCAGATGCTGCAAATGTAAAGAAGAGCTACCACTCCTTCACCCCCAGAATGAGCTCTTTTCGTTGTTCTATCTGTATCGTGATGGGTTTCTCTTACCAGATCCCCCTGAGAGCCAGCATGGCAACGACAGGAGTGGAAGCCACTTAGGACTTGAAATAGCACAGGGAGGTGCCTTCTCAGAATCACCGGAGCAGCTGTAGGTGTTGCTCGAGGATTTGTGTTTCGTCTTGCAGGGGCTTTGCAGAGGGTATTCCCACTCACCTGCTCTGCAGGGTCTTGAGAGAGACCTGAACTAGACCGTGAGCCTTTTCCTTCACATTGCGGTCTTTGTGCCGGCAGATAGAAGGAGCCGAATGCATACTTGCCAAGTGAATGAAGGGGTCATTGATTTCACTGATGTCATCTTCTCTGGAGGCCTGGTCAGCCGATTTGGATTGCACGGCACCTAGCCCTCTGCCCACTCCTGCTCAGGGCTGCCGAACCCTGAAGACTCTGCTTCACTCCTCAGCTAATCGGTTTCAAAACCAGCAGTCACACTTGCATGGATGCCGATAAAAGGCCAGCTGGTAGGCTGCTAAGTCTCGGCTTGTAGACACAAGAACGAATAAACAAAATACTTCTTATTTTAACATCCTTATACTTCATACTTTATTGGAGTATAATTGCCTTACAATGGTGTGTTAGTTTCTGCTGTATAACAAAGTGAATCAGCTATACATATACATAGATCCCCATATCCCCTCCCTCTTGCGTCTCCCTCCCACCCTCCCTATCCCACCCCTCTAGGTGGTCACAAAGCACCGAGCTGATCTCCCTGTGCTATGCAGCTGCTTCCCACTAGCTATCTGTTTTACCTTTGGTAGTGTATATATGTCCATGCCACTCTCTCACTTTGTCCCAGCTTACCCTTCCCCCTCCCCATGTCCTCAAGTCCATTCTCTATGTCTGCATCTTTACTCCTGTCCTGCCCCTAGGTTCATAGTCAGAAAGAGAAAAACAAATACCGTACCGTACGCTAACACATATATATGGAATCTAAAAAAAAAAAAGAGTGGTTCTGATGAACAAAATACTTTGGAGGCATTTGGGAGGTGACAGATGCTTGAAGGAAGGAGTCCATGATGAAACATTAGAACAAGTGGCCCTCATCTACTGTAGAATTTAAGATTTTCTAACAGAAATTATTATTTATGTTAGTTTCAGTTGTCCACTGAATGTGAGCTTGTTGACTGCTTGAGATGCGACTGTTCACACGTATTTTTAATCACTCATTAATTTGATACTTACTAATGAGATATAACTCTGTAGTAAGAACGCCAGTGACATTCTAAATACAATCCTTCCTTTCACGGTAACAGAAAGTGAGTCTCTTATAGAGAATTTGGACATAAAGGTGCAAACAGACGATGAAAACCACCTGTGATCTCACCATCCAGAGATGATGATGATCAACGTGTTGATATCTTTTCAGGTTTTTATTCTGTTTGTGCCTGTAATTTTTATAAAAATTAGATAAAATTAACTCTAGTTTGCTTTTTTCACTGAGCAAGTTCCCCGTATCATTCAAAAAATCTTCAAATATATAATTTGTAATGACTTCATATTCTACTGTTTGAATATATTATGTTATTTAACCATTTTTCTATTTTTAGATATTTACATTGTTTCCATTTAAAGTACGTAAATATCAGTATTCATACTGTAATCTCTGTAGCCTCCCACATGGTGCATTGAACATAACAGGAGCCCAGTAAATGCTTAGTGAAGGTATGAACTGGTTAGATTTCCCAGAAGGAACTCTGTAACTGCTTACTGAGTCACCTCTTGAATAAAATGAAGGAATTGGATTCGAAAGCTTATGAAAGAGGTCTTTCTGTCTGTCAAGTTTTATGATTATGTGATTCGGAAAAACAATTGTAATTGACAGTCCCATAGTCAGTCACATCATATTAAGATGTATGTATAAAGGTCATACAGGGCTCTTTTATGTGGTGTTGGAAGTGAAGCTTAAAGTAATTGGAAGCGCTAGAGAGTAATGGAGGAGATAGACAGTTCTAAGAAGCAAGGCCACGCCATCTCTCGGTGACCGTTCCTTGTCATCTGTAGTCTGGGGACAAGTCACGTTCGTCATTCTAACTCCCATGACAGGTCTTTACAGTTCTCTTCACCATTTACGCCAGACCCACTTGTAAAGAGGCAAGAATAGTGACTAAGTGTTGAATCATGATATGTCTGTTGATATGTATATCTGAAATTTAGTTTAAATCCTGCTTCTTCTAGGAAGTCTTCTCCCCAGACTCCCCTTCTTTCCAGGACAGGAATGGTCTTTACATGTATATTTTTCTGCCTTTGTAATTAGAACCACACATGTTCCAGACGAAGCGTTGCCTAGTCAGGAACAGAGTAACCTTGAGGAAGAGGATGAGAACTGTTTTCAGATGGGTAAAAAGGTGGTCATGTGGCTCGTGTACGAGAAGTAGCATCCTTATTCCTTTTGCTTTCAACTGAGGAAGCAAGATTTTAGTTTAGCGTTAGGGAGAACTTTTCTGAAAGTTAAAACTCTTCCAAAGAGCATGGTCTGGTCTGCCTGAACATGTGTGAACTAGTAGTGTTGAAGCATCTGTAGGGTTGTTGTGTGGGGTGTTCCTCTGTTCGCTTGAAGAATAATTCTCAGATCGTTCAGGCAGAAATGCAACAGAAGATATTTTATACACGTTTGTGGTAGGCACAGACTCTTATGAAATTAGGTAGTGATCCATTCTATTGCAGGCTATTATCACCTGGCCTAGGGGATGGGCTTATGCTTATTCAGAAGGTGAAACGTAACAGGAATAAATGCAAATACACAAAATTTGGCTTTCCCAAATGATGGCAGTTACAGAGTGAGAGAAATGTGGCATAATGGGAGATTTGTTTACCAGTGTTGACTAAAGACCAGGAGATTATCGGTCAGTGAGTCAAACATTAATGGCGTAGTATTTGCATATGATCTATGCACATCCTCCTGTATCCTTTAAAACATCTCTAGATTACGTATAATACCTAGTACAATGTAAGTACTATGTAAATAGTTGTAAGTAAAATGCTACATAAATAGTTGCTGGGCACAGCAAATTCAAGTTTTGCTCTTTGGAACTTTCTGGAATTTTTTATTCTGAAGATTTTCGATCCGTGGTAGGTTGAATCCACGATGCAGAACCCGTGGATACGCAGGGCTGCCTATATAGGCTGTTTGCTTGGAAAAGATTCTGTTTCTAGAAGGTGTGGCATTCGAGCCGGTGGTGGATGATCCATCAGTTGTCAGGAAGATACAGTGAAGGCTTTAGACAGGACGACATTTCAAGTTCCTTCCTATCCTGAGATTTTTGAGTCACCAAGTTCTAGGTCCCTGTTGAGCTGTCCTGCAAGTGAACAGCCTCCCAGTGCTGGGCAAGAGAATCCGTTGCTCTTAGAGACTTGGTTTTCTCTCCTTGTCTACTTACAATATATGGTGAAGAGTTTGCAGTTCTTGTTTAAAAGGTCCCTTCTAGGTTAAGGAATCACAACATTCAGTGAAAGCTTTAGGATCTCTGAAGCTGTGCCTGTTTCATTCTCCTGAGTACACATAAAACAGATTATAGCTAGTGCTTTAACTAAAACCAGTTTACCCCAGTCCTAACACGCCAGATGTCTTGGGAGTATAGTACCTCAGCCATGCAATGTGACGTGAACTAAAGATAACTTTTAAAAAAAAACTCTTAACTGGAATTATCTTATATTTTCAACTCTTAACTGGAATTATCTTATATTTTCATTATTTATCTTAATAGTAAGGACACGAAAATAAAGCCCTGCTAGTTCATTTTTCATTTCTCAGTCTATATAATCTTTTCTGAAGATTTAATATAGGAGTGTATGTCTAGTTCTGTTCTTAGCTCTTGTTTTAATGTTTAACAATTATTTCTCTCTTATCAGGATGGCAGCCTAGATAAGAGCTCTTGGTCTTTCACTTATAACTGCTTTTAATTACTTGATAACAAACTAACACTATAACCTGTATAACGTTTGCATGACCAGTGTGTTTTTTCGTTTCTAAACAGTTATTGTAAGAGGTACCAGGTACTTTAAAACATGTATCTTAAACTGGAATATGAGCCATTGCACTTTGGCAAAATGTATGAAGTCTTTATGAGGATACTAACGAATATTACCAGTGAGAACAGAGCGTAAATCCCACATCCTTTTTTTTTTTTTTTAAGATTTTTTTGATGTGGACTTTTTTAAAAGTCTCTATTGCATTTGTTACAATATTGCTTCTGTTTTATGTTTTGGTTTTTTGGCCATGAGACATGTGGGATCTTAGCTCCCCCACCAGGGGTTGAACCCACCACCCCCATGCATTGAGAAGGCAAAGTCTCAACCACTGGACTGCCAGGGAAGTCCCACATGCGCGGTCTTTAGTTGTGGCATGAGAACTCCTAGTTGTGGCATGCGGGATCTAGTTCCCTGACCAGGGATCAAACCCAGGCCCCCTGCATTGGGAGCGCGGAGTCCCAGCCACTGGACCACCAGGGAAGTCCCCAACATCCTTTCTTGAATCCTAAGATCGGAAGTACGTACGTCCTGGGGCTGCCTATCTATATGCGTGAGGACCATGCCTTAGCTCTGGAATGCTGGAAACAGAATCCCACGCCCTCCTTCAACTCATGATGCTCAGTTGCCCAGCTTAGTTCCTGAGTCTGGGGCTTGACCTCTTGAATAGTGGGAAGAAACACTTCCCACTGAGAATTTTGAGAGTGAGTGGATATTTTAAGAGTTTCTCTTCAAGCTTTTCTTCCCTGACTCATTTGGAAAGATAAGTACTGTTTGATAATTCTGTTTAATTCAGTATTTACTGTGCCAAGCTCTACAGAAAATACCAAATTAAATAAGACATAAATCTTTAAGGAGCTTCTTTTCTGTAGTCAACCAGATAAGTCTAAGAAGTAAAGCAAAGACTACATAATTTGTAGTACAGTGTTAATGAAAAGATAGCAAAGACTTGCAGTTATCATATTAAGGTACAAATGATTTCCTAACTGTATTCATTTATCTACAATCAGTCACAAAAGAAGCAGTCAATGGACAGATCTCCTCTAATAGAGGATTGGGTAGCCTTTCTGCATGGAGAGCAAATACTAATGGACTTGAATACGTTTGCTTTTCCTGTGTGTGCCTTAATTAATACTGAATTTGATGGCTTTTTCTTCTGGTTTCTAAGGGTAAATATAGAAAATTTAATCCTATTGTTTGGATTACTGAGCAGTCTTTTTACAGCCTTGTGCACATTGTACCGTTAATGAGAGTTCTTCTGCTGCAGGAAAAATATTTTATTTGAGAATGAAAAAGCAAATTGAGTTACTATTATTGTGTAAGAGCTTCGTCGTTAAGTATTGCGTCCGCTTGATCTCAGCTGGGGCTAAGGTACCCTGACAGCTGTGAGATGGTAAAATGATGGAGACTTTCAGAGACGTAGGGCTGTGGTTTTTATATAAATCAATTTGATTTACAATTGGTAGAGTTTATTTACCTCTATGATTGGTAGATGTACTGAGCCCAGTAAGTTGGTATCAGCTTTCAGTTCATGTTTACTTGCAAGCCTTCTGTAATAATAATAGCATGAATTCTTTTAGTAGTATGAATGATGAAGTGAAAATCAACACTTGTTTCATTCTTTTTCTGCTTTGCCAATGTTTTCACCACTTGACTATGGGAAATTCCAGTCATATACCAAGTAGGAGATTAATATAATGAAGTCTGTTTTCCCATCACATTGACCAACACGTGGCCAAACTATACCCATCCACCCCCATCTCACTTCAGATTTGAAAGCAGATCCCAGGCATCACATCATTTCCTTGTACATATTTCAGTATGTGGCTCTATAAGTTGAGAACCTTTTTATCTTTAAACATGACTACAATACTATTGAAAAAACATAGCTGCTTTCTGGTTGCAGGTAGGAAGTAAGGAATGCTGGAGTCCAGCCAGGTTCTGATGCCTTTAAGTACTTGGACAAGCTGTTTAACTTTCCCCTGCCTGTGCTTTCTTGTCTTTAAAAAGAGAAGATTCAAGAAGATGGTCTCTCAAATCCCATCTGTCCCTGAAATGCGTAATTTAAAAAATGAGGAGATCTCCCAGTTTCTGGCCCAGCACGTAAGGGGCTTGCAAGTCATCACTCTGTGCTAACAAGTAAAAAGCCGAAGAAACTGAAAAATCAACAACTCTCTTCAGATCTGTCAGAGAAGTGGTGTCACAAGGCAAACCCTTGCCCCAGAATTGGAGAGACAGGCAGGCAGATACAGAGGACCACCGCTTACTGAAGCAGAACTATCTGTGGAAACCAGCACAGGGGTAAGAAACCCTAAACTGTAATTGACAAACTGCTGGAGGTGAAGAGTGGACAAGCCTGAGAGTTCAAAACCCCGAGGAGACCCAGCCATAGTGACCGCACAATTGTGTAGTTTTACAGTGAATCCCTCAGGCTTCTGGCAGGGGGAGGGGAAAGGAGCCATGTTGAAATACTCCAGAGCATTCTGTCCTTCATAACAGAGGCTGTCCTCAAGAGAAACTATGTATCGGAGCCTAAACTACTGGGGATTAATCAGAGCCTAATGGACCTGGGGAAGGGAAGTACCCAACTCCAGCCCAGTCTAGTCATGCTGTCCCACCTAAGTGGGGTGGGGTGGGGGTGGGTACTGAGAAACACTGAAGCTCACAGTTCAGAGGCAGAGGCTCACTAAAAGAATGACCTGATCATAGGAGTACAGAATGCTGCCCCTATCCCTGCACCTTATCACTGCATTACCAAAGGCCTGTTTGAAGCAGTTGCCTTGACCCAGCACATCACGTCCAGCTGTCAATAAAAAATCGCAAGGCATACTAGAAGACAAAAAACACAGGTGGAAGAGACAGGGCAGTAACAGAACCAGACTCCGATATGGCAGGGATGTTGGAATTACCAGACTGGGAATTCAAAACAGATTGTGGTTAAGATGCCAAGGGCTACAATGGCTAGAATAGGTAGGATTCAAGAACAGATGGGCATATGAGCAGAGAGATGGAAATTCTACGAAAGAATCAAAAAGGAGTACTAGAGATCAGAAACACTGTAACAGAAATGAGAAATGCTTTTAGTGTGCTTAATAGGAGACTAGACATGGCTGAGGAAAGAATCTCTGAGCTGGAGGACATGTCAGTAAAACTTCCGAAAAGGAAAAGCAAAGAGGACAAAGACTGAAAAAACAGAAAAGAGGACACTTCCCTGGCGTTCCAGTAGTTAAGATTCTGTGCTTTTCCCCTGCAGGTGGTGCGGGTTTGATCCCTGGTCAGGGAAGTAAGATCCCGCAAGCCACGTGGTGCAGCCAGAAAACCAAAACAAACAAACAAAAAAACCAGAACAGAACATCCAAGAACTGTGGAACCACTACAGGAATATTCATAAATTCATGTAATGCAAATACCAATAAGGGGAGGAAAGAGAAAAAAGAACAAAAGAAATATTTGAGGCAATAAAGACTGAGAATTTCCTCCAATTCATGGCAGACACCAAACTACAGATCCAGGAAGTTGAGAGAACACCAGGCAGGATAGATGCCCCCCAGAACTGCATCTAGGCATGTCATATTCACACTGCACACCACGATTGTCATGTATAACCTCTT
The DNA here is from genome assembly GCF_949987515.2 of Delphinus delphis. NCBI lineage: Eukaryota > Metazoa > Chordata > Mammalia > Artiodactyla > Delphinidae > Delphinus > Delphinus delphis. The sequence continues at coordinate 140,430,832 of NC_082686.1, forward strand.
ACACTAATGACTTCCAAGTATGTATATACATGTATTGTGTATGTACGTCCAACTCCGTTCTCTCCCCAGAGCTCCACACCCACCTGTACCACTGTCTACTTGACATTTTCACTTGGATGCTTTACAGACATCTCAGATTTTACATGTTAAAGGGAGCAATTGATTTTACTCTCCAAACTGATTTGCAATTCTCTCCCTGCCCCATCTCTTCCCAACTTATAATGGCACACCATTCCCCCAGTAACTCAAGCCAGACCTCTAGAAATCAGTTTTTACCTGTCACTCGTCCCCCTGTGCTATTCACCCCTGGGTCCTGTCCATCGTACCTACAAAATGCATCACCAGTTTGTCTCCTCTTCATAGCATCCTCTTCTTGTGCTGGCATTCTTGCCCCGTCCAGTCTCTACAGAGGAGCCTAAACAATCTTCATAAAATGTAGGTGGGATTTTGTCTCTCCGTGGACGTCCCAGACCCAGAATGCTTGAAATAAATCTAACTCTAAGCTCGTTACGGTGCCCTGAAGACCCTGCATGACCTGGCCTTTCAGCCCTCACGCTGCCGCTCACCTCCTTGTTCCATTGGAGGTCTTTCCCGGCTTAGGGACCTTCACATTCTGATACCCTCCCACCTCGCGCTCAGCTCCTTCTTATCCTGTAGGTCTCGGCTTCAACATCCCTGTCATGTGAGGCTTTTCTTTACCACCACATAACTAAAATAGCTCCCTCTCCCCCTATTTGTTGCCTTATAATAACTCTCGCTTGGTCTGCTTTTGTGATTTTTGCCTGCTGCCGTGCTAGAACGTGAGTTCCAGGAGGGCAGGGACTGTGTCTGTCTACCTTGCCGTCATAGCTCCGGGGCTCCAAGAGAGTCTCCATGCCCGGTACTCCAAACGTATCTGGTGGATGGAGGGCTGGAGGGAGGGAGCGAGGGTAGACGTGAGGTGAGCAGTGAGGTTTGGAAAATATGGCTAAGTTCAGACAAATGGAGACCATGGAAGAAAGAAATGGAGAAGGGGAAATATTCTAGACAGGAAGGCAGTATGTACAAATGTAGAAGAATGAGTGTAGTGGTCATAACGGTTGACCCTGACATCCGTTCCACCCCAGTAATTTGTCCAGGCCACTCATGATCATCATATTTCCCTTGTGTGGATTGGCCTGAGCAGTGAGACGTGAGGGGAAGTGGGCTGGGTGAAGTCTGGCGATGTTTTCCTCATGTCTGTGGAGGAGAGCACAGGCAGTTATACTCTCCCTCCCTGCTTGGAAGTGGTCCTGTCTAGATAAGAGGATTGGAACTCCTGGAACTGCCTTGCTACCAGATGGAAGATGAAGCCGTCACAAAGAAGGAAGGCAGCCATGGAGCCAGAGCCCTCGTGTTCTGCACGCGTGGGTTTGCTTTCTTGGATGTACAATAAGTAACATAGTGAATGCCCTCTTTCCTTATCTCGGCTTCACTTAGAGGATCTGACGACCTCACTAAAACAGTGAGCATCTGCCTAGATGAAGGAGCACATGCATACAGGATAGTAGTAGGAGTTCATTCCAGAAAAGTTAAGTTTGGAGAGTCAGGGCCCTTGAATGATAGACAGAAGTGGTCTCTGCAGTGCTGAAGGACAAAGCGTCCGGATGCAGACTGCCTGCACTTAATCTACTTGCACCGCTTCTGGCTGTGTGGCCCAGGGCGGGGCACTTACCCTTTCTCTGCCTTGCACCTTCTGTGTCCAGCGCTGTGTCGGTGATGCCCGCCTCGCAGGGTTGTCACGAGGATTAAGCGAGCTCATCCGTACAAACTAGGCCATGTTGAGCGTCGAATATGTTGGCTACTACTCCTAGTGGTGGCGAAATGTATTTATTTTACAGTTAGTAGTTCACAAGCCTCTGTGTACATAAGAACCAATTGGGAAGTTTGTGAAACGCTGGATCCCATTGCCAGAGCGTTTTACCGGGTCGGCGTGGATTTGGCCAGTACATCCTGGCAACTGTCTGGGTGAGGTCTGCGTCAGATCGCCCCCAGACCTCACGTAGAGAAGCTGCACAAAATCATAGAGTCTCTGGAGGCTTTACAGCCGTGAGGTTAGGTCTATTAGGAAATCAATCTCTTGGGTATCTTTATGGGGAATTGTAGGTTGGAGTTTCAAAATGAAAAGGTTTTGACCTGGCTGCTCGAGATATGACAAAGGTAGTTTTGTCAGGCTTTGGTATAAAAACCCACTTTGAGATGTTGAGCCTATGTCACTCAAAGAATGATGGTGCCCCGGAAAGGACGAGAAAATGGCAGAAAGGGGGTGGGGGGAGTATGTTTGCTGAGAATCGTTTTGTTTAATATGATGGAGGTCCGCTCTGGCCATGCCCAGGAGGCTGTTCAAAGATGCTGACCTGAACGTGTCCCTGGAGGGTGAGTCAGACAAGCAGCGGGCTGCCTCGGAGGACGGGCGCCACCAGCCAGTCTTCCCGTCACTCTGCTAGACGCACTCATCAAGACTCCTCGGTTTACAGCTTCTGAGACACCAACATTGGGATTGCATCGCTTGAGATTCTGTATCACTGTGTAATTCTTTTTTATGTTTACTGAAGTTTTGATAACCTTTCCATAGTTTGCAATCCTCTTGTTTTTCCTCCTTTTATTTTTTGAAGATTCAGTTAACTAAAGACTTTGAATTTTGTTACCTATGCTAAGAACCTCCTACACATCTCTCTACTGGATGCTTTATACACGTTATTTATAATCCTCACAAGAGCTTCGCAAGGTAAGCACACTTCTTTTGTAGGTGAGAAAAGTCAGGCTCAAAGAGGTTAAATTACTCGCAGCAAGTCATGGCTAAGTTAGAATTCAAACTGAGGTCTGTCCAGGAAGTCCTTACTCTTGCAAGGTTTCCATTAATGCATTCAGTCGTGTACCTAACACAGAACGCTTAACTATGCTTATCCTTTTTTTGGAATCTGTGAAGGGACCTCTAATCAAGATGCTATCATTCTGCTGTTTTCGTGTTGCGTAGAGCAGGTAGGTGTTATTGATGTGACGGTATGTGAGAGGTATTAGTGATGAAGAAATAGACCCTGAGGTGACTTTTTTATCCTTTAAGAAAGCAGAGTTACCATGATTTGGATATTTTAACTTTCACATCATGTATCATGTTCTCACGTGAGACATTAAATCCATTTATTCCATCTTAGTAAACTATGTACTTTTTTTTTTTTTTTTTTTTTTTGGCGGTACGCGGGCCTCTCACTGCTGCGGCCTCTCCCGTTCGGAGCACAAGCTCCGGACACGCAGGCTCAGCGGCCATGGCTCACGGACCCAGCCGCTCCACGGCATGTGGAATCCTCCCAGACCGGGGCACGAACCCGTGTCCCCTGCATCGGCAGGCGGACTCTCAACCACTGCGCCACCAGGGAAGCCCAGTAAACTATGTACTTTTTTCCTCCGGATTCTTGCTCCTATTTCTCCTTCGTCTGTCTCTGTCCTCACAAATAAATTACCATAAGAATAAACCGATTCTTCGTGTGAGGATAGGAAAGCAAAATTTGGTTATTAAAACTAAAAAAAAAAAAAAAATTGCCTTCATGTCTAAAAAGAAAAATCTAATTTCTTTGGGGATGGGAAGAAAAACCCCTGAATACTCTACAGTTTAAGAATCATCCAGAAAATGTCTAGCTGAATTCCAAATATTCAAAACATGTTTTAATATAGTAGCCAACTTCTTTTTGTATCTTTATAGGAATTAAATATATTGTCTGAACACTGTGGGAAAGATGTTCAGTAGAGCCTTGTGAGTTAATTGGAGAATTTTACGTGCTAATAGAGCATTGATGTATTTCCAGGCACTTGTGAGGCATTGAAAAGCCAATCTGAGGACCGTGTCTACTCTCTTCACTGCATTAATAGAATTAAATTTTCTTTAAAATTTTTTGAAAGAAAATAATCTGTAATGATACGACTTTTTTGTGACTCTTATCAGCAACAATGGCTCGGGAACAGAGCTAATATAACAACGACAGTACCCTGCCTGGCTCTCCAGAAGCACTGTCACTGTCCTCACTGTCACTCACGGTCACTGTCGCCACTCTCGCTAAGCAGATCAAAGAGCCTACAAGTACTGGCGTGACGCTGATATGTACATGCGGCTCATGATGGCATGTTAATGTCAAGTCCTAGCTCTGAACCTGCTCAAGTACTCAGGGCGCAGCGCACACTCGTCTTCAGCGGGATGCTCGCATGAGTTTCACAGCAGCTCCACCTCTTCCTTTTCTTTCTCCAACCCTTTCTCACCTCTTACTCTCAGTTTTTCACTTCCTCTGTATCTGAAGAGTAGGAAATGTGAGTATGTAAGGAACAGTGGGTCAGGGGACAACAGGAGAAAGGAGAAAGAAATCTGCTTGTTTATAGTGTTTTTTTGGTTTGGATTTTTGTTGGTTTTATTTGTTGTTGTTAAGTTATGGAGTTCTGTTTAAACAGAATTTGATCCCAGACTCCAGAACATGTAAAAGCTGGGCTGCTCCATTATGGGTTGGCATACAAAGCTGAATCCTCATTCACATACCCTCTCCTCCTTCGAGAAAAGGTAGGGGACAGAGGGGGGGTCTTTTGTATAAGTTACAAGAGCATGATTTGAAGATCACTTCTCTGCACCACAGATTCATGCTTTTGGAAGTATATTGAGTCGAGTCCAGCGTGGAGGAAGATGGATTTTACTGTTTAAGAGGAAATCAACAAATTTTGTTTGTGAGCTCAATATGTGAGAGGTATTAGATAGCATAACTTGATAGATTTTAAAATGTGAATAATCAGGCTATTAGTCTTTTTGTAAATTTTCCTATTAAAATTGTCCCTTTTCTTAACAAGACATGTGGTCTCCAATTTATGTTACTCTTCGGAAATGGCTTGAGTACAGTATAGTAGGCTTACTACGGGTAGATTGTAACCATTAAACATTTCTCTGATTTCCCTTGAGCTATTAAATTTTTTTATGAATTTATTTATTTATTTATTTTTGGCTGTGTTGGGTCTTCGTTGCTGTGCGCGGGCTTCGTTGTGGTGCACGGGCTTCTCATTGTCGTGGCTTCTTTTGTTGTGGAGCACGGTCTCTAGGCATGCAGGCTTCAGTAGTTGTGGCACATGGGCTCAGTAGTTGTGGCGCACGGGCTTAGTTGCTCTGCGGCATGTGGGATATTCCCGGACAAGGACTTGAACCCGTGTCCCTTGCATTGGCAGGCAGATTCTTAACCACTACGCCACCAGGGGAACCCTGAGCTATTAATTTTATTATCCTTTTCTTAGCTAACGTATTACATTCAATAGAGCTATCTTATGAGTTGCATAAGGAGTTTATAGATTTACCACCATTCCTGATGTATCTGTGGATCGCCTCTTAAATACAAAATAGAGCTTTGCAGTGACAATAAAATAGTATAAACAGAGTTTTACTCTCTGAAAACCACTTTCTTTGAAATAACCACTGTATATAGAAAAACCTTCCTGTTCTCAGGAAGTATCCATTTATTTGAATTACTAAGCCCTGCAAACTGGAGGTTAAGGACCTGAGTTTGCTTGTTTTGTTATCATAAATGATGACATTACAGAAATGCAGTTATGTGATGCTTAGTGAAAACAAAGCCGTAATATTTTAGGGAGTGAAATTAATTCAAAATATTTTCAATAAGAATGTGGCCAAGTTGGCCCACATACTGTAGTGCAAGCTGATAAATAACCAGAAGACTGTGATGTACAGTTACTAAATAAGCTCTTGCAAACAGTTCACGTAGAACCACCTTTAAACCGAATACCTTAACTGAAAAGCACGTAGGTAAACCCTACTAATCTCGATCCCATGGTGTAATGTACAACTTTCAGTCCAGAAGATTTGGATAAATGTTCTGCAGCTATACCCAGAAATCAGCTTTTCAGTCATTTCTGTAAAATATTCTCAATGTTTTATCGAATACAGTTATTATATCACAAGCAGGTTCAAATTCCAAAATGGTGTATATCGAGAAAAAAAAGCAGGAGTCTTTGCCCTTCTTAACTCTGATTACCCTAATTTAGGATAAATAGTACCTCCTTAATTAATTAATACCTTAAGATCGTGGACTGAAAGATGCCGTAAAGTGCAAATTACTGTTTATTTGAATGAACACTCTTCATATTTAATAATTAAAAGGCAGAATAAAAGGAAAAGCCAAACATCGTAACAAATAGTACCAGCATTTAAACGCAAATTTCCAAAAATGATTATCACGTTAGACTTGAAACAGACTTTTTTACACCTGGTGAGAGGACTTTAATGTTTTACGTATTTAGAAGGCTTTTCATTACACAACTGCACATCTCGGTGTACCCATTATACTGTTTTGTGGGTAAATTGCTGCTGCAAATATCTACACAACTCTATTACGTTCTCCTTTTCTCTTTATTTCCTTTTCCCAACAAATGTAATATTTGAGAATAACGCTTCCTATTATTCCATCCAATTTAATAGTAGTTTTCTCATTTTTGAATGTTTCATATTCAGTTAAAGATGACTTAAATACTTTAAAAAGTTCCCCCCGACCCCAGCCCTCCCTATGGAGATATGTTTACTTCTGGACTCGCTTCGAGGTAACAATAATATACGGACTTCTGCTACTTTTTTCTCACAGTTCTGAATGACATTGATAAACCTTGTCTTTGGTCCTATAAGAATAGACATTGTTTGCTTTCATGATAAGATTCTTGATTATGCTGCAAGTGAGAATACGAAACACTGTATTTTCAGCTTTTGATGCCTTGAACAGATACTCTGTTCATGTATGTGATAAGATGTTAATGGAAGCAAAAAATGACATTTTCTGGTAGAAGACTTGTACCCACGTGTTTATTCCTTCCACAAATAATTAATGAGTGTCACTTTCTGTATGGCCAGCACACTATGCCGGGCACCTGGGATACTGCAGCATACCAAAGAAAATCTTGTTCTCACGACTGTATGTCTTCCACCAACTGAATTGCTGTCCTATTGATTTAACCCCCTGTGAAGACCTAGACTAGTTTCATGGCAGTAAACAAAAACATCCTGAGTTTATACCTTAAAAAAAGAAAAACACTGTGAATGTCAGCTGATTAAATCCTATCCTATGTGAAGTTGGAGTCCTCTTTGATGTGCGGTTTTAGATAAATGGTGATAAGATTCTTGACATGTTTTAATGAAATTTGATGCGGATGAATGTTCTGGGTTAATCGCAACAGTAAATGTATATGATTTTGAGCATTTTTTTGCACTATAAATTGGTTTAAAATTCTTTTAAAAAACAGGGCTTCCCTGGTGGCGCAGTGGTTGAGAGTCCACCTGCCGATACAGGGGACACGGGTTCGTGCCCCGGTCCGGGAAGATCCCACATGCCGCGGAGCGGCTGGGCCTGTGAGCCATGGCTGCTGAGCCTGCGCTTCCGGAAGGGGGACTTACTGTTTTCTGTGCCAGTAAGTGGCTGTTGTGATCGCCTCTTCATCTCTTTCATGAGAAAAGTATTGCTGCCATAGGGTTGTGGGCAAGACTGAACACACTACGCCCAACCCTTGAAAGCTGAGATCGATGCTCCAGGGGGAGAGAGATTGCAGGCCAGCAGGGTCAGAGGGGAGCTGCACATGTCTATAGAGTGAGCAGCCAGAGGCTGCCGGGGGCAGGCTTTGTGGTACAAAGCGGGTGGGGAATCCCCTGGTCCCCACAGAAGGATGTGATGGGCTTGTTCAAATGGTTCTGCAGGCGGGCAGGGGACTGAGCCCTGCTCCTGGGGGACAGGCAGGAAGGCCCCTGAGCCCTTTGATAAGGAGGGATAGGGGGCCGTGTGCACAGGGCAGGCTGGGAGGGCAGCCCACGGTTAGGTACTCATCTGATTTTACCAGATGTCAAGACCTCATATGACACTGAACCTTGACTTTAGGTCTTTGCATCACAGCAGCTAAACCAGGATTCTACTGTGGACTTTCTGATTCCATGCCCACGTTTATCCACTGTCGCGTGGTACTTCTTCCCCTTGCTAAGACCACGTGTCAACATTTTATTAGTAACTAAGTACTTTCCTTTCTCTGGGCATTTCTTAGTCTTGTCTTACGAGTTTATATACCATAGTGTCTATTGTATTCTCACAAAATACTGGAGCACTCTCATTTGGGAAAGAATTTGAGAACTTGTTTTTCCTTTTAAAGGAAATTGGAGTGTAAGTCCTAATTGTATCTTTTTAAAAATTTTTTATTGGAGTATAGTTCATTTACCATGTTGTTAGTTTCAGGTGTCCAGCAAAGTGAATCAGTTATACATCTATCCACTCTTTTTTTAGATTCTTTTCCCATATACGCCATTACAGAGTATTGAGTAGAGTTCCCTGTGCTATACAGTAAGTCCTTGTTGATTATCTATTTTATATATAGTGGTGTGTGTATGTCAATCCCAGTCTCCTAATTTATCCCTCCCCCCATCCCCTGGTAACCACACGTTTGTTTTCTACGTCTGTGACTCTACTTCTGCTTTGTAAATAACTTCATTTGTTTAGATTCCACATATAAGTGATATCATGTGATATTTGTCTTTCTCTGTCTGACTTACTTCACTTAGTAGGATCATCTCTAGGCCCATCCGTGTTGCTGCAGATGGCATTATTTCATTCTTTTTTATGGCTGAGTAGTATTCCATTGTATGTATATGTACCATTTATCCTAATTGAATCTTGACTTAGAGTTTTCTTCTTCCCAGAGAAAACGCTTTTCCTTTCGAGACTCCTACCTCCCTTCTCACAACACAATCTCGTTTCCTCAGAGCCCGTCACTGTGGTTAGAACTTGTTTACTTTGCCTTCACAGCCATGCGGCTGGCATCCCCCAGGCCTGGAATGCCCTCTTTCTCCCATTGCGTCTCCTACATTAGACCTTTCCAGCTACTCCCGCTCACGGTGACACCCAGCCCGTCTTACACTGTGGGCTAGATGCTGCAAGAAGTACTTAAAAGCGTAAGAGATGCCATTGAGACTCTCAGTGTGGAGAACAAGAGGTAAGGATTGCACCATGTAGAGGCAAGTCAGTACCCGTCGAGCTCCGCACTCAGGCCCCCAAGGCCAGCCACGAGCTGGGCTCTGCCTGCCAGGGCAGCCCCCTCCGCTGCTGTGTTTCCTCCCCTTCACTTGCCTCTGGCCACACTGGCCGTCTTTCTGCTTCTCACCATTCTGCTTCTCCATGTTGTTCCTCGGCCTGGAGTACTCTTCCTTCCACGTCTAGCTCTTTCTCTTCTTTCGGGCCCTTTCAAGGCATCATCTATAAAGACACATCCCTTGACTGGGCTATACCCAAAGCTGACCCTGCTGACTGTTCCACGCCCAGTGGTTCCCAGGTCAACCTCTTACTACCTGTGAGATTTTTTTCCCCAGGATACTTCATTTCTCTGTACCACGGTCTGCTTCTCTGTAAAACGGCAGCATGTTAATAGGTTAGATCGTTGTGAAAGTCCAGTGCATCGGGTCGTGTAAAGTGCTGATTGTGAGTCCCTGGTGTATAGTGAGTGCTCGGTAAACACAGTCAGTTTCTAATCCTCATCCTCATTAAGGGGAAAGAAGTACCGTCGCCCATTAATGCTATGGAAAGGGGAGAAGTCCTTGAGGCCCTGAGTCACCACAAGAAGCTTCCTTGCGAGGGCAGACTTGAGCGTTATTGTGCCTCTGCGGAGTCTTGATTGCCGCCCGCAGACAGGCGCCCCATCCTCCTCCTTTGCGTTCCCATGGCTCGTTTGGTTCTTCTCCCACGATACCGACCTTGATCGTCCTTTATCATCACTGAGTGTATGTCCTCGTAGAAGGGCTGGTCCTGCATCTCTGCGTCCTCGCACCCTTGGGCTCTACACACTGGACGGGTGACCACTTACTTGATCAGTATAAGAAACACTCAGAGAGAGGCGAGGACTTGTAAATACCACCAAACGTAAGGTAGAGAGCTAGTGGGAAGCAGCTGCATAGCACAGGGAGATCAGCTCGGTGCTTTGTGACCACCTAGAGGGGTGGGATAGGGAGGGTGGGAGGGAGACGCAAGAGGGAGGAGACATGGGATATATGTATACGTATAGCTGATTCACTTTGCTATAAAGCAGAAACTAACACACCATCGTAAAGCAATTAATTATACTCCAATAAAGATGTTAAAAAGAAAAGAAGAAAGATGTTGTGAAATCAACACGTTTAAGAACTCTCGACGTGGGCACGTGGATGTGGGATGAGCACAGTGACTCCAAAGATCCATTACTGGAAATGGTCCAGCTGGTGCTGTGGGGAGCATACCGTTCATGGGGTCTTAAGTTGACTGTAGAGTCTGTTTAATTCAGCAGACATTTGAAGAGCATCATTTCATGCTGGCCTCTGAGCTAAGATTGTGGGACCACAAACAACCGATATAGGTTCCCTTAAAGCATTTAAAATGGATTCAGACGGGACTTGAGTGGAGAGAAGCAGGAAAGGTGTGCCAGGAATGCTTTAGAAAGAGCACAGGTAGAGGCATAGAGTGGGCAAGGTCCAGGATTTCAGGTTGTCTAGAAGAAAGATTTCCTCATTCTAGAGCAAGAGGAAGTAAGATTGCAGTGAGGGACCCCAAATTATGGAGGAGTTAGGGTACCAGAACTAGAACATGGGCTTTCTTATATAGACATTTAGGAGCCTGTGGAAGCTGTGAACAAAAGATTGGCAGAAGTAGTACTCAAAATTAGATAATACATTTGTCTTTTCTCTGGTATCACAAATTCCTTGTTTGAAAAGGTTTGAATTAAAAAGGACAGATCTCAACTTTATGTGTCAGGCACTTTAAGTAATTGTACAGTTTTGGATACTAAGTAAATTTTACAGCATAGTTACAGGTGTCGGGAAGCCATTCAGCTCTTAGTCGTGTACTCTTTACTTGAGTAATATTTAAAGTATTAAAATTGTCCTTTTCACTGTAGTTTATGTGTCATGAGCTTGATATATTCTTGAAATACTTAAGAAATTAGTTATTGTGGAAGTGACCTATCCCACGTGTAAATGGAAAAGAAAAACTTAACATCATTCATAAATTGAAATATTTGGTTTCAGTTGTACTCAGATTGAAACCATCGAAGAATCAGAATGAATGTAGTTTTATGATTGTCAGATTTACCACCAGAGCCCCAGGTTTTCTCAACACCACATCTCAGTGTTCTTGTAAGGTTCGTAGCTTCTTTGCACCCATGTTTGAACACTGACCACACCACACAGTTAACTCTTCTTGCCTTCATTTTAAGGAAAACATGAATATTACTAGATTTGTCCCCAAATAATTGTCAAATTATTTTCATCAACAAGGAAATCTGGTAAGAGTACAAAGTTTGGGGAGAGAGCTCAGTAACACTTATAAACAGGTTGATCAAAAGGAATATTTTCTGTTTCTTGACAGTGAGTTTGCGATGTTTTGCTTTTTATGTGTGATTTTTAAACAACCCGTTGTTTTTATAGGCTACTTCTGTGGCTAAGAAACTCTGTTCCCTAACGTACATTCCAGAAGGAAGCCATGTGACTGAATTCCTTACTAATTGGTTATCACATATTGTGACTTGCCAGATGCAGGAATCCAGGGACTAAAGGCATACAGAATGTTCTCATAACAACTGTGCCAGGAGATACTGCCAAACTCAGGGGCACCCCTCCCCAGGGTCTGAACCCTGGAATTACGTTAGGGATTCTCATGGATCAATGTTCGGAAAATGAAATGAGAATTTTAAGTGAGCCCTCGTGCTGGCCAGCTGCCCAAAGCCTCTAACACCCCAGAAATTAGGAGAGGGAACCTTGGGGACCTGGAATGAATGCTACACCCTCTTACAATGAATATTCTCCAGGCTGTTCTCTTAGCAGCTGTCTTCACCCCTCCCCTCAAGCAGCTTGCAATCCCCGTCCCATGACGCCAGCTTTTGAAAATGGAAAGATAGACCTTTATTTTAACATGTTTAGTAGATTAACATCTTCAGCCAAAATGCCTTGTAGATCCCAGCCCCATCCCACAACCCAGATGTACGACTCCAGTACCATGGCGCTCTCAGTGACCTGCGCGGTCGCAGCTTCGGTGGCCTTCAAGCCCACCGGATCTCGACAGTGTATCCGGATGAGCCACTCATGGAGACAGAAAAACTCTATTTATTAATCCTAGACGTTCTTATCTTTTTCAATAAACACCTAATAAGATGTAAAATAATGACCTGCATGATACCCATGTTAACATTTGTACCCCAGAGTCTAAACAGACCAAAGGGTTCGTACTGTGTCAACAGAAATAGTTTAGCATCAAAAGGAGAAAACTGTATTTCTTGATAGAAAGGAAGTGGTCACAGATCATGTCAGTCAAACAAATCTGTCAGGGCTTTGAAATACACAGCTGTTAGGTGAGATACTGAGGTAAAGGGTAAAAATAAGATCAGACTCAATGTTGCAGTCTAGTTACGTTGATTTCTGTTAGACTGGTAAATTTCACTTTTTAGGAGACTAGTTTTCAGATATTAAATAGCTATAAAGAGTTGAGTTATTGTTTGACTTGGATTGTGGGGGGGGAAGGCATTTTCTACCATTTTGTCCCCCCCAATTCCTTTCCTGCTCTCCCTAGAACTGGTCCTTGTTGACCCCTGCAGGGGTACAGCTGGGTATTTAAGTCCTGAGATTTTTAAAAAATGGTACAAATGATCTTTTTTACAGAACAGAAACAGGCTCACAGACATAGAAAACAAATTTATGGCTACCAAAGGGGGGAAGTGGGGAGGCGGGTTAGATTGGGAGATTGGGATTAACACACACACACCACTATATATAAAATAGATAACTAATAAGGACCTACCGTATAGCGCAGGGAACTCTACTCAATACTCTGTAATAACCTATATAGGAAAAGAATCTGAAAAAGAGTGGATATATGTATATGTATAACTGAATCACTTTGCTGGACACCTGAAACTAACACAACATTGTAAATCAACTCTACTCCAATAAAAGTTAAAAAAAAAAAAAAATAAAGTCCTGAGACTTGTTTGTGGTTAGACAGTCCGATAGGCTGCTGAACCAAGCACAGGAAATTTGAAGAGGCCTTTCTTCAAAACCCTTTGCTGCTCACATTGTAGTTAGAATTCTAAAGATAGAATGGACTGTTTGGAGACTGAAGTCTAGTGTAAAGATGCTGGGGTTTTTAGGCCAGCTCTTAAACCTCCGAAGTCACCTGACCTGGCCGTGTGTCAGCTGGGTGTTCTGAAGCATCAGATGAAAACAGAATCCACCCTGGTGTTGGCAGGCAGCCGTTGTGCCTGTCGGTGAATTAGAGTTGTTGGAATACCATCCATCCACTTAAGCGTGAATCAGAATCAGCCTGTTTGAAAAAACTTCCTCCACCACACTTTAATTTGCATATCATTTCATTTTCTTTGGTAATACATCATATCAAGTAGCCACAGCAGTCAGCATCTAACATAATTAAAAAGCAACAGCTCCTTAGATATAGATTTTTTTTTCTTTCTTTTTTTTTTTGGCCATGGGGCTTGTGGGATCTTAGTTCCCCAACCAGGGATCGAACCCGGACCCTCGGCAGTGAAAGCACAGAGTCCTAACCACTGACTGCCAGGGAATTCCCAGATAATAGATTTCCTCCATGCCCTAGTAAACTCCCTCGTGGTAATATCAGTACTTGCCAGTTTTTCACCCACCTCTCTGGCCAGTGCCCATCTTCTGTGGGGACGGAGAGCTTAATGTGGAGGATATGTCACCGTCTCTCAGGAGGCAGGCAAAGGGTTGTGTTATTGCAGAAAAGCCCACTGACCTGGTTCTCACGTTCACGTGCCCAGAGTAGCCCCCAACATTGTGGATCGGGGACACTGATTCTGCCTTATTTTTAAGTTAGAGTGTGTTCGAGATGGCTTTGTGCCGTGGTGGTTGAAAGACAGCTGTTTAACTATACAGCACTTGAGGCAGTATGATGAGCTAAAGATTTTAAATATGTTTTTGCATTACCAGAAGCAGGGACAGCAAATAAAACTCTCCACCTGGGTCCTTTGAAACACTTGTATGTATTTACCACTGCTGAGACACTCGTGTTCAAGAACATATCATATTTATTTACATTGAAGTTCCCCAGTGTTCATATTGTTAGTTACAATTTAGATTTTAGTTCCTTGCGTTTTATGTTGTTAACTATAACTTTAGATTTAAATGTGGTCTGTGTAATACATGCTGTGAAAATAAAACTTGTCTGGAGAAAGACAAATATCATATGATATCACTCATACATGGAATCTAATTTTTAAAAAATGATACAAATGAGCTTATGTACAAAACAGACTCACAGATATTGAAATTATAGTGAAAATCAGGCAGAGCTGATTGCAATACATTAAATTAAATAAATAGAAGTTTTAATGAGCTAAAGAAGAGTACTACAACATTTCTAAATTTTAAAAAATTTAATTCTGTGACTGATACGTATATAGAATTAATTTTAAATTTTTTAATGACTGTGTGGCTTCTTGTATCAGCAGTTGACATTATTTCATACCTGTAGGCTTTGTGATAAATTCTGAGTGTTAAGGAAGATTTGTTTTCTGATCCTCAGTGTTCATAAAGACATATAAAGCATTTTTATGAACTCCCACGTCCTCCTGTGTGTAAGGAAGAAAATGTTGCTGTGAAATATAGTTTTAAGTCTCCCAAAGTGCCTTATTCAGGAAGTTGAGCTTTCTGTGTTTCTTCTATAGTATCTCCTTACGAAAGTTTGTGTTACAAGCCTTTTTTCTTTTCTTTTTAGATATCTAAGCTTTTTATCAAAAGAAAGAGAAAACTTTAAAAGACAGAATTTTGTAAATTAATAACCACCGGATCATCCTCTTCTCAGCCTGGATCCCCACCAGATTGCCCTCCAGAGAGGCAGAGAAGGAGGTCTGCTTCCTGGTTTCTGATTCCTCCACTCTTACACAGTTTGCCTGGAGTCTTTCCGCCCCGATAAAATGTGGTTTGAAAAAACTTCCTCTACCACACTTTTATTTGCATATCATTTCATTTTCTTTGGTAATACATCATATCAAGTAGCCACAGCAGTCAGAATCTAACATAATTAAAAAGCAACAGCTCCTTAGATACAGATTTTTTTTTCTTTTTTTCCTTTTATTTTTTGGGCATGGGGCTTGTGGGATCTTAGCTCCCCAACCAGGGATCGAACCCAGACCCTCGGCAGTGAAAGCACAGAGTCCTAACCACTGACCGCCAGGGAATTCCCAAATGACAGATTTTTCTCCATGCCCTAGTAAACTCCCTCGTGGTAACATCAGTACTTGCCAGTTTTTCACCCACCTCTCTGGCCAGTGCCCATCTTCTGTTCTAGCCATTATCCTTATGGCCATTGACGGGCGACGTGTTAGGCCCTCGTTTCTTCTCACTCTGTCTCCCTCTCTGAGTGATCTGAGCTCTGCCTGTGGCTTCACTTGCCACCTCTGAGCACCAGAGGAATGAATGACCTAGTGGACAGATCATAAAGACACCACTCCTATGAGGTTCATCTTAGCTTAGGTTCCCCAGAAAAACAGCCTGAAGCAGCAAGCTGTGTGCCGTTCCTTCATCGGGGGATAGCATCCCAGGAGGGAGAGGGACCAGAAGTGTGTAGTTTGGTGGGAGGGAGAGTGCATACGTGTGTAAGCTACTGGGACTGCCCAATCCTATAAGGTCACAGGCCAAGGCATCCTCTGAACGGTGTCCTAAGATTATGCATTGTGAGAGGAGAAGGGAAGAAGAATTTTTCCCTTGCTGCCTGTCCCCCGCTGGTCAAAGGTTTCCCTCCAACGTATTACCTCCTCCACACCCCCAGGTAGTTGATGGGTGGTGTGAAAGTGTAGCTCCAAAGCCATGTCAACTCCGAAGCCATGGAGTGAGAGGCAAGAACTGCCCCCAGGCATGAGCAGGCACTGCCAGACTATACCCAGGGACACCAGTGCTGATGAAGCAGCTGAAACAAGACAGGAGAGGGTGCGAGAACCTCAAGTGGTACGTCCAGGGCTCCAGGATCATCTGCCCCTTTGCCGCTCAGACCCACCCATGCCAGACACCATCGCTTCCGTACTACGACACGGGGCCTCAGCTTTTGCGAGAGTGAGACGCCCTCACTTCCTCCCAGCGACCAGAGATCCAAGTGCAGGCAGTACCTGAGCCCCCTTTAAGGGGAAGCCCTGCTGTAATCACATGCCAGAGCCTTGAGGCAAGAGGAGAAACAAACTAGTTTCCACTGCTGCAGCTCGCCTGGAGACTCAGCACCACGATCTGTCACCCGGTCCAGATTTCCCTCACCGGTAGCAAATTGGTCTGATTTGAATTGCTGGCCTGCTGAGATGACCCAGACCTTCTTCCCTCCATTGTCTGAGCCCTTGGTTGCCTTGTTGCTGTTGAGCCGTAAGTGCTGAAATCTCCCATTTATGGTCACCACTGGCTGTGGAAGCACCTAGACATACCCTGATGAATCCCTCGAGTTCTGGACACATCCTCTCCTCCCTCACTGTGTAGCCATAGTCTTTGCTGCTCGTGATATCAGGATGGAACATCCCCAGCAGTCACCTGACCACCTGTTTTCTGCTGATGTATTGACACGGGGAGTCCAGAATGACCAGGAGATGGTCAGAGCTTCAAGTTTATTGGAACTTGTGCGTGTCCCCTGGAGGAAACAATCATCCCCCACTCCTGCCTAGGAATCAGGACTTCTAACTTGGCAAATACGAGCGTTGCGTGGATGGGAAACACAGATTTTGCAAGTGGGTCCCTGGGATTGATGATGACAAAGGCCAATCCTGTTTTCATCCTTTGGTTACCAGACCTGAGTATTGTAGCTCTCGGTAATGCAGACCAGATATTGAAGCCATTGCTTCAATACCTGTACCACATCCTGGAGGGCAGGGCTCCAACTCTGCAGGAAGTTATCCTAAGATGCCTCTTGGGTTACTTTTTAGTAGACCACTCTCCCTGCCTGTTGGGCCAGCTTTGAGGATGAGTCATTGTCAGACCGGTGGATTCTAAGGTTCTGGACCCATTGTCACATTTCCTTTGTTATAAAATGGGTGCCTTGGCCTAAGGTGGTGTTTTGTGGAACATCCTATTGAGAAATCAGTTATTTTATAAGCCCAGGGACAGTGGTGGCAGCACAAGTATTGGGAGCTGGAAGCCAAACACTGTGGTAAAGACAAATCATTGCCCCTCTTCCCATGGAACTGATCTTACACCAAGTCAGGGATGGGTCTTCTTGAGTAATGATGCCGTATCCAGGGCTTGGTATCAGTGTCTGTAGCTGGCAGGTGAGACATGTAGCAGTTGCAGTAACTTTTCCAGCATTGGTGAGAGGAAGAGCCTCTGCCACTCTCTTCACAGGCCCATGGTATCAACTCTCTGCTGGCCTGAGCGGGAGGCCGGCTGACAGCCCTAGAATGACTCGTCCTGTCCACCTTTTGTTGACGTTTGACAGCACACATGTTGACATTTTGGGGGATGCTTCCCGGTGGGCATTAGCCTGAAGCACAGAAAGCACCTGACCTGTGCCACCTGCATCCATCCTTCCCAGACCTCCTCAGCACATCCTCTGTCCCTGTTGTTCCCCAGGCCCCTGACCAACTGTCCGTTCGCTGCTGCCCCGGAGTCAGGGTGCGTCTGTAGCCCAGGCCTTCCCTCCGCCCACGTGGCGTGAGTGCCCACGTACTTGGGCCTAATCCCAGATAAGCCATTTCCACCCTAGAGTGGGTTTTTTCTTGCCCATCTAACTTTATGTCAGAGGGTCATTTGTTGACCATGGTTGGGTATGCCAAGGCCCTGGGCCCCGTAACATACTGGGGGCTGGTTTTTAAACGGAACGTTGTTCTCTGCCCCAGAACCCCAGGGATCTGCAGTGTGACGTCTCTCTTGGCACTCCTTAGCCATCGAGGATAGGTCTGCACCCCCAGATCCATCATCGTCTAGATGTACCGCAAAAGCCTTCTCTATCACTCGGGTCACTCTTGAAACTGGCCGCCGCCAAGTCTCTGATAAAGGGGTCCGAACAGTATTATAAAGTATGGAATGTGCATGTGCTCCACAATCCAAAGAGGCCCACCTTTTTCTTCGCAGTAGATGTTGAAAGAAGCAACCTGTTCTTTTCCTTAGAGAGGATGTTCTCAGCCCGTCCTGGAGCCCTCGGCTTCTTAAAAACGTAAGCAGCGTGCCCCGTCTCTTAATTTTTGTGGTGTGTGGTGTTTGTGTTTCACTAGGCCCACAAGGCTGCTTCCCATTTCTTGCTCCAGTTAACACGCGGTCGTCCGTGTAGTGGACTAGAGTCACGTACTGTGGAAAGTCAAGATGGTCCGGGTCCCTGCAGACTAAGTTTGGAGGGAGATCGGGAGAGTTCACATCACCAGCAGACAAGGGAGTAAGTCGCCTGTCTCTGCCCATGGCCGGTAATTGCCATATTCGCACAAATAGCTGGGTGCCCAGTGCCAGCAGCTGTATACCGTCATCTCTAGCACAGCAAGTTCTATTCGGGGTTTCCACCACTTTTAGCTTGCAGTGGTCCATCGTTATGTTTTCTGCAGGGTCATTAGAAGGATAGAAAAGGCGGTAGAAGGAGGGACCACTGCTCTTCCTCGCTAAGGCTTTGGTAGTGTTTTCATCTCGGCAGTTCTTCCCAGTATACACGGTGTTGCTGTTGAGTAACCATCTTGAGTGAGGAATACACTTGCGGGGGAAAGTTTCAGAGGCTTCTACTCAGTCCTTCACACCCGAATGACACTTACTCCCCATATCAGAGACCCATCTGAGGGTCTCCCAGTTACACACTTGAAGTCAAGAAATAACTCCAGTCGCTCCCTCGCCCCCATAAGGCCCCATTCGAACCGGGACATAATGGCATTTAAGATTCCCCAGTATTGGTATGGTTTGGAGCTCTGATGTAATAGTCCTCAAAAAGTCTAGAGTCCTTTCCGCAGGGCACAGTCATCCATGCAGAAAAGTTCTTTGCTCTCTTCCCCGTTACACATGCTCTTTTCTCTGCCTGATATATTTCTCTCTCCCCCCTTTCCTTAGGTATTGCCTGACCTCCCTGATGAGGGTAGCAGTCGTATGTTACTATGGTACCATGTGCCTCTTCTCTGCATTACTTAAAATAATTGTAGCTTTGTATTAATTTTCTGTGTTTTTCAATGAATGCCAGTCTCTTCCTAAGGTCCTTGAGGGGAGTGTCCTTCCCTGCTTTGCGCTCTGCTCTCTCCCTAACTTGGTACCTGCATCGCAGACTAGGAGCTTAATAACTATTTGAGGAATGAGTGAATCGTTAGGTGGACGGGACAAAGCAGTGGAGAACCCTGGCCTCAGGAGCCCCATTACTCTAGCTTAGCGATTCTCAGAAGCCCTCTCCAACCATGTTTTAACATTTCTAATATCAATTGCTTTGGGCCGGGTAGCTGTTGTGAGTTTAGTTGTTATTGCCTGTGCATGCAAAAAAAAAAAAACCCAAAAACCAAACAGCAAGCAAACAAAAACTTGTAAAAAGGGTGTCAGCAGCTCGGAAGAAAATTCCACGGACAGTACTAGAGCAACAGTCAAGATACACTGCGTCAGCAAGGCTCTTGATGACACAAAGGGCCATGTTTTGCGGTCAAACGGTCATCTTGGAGCTGAAAAGTGAGGCGGAAGATTTGAAATCTGAACGTGAAGAAGTTCTAATAATAATCCATTATTTGGCTTCCATAATATCACTCTTGAGCACAAATAAAAAGATTAGCATATATCATGTTCTGCTTATCATGAGAGCCCATTCAATAAGTATGATTTTTCTGTGATAAGAAATCAGTTATAGTTTAATTTGGCCATTTTTAAATTTCTTAGTGGTTCAGAGTAAGAGCTCATCATCATTTTAGAGTCAGTGCAATGTGCTATTATATACAGTGGTCTTCAGGGCCTCTGTTAACATATATGGCCTCCAGGGTGAATTAGAAAGAGGCATTTCTTTCTCCAGGGCATCCTTGCAGCTGGATGTAGGGGTCAGGGTGTCAGGCCCTCTCCACCAGCTGTCTTTGGGAAAGGGAACCAGCAGTACCGTGCGTGGCCGCTTCAGCTAGCCTCAGCTTTATGAAGAATAATTTTCTTTCACAATTCAGAACAGAACATTCTCTGTAGTTTTAGGCACTGCTGTCCTGTTCTAGCATGGTGTGACTTGGAAGAAAAGTCACAGGAAAACTTAGACTATATAGCAAAGTGAGTATCATTCGGAAGAATAGGTTTCTATTTCTTTAATTTTTATTTTATATTCGAGTATAGTTGATTCACGATGTTGTGCTAGTTTCAGGTGTACAGCAAAGTGATTCAGTTATACATATACACATATCCATTCTTTTTCAGATTCTTTTCCCGTATAGGTCATTACAGAATACTGAGTAGAGTTCCCTGTGATAAGTTTCTGTTCTTAAAAAGCATTCTCTTTAAGGCAGTTTTTTTTTTCTAATGGATAAGCCTATTGTGAAGAAGTTTTGATCTGAGAATATCAGGGTGTTTCTGGGTAGACAGGAAGTCTAGCAGAATTTCATTTTGATTGAGACTGTCCGGGTCAGTGACCTCATAATCTTTTTAGAATGAAACTCTGGCAGTGAAGCATTCCAGTCCCACTCCTGG
Organism: Delphinus delphis; assembly: GCF_949987515.2. NCBI lineage: Eukaryota > Metazoa > Chordata > Mammalia > Artiodactyla > Delphinidae > Delphinus > Delphinus delphis. Next base: position 140,451,479 of record NC_082686.1, read on the forward strand.
GAACTTTGGTCAGCTCCTGAAAGGCAGGCGTGCCTTTGATGTTTGATGTAGCCTTTGATATTTATGTCAGTGTTTTTGTTTGACCATATACTCTGGAACTGCTTTTCATACTGCTTGTGTCAAAATTTAAATTTCTACGACTGTACTTTGCCGCAGCAACTAAACCTAATTCACTCACTACAATTAAGATGTTGAATACAATTAGGAAATGTTCTACTAAATTAATACTTTTATGCAGGGCCTGCCATAAGGATACTGATAAGAAACTAATCAAGGAGGATGTTAGTTCCTGTTGTGGGAAACATTCAAACTTACATTAAGTACTTAGATTCTAGATACCTTCCAACTATCTGAAAGGCATTTCTGTTATGAATTGGAAGGTTTATAATTTCTCTTTTAGGTCTATAATTTATATTCAAATCTATCATCTAATTTTATGTAAAGTAGCTCTTCCTGCTTATGATTCCCTTCTCCATCCCCCAGTCTCACTGTAGGACAGACAGAGAAGTGTACTTTGCAGTAACCTGACCTCTGATTGCTGTCTGGGAGCACAGGTAATTATAAGAGATTAGAGGGGAAAGCTGCAACTCAAGAGATTAGGAGAAGCAAATCTGGCAGAACCACCATCTGTGGTACCTGGTAGGAAAAATCGTGTGTTTCAGTGCACAAGTCCTGTTTGCATCTCAGAGTAAACCACAAACTGAAATTTTCGCATCTTTTTGTTACCGACCAGAGATCTTGGCTTCCTTAATCAAAAGAAATGGATCAGAGGCCAGACAAGAAGTTCAGGCAAGGCTTTATTGGGGCCCCTGCTGCAGCAGAGGGGATCAGAAACAAGTAAAACGTTCCCTTGCTTGCTCGCTCCCCAAGGGGGGCGAGCTGGTTCCTTATGTGGGGTGAGGGTAGGGATGTGTCTGGGGGTTGGGCCGGAGGTGTGGCTTAGGTGGTCTGCCCACCCCTTAGGTGGTGCTGAGTGCAGGGGGCATGCGCAGTGCCCTGCTTTTGCTCCCGGCTCTTCAGAAGTGGCAGTTGGGGTTTTTTCTGGTCTTTTTGTATCTTCTTGTCCATAATTTGCCCCAACTGTGCTTAGTCCCTTATAGTTACTTTGTATTTTGTTGCTGGAGGAGACGTTTTTCCAGGTGCAAGCACTGCAGCAAAGGGTCCCAGGTCCCAGCCTGTCTCATTTTCAGTGCTTTTTAGAAGTGTGATGTTATCCCTTATCCAGAGGAATCCACAGTATTTTATTAATATGGGCCTCTGACCTTACCGCCCTAAAGTATGCCATTGTAAAATATACAGGCAAAAGGAGTTTGAACTGGAGAAATTTAGGGTAATTCTTCCCGTTTCAGAATGTCAGTAGAAATATCCCACCGTAAGTGTGCACGTTACAGCTAAAACCATGAAAATGCTCATCTCGCACCAGTAGAAAACATTTTGTGCATGAAAGCGTTCATGGGGGAGTTTTATCGTTAGCCACATTATTAGGCATCAACAAACTGCTTACATGGATTTCTTAAAATTTGTTTAAAGAAACAGCAACAGATCCTTGTTTTGACCATTTGATCACCATTAATCACTCCCAAATCACAAAACGGTCAGGAGAAGTAAGTGGATGGAATTCAAGCATTTGCTTCTCGTTTTTAGCTCTCATTTTAGACGTTTGCATGGGGTGAGAATAAGGAGCTGTGGGATTTTGTGAGGTTTTTATTACATCTGCTTACATTTTCTCTTTCCACCACTGCCCATCACTGATCATTAAAAAACAATTATCCTGATTTTTTATCTTGATTGGGAAAACTGTCGTCTGGTTCAATCTAATCTTTTTGGTATGTGACTAGATCTGAGATTTGAACAGTTGCAGTCCCGCTGCTGGTTATTTTTCCTGGGAGACTGAGGGGCAGGGAGAATCATCACACGTCGTGGTTAATCAGTTCTGAGAATTTATCTCATATAACCCTGCTTTGAATTAACTGAATAATCCAGTAAGCAGCATTTTTAATATCTCACATAGGGAAAGACTCAAAGCTGGCTAACAGTGAAATTTCCCATTTTTCACTGGCAGGAACCCCAGCCCCATAATGGGGAAGGTCCCACCAGTGCGAAGGCCCCATATGGGGGCCCCTCCCCTAGTGAGGACATGTGCCCCCGAAGAGGAGTCCCCCTGGCCGCTGGCCCCTGCCACCCCACCACGTGAGTACAGCCACGGCTCTGAGGACCTCAGCACGGTTTCCATTGCTTGGTGGCCGTTTGTCTGATGTGAGAATTAGCCAGACCCTCTTCCCTTTCATCCCCTTAAACACTTCAGAAAACGAGATGTAAGCCTCCTTTGGGTCCCTTTGCTTCATTTTGGCAAGTTTCATAGAAATCGTTTGGTTAGGAGGTGAAGGCTCTGGGTTGAGACTCGGCTTACGCGTGATTAGTGAAACAGTCTGTGGCTATCTGAGCAGTTCTGTTCCATGGAACTTTCTGCAGTGGTGGAAATGTTCCACGGCTGCACTTTCCAATACAGTAACCACTAACCACATGCGGCTACTGAGTGCTTGAAATGTAGTGCAACCGAGGAATTTAATTTTTAACCTAATTTAATTTTAATTCATTTAAATTTAATTCTCCATGTATGACTAGTGGCTGCTAAATTGGACAGTGAATATGCCTACACTTAACGCCATGGGCCTGAGCTGTCTTTGAACATTTCTACAGGTGTACCTCTCTACCTCTGTTCCCTTAATAACCCAGAAAAATTTTCCTTGTATTATATGCATTATTGTAAATGTGGGTCTCTTAACAGTCAGCAAATAATTAAGTTAAAAATTCTCATCTCAAAATGTATTCACCCATATTGCCCTTATGTAGCTTTAATTACCTTATGGTCTTGAGAAATTCAATCTTAAAACTATGAAGTAATATCTGTTTAAATATCCCAGCTTTATTTTCTTCTTCACACGTTTTAATTTGCAACTTCAATATATATATAGAAGTAATCACACACAGTAAAATAACTTTCTCATTTTATTCTTCCTTTTTAAATGAGACTATAAAATGTCCTACATTAGTACAGTAAGTGCAGTGCTGTTACCAAAACATTAAATTCAGCAGGTACTCATCGTAATACAGTACTTAGAAGTTTCAAAGTTTGGTTCTGATAGGTGGGTTATTGAGATTACAGGTTAATTAAATTTGTAGTTTTAACTACTATAGTAAATGTCCTTCCATTATTGGGCTATCATTAAAGATTGCTTACACCGTAAGATGTGAATAAGGAAACTTATGTGCAGGGTATATGGGAGCTCTCTGTACTATCTGTGCCGTTTTTCTATAGCTCTAAAACGATTCTAAAATTTCTTAAAGTTTATTTTTAAAAATTGCTTACCTCGTACTTTCTCATGCCATCTATTTACATTTGTTAACATAGCTGTGTATGCATCCAAAAGAAGAATCGTCACATCAGCAGTGGGTAGCACTTACGTAAGTTTCACAACATGGCAACTTCAGAACATCCCTGAGAGATAATATTGTCATAATTTTACAGGTGAGGAAGCTGAGGCACGGAATACACAGTTATTCAGCCAAGGTTACTTAGCTGGTCAGTGGCAGGACCAGAATTTGAACCTAGCCAGTCAGTCTTTTAACCACTGAACTGTGTTACCTCTTAAGGGATCTCGATTATGCAGGATAAGTTGTGTTCTCTCTGCTATCAATGTAGCAAGCAAACGTTCCATTCTAAGAAATCTAAAATAAAGTAGTAACGGTAATAAATTTCTTATACAACTTGAAAAACATAGAAGTACGCTTTGTGTTACAGTGATTTCGATTTTTTTCTTTATACAGTGGTTCATTATTTTTATGAGGAATATGTTCATATTCTCTTGACGAGAAATGTCTGTGTTAGTGGGGTTTTAGAAAATTGATGTATGTTTCATTAAGACAGTGGGTGGCTAAGAATGAAAAAAAAAGAGAGAGCAATATCTAAAGGGCAGGGGGGAGTGGATGTGGTTGGTTATCTCATAAAGACAAAGTTTTTATAAGACTAAATTTTTAAGGAACCTGGAGTAATTTGTGGCATAGTATTTTATTATTACAGAGTTATTTTACCATTTTCCTATCACAGTGCTTTGTTTTGTCATATGCCTGTTAATGCTGTTGTTCCTATACATTAAATTCTAGATCTTTGATTGTTACTTTTCATTGTGAGCAAAAGAGAAAATACTTTAACCCATTTTTAAAGAGAGGGTTGGTGTGAATACGGTTTAAAGGAAGTTCAGCAGAATAAATACCCAAAGTATTAACAACAAGAAACCCAAGATTAAAGTTTTAGCATACTTTCTCTTTCTTCGTGTTCACTTCTCATTTATAAATAGTACAAATACATTATATATGAAAGTTGTTAAGAGACTGAATCCTAAGAGTTCTCATCACAAGGAAAAAAATTGTTTTCTATTTCTTTAATTTTGTAGCATAAGAGATGATGGATGTTCACTAAACTTGCTGTGATCATCATTTCATGGTGTATGTAAGTCAAGTCGTTATGCTGCCCACCTTAAACTTATACAGTGCTGCATGTCAATTATATCTCAATAAAACTGGAAGAAAAAAGAAATTTTTTTTTTAAATGGTACAAATTTTAGATGACTAGAACTGGTAGTTTGGGGATTTAAAAAATCCATTTATAAGCCTTTCTGGGTCCGGAAGGGAAATCACTGAAAATCCTAATAGAGTATAAATCAAGATATTGCACGTAAGCCACTTTACAAAGCAAATAATAATTAAAACTTTAATTATAGGTTTTCCTGATTGTCGGCAACTGACAGAGCTTTCTTCTAGGGCACGATGTCACGGCTTTCTTTCCAGGGTGTATTTGCACACTGGCCCAGGAAGCACCTCTTAAGTTTTAAGATGTTAATAATACCTTGAGGACCCTCTTCCTGAGCGTCTCCAGAGTTGCTCTCGCAGAAGATAAATGACCGAAAGCAAATAGCTCAGCCGCCTGCCGTAAAATAACCTGAAAGAAACAGTTTTCTGCACTCTTGAGTTTCACAGTAGGGAGGCAGCATTTGTGAGATATTTGCAGATTGTGTAAAATTCTGACACTAAGTTCAGGTACCTGTTAGAATCCTAGGCTGACGCAGCTTAACGGGAAGACTAAGCGCCAGTGTTTTACTTTCCTTAGTTTTGTACTATTTGGATTTTTTATAAGCAAATGAGCTTTTTCGATGCTCATTAGCTGCTCTTAAATTTGATTGATTTTAATACTCTGTAACTGATTTTTTAAAACTTTGTAGTACTTACATGTAATAATTTACTTCTTTCATATGGTATGTTTATTAGTTATTAATTTATAGCAGATTATTAGAAAGAGTTTATTATTTTGGAAGAACGAAAAGCCTTGAAAAAGAATGGTTTATTTGAAATGGTGCTACCCATGAAAGGAGTCCCAGTTTTAAAAGCTGAGAGCTGGGTTAGACCTTTAAGGGCATCTCCTATCTAAGTGCTTTCCATCTGCCCTCTGAAATCTGATTTAAGCCTCATGTTCTGCCTCGTGTCTTCTTTAGTCTCAGAGAACTTTAAAACAGAAACTATGGAATAAATTCTCAGACAGCCTAAGACAACAGAGTCGTAAGGTAGAGGAAGCTAGCAAGCAGATGTGATAGGAGGAACGCTAGCGCCTTCGCCTACATAAGGACAAGGAGAACTGTCACCTCGTAAACCAGAGAGCATAGCCCACGCCCCCGCCTGCTGCCAGGGTCATCTGACAGCTGCCTTTCACTTTCGGGTGATGTGCGGGTGTGCTTACATGAGAAATAATGCCGTGTAAACACACCTAGAATAACAGTGCTTTTCAAGCTGTATTTGAACTATGTGAAAGTCTTAAGGTGCCAATCTTCTTAAACTGCATAAAATGCAAACACTAAAAGAAAAGCCTACCTCCTTTTAAGCTGTACAGTGTATTTACTAATCTAGCTGCAGTTGATCTCAGATTCTTCACGTTGCACAGGAGATGTTGGGAACATTTTTGGTCTGCTTGGGTTCCATGTGGCAGTGTGCTTTGCTCCTTGATGGATGTATCAGAGATTCTCTCAAGTCAAGGGTGGAGACTTGATTCCGAAGAAGTCTAAGAGCTCACTAGGCTCGTCCTAGCCTTCTGCCATAGTCAGGGCTATCCCTGCCAAGAAACAGCTGACTGCAGGTTTTGCTCTCTCCTTTTTCTGGGAGACCTGAAACGCTGGCTTTCCAAAAGGCTTCCCGGCATGCAGAGTAAGTCGAGGGACAGAACTGTCAACAGAGCTGAAATTAAGCAATTCAGCTACCTAGCTGAACTCTCAGCGCCAACTTAAACGCCAATAGGAAGTGCCTTTTCTTTCTTTTTTTTTTTTTTTTTTGGTTACGCCGGGTCTGAGTTGCGGCTGGCGTGCTCCTTAGTTGTGGCACGTGAACTCCTAGTTGCGGCATGCATGTGGGATCTAGTTCCCCGACCAGGGATCGAACCCGGGCCCCCTGCATTGGGGCGCAGAGTCTTAACCACTGGACCACCAGGGAAGTCCCGGAAGTGCCTTTTGCGTCTGCCAGACAAGTCAAGTAAACATGGGTAAATCAAAAAGTAAGGTAATCATGAGTCGCCTGTGTTTTACGTATAGTCTGATTTAATAACTCAGATTCTGCCTCATCTTTTGCAAGTGATGGTGTGAACTAGATCTCTCCTACCTTAATCGTGGTGCCACACACATTGAAACTAAACACAGATCGTGTGTGTGCTCACAAGTTATTGACCCCTCTTATGTTTTCAAAGCCTGCCAGCACTTTTTTGTTTTTTTTAATAAACAAATCGAACCATGGGAAGTTCCGTAAAGGCCAGCCTGGGCTCCTGGGACTCTTGTTCTTGAAATTTATTTTTCATCCTTCAGTTATCTAGAACAAAATGAATTTTTTTTTTCTTTCATAAGCACTCTGCTCAGAGGTGGCTAGGAACGATGAGAGACACTAAGAGCCAAACTTGTAACCAATGCATATAGCAGAATTACACTCAAAATTAGTTCAGCTGCCATTAAAGGTTGCTTAACTGATACATTTTAGTTCTGCTCAGGCTTCTGAGCATGAGAAAATAAGCGAGTGCTAAAAGAACCGTAATGTGTTTACAAACGCACGCACGATTATGAAGCAACATATGCGTGAACCGAAATATGAGGAGGAAAAAAGAAAAGCAAATGCTATTTTACAGTAGGGGAGCTACATAAACACCCCCAGGGCCTCTGTACGAACCCTTCTGTTGCTCTGAGGGCTGCTGCACAGACTCAGCGCGTGAGCCAGTTATCCGCGCCTCGGCCATTGTAGGTTGTAAGGGAAATGTCTGAAGAAGGTCTGCTAGCAGAGAGCTACTTTGCCTAACTTAATTCTGTATTCCTCAGAACTTGTGTCCTCTGGGAAAACCACAGACCAGAATGAAGCCCCCTTCTCTCAGCATCTTTTCTGTATAATGAATCAAATAACTTTATTAGTTTTAAATGATCACAAGGAAAAGAAGAAAATATAAAGTTTACTTTGTGCTAAATAATTTTATTCTGAGTAGCTAAACGCAGGGGTCCTCAACTCCCGGGCCATGGACCGGTATTGGTCGGTGGCCTGTTAGGAACCAGGCCGCACAGCAGGAGGTGAGCAGCGGGCGAGCGGGCGAAGCTTCATCTGTATTTACAGCCGCTCCCCATTGCTCGCATTACCGCCTGAGCTCCGCCTCCTGTCAGCATGATGGTGAGTTGTATAATTATTTCATTATATGTTACAATGTAATAATAATAGAAATAAAGGGCACAATAAATGTAACGTGCTTGAATCATCCTCACACCATCTCCTCCCCACTCCCCGGTCCGTGGAAAAACTGTCTTCCATGAAACTAGTCCCTGGTGCCAAAAAGACCGGGGACTGCTGGCTAAAAGGTTTTTATCCCCCTTGGTTTCAAATCCTGTGAGTTTGGGTGGGGGGGGTCAGGTGTGTATCTCCAACTTCCTGGCAGGGAGGTTAGTGACTAAGCTGGCTGTCTGGGCAGTGCTGGGCAGCAGCACTGGGCAGCAGCAACCCAGTGGGTGACACTCAAGGCAGTGCTGGGCAGCAGCAACCCAGTGGGTGACACTCCCCGAGTTATTTTATGATTTGGACCAGCTGTGATGGGTGGGCACTTTCAGCTGTTGAGCTGCCTCTCGGAGGTCCTTTGGCACACAGTTGGAGTCAGTGTGAAAGCCAGAGATACAGGTAAAGTGCTTCAGAAAACGCTGGAGTTGAAGTCAGAAGACCTGGGTTCTGGTCTCTGCCAAATCACAACCACCTAGATGACCTGATGGTCACTGTGCCTTCTTGGCCTGCCGCGCAGGATGCAGGTGGTTTAGCTTAGGGTTCAGGCTCGAACCCTGGCCCTACCATCTCTGTCTCCTGTTTGCTCGTCTATAAAGTGGTAGTGGTACCTACCTCGTAGGTTACATAAAACGCTCTCAAACTCTACAGTAAGTCCCCTACATACAAACCTTCAAGTTGCGAGCTTTCAAAGATGCAAGTGTGGGGCTTACTAATGAAGACCTGATGGAATTGGAGGCCCAGAGAAAGGACAAAGAGAAGCAAGAGGAAGAAGAAGTAACTGAAGAAACGAAGAGATTCACAACGCAGGAAATGGCAGGGGATTTTCTTTACTTGAGGCGGCGCTGTTAGTTTTTGAGGTACAGGACCTGAACGTAGAACGGTACACGGAGGCTGCAGCAGCCGCTCAGAATGCAACCCAGTGCTACCGTGTCATCTATGACGAGAAAAAAAGAGCTACTACCCAGGCATCACTGGATCGTTTTTTCAAGAGGGTGGAGAGAATTGAATCCAGCAAGGAACCAGATCCTGTGCCATCAGCGTCAGGTGTGAGTGACGCTGCAGCTGGCCCTCCGCCCCCTATTGCTGGTTCAGCTCTACCATCTCCCACCTCCCCTCCCTCCTCCAGTCAGTAACTCTTCCTACTGTTCCCTCGATGCCAGCCCCTGGAGGCCAGCTGCTGTACTGCACTACTGTACTTTTCAAGGGACTGCACTGTAAGATTAAAAATGTTTTATTTTTTGTTTGTTTGCTTTTTACGTATTAGTTGTGTGAAAAGTATTATAAAACTATTACAGTACAGTGCTATATAGCTGATTGTGTTAGTTGGGTACCGAGGCTAACTTTGTTGGACTTAAGAACAAATTGGCCTTATGAGTGTGCTCTTGGAACTGAACTTGTTCATATGTAGCGGACCTACTGTATATGATTTTTGGTGTATAATAAGCCCTCTAGAGCTTCTTCTTATTATTACTATTATTAGGATTAATGAGATGTTTGACGGCATGCTCTAATCTTTATTGATATATAATCAGAGGAGATTAAATATATAGAAAAATAATATAAGGAGGATGAGGATAATACAAAGCTCTTTGGTAATTACAGGAAAGGGAGATTTTTTTCCATCAAGGTTATCATTGGAGTGATTTTGGAAGAGGTGGTTTTTGAGCTTGGCCTTAAAGGATCGTAAAAATTTGGACATGCCTAGGCTGAAGGAAGTGAAAGTGGTGAAGGACATTCCAAGGAGAAGTAAATACCTGAACAAAACAGCATGCTTAATTACTAAGTTACTATATTAATATCAAGGAATCATTACATTCATCCATCTTTTGACCATGTACTGTGTCCACGTGAACATAGCCTATTGTTTTAGGTGCTGGAAATTCTTACAATATTGTGTAATTCACAAAATACTTTAATTTCCACAGAGAACTACTGATGGGTTTTACTATTTTCATTTTCTAGATAAGGAAACTGAGGCTCTCACAGCAGTGATTGGTAGAAGGGGAAAACCAGTTGTACAAGCACTAAATTTCATGTCTGTGCACAGCCGTACGCTGCCTCCGTTAGTCTAAGTTGAAACAGTTTCAAGGCCATCAACCATGGAGTTGGCCCCAGGTTGCTTTCTTAAAATGTGTGCGGTATTCAGGAGGGCTAGAGAAACGATTTAGATGAGCCCCTGGAAATCCGGCACCACCACTGTAAATGGAACTCCACACCCACAAGTTGCCGGTGACAGACCTAGAAGGCAACCGCAAAGCAAGTGTGCTGATTAACGCTGTGTGTGGTCTTTGCTCCATTTTGCCATAATGAGCAGAAGTTCGCTAGGTAGTTTTGATTCGGATGTTGTTGTCTTTAGTTTATTAAATTGAAACTAACCGGTAAATGAGTATCAGGTCTTAAGCTGTGCTGCAGTGTGTTCTTGATTCTTGACTCAAAGATATTTGTAAAAACAAGAAATTTTATATATTCATGTTAGGAAATTATAAATTCATACTAGTCAAGTAAAGTAGGCATCTATTCATAGACCATAGTATTCTGAACAATTTTCTAGTTACCATTAGTATCATTTACCTTTAAAAGGATTTTTCGTATGGATAAAATATCATGACTTGCATTTCTTATTTATTTTAGTTGATATAATAAGCCACAACTTGTCTTCTTTCCATCTAATCTGCAAGACAGATATTTCTAGCATTAGAAGAATTCATCATATTCCCATGATTATGCTATTGCATATTTGTTACATTTTAAATGCGAGGTGAATATATTTCTACTTGAAATGTCTTGATTACATTGCATATTCTGAAAGCTCACAATATTCCAATAAAACTGTTACTTCAAGAATAAAATGACTATGTGATGTGACATTTATATTAAACGTGATTTTCATTTACTCTATAAGGTTTTCTGAAATTATAACAAACTGTAATTCCATCCAGTTCTGGTTGCAGTGTAAGCTTGGGAGTGAACTGATTCGTCATAAATACCCTACTCTGGGATTTACTTGGAATACAGTGTAACATATTTTTCATTTCTACTAATACAAGATTAGCATAATTCAGTATGAAATATTATATTGATACACAGCATAATTCAAAACTGTTTCCCTGTTGCTGTCACTGTATGGTATTGATTCCAACTGGATGTCTTCATTATCTAATGTCTTCTCTACTTTATATGCTGATTATTCTTCATATTGCTAAGAACTGTGTGTGACTGTATGCCTTTGTTACCAAATGTGTATCAAGAACGTCTGTTAGGGGCTTCCCTGGTGGCGCAGTGGTTGGGGGTCCGCCTGCCGATGCAGGGGACACGGGTTCGTGCCCCGGTCCGGGAGGATCCCGCATGCCGCGGAGCGGCTGGGCCCGTGAGCCATGGCCGCTGAGCCTGCACGTCCGGAGCCTGTGTTCCGCAACGGGAGAGGCCACAACAGTGAGAGGCCCGCGTACCGAAAAAAATTTAAAAAAAAAAGAATGTCTGTTAGAATTTTGGAGGAGGAGTAGTACTTTCAAGCTGCCCATCTAAAGTAGGACACAAGCTTAAAATGCTGATTCTCTTTATGTGGTAACAAATGCCAGGGATTATTAAGTTTACTTTGAAAGACCAATGAATCTCCCCCCTTGGTCTCCATTGATAGTTTTTAACTATCTACACAGGCGTGTGATAATGTGTGATGAAAAACTGCAGCTTCTCACGCTCCTGTTAGCTCTGCATGACCCAGGCTGAGTCCTCAGGTTTCTGCACCCCAGCTGAGGAAACTAACCTTCTTGCCCCAGTCCTGGGTGCTAGGTCCACACCAGTCTCAGCAGACGGGAGGGGAATGTGTGGAGTTAGACACAAGACAAGAGTCCAGTGATACCTGGGCACTCCTAGGGCATGGAAAGAACGAGACCAATTCTCGACCAGTTATCAACATGGAAGAAGGTTGCTTTTGATGCCCAGCCACCTCATCTTTTGCATCCCTCACTGTCTCTTACACGCTACTGTCTGCATATCTGATAGAAGAGTCCTTTTACAGCGATCAGGTAACTTATCGGTCATGGACTCTGGGGCCACTTAGCGTCAGTGTGACTTGAGCAAGTTACTGAACCTCTCTGGGCCTCAGTTTCCTTGTCTGTAAAACCGGGATGGTGTATAATAGCACCCCATCCTGTTTGGGACGTAAAGTGCATATGACAGTGCCTGGTATATAGGAGACAGTATAATAAATTATTCTTATTGCAAATTAGATGGTTAAGGCTGTCTACAGGGGAGATGCCATATACACACCTAGAAGGGGTCAACAAATGTTGCAGTTATTAAATGTTCCATTCCTGAAGGACTTGCCTTTTCTTTCTTTTTTTATTGAAGTATAGTTCATTTACAGTGTTACAGGTGTGCAGCAAAGTGATTGTTTTATATATGTATATACACGCACATACATATGTATGTGTATGTATATTCTTTTTCAGTCTTTTCTATTATAGGTTATTACAAGATATTGAATATAGTTCCCTGTGCTGTACAGTAGGTCCTTGTTGTGTATCTCTTTTATATATAATAGTGTGTATCTGTTAATCCCGACTTTCTAATTTATCCCTCCCCCCTTCCCCCTTTGGTAACCGTAAGTTTGTTTTCTGTTTTGTAAATAAATTCATTTGAATCATCTTTTTAGATTCTACATGTAAGTGATATCACATGGTATTTGTCTTTCTCTGACTTATTTCCCTTGGTATGATAATCTCTAGGTCCATCCATGTCGCTGCAAATGGCAAATTTTCATTCTTTTTTATGGCTGAGTAGTATTCCATTGCATGTGTGTGTGTGTCTGTGTGTGTGTGTGTGTGTGTGTGTATGTATATACCACATCTTTATCCATTCATCTCTTGATGGACATTTAGGTTGTTTCCATGTCTTGACTATTGTGAATAGTGCTGCTATGAACACTGGGGTGCGTGTGTCATTTTCGAATTAAGAGTTTTCATATTTTCCTGATATATGCCCAGGAGTTGAATTGCTGGATCATATGAACATCGTGAATTTTTAGAGAAATGCAAATCAAAACTACGATGAGGTACCACCTCACACCGGTCAGAATGGCTGTCATCAAAATGTCTACAAACAATAAATGCTGGAGAGGGTGTGGAGAAAAGGGAACCCTCCTGCACTGTTGGTGGGAATGTAAATTGGTGCAGCCACTGTGGAGGTTCCTTAAAAGACCTGCCTTTTCTTATAAGTGCCTCTTACTCAGAATTACCGTTCAGTCTTCCCCCCCGCCAAAACACTCACATAAGGGAGCTGAGAGAGAAAAGTTGATAATCCACTAAACTAAACCACTTTTAAGGCAGGTTGACTAGTGGCCACACCCTATGGCAACCTTTCCTATTTAAATCACATTAACTGGGAGAATTCTAGTCAACCTGGAATTAGGAAGGAGAATCTCAGCCTGTAACCTAGATGTCCAAGTCAGTTTAACTTCTCACATCAGAGAAGATATGGCATCACTGTAAGCCAGGGAGAGACCCAAGACTTGGTGTCTGCCATACAGGGACTCCTAGTAACCAGGAGTAGCCATGACCCTCAGTCCAAGTCTCATGGAACATTTGGGCCATGAGACCCTCTTGCCAGTGACTTGAGATGGCCTGAGCTCCTGGGTCCCAGGATGCCAGACGTCTGCACAGAGTAGCTTCTGCATCTGATGAGCTGCTCTCTTTCCTCCCCATTGTTCTTTTTAATTTTTGGCTGGCATTTAAAAACTGGTACCTAAGTTACTTATTATTTCTCCTTAATTACTACCCAGCATAATATAGTAACCACTGGCCACCTCATTATATTTCAGACTAAAACCATTTTAAGTTTATTCCGGTACAGTTATAAACTCCTTCATGCTGAGTGACTGTCATTTATTGTAACACACCTGGTCCTCTGTTTTCAACTCAAAAGAATCAGAGGGATTAATGCTAGCCATTTTCATTAAACCAATTTTAATAAATATGTTAAAGATCATAATATTCTCGATAAATTAAAACGTACAGAACATATGAACATGGACCTTCATGAAAAGATTGCATGTTTGCATATCACACATCACTGTTATGGGCATGTGATACCTTGAAGGGTCGTAAAGCCCTGGCTTACATTTAGCGGAAAATCGACAACTCTGGCAGAGGAGCTTAGCCTGGCCATAGCACAAGAGAACAATCCTCTGTAACAGTAACAAGGGTGGTCTTTGAAGGGTAGGCCAGAAGCTGACCTGTGCAGTCAACAATATTGTCAACGTATTTTGTGTAGATGGTAGATTGACTGTTTAATCCACTATTTAAATGTGCTTGCTACTTTCTTCCAAGGGGACAAAATAAAGCCAGTATCCTACCTTTCATGAAAAACAGCTTAGTTACACTACCGTGTGATTGCAGTGTTCTAGAATAACTTGGCTCTGGAGCAGTAAGCCAATCTAGGAAGGATGTCTGTTTAGCATCTGAATAACATCAACTATTGATATACATGTTTGCATTCCTTTCTAGGGCCTTCCAAACAGGATACTATTCTAGAACCTAATAAGGATAGAGAGAGAACTATATATACATCCATTAGAATTAATTTAGAAATTTTATGGTGCTGAAAAATACTTCGTAAATTCTACTTACATCCAAAGCAAAACAAATTAACAGTCATCTTAAATCAACATTTAATTATGTAACACTCATTTCTTTAGTGAGTGTGAACAAGTAGCAGCTATTAAAGGCAAAGGTGATGTAGTGAGAAGTGCTTCTCCAGTTACTGTAATGGTGGGACGATTAAAGCACCTTTCTGAACTTCAGTTTCCTCATCTACAGAATATGAATAATACTTGTGCTGCTTACTTAGGGTTTGTGGTGGGAATCCAATGAGATAATATATGAGAAAATGCTCCATTAATTAGCAGATGTTTTTTGAACATATATATGTGAAATCCGCAATACAAATGATCCAATTAGCAATATAGACTCAAAGACTACAGCTACACATCTTTATCTTAGAAAATTATTTACCTAACATCTTCTGAAAGGCAAGTGTGTTGTAACCCGGGCTTTTACTGATTCTCGAATTGTCATCTTAATTTTTGTCTCATACAAAGGGATGCTGCTTCTTGTAATGCTGGCTGACACATATTGACTTCTTATTATTATCCACATATTATTTTTATTCTTTGAGCACTATTTCTACATGTCCTATGATTGAATCCTCACAGCAGTCCTACGATGTAGGTACTGTTCTTATCCCCATTGAAAGAACTGAAACAGAATTTCTTTTTTTTTTTAAACAATGGATTTATTATTTAACTATTTATCAATTTACTTTTTTGCTGTGTTGGGTCTTCGTTTCTGTGCGAGGGCTTTCTCTAGTTGTGGCGAGCGGGGGCCGCTCTTCATCGCGGTGCGCGGGCCTCCCACTGTTGCGGAGCACAGACTCCAGACACGCAGGCTCACTAGTTGTGGCTCACGGGCCTAGTTGCTCCGCAGCATGTGGGATCCTCCCGGACCAGGGCTCAAACCCGTGTCCCCTGCATTAGCAGGCAGATTCTCAACCGCTGCGCCACCAGGGAAGACCCTGCAACAGAATTTCTTAAAGAATTTCCCGGGTTGGGGCTCCCCTGGTGGCGCAGTGGTTGAGACTCCGCCTGCCGATGCAGGGGACACGGGTTCGTGCCCCGGTCCGGGAAGATCCCACATGCCGCGGAGCGGCTGGGCCCGTGAGCCATGGCCGCTGAGCCTGCGCATCCGGAGCCTGTGCTCCACGACGGGAGAGGCCACAGCAGTGAGAGGCCCGCGTACCGCAAAAAAAAGAAAAAAAAAAAAAAAAAAGAATTTCCCGGGCTTCCCTGGTGGCGCAGTGGTTGAGAGTCCGCCTGCCGATGCAGGGGACACGGGTTCGTACCCCGGTCCGGGAAGATCCCACATGCCGCGGAGCGGCTGGGCCCGTGAGCCATGACCGCTGAGCCTGCGTGTCCGGAGCCTGTGCTCCGCAACGGGAGAGGCCACAGCGGTGAGAGGCCCGCGTACCGCAAAAAAAAAAAAAAAAAAAGAATTTCCCAAGGTCGCACAGCTAATGAGTGGCCAGAACTAAGACGGAACTGAGATCTGTGTGATCCCAGAACCCAGGCATCTCAGCTACCCCCTGCAATAGGGAATTTAAATCACACCACATATAGTATAGTTCATCTCATATTAAACACCTTCCCGCCAAAGTCAGAAATGTCTAAAACTTTAGAACTGGTGGTGATACCGTAAGTTTTCCCCACAAAAGGACCCATTAGATTTTGCTGGTTAAGAGTATCTGACAAATTCATTACCGGACTGTAAGATGAAAGTGTATGACTCAGGCACTTGAGAGACCGCTGGTGGTGATGCCGTGGCTGAATTGCAAATCCTTTAGTGAACAAGAGAAGCGGGCTTCACTTCTGCTGCTCCCCGGGCCAGGCCTGTGGAATTCTCCCTGTCCTTTACATCCCCAAATCTGACTCATCCTTCAGCTTCCTGGCTCTAGTACAGCTGGCTTTCTTCCTTAACTAATGACAAGTATCGTGGCATATTTAAAGAGCTCCTTAAACCGTTTTAATTGAACGCCTACAAAAGCTCTCTTGAACAATAGCTATCAATGGAAAAATGTATTTGTTTAACCGTAACTGAGAGCTATGTAGCATGCCTCAAATTTTACAAAACTTTCTAGTTTGACCAAGTTTCTCGTCTCAAAGCACTAGTGTGCATTTATGAGTATGAGCTCACACTCTTTAGAGTTGTGTAACAATTTACACAGTGATAGAGGAATACTTTTTAACTGTCCCCGTATTAGGAGAACACCTATAAAGTTATCTCTTAAAGTATGGTGCTTTACTACCGGAGGTGTGCACAGTGATTACTGGTAGTACAGAATAAACATTAAGAATGTATAATTACCTATATTAATTTTAATGTATATTGGGAAAAGTATATAACTAGTATATCAAAGCCATGATTTCATGATTTTTAAATTGAGGCGAAACTAGATATTTTATTTTTTTAAAGGGCTTACATAGGTGTTTTGCTCTTTTAAAAATAAAATTAAAGAAAATTTTAAGTGCAGTATACTAGAGTTAGTACCTGAATAGACAGGTACACATATAAATGCTGTGTGGAAAGCATTGGCCCATGATATACGCAGTTAGCTCACAGCTAGTTTTCTATCGTGTTGTGTCCTGTGTAACGAAGTCTTGGTGATTCTTGCTTTTGTGACTGTCTCTCATGAAAGCTTTGGATTGTTTCTTCTTTGCATTATAGTAAACTCTTGACAGGATTTTGGGTCTTGTTTCAAAATAACAGTTAACCTCTGAGTCTTCTTTCCTTATTTCTCTTCCAACAATATATTTATTATTTGCCAGCTCTTTCAGAATTGCAGAGGCTCCATAGAGTTCACTGTGGTGTGTTTGCAAAGTGAATGCAAAACAGCAATTCTTTTCCTTGGTAATTTAAATGAGATGTTACTATGGAAAAGTCTGAGATAAAACTTCAAAGCACTTTTTCCCTGAAACAATTAGTCAGTTAAGGTGGCCACGAGGAATGTAAGTGCCCTGTTAAACGTGAAATGTATGCTCTGTTGGGATTTCACAGTAACTATTGGTCATATAATGTACTTCATGACATGTGCTTATAGTTTTCCAGTCTGGCTGCAAGAGAAACCTCAGGCTGTGAGGTTTTCTTTCCTTGGCTTTTGATCTTTTAAGTGTGTTTTTCCCTTTGTGGTGTTACGGTTGAAAATAATTTAAGTTGAAAGGCTAAGATTTGTGCTTTGGTGACGTTTTTGGTTGTTGAATCTGTTGGTTTTCATGGAGAAATAACTGCCAGGAATAGTGTGGGGCTTGGCACCCAGCAGACATGGTTTGGAAGACCGAGCCTGCACTTACTTTTCCTGTGGCTCTGGGCAAGATGCCTTGAGCGAGCCTCAGTTCCACCAGCTGAAGATGGGCCTGACAGTCCTTAGGTAATGGAGTTGCAGTGGAGGACGCTAAAGGGAGTAATAGATGGTAACTATTAGTTTTATTTTCAGTCGTCGACAATGACTCCGTAAATTACGGTTGTGGAACCCTGATGTTCCAAGCCTCACTGCACTTCCAGGCAGCCTTCTTTCCATGAACTCCTGCAGAGTGTCCTTCCCTGGCTCCACACAGACCCTCCTGAACTGTGCCGCTCACCTGCTGTCCCTTCTCAAGCCCCGTCTCCTGCCTTCCCCCATCCCAGGCCTTCCTGTCGGTCCTGCGTGCCATCTCCCTTTTGTATGTCAGTCTTTACTCTGTTTTATCTGGACTTCTAGTTGACACAATTGAACGGTTGTTTTTTCTTCTAATTCCTCTATTCATTTTTTATCTTATGTATTTATTCTATTTATTTGGTTGTGCCGATGTGCTCCTTAGTCGTGGCTCGCCGGCTCCTCAGTTGCAGCATGCATGTGGGATCTAGTTCCCTGACCAGGGATTGAACCCGGGCCGGGGAGCACGAAATCCACTGCGCCACCAGGGAAGTCCCTCTAACTCCTTTATTCAGATCTTAGTGTCTCCAACCAAATTTTAAGTACTCGAGGGCAAAGAACTCTGTATCCTATACTTTTTCCATATTACCCACAATTATCTGGCTTACTGCCAAAATAGTAATAATAATGATGATGATGATGATGAAAGAGGACATTAAATCAGACCCACTGAGAAGATGGAAAAGTGGTGGTCATAAAGTGAAATAAGAGCTTGGCACATGCTGAGCCATTTACTCTGGGGATGTTTATGCTACACTGAACATCTACCATAGTACTTTACTCACAGGAGTCACTAAGAAATAGTATTAAAGTCCACTTCATTGAGGGAGGTACCTAACTACCTAATAATGAAAATGAAATGGAGAAGGGAGAATACACTAAATCCCTGATGTCAGAAGACCTGGATTCAAATATTACTCTGGTCGCATGACCTTGGGAGGGTCACTTAACATTAGGTGTGAAATTGAGGGGATCCAGGGGAGTGGGGAACCAAACCACACAACTGCTAAAACATGACAGATTTAAATCTTGGGTCTGGAACTGGCTCACTGCATATGCGTTCTCGGTAGGGTCATCCGCCTCCTGAACTCTTCGTCTCTAAATTGAGCATGACGAAGTCCTTCAGAGCTGCTGGGGTTACTTCAGAACATGTGCGTTGGTGCCTGGTGTCGTGGGCACACACTAAGTGGTGTGTTTATTTAATTTTTTTAACTTTTTATTTTATATTGGAGCATAGTTGATTAACAATGTTGTGTTAGTTTCAGGTGGACAGCAAAGGGATTCAGTGATGCATAAATGTTGTGTTTATTTTTAAATAAACCTCTATGGATCAACGTTGCTTCAGTTGTAAAGTGACGGACTTCAGTTAGAGAATCACCAAAATCCCTTTGAGCTCTAACCTTCTATGTCAGTTACCTCAGAGAGAAGATAGGAGGTAAAGGATATTGTTTTATTGATTTATTTTATTATTACTATTTGGGGCGTGCCACGCAGCATGTGAGATCTTAGTTTCCCAACCAGGAATGGAACCCGTGTCCCCTGCAGTGGAAGAACGGAGCCCTAACCACTGGACCGCCAGGAAATTCTTAATGTGTTTTTTAAAGCTCATTAGGGATCTTTAATTTACCTAAAAGAAACCGTTGCAGCAAAAAGTGGATACATCTAAATTGCATTAGTCATTAGTAAAATATTTTTCTCACTGACAGTATGGCTTCACCTTTGTCGTCATACTGGTGGACCTCTGTGGCATCTTCCCCTTGAGTTTTGCAGTTCCATTCTGCCCACTAAGAACTTACGTATTTGCACCCTTAGGATGGTCAAGTACCTCAGTAATAACTTAAAGTAGAGTTGAGCCTGTCAAGTTGACGAGCAGTTAATTCACTGGCAGAAGAAGAGCTATATTTTATAATACACACGTCAAGTTTGACTTCTCCTTAGTATTATACATGATTAAACAAGTTTCGAGAGAATGAACATTGATTCACTCCATTTTTCAGTGAAGGATTCTGCCTGTAGAAGAGACAAATGTAATCTACTGCCAGTTTGTATGTTTTTCTTTAAAGTCCTCTGATTTCTAAAATAAACACAAAATCCCAGTTTTCTTTTTCTTTATTTTCACAACTTTTCTATGCACACAGTCCTTCAATATTGTCCCTTCCTGGCAAGTTTCTGGATAAGGGTTTACAATGCCTGGGGTTACAGAGCTGGCACGTTGCTCTGCAGACAGATGTTACAAGGCCCAAGTAGTACTAATCTGAGTCTTCAGGTTAAAGAAGCTGGTATGTATCAGACGGGTTGGAAAACTTAAGAACATTACAGTAATTAGAGGCTTCCTGGGAAGGTCATGTTTACCAGCGGTCAAATATGGAGATTCCAACTAATGGATTGGAATCCACCAATAGATCTTGCCTTTGGACCTTGTAGGTCTCTGGAAGAATTATTGCCCTGCAGCCTACCCTTTTCTTTCCTGGTTTGCCAGAACTGCAGTGTGGCCCTATGATAACTGCCCTCCTTGCTTCCTGGGGGTCTTACCATCTAGGGACATGAAAATCTCTCTGCTTACAAAAGGGTTACAGATCCCGGTCTCTTTGATCCAGGGGGTGAGAGGCAGGTCCATGGGGTCCAATTCCATGGGCATGTGGTACCCTAGAGTGCACACTGGGATCTCTGGATTACCCAGGAGGAGTCCCGTCTTCCTGCACAAACACTGACAGTTAGGGTTTGGTTTTTATTTTTTCTAAAGTTGGTCTTTTCAACATTTCATTCGTAACATCTATAAGGGAAATTACAATTTTAAATAGATAATACAAAGTAGAAAAAAATCAAATTTGGTTGATGATTTCTGAGATTACTTTAAGCATGTGTCGCTTTAAATTTTCACATTTGTTCTAAGTAAGTAGTTGGACAACTTAAGAAGCACATTCTATACCATAGTTGATATGCAGGCAACAGATAGTCAATTGGAGAAAACTAAGACCAATAAAAACTGTTAACAGAAACGTAAAGGAATGTAATAAATGTATGTCTTCTCCTCAAGTCTTTGAAAAACAGGAGGGATTATTAAAAGATATGTTTTTTGCTTCAACTTTGATTGTGGTTCTTGGTTCAATTTATCTCTGCAAATACTAAATCTGTTTTAGGAGTCAGTTCACTTCACTTATGTCTTAAATACTGATTTTAAAAGATGATTCCTGAGCAGTGATGTTCAGACAGTTCTAACCACGTAATCTTTTCTTCAGACTAAATATTTCATCTATACTGGATCTATACTGGATCCCCTCTGTTTAAGGTGGGGTGAGGAAAGGAAAACAGAGGTGCCTGTACGTACACACACAGACATGCACACACACATACGTCGCCCACGCTTCCCAGAACTACAGTCTGAAGATGGCTGGTAGTTTACTACCTTTTTGTTAGAATGACTAATAGCCCCAGTTCATCATATTCTGAAGTAGACCTTGAGCAATAATCAGTTTAAATTTAAAAATACAGACTTCAGGAAGGAGATTCCTGAAAGATGGTGGCAGCAGTCGCGTTGTTCATTCATCTCTCCATAAAAACAGAGCAACTGGGATATCAAAATCGCAACCCACAGAGAGCAACAACAGCAAGCCAGGTTCCTCCACAAACCCCCCTATACTAGCAGGTAAGGACAGACTGCCAACAGCTATGAGCTATGAGATTCTTGTAGGGTTTGTAACTATGTGTGAGGAAGCAGAGGAAAGGAAACAGCACAGCTGATGACTCGAGAAGAGGAAGTCCCTCAACTTGCTGGAAAGTCCAGCAAGCCGGTCAGGGTAGCCATGAGACTGGGTGGGTGTTCTTTGCAGGATCTGGTTCATAGGTGAATATAAGGGGACTGGAAACGATTCCGCAGGATGATGCTAAAGCAGTCCGGGCCTTCTAAACTCTTGAAGCGAGCAAACCAAATCTCTGTTCCAAAACAAATCTTCACACTGAGGAAAGCTGCTGGAAGCAGGATCCAAATTGAACAGGACGGGACAATAGGGGATAAGAAAGAAAGTATCCAGGTTAAAAAGCGACTGACGACAACTTAGGCAGTCTTATGGACTGGAAGACTAGTTTTTAAAAATCACGTTGTGAAAAAACAACAGAAGGGAGAGTTCGAGAATCATGAAGTTAGAAAAACTGTCCTGGGCTCTCCCTTTCAAAGTACAGGAGAACTTATTTCATTAAAAACAAAAACAGGGCTTCCTTGGTGGCACAGTGGTTGAGAGTCCGCCTGCCGATGCAGGGGACGCGGGTTCGTGCCCCGGTCTGGGAGGATCCCACATACCGCGGAGCGGCTGGGCCCCTGAGCCATGGCCGCTGAGCCTGCACGTCTGGAGCCTGTGCTCCGCGGCGGGAGAGGCCACAGTGGTGAGAGGCCCGCGTACCGCAAAAAAAAGGAAAAAGAAAAAAACAAGAAAACAAGCAAAATAAAATTCAGCAAAGTTTTTCTAAGGGAAAAACAAGGAACAGAATAATCTCCCTGCGATGAAAACATGCCCCCCAAAGCCTACAAAAATAGATGAAAACGCTAAACCATTATTTCAAAACAAGGTAAAAAATATGGTTTAATTGATGGAGGATAGGAAAGAAAACATAAATCAGAATTAGATCAGAAATTAGGTGATTGAAGAAAATCCGTGGAGTAGCATATTTAAGGAACTCAAGGATGGAAAACATAATGCCACAGATTTTCTGCCCAAACTTAGCTGCAAGTATAACAACCACAGAGGAAGAGTTATGAATAGTATAAGAACTGAACTACTGCTCTCATGAGCCCTTGCTGAGGAATCTGCTATAGAATGAGCTTCAGACAATCCCCCTCCAAAACAAAACAACCAGGAGACATCACAGGAAAGGGAAGAGTGAAGTTGTTTCCCAGCGCTTAGGTAGTAGCCATGTGACCGAGTTCTGGCCCTGACGTGGAGAGACAGAAATGCAGGGTACCTCCAGGCCCCGTCCTCCACACGCTCTTCACTGATTGGCCAGCCGGGTGCAAAGGGCCCAGCAAAATATTCTTTGACACCAGTAGAAATCACATTACCGTTATTCCAGATAGCTCAAAGTAGCGTCTGTGCTTCACTACTTCAAGATTACAATAATTATGAGATTTACCAGATTAGATTAAATGTTGTCATATAATCTAATAAGGAAGCACACCTGCAACACCAAATTTTTTAATAACTTTGATAACTATATTTCAGTGTAATCCATTTCCTTGATAATACCCTGCGCTTTATGTAACGCATTTAAAAACATTATTCTGAGAAGAGATCCGTATGCTTCACCAAACTGCCGAATGAGTCATAGAGCAAAAGAGAGGAGCAAGAGAGAGGTTCAGAACTCGTGAATTAAATGGAAAGAGACGGGTCTCTAAATTAATAGGAGCCTTCTCTCCACCCTGTCAACACGCACTGAAAATGACTTGAGCAAGAAATAAACTTCTGGGCTTCCCTGGTGGCGCAGTGGTTGAGAGTCCGCCTGCCGATGCAGGGGACACGGGTTCGCGCCCCGGTCCGGGAGGATCCCACATGCCGCGGAGCGGCTGGGCCCACGAGCCATGGCCGCTGAGCCTGCGCGTCCGGAGCCTGTGCTCCGCAACGGGAGAGGCCACAGCAGTGAGAGGCCCGCATACTGCAAAAAAAAAAAAAAAAAGAAAGAAAAACTTCTGTTGTGTTTAAATGAAAATGATAAAAAGGAAAACAAAACTTACTGTGGGAGAAAATCTTTACATGATTTTATTCAAATGCTTTTATAGAAAGAACATTAGTTTTTCTGAGTGTTTTAGTAGCTTTCTGCTATTCAAAATCAATTTACATGGTCTTTACTGGTTATCCACAGGGGTCAAAAGAAGTACCAGCGTTTCTTCAGTTTTTGTGGCTGGACTGACTAGGCCAGACGGAACCTTCTGTCACCTGACTGAAACACACAGCGATTCTAGTTCTTACTTTAAAATGCAAATCAGGAGTTTGGGATTAGCAACTACTGTATATAAAACAGATAAACTATTATGTATAAATAGATAAACAACAGGTCCTACTGTAGAGCACAGGGAACTGTATTCAGTATCTTGTAATAAACTATAATGAATCCGAAAAAGAATACATATGTCTGTGTGTGTGTGTGTCTATAACTGAATCACTGTGCTGAACACCAGAAACTTAACACATTTTAAATCAACTCTACTTCGATTAAAAAAAAGAAAAAGGGCAAATGTGATTCAAAGTGCGCTTCTCCAAGGGGCCTGTGCAGATATCAGACACAAGTAAGGACATTTTAGTATACTTTTGGTAATCTTCTTATCACAAGAATTCCTCATGAGATTAGGCCAGACAGACGTGATTGCTGAAGGGGACTTTGTCCACCGTCCTCACCTTTGTAAGTGTGACCTGAGGGCCAGACAGGTGTGGTCAGCTTTACTGTGGTCACAGCCAAGACAACCGCCTAGGCCCCAGCAGTGCCGTCTACACGTGTGACATTCACGGGGCGCTCTACCTGCTACCGTTGCCCCACCCCCAGCTTTCGTCCTTCCCTCACGTCACAGTAGAATTGACCCCAGTCCTTCTGCACGGATTCCTGGGAAAATTTTCCCAGTTCTCTAGCTTTTTTGCTTTTAGAGCTCAGGAAAAGGTTTTCTTTTCCCTCCTTTCTTAAGGCTGTTTATGTATTTCTTAACCCTCATACATTTGGTTACAGTGACTTTGACTTAATTAAAATGAATAAATGAGAGATAAAAAAACAAATGATCTTTATTATACAAATACATTTGTACTTAAATGTTGCCTAAGAACAGTTGGTTAAACCTCAGAAGACCCACAAATTTATCTGGTGGGCAAATTGTGAATACAAAACATTCTCTTACCTTTTTTTTGTTTGTTTCTAGATGTAATGCCTAAAATTGCAATTAACATCATTGTTAACTATCCTACCACTGACCCAGATAGCTTTCAAATCTACCTTTGTTACTTAGATGTGGAGAAACATAGAATATTTTTTCTTACGTTTTTAATTTTTGTTTTATATTGGGGTATAGTTGATTTACAGTGTTGTGTTAGTTTCAGGTGTACAGCTAAGTGATTCATGTATCTATTCTTTTCAGAATCTTTTCCCTTTTAGGTTATTACAGAATGTTGAGTAGAGTTCTCTGCGCTATACAGTAGGTCTTTGTTGATTATCTATTTTATATGCAGCAGTGTGTACGAAACACAGAATTTTAATGTTCACGAATGCCAACAACAATTTGAGAGAAGGAAAGTAATACACTTTAAACCTCTCTGATGCCCCAGGGTGTGTATTCTTTGGATAGCCTCTTGCAGCTTCTTGTGACCAGCCACTTTGTAGAGTGAACCTGGGTGCCCTGCGTAGTGTCTTTTCCTCTGTTTGGCCCATTTCTGGTCCGTGTCAGCACCTGGTCTTTCCTTCCCGTGAGGTTCCTTCTTAGGAATAACCCCGAGTTTCCCGGCCTTTACTGTATCATCGGGGTGGGTGTGTGTTTAGCCTACTCGTCACTGCTTTGCTCAGAGGACTGATGCTTTGCACGCCCTCCCGATCTTTCTGTGACAGAGTCAGAAAGGTGATTCAGACCTAACAGAATCTCAAGTAGGTTTTTCTGTACTTGGTGTGCTTCTTTCTAGCCTCACCATTCCTGCTCTCTGGGAGAAAGCGTATCTCAGAGCTTTTGTCTCTGAAGCCGTTTTTCTGATTGGAGTTCTTAGCAACACCCTTAGGAAGAGGGTTCCGTTTCTCTTTTCAGTTCTTCCTTACTGTCTTTCTCTTGGTCTGTATGTGTAACTTTATTAGGGATCGGCAGCAGAGTTACATTGAATAAAATGCAGTTCTTAAAATTCTAATCAACAAATCAAAGCGTAAATTAGTTAGGGTTTATGGAGAAGCAGAAGGCTGCCAAGAGACGAGTTTGAGCTCTTCTAAGGGCTTATTTTTTAAGCGCGATTAACAATGAAAGGGAAGCAGGTCTCAATTGTTTGGGGTTGGATTTCTCAGTGAGACTCGCAGCTCTCTGTGAAATCCACATATTAGCAGGTCTTTAATTTTTTCCTGGCATCGGACTGTTCCAGTAAAAGGAAGAATATATTTATATCTGTTTACTCTAAGAGAAACACCCTAATGTGTGATGATATCGTAACTATCCAAACATAGACCCTTCGCCTGCACTGAGATTAGCTTAACCACCATACGAGGCCACTGAGTTGACAAGCCGAGCATTACAGGGGAACCTGTGAACACTCATAATGTGTCTACAAGTTGAGCCGTTTTAAACAGAAGAGTTAAAAGCATGAATTGATCTGGCATCCACCATCTGTATTTTTAAATTTAATTTTTATTTTATATTATACTTGATTTACAATGTTGTGTTAGTTTCAGGTGTACAGCAATGTGGTTCAGTTATACATACACATATATCCATTCTTTTTCAGATTCTTTTCCCATGTAGGTTATTACAAAATATTCAGTAGACATCCCTGTGCTATACAGTAAGTCCTTGTTGATTATCTATTTTATATACAATAGTGTGTATATGTTCATCCAAACTCCTATTTTATCCCTCCCCCTCCCCCTCCCTCTTTCCCCTTTGGTAACCGTAAGTTTGTTTTCTATCTCTGTGAGTCTGCTTCTGCTTTGTAAATAAGTTCATTTGTATTAATTTTTAGATTCCACATATAAATGATATCACATGACATTTGCTGTTCTCTGTCTGACTTACTTCACTTAGTATGATATTTTCTTAACTCTGATAGTGGGTATAGACATTAAATATAATTATTATGCTAGGTACCTTAAGATTTATGAAATTGGCAGTAGAACACCACTAAAAAGTATTGACCCACAGTTTAAATGTAATGACTCTAAATGGTTTTCTTTTCCATTCTACTGTGTCCAATGGTTAATGCACTGTTCTTTGTTGCTTCCATCCTGTGTATTACGAAACTGTTATATGAATTGCTGCCCACATCATACTTAAAATTATAGGAGTAATCAAATTGGAATGTTACGACAATAGCTACTGAGTCCCAGGGTTTAGTATTTCCAATTGGAGCATTGATTTAGCTCTGGAAGTTTGAATTAAATTTCCTGTTGTTTCTGTTACTAAAAACATTCTCTGTCTTTAACATTATTCTGCTGAACTAAAGAGATATAATCATTTTTTACAATTACAGTTCTAAAAATTACACTGTGAATATTTAGCGTGCCCTGGTCATAAATTGTGTTTGCAGTGAATGAATTGTTAGCCTAAAATAGAAAGAATTCTTACACGAATTAGGACAGGTTTCTCTCAATATTTTGCAAATCCTTAACCAGCTGTGAACGTGGAACTATGTCGCATTACCTTTCACAGAGAAAGCAATTTATTATGTGCTAATAAATATTTTAGGAGCTTTTTAATGATTGTTTTTGGAATAGGAAAAATGCAATTTATAGAGGTAGATAAATTTCACAAGTAATACCTAAATGTTCCACATATGTATTTTAGGTTTTGTTTTGTTTTTAATAATTGGGAATCACTGCCTTCACCAACTCTGTTTTGTTCACCATTATTTCTCACTGTCAGACAAATGATATATTTACTTATTTGCTTACTCTTATCTTCCCCTCACTACGATATAGATTTCATGAAATTGAGGACTTTGGCTTTGTTCACTGCTAAATGTATTACCTAGAACAGTACCAGACACAAAGAAGGAGTTTAGAATATATTTGTTGAATAAATAAATTAATTTCGTTTTACATCATTTTTCTTTTTATTTAACATATTTTGAGCATTTCTTTGTTATTAAAGAGTAAAATATCTTTTTAAAAAAGAAATCATAGTCCAGTTAAATATAAAGCCATTAAATATAAATCAAGTCTGTTGGAGATGTTTTAGTAACTCCATGTTGGCTAAACTGTGATTGTCAGCAACAGTTTGCAGAGTCTGTATTCCGATCCACCACACCCTTTTTGGAAAAAAATAAAAAGGCAGAAGCTTTACAGTATACTGTATTCTTAAAGAATGAAATAATGCCATTTGCAGCAACATGGATGGACCTAGAGATTGTCATACCAAGTGAAATAAGTCAGACAAATATCATATGATATCACTGCCTTAAAAAAAATGATACAAATGAACTAATTTACAAAACAGAAACAGACTCACAGACTTCAAAAAGAAACTTATGGTTACCAAAGGGGAAAGGTAGCAGGAGGGTTAAAATAGGAGTTTGGAATTAATACACACACACTACTATATATAAAATAGGTACTCGACAAGGACCTACTGTATAGCACAGGGAACTCTACTCAGTACTCTGTAATAACCTAAATGGGAAAAGAATCTGAAAAAGAACGGATATATGTATATGTATAACTGAATCGCGTTGCTGTATACCTGAAACTCACACAACATTGTAAATCAACTCTACTCATATAAAATAAAAATTAAATTAAAAAATTTTTTTAATTAAAACAAACAAACAAAATTCATGAATATACAAGTGCTCAGTTAAAAGAACAACCCTCTTGAAACTGAAGAATATTCATCATCCCATGTAAAGAAGAAAACTGTTGGGACCGTGGGTGCCCATGAGTGATGCGGTTGGACATGGTACAGCATCACGACTCCCTGTGGAATGGGATGTGCCCCCGGCAGGGCTTGGACTCGGAAGCAAGGCTGAGTGAGAGCAGCTGAAGGAAGTCAAGTGCGCCTGTAAACAGCAGAGGAAGGGTCCTCTTATTTTTCAGCCAGCAGTTTGCCAGTTGTATGTATTAACTTCGAGAAACCTCTGAAGCTGATGTTCTCTTAGTCCATTCAGTAAAATAAGAATCCCACAGCTGAGTAATTTTCAGTCATTTTTTGCCTCTACCCTGCAATCCTACCCAACTCTTTGAGAGGGTTGTTGAATAGCTGCTCTCCTTTTACATATATTATACGATACATTTTATCTCGACAAAATTAGATTTCGTATGCATCGGGGCTGGAACTGGGGTAGGACGAGAAAGTTCAATTCTGCCAGCTTTTAAAATATCATAGTAGATTGTAAATCTATCCTGTCACGTTTTCGTAGTCCCAAGCAGCTGTTGTTCACTCCCGCTTTCTTTCCTGTATCTTTTCTTACCTTTCTTTGATCTCCCACTGCCCTCTCTGTCCCTTGCTTTCTCTTCTCCTTTCTCGCGTGCACAAGCCCGAGAGCACGTGCGGGCTGAGTGGTTGGATGCGCAGGCGTGCTGCGGGGGCCAGTGCCCAGCCAGCTCCATTCTTTCTCAGGTTTCTCCCCAACTTTATCATTCTTACCAGTTTCCTTTCTGTACGGATTTCCTTCATATCTTCACGGACAGACATCTGACAGGCAAGTGTACCAAGGAAAGAAGATACTTGGGGACTGCAAAACTAAAAAGTGCTTTTAATAACCTTCCGTAGTTACATTGGAACCATTCATTCTCCCCTGCTTCTTACAGAAAGTTACAGGAATGGACATCTGGACAGTTTGGAGTGTGACATGCCCTATGGAAGTGTTAAGTGACCATTGACCAAATCTTAACTAGTTCTAGGATTTTCATATCATTTCTCTTGAGTATTCCATTGACAATTTGTTTTAAACAAATTCTTGAATGATAGTCTTTGGATAAAGGGGGAGATGGGTTTGGGAAGGTATTTTGAGTTCCTAAACTATCATGATCTAAAACACTGGAAAGTAGCCATTGCCATGCCAGCTAACTTTTCTTCTACTATATATTCATTTTGAGCTTAGTAAAATTATAAATGATATAGCACAGAGGAGTTGAGGGTCTAGGGAGCAAAGGATCAAGCGAACTGAATTTGGACACTTTAACTTGAGCGCGTATCAGGACAGATCCAGTTGAAATATCCCCACCTTCACGTCTCCCCACACCTCCCCTCCCTCCAAATCAAGTAATTTTAAATTTTGACATTTTACAAATAATATTGGTGAGCACCATCATGTTACCAGTATCATTAATAAAACTAGGGTGTAGCTAATGTAATGCATTTGACAGTATTTGGGGAAAACCTCCATGTAGAGAGATGAGTAGTCATACACAGTCATTGTACAAGCTAAACATTTGTACACAGAGGAATTATCTTTAAAAGAAACCCAAGAAAGACATTGTCTTTGTCGTAACAACTTTTTAAATTAACTTTTTATTTTGGAATAACTCTAGATTTACAGGAAAGTTGCAAAGATAGTACAGAGTAGTTCAATATACACTCCACCGAGTTTCTCAACTTAAGTTTTTATTGAATTATTTTTTAAAACGAATGGAGCCTAAGTAGACATGACTACTAAATAATATGGTGTCCTGGATGGAATCCTGGAACAGAAAAAGGACATTAGGTTAAAACTAAGGAAATCTCAGTACAGTGGGGACTTTAGTTAATAACAATAATAATATATCAGCAGTGGCTTATTAATTGTGACAAATGTACTATACTAATGTAAGATGTTAATAATGGGCTAAACTGGCCGTAGGGTATATGAGAACTCTGAACTTTCTTTGCAATGTTTCTATAAATCTAAAACTTTTAAAATAAAAAGTTTATTTTTAAAAGTATCATCCCCCCCAGAAAAAGTGAATCATATATTCAGTATCTACTGTGCCCTCAGCACTTTTGGTTGGTGTTACAAGTGTCAGTTCTTTGTGAATTCACACAGTGAATCAAAAAACATTCTGTGAGTATCTGTTGTGTTCCTGACACTGTTGCAGCTACGTAGGATGCAAAGATGAATAGGACACAGTGCCTGCCCTCAAGGGACTCTGATCTAGTCAAGGCAGGAGACAGCGTAACGTGGGATTAGGGCTATAGTGGAGACAGAGGTTGTGGGCTTGGGAAACCAGGGGCTGGAGTCACTTATTTCACTGGGGTTGGAGTGAAACCAAGTGTTACAAAATGGCTAACTCTGAGACAAAAGCAGTGGACTGGAAACCAAAGGAACTTTAAACAAATATCTAACAATTAGAAGGTGATAGCAAAGGTATAGTGACGTTCATAGGAAACAAGCGTCATAAGAACAACTGTATCCAGTGGTGCCTCATTACAAGTAGGACTACAAATTACAAGATTTCTAGTCCCAGTAGAAAGCAAGTTCAATACAAGCCAGCAGTTTTCTTACATCAAAAAACTGACATGAGGGGCTTCCCTGGTGGCACAGTGGTTGAGAGTCCGCCTGCCGATGCAGGGGACACGGGTTCGTGCCCAGGTCCGGGAAGATCCCACATGCCGCAGAGCGGCTGGGCCCGTGAGCCATGGCCGCTGAGCCTGCGCGTCCGGAGCCTGTGCTCTGCAACGGGAGAGGCCACGACAGTGAGAGGCCCGCGTACCGCCAAAAAAAAAAACTGACATGAGAAAGGAAAATACTAATAATATAACCTGCAGCCTAGGCAAAACACTCTTTGACATAAATCACAGCAATATTTATTTGGATCTGTCTCTTAAAATAAAGGAAATAAAAGCAAAAATAAACAAATGAGACCTAATTAAACTTAAAAGCTTTTGCACAGCAAAGGAAACCATCGACAAAATGAAAAGACAACCTACTGAATGGGAGAAAATATTTGCAAGTGATATGACTGATAAGAGGTTAATATCCAACATATATAAACAGCTCATACAACTCAACATCAAAAAACAACCTGATTAAAAAATAGGCAGAAGAACTGAATAGAAATTTTTTCAAAGAAGAAATCCACATGAAAAGATGCTTAACATCGCTAATCATCCAGGAAATGCAAATCAAAACCACAGTGAGATATCACCTCACACCTGTCAGAATGGCCATCATCAAAAACACAAATAACAAATGCTGGCAAGGATGTGAAGCAAAGGGGACCCTCGTACACTGTTGGTGGGAATGTAAATTGGTGCAGCCACTGTGGAGAACAGTATGGAGGTTCCTTAAATTAAAAGTAGGCCTACGATATGACCCGGCAATTCCACTCCTGGGTATATACCTGAGAAAAACACAAAACACTAATTTGAAAAGATACATGCACCCCAATATTCATAGCAGTATTGTTTACGATAGCCGAAATATGGAAGCAGGCTAAATGTCCATCAGCCAATGAATGGATAAAGAAAATGTGGTACATATATACAATGGAATATTCCTCAGCCATAAAAAGGAATGAAATAATGCCATTTGAAGCAACATGGATGGACTTGGAGGGTATTACGCTAAGTGAAATAAGTCAGACAGAGAAAGACAAATACTGTATGATATCACTTGTATGTGGAATCTAAAAAAATTCCACAAACTAGTGAATATAACAAAAAAGAAGCAGACTCACAGATATAGAGAACAAACTAATGGTTACCAGTGGGGAGGAGGGAAGGGACAATACAGGGGAGGGGAGGGGGAGGTACAAACTATTGGGTGTAAGATAGTCTATAAGGATGTATTGTACAACGCGGGGAACAAAGCCAATGTTTTGTAATAACTGTAAATGGACTATAACCTTTAAAATTGTTTAAAAAATTAAAAACAAGGGAAAAAAGAATGTAACTCGCAAGAACAAAAACATAGTATTTCTGTCCTCCTGGATGAGAAGCTGATCTTTACTAAAACAGCAAATCCAATTCTGATCTCATTTGATCATCCTTTTACCTATTACGTGAAGAGAATCATCTTTAAGTTAGATATACAAAAAATTAGAGAAGATTCAGAGAAGCAAAAGAAGCATTAAAATGGAAACTAAAGGCCATTTTAAAAGCCATAAAATTGCTTAGTACAGAAAAAAAGAATTCTATCTTCCTAACTTTCCATTAATGGAAAGGTTATTATCAGAAGGGCACTGATACGGTCTTTTGAACAGAAGTAGATGGAAAAAGCCTTAAATTTAGCAAAATAAAATGAAGCATAAGCAAGTAATTTCCTAGTTTGAGAAAAATTAAACGTAACTACTTTAAAGTCAGTAATAGAAGGAAACCGCCCTCTTTGATTTAGGGGGCTGTCCTGCCCTTTGTTGGAGGTCTAGAAACGGATCATTGTTTCCAACCATTCAGATAAATAGGGTACTTTTTGGTTTGAATACAGTATTAGATACTAACAACATTTCAGCAGGACTGTAAATATCAGTGACTGTTCTGTGATCCTAACACATAAATATGACAGTACCTTTGGATTTGGGTTCCCAGAGGAAAATTAAATCCATCAGAAGCAAAGCAGAATCCCAGCTGGCAGAAGCACTTGACAGATTCAGAGAAGATAGGGTTTGCCTGTAATATATTCGATTCTCAACCTTTGTTTCAGCGTTAACATTTCTATCTTTTTAAGTGCTATTCCAGCCAATCCACCTGCATCAGATGAATAATGGCTTTCTATAAGAGGTAGCAATTTTTTTCTGTTCCTGGATAATGAGAGCACCCATCTTTGGAAGTTTTTTTTTTTTCTTTAGACTCAGACTCCTCTTGCTTTTTTCCGTTGGAACTAATTACCAGGCGCTTTCAGAGCGTTGCTTTTCATGTCCTATATATACTGTAGGCGCACTATGTCCTTAGCGTCTGTTTCCATTTACAAAGAATACAATTAGCCTTTTTAATGCTTAGTTCAGTCACAATTAAAACTCTCCTAATGGTTAGGGATTGGCCTTTCCAAGGCTGAGAAGGTGTTTTAAATTATTCATCCCTCGGTTTGTTTCTTACAGCAGCCTCAGCTGTGCTTTATTATTCAAAGGTTAATGCAAACTGAGAAGTAGGTAAATTAAATCTGCTCGGCAGTGGGCAGCCCTTCGTATTAGCAGACGCTGAAAGATGGGGGTGGACAGTGTAAGTTATTTCCACCGTTGCGGCACTGCCAAAAGCAAAAACCACGGAATCCCTCAAAGATAGGCTGCTTCGACAGGCATTATTAAGGGATACTATAAATTGGTGGTTCTTAAGGAGCAGATCTTCAGTAAAATCTGTGTTTCGCTTACAAAGAGAGAAGGCAGTGGCTGAACTCGGAAAGGTAATCATAGCTTCTGTAGTAAATGGATGTAGATGCCATGACTAATGAACTTCGTATAAGGTTAAATCACCAAGTTGAGTGTTAGAAGTCCCTTCCATAAATGTTTTACAAGGGCAGACTGCAGGATCTCGCATGAAAGGGAGGGCATGATGGATGTCTGTAGACAACTGAGCAGTGTGGAAGTGCAATCCTAACCCGACCCCGGGAGCCAAGTGGGGAGCAGAATGTTTCCAGAGCTTTTCGTGGGCTTCCCTTGTAAGAATGGGTGTTCTCCTCTTAGTATTCTGTAGTGACCTGTGTGGAGGTGGAGTCTGGGACGGAATGGATAGATATATGGGGGGGGGGGGGCCTGATTTGCTTTGCTGGACACCTGCAACTAACACAACATTGTAAGTTAGCTGTGCGCCAATAAAATTTTAAAAAAAGAACGTGTGTTCTTTACAGCTATGGAATCAGGAATTTTGTAGACTCTTAAGGATGCCTGATAGACATAATGCCACAAATGATGTGGAGGGTAAAGGGCATAACTCCATAGATTCAGTGAACACACCAAACGTCGCAAAGTAACTTCTTAGTCTTCTGTTTGGTTCCCCATTCTCTCTTCTCCATCAGGCTATCTTGTGTGGCTGGTCTCATAAAAATTCACTAGAGGGCTTCCCTGGTGGTGCAGTGGTTGAGAGTCCGCCTGCCGATGCAGGGGACACGGGTTCGTTCCCCCGGTCCGGGAGGATCCCCCGTGCCGCAGAGCAGCTGGGCCCGTGAGCCATGGCCGCTGCGCCTGTGCGTCCGGAGCCTGTGCTCCGCAACGGGAGAGGCCACAACAGTGAGTAGGCCCGCGTACCGAAAAAAAAAAAAAAATTCACTAGAGATGATCATACTAAGTGAAGTAAGGCAGACAGAGAAAGACAAATATCGTGCGATATCATTTATATGTAGAATCTAATTTTTAAAAAATGATACAAATGAACTTTTTTACAAAGCAGAAACAGACTTGCAAACCAAACTTATGGTTACCAAAGTGGGGGAAGTGAGGCGGGGGGATAAATTAGGAGATTGGGATGAACATATACACACTATTATATATAAAATAGGTAACTAATAAGGACCTACTGTATAGCACAGGGAACCCTATTCAATATTCTGTAATAATCTATATGGGAAAGGAATCTGAAAAAGAATAGATAGATAGGTAGACAGATACCTGATTCACTTTGCTGTACACCTGAAACTAACACAACATTGTAAGTCAACAATACTCCAATAAAAATTAAATTAAAAAAAGTCACCTCCAGCTGGGGCAGCACTTGTGCCAAGAGCCCCCAGAGTTCAGTCACGTCCCTTCCAGCCCCTCTCTACGGAGCAGATAACAGTGGACCCACACTACCTCCCTGTTCTTACTCCCTGGGACCAAAATCTGTCTTCTCATCTTTGCTCATGGGCTGAAGGGAAGAAAGAATGACAGACGATGAAATATGTGCATGTCACTGAAAATCCGGAGTTGTTTTAAACACAAAGCCTGATTCTTTCATGAAAGCCACTGTAGGGTATTAGGAAATCTTGGTTTGTGAGCTTTGAGGGGGGTTTCAGGAGGAAAACAGTAACTGGCGTCATCTCGTTTGAGAATAATAATCCCGTCTCACATAGTTGTGGTGAAGGTGAAAAGAGATGATGCACGTGAAAGTGCTTTGTGCATGCTCTAAACCCGTCCAGTGATGAAAGATTGTTAAATCCTAAGTAAATATTACTAGAAAGATTGTTAACTAAGTTGCTAAATATTTACAGGATGTTAGCACTTTACATGTTTTCTTCAGACCGTAATGACTCTAATCTGCTTTTTATTGGTACTTGTTTGTCATTTTAGCCAATTCTCGTCTCTTCGACAGAAATGTAGGGAGCTGTGCTGACACCGTTTAGTTTATTATCAGGGCTACCGCGTCTTCCATTTCTCCTGCTCCCGTTCTATGCTGAGCCCTGCTGTCAGAGCACTGGGGGGAAAGGAGAAAAGGTTTTGAATGAGACAATCCAGGGTTTGAAACTCAGTTCCACCATTCACTGTGTAACCTTTGTCAAGCCACTGACCTTCTTTGAGCCTGAGTTTCAGAAAACAATAAGTTTGTAGAGTGGCAGTAATCTGAAGGAATATATGTTAAGGGTAATAGCTACCGTTTTTTAAAACACCCACTCTTTGCCAGGAGCTATACTTGACACTACATGTATTTAGTTCCTCTGACAGCCCTCACAAGGTAAACAACGTTCCCTTTTACAGAGCAGTGTGGAAAAGGCCTTGCCACGGTGTCTGAGTCTCAGTAAATGGAGCTCTTGTTTATCACGAGGATTTCATTGTGTGATCCCTACTTAGAAACTTCCATCAGTGTCAGCCTTTAATGTCCATACTGGTCATCTGCAGCTCTTTTTTAATTTATTTTTTTAAATTAGTTTTCATTGAAATATGGTCGATTTACAATGTTCTGTTCGTTTCAGGTGTACAGCAGACTGAATCAGTTATACCTTATACATATACCCACTCTTTTTTAGATTCTTTTCCCGTATAGGTCATTCCAGAGTATTCAATAGAGTTCCCAGTACGATACAGTAGGTCCTTCTTAGTTATCTATTTTATACATAGTAGTGTGTGTGTGTTGATCCCGATCTCCCAATTCATTCCTCCCCCCTCTGTAGCTCTTTTTGTAAAAGTAGGTTCTGTTGCGTGACGCTGCTACTCTCTGGACCATACTTCAAGGCCCGCAGTGAATCCGTCATCTGTGATAGTGGTTCTCAGTCCCAGGTGCTCTTCAGTTCTGATTCAGCTGGTCTTGGGTGGGACCCAGGCTTTTTTTTTTTAAGTTCTAGGTCAGTCCTTTTTTAAAGCACTAGACTCCTTTTATTCACTAAATGTGTGTGTGTGTGTGTGTGTGTAATATATATATATATATACACACACAGTGGCGTTTCTCTGGTTGAATCTCAGGTGGGAGGGAGCAGAGAGATGAGTGATTCCCAAAAGACCTCGGTGGAGCCCTGCAGCTCCTAGAACCACCACATTTGAAAACCACAGGTCTCCAAAATCCAATTCCTATCATATCATTTAAGGCCCTACACCGCCTCACCTCAGTCACCTGCATATTTGCGTTCTCCCAGCAGGGAACCCACTTCCGCCTCCCTGCTTTTTTTTGCGTGCAGTGCATTTCACCTGTTAGGCCCAAGCTTCCTGTACCTGTTGGAATCGACTTGATCTTTCACACAGTAAGTGGCAGAGCCGGGATTCAGACGCTGAGCCTCTCCGTGTGAAGCCCACTTCCTTTACCACTATGCTGTACTAATAGACTAGTCTTCTGCCCCAGATGTTTGTTATTTTTCAACAAGCATTTATGAAGTATCATGCATGCAGTTTCCTTTTGCCATTAGTCTCTTTTGTTTGTTTGTTTGTTTGTTTTTTGCGGTATGCGGGCCTCTCACTGTTGTGGCCTCTCCCGTTGCGGAGCACAGGCTCGGGACGCGCAGGCTCAGCGGCCATGGCTCACGGGCCCAGCTGCTCCGCGGCATGTGGGATCCTCCCAGAGCGGGGCACAAACCCGCGTCCCCTGCATCGGCAGGCGGACTCTCAACCACTGCGCCAGCAGGGAAGCCCTGCCATTAGTCTTTTGGTTGACTTGTTTCCTCTCTCTCCTCTGGGCTAACCTTGGCCTCCAGGCAGCCAGGTGGAAGAAAACGGTGATGGTGAATCTTGGGGCCAGAGAGCAGCGTCAGGGATACAAAGAAAACCACGCAGGTTGTAGGATATCACAGCTGACCTTTTTGGAATAAATGAGGCAGCTCTGTGAGGAAATTGTTGCTTACCACTTTCCTATGAAAGAAACAAAGATTCTCAGCCAGTGAGAAGTGTATCTAGTATATTGGAGGTATCTAACCTGAGAAACAAAATTGCCTTGATAGTAACTCTGTATACAAACAAACAAATCTTATCTCTCCTAAGAATAGTTAGCTGTCCTCGAGGTCCACCCGGCCCTAACATTTGAATAGAATTTTTACTTTGGTATAGTATAAATGTTAGAAAGTCATAGAGCTGCTGTTGAAATGATACCAGGGGATCTTACATTCTGTCCCCAGTGCGTGGTAACATTTTGGAGAGTTGAAACGCTTTGAGAAGGATTTGACTTCCTGCAAACTGAGCAGGGTCAGCAGGGGCTTGTCTGCTTGTCAAAGGCTTGTTCAACCTGCAGATAAGATCAGGAGACGCATTACAGCTCTACAGCCTTCCTGTCTAACACTTGGGGGTGGAGTGGGGGTTTTAAATAATAAAGACACATGACGAGCCACATGGGCTAGCTCCAAAATTGTTCTTACAGTGCAGATAAGAGAGGGCTAATTCTGCAGGCCTGGGGACCTTGAGAGCTTCCATTTCTCACACAAACTAGAGAAAATGCACAGGAATTGAGGTGGGAGGTGAGCAACAAAAGCGGGGTGGCAAGAAATGGTAGATTTCCTGAAGAAATGAAGAAAGTTGCTGTTTCTACTTTGAAAAGTTAAAAAAAAAAAAAAAATTTGGGAGCTGAAATAAAAATGGCTGTTCACCAAACCTCTGAAATTACCCTGAAACGTGCCCAGGTTGTGAAGGCAGAAGACAGTCCAGATGTTGGTCTTGCTATCCGGTCTCCTGTCTGGAGCAGAGCAGTCTATCGCTGTGGTAGCCACGCGGCTTTTCCAGTTGAGTCTTGCTGTCTGATTAGCAGCAGTGGTGACGCAGGAAGAGCTCTTCTTGGGGTCAGAGGGCGCAGGTGTGTCCAGGTGTGGTCTTGGGCAAAGCACTTACTTCACTTTTCTGACCCTTAATCTTACCGCCTTTGAAAGGAAGGCTTTGAAATAGAAGGGATTCCCAGCGGGAAAAGAGATTTTTCATTTTTTCAAATTATTCCCTCCCCTGCCCTACCCCACATACATGCTGAGCGTCATTGCTGAAGTGGGTTATTTTTTCCGCAAGGCGAAGGTGCATTGAAAAAGATTTTTTTTTTTTTTTTTGCTGTGTTGGGTCTTCATTTCTGTGCGGCAAGCGGGGGCCACTCTTCATCGCGATGCCCGGGCCTCTCACTGTCGCGGCCTCTCTTGTTGCGGAGCACAGGCTCCAGACGCGCAGGCTCAGTAGTTGTGGCTCACGGGCCTAGTTGCTCCGCGGCATGTGGGATCCTCCCAGGCCAGGGCTCGAACCCGTGTCCCCTGCTTTATCAGGTAGACTCTCAACCGCTGCGCCACCAGGGAAGCCCCGAAAAAGATTTTTTAAAGACTGAGAATAACTCCATCACCTTATTGCTGGAGGCCTTTCAGCTCACTAAAGGATTAAAAATTCTATAATTCAGTATTTTAAGTAACGCTGATTGATGGTACGAACGGTCTAACTCAGTGGAATTCCAGTCCAGTTCTAATGCTTGCTTCTGGGTGATGAAAAAGTTGAACTAGATGGTTTCCAAAGTCTTTATGATTATAACCTTATTTCTGACAACCCACATATATAAAATAGGATGTGGTTCCTTTTGACTCTGTGACTTATCTTTGTGCTTACAAGTGAATGCGTCTTACGGAAATGTAGCTTAGAAGGGAAAGGGAGAATATACCATTTTTTTCCCTGAGGTCTTCCTGCTTCCCAGTTTCTCTGCTTTTCCCTCCTCGCTATTTCATAGTTATGCCTCTTAAAATTATGTCTGTTGCGAAGTTGTTCACTCAGTGCAATATATCACCTATTGGGAAAATTAAACACATACACCACACACTCCTGTATTATGTAACGTAGAAAGAAGCAAGGATGTCTAAGCTGTCATGAATATAACTGAAAGAGACTGCCTTCCTCGGTAACTTCTAGAAGGTTAGTTTATGACTTAGCCTACTATCTTTTCAGCTACTGCCTGCCCTGGGCAAAGGAAGTGCTGTGATTCTTAAGCAGTACTTATTTTGTGTTTAAAATTTTATTTTCCTCCTGTTTCTTCCTCTCAGCCCAGTCATTGACACTGTTAACAAAGCATCTAAAGTAGGTGAAAGTAACGACTTTTAAGATTTGGTAAAAGATAACTATAGTCAAATGAATTTTTTTTTTCATCTTTGCATCTCAAATCTGAGAAGGTGATTGAGGACAAAGGTCCTTCCCATTTATTAAAGCACTCATTCACAAAAAGCGTAAAATAATTATTTTTCTTGGACTACTTATCTTGGAGATAAGCACCATATCCTTGTGAGCTAGAAAGAAGCTGTATGGAACGGTACTTGGAGGAAATAGTAACAGTCCAATTCTGCTTGGAGCTTAGTGTACATAAGGGATCTTGTCTTTTTTTTTTTTAATTGTCCTTTCTTTTAGGATTTCACCCTTTTGCCTGATTCTTTTTTTTAATTTTTTCCTTTATATTGGAGTATATAGTTGATTCACAATGTTGTGTTAGTTTCAGGTGTATAGCAAAGTGATTCAGTTATTCCATACTCAGCACTGTTATATCCTAACTTCCTATGATGTTATGGTAGACTTCAGTGGTCCTGGTTCTTTAGAAAAAAATCACTGAATACAAACATAGGGACCCCCAGGAGTTTGTGAGGCACCATTCTCTATTTGTCCTCTCGAGAGCTGCAGACCTGGCTTGTTTTCTTAACAAGCCCTTTCACCATCAGAGTGAGTCCTCCTTTCCTGTGATCCAGAAAATGTTGTTCCTTAACATTTCTTCTTTCCCCAGTATTAAAGGCCCCATTCGTAACTGTTTGTATAATGTCATGTTTGCATAGAATGTTACCCCCCTGCCTTTGGGGGTAAGGAAGATGTCCCGGAGGAGAAGGCAGCTAAGTTAAGACCTCAAGGACAAGTAGAATGGTCAGACCTGCAGAGCATCTTATCCAAAAGCCCAGAAAGAACCCAGTCCCTGTGGAGGTTCTACAGGTGATTCCAGTATGCTTGGAGGATGGAGGGAGAGGGGGCTGCAAAGGATGAGGCCAGAGATGCAAGCTGGAGCCAGATCTTTCTGGAAGACTTTGCGTGCTCCAGAGGAATCGGGGCTTGATCTTGAAGGTATTAAGAAGTCAGAGGAAACAGGGAAACAAAATCCCATTTAAAAGATTTCCTGGAGATTGCCCTCTCTGCACTTCAGTGGAAGGATGGGAGGAAAGCAGAACTGGAAGCAGGGAGACCACAGAGGATGCCGGTGCCGTCATGAAAGTGACAGAGGATGCAGCCAGTAGATGGGTTAGGAAGGTACTATGGAGCACGATTCAGCAGGTTTTGGGGAACCTAATTAGAGGAGAAGGAGGCAGCACGGTCCCCGTCGACGGTCAGGTTTCCAAGCAGGTTAGAGATTCTATCAGTGTTTGGTAGGTTGATTGTCGAAGGTGGATGATGAGATCCCGAGGTGGAAGGTGAGAAAACAAGGTGGCCGAGGGTAGAGCCCCCAGCGAGGCAG
This sequence comes from Delphinus delphis, assembly GCF_949987515.2. Lineage (NCBI taxonomy): Eukaryota > Metazoa > Chordata > Mammalia > Artiodactyla > Delphinidae > Delphinus > Delphinus delphis. The sequence goes on from NC_082686.1 coordinate 140,492,727, forward strand.
ACGCTGAAGAGGTGTCATTGAAGAGGACAGAGGCGTCGGAGCGGTGCCCTGTCAGAGGAGGCTCTTAGATACCTGGGGAAGAGAGCTTTTCAGGAATCGGGGCGGGGGGCAGAGCTACGGAGAATTTTAGTAAAAGGAAGACAAAAAGCAAGCAACAAATAGGTCCGCGTATGACCTTGAGAGCGCTGAAAACATTTTCCCCCTTAAACCTCCCCACGCCCACATGTTTTTCCTCATTTCATTCAGACAGTTGTGTGGCTTTTCCCCTTTTTAGCTGCCTTTCCTACTATCCTTATCTGCAGCTGATCTGCGCCTTGCCTTTATATTTTCTTTCAACACACGGGAACTAGAAACTACCCTTTCCTTCCAGCCTGACACTAGAGAAACACACGTTATTTATTATGTTGTAACCCCAGAAGCTCAAAATGCCTGCAGCTGTTTACTCGCAAAGGGACTTTGGACATGGGTGCAGTATATCATTTGTGTGTGAATGACGTGCCTCCCAGTGGGAAGGGGTGGATTCAGCTCCGCGGCGTCTGATGTATAAGCAGAGATTGCCAGAGCTCCTGAGAGGTCCCCTTGTACCGTCTTCTCCTTGCTACCGTCTTCTCCTTGCTACCCTGTCCCGTCGATTTCAGATGAGTATTGGCACATCAGAGAATCTCTCCAAAGGCAGGTTCCTTGTCCCGGGGAGCCCAGGCATCCTTCCTCTGTACCTGGCTTGGAGTCAGCATTAACGAAAAGGCAGCAGGCACAGCCCAAAGCTCTCAGTCTGAGAGTCACAGCTGTGGCGCAGCACATTCAAAGTATTCAGATATATTTAGAGCATCTTACGATCTTAAATACAGTGAGCACTTAGTCCTTCCTTTTCGTCAGTTTTATTGTAAATGTGTAACATTTCATATATACATAAGGGCTCTTCCACTGTAGAGAACGGCATTGAAAGCCAAACAGTTTATAACACTGATTCTCTAAAGGATTTCTCCAAGCAGCAGCTTTGGCCCTTCAACCAATTAGTAATTTGTGAACTGATATTTGCATTTTAATAGATTTGTCTTTTATTTGCAGTTTAACTCTGTTAACTGTGTTTATTTTTCTTCTTTAAAAAATAAAGTCTGGTAGTTCCCTGGTGATCTAGTGGTTAGGATTCGGCGCTTTCATTTCAGTGGCCTGGGTTCACTCCCTGGTCGGGGAACCGAGATCCCGCAAGCTAAGCGGTGCCGTGCCCCCCACCCCCGCAAAAAAAAATCTGATTGGTGCAGCCACTATGGAAAACTGTATGGAGGTTCCTCAGAGAACTGAAAATAGAGTTGCCATATGATCCAGCAATCCCACTCCTGGGCATATACCCGGACAAAACTCTAATTCAAAAAGTTACATGCACCCCTGTGTTCACAGCAGCACTCTGTACAGTAGCCAAGACATGGAAACAACCTAAACGTCCATCAGCAGATGAATGGATAAAGAAGAAGTGGTACATACATACAATGGAATAGTACTCAGCCATAAAAAAGAGTGAAGCAGTGCCATTTGTGGCAACATGGATGGACCTAGAGATTCTCATACTAAGCAAAGTAAGTCAGAAAGAGAAAAACAAACACCATATGATATCACTTACACGTGGGATCTAAAATATGACACAAATGAACTTATCTACAGAACAGAAACAGACTCACAGACATAGAGAAGAGACTTGTGGTTGCCGGAGCTGGGGGGATGGTTGGGAAGGATTGGGAGTTTGGGATTAGCAGATGCAAACTGTTATACAGAGAATGGATAAACAAGGTCCTACTGTATAGCACAGGGAACTACATTCAGTATCCTGTGATAAACCATAATGGAAAAGAATACGAAACAGAATGTGTATATATGTATAACTCAATCACTTTGCTGTACAGCAGAAAATAATACAACATTGTATCTCAACTATACTTCAATAATAAATTTTTAAAAATAAATAAATAAAATCTGAAAATTAAAGAAAATTAAGAATACCGCAAGTGGGAAAACGTTGCTAAATATAATAACTTCATACCTAAAAGTCCTGATTGTAAATAAACATTCCATTTAATGCAAAATTTGGTTTCCTGGAGCGGCAGCTATGAATTCTAATGGTTTCCAAAGTTTCGCCCTAAATACACATCATAAGATTAGATGGCAGGGTGATGATGAAGAGAAAGATGATTGCCATTATTTGTGCATAGGTCTTGGTAGCCTGCTTTCTAGTCCTGGTATCCTGAAACCTTTGTTAGAAAACCACCAGGCAGTAACCTCTTGAGTGTGTTGGTGAACTTTTGTGCCACCCACAGGCATAACTGCGACACCAATAGCAGCTAACATTTGGAGGCTTACCATTTGGACTGTTATAGACCCATTTTCCAAGCTCTGTGAGTGCAGTTCCACTAAAATTTCACAGCTGGTCCTCCGGGTCGGTGCTGTAACGGCCCCATTTTGCAGATGAGAAAACTAAAACATAGAGAGATGACTTATTTACCCAGGGTCATACAGGTGCTCAGCGGGAGGGCTGGGAGTCAGACAGGCAAATCTGGCTCAGAGCCTGTCCACGGGCTTCCCCACTGTACTGCAAGTGTCCTCTGGCACCAGCCTCTATTTGACCAATTTAAGAAAGAAGGGATAGTTTAAAGGGTAAAACAGTCTGCAGCATCTGCTTCTCACTTTTTGGGCCAGTCAGAGTGTATAAAAGCCCATTCTTCCGTTTTGTATAGATGTAAATAATTCTTTTTTTAATAAATTTATTTATTTATTATTTATTTTGGGCTGCGTCGGATCTTTGTTGCTGCACACAGGCTTTCTCTAGTTGAAGCGAGTGTGGGCTACTCTTCGTTGTGGTGCGCAGGCTTCTCATTGAGGTAGCTTCTCTTGTAGTGGAGCATGGGCTCTAGGTGCGCGGGCTTCAGTAGTTGTGACACACGGGCTCAGTAGTTGTGGCTCGCGGGTTCTAGAACACAGGCTCAGTAGTTGTGACGCACAGGCTTAGTCGCTCCGCGGCATGTTGGATCTTCCTGGACCAGGGATCGAACCCGTGTCCCCTGCATTGGCAGGCGGACAGATTCTCGACCACTGCGCCACCAGGCAAGTCCCTAGACCCAAATAATTCTGACATTAAAAAAATATTCTGGGGGGACCTTCAAGATGGCGAAGGATAAGACATGGAGATCACCTTCCTCCCCACAAATACATCAAAAATGCATCTACCTGTAGAATAACTCCTACAGAACACCTAATGAATGCTGGCAGAAGACCTCAGACTTCCCAAAAAGGCAAGAAACTCCCCACGTACCTGGGTAGGGCAAAAGAAAAAAGGAAAAACAGAGACAAAAGAATAGGGATGGGACCTGACCCTCTGGGAGGGAGCTGTGAAGGAGGAAGTTTCCACACACCAGGAAGCCCCTTCACTGGTGGAGACTGGGGCTGGGCAGGGGGAAACTTTGGAGCCGCGGAGGAGAGCGCAGCCACAGGGGGGCGGAGGGCAAAGTGGAGAGATTCCCGCACAGAGGATAAGTGCCGACCAGCACTCACCCGAGACAAGCCCGAGAGGCTTGTCTGCTCACCCGCTGGGGCGGGCGGGGGCTGGGAGCTGAGGCTCGGGCTTCGGAGGTCAGACCCCAGGGAGAGGACTGGGGTTGGCGGCGTGAACACAGCCTGAAGGGGGCTAGTGCACCACAGCTAGCTGGGAGGGAGTCCGGGAAAAAGTCTGGAGCTGCCGAAGAGGCAGGAGACCATTGTTCTGGAGTGCACAAGGAGAGGGGATTCAGAGCACCGCCTAAATGAGCTCCGGAGGCTGGCGCGAGCCACGGCTATCAGCGCGGACCCCAGAGACGGGCATGAGACGCTAAGGCTGCTGCTGCCACCACCAAGAAGCCTGTGTGCGAGCACAGGTCACTATCCACACCTCCCCTCCCGGGAGCCTGTGCAACCCGCCATTGCCAGGGTCCCATGATCCAGGGACAACTTCCCCGGGAGAATGCACGGTGTGCCTCAGGCTGATGCAGTGTCACGCTGGCCTCTGCCTCTTAGGCCCGCCCCGCATTCCGTACCCCTCCCTCCCCCCGGCCTGAGTGAGCCAGAGCCCCGATTCAGCTGCTCCTTTAATCCCGTCCTGTCTGAGCGAAGAACAGACGCCCTCCAGCGACCTACACACAGAGGCGGGGCCAAATCCAAAGCTGAACCCCGGGAGCTGTGCGAACAAAGAAGAGAAAGGGAAATCTCTCCCAGCAGCCTCAGGAGCAGCAGATTACATCTCCACAATCAATTTGATGTACCTGCATCTGTGGAATACATGAATAGACAACGAATCATCCCAAATTGAGGCTGTGGACTTTGGGAGCAACTGTAGACGCGGGGTTTGCTCTCTGCATGTAATTTGTTTCTGGTCTTATGTTTATTTTAGTTTAGAGCTTATTGTCATTGGTAGATTTGTTTATTGATTTGGTTGCTCTCTTCTTTTTTTAAAAAAAATATATATTTTTTCCTTTTTCTCTTTGTTGAGTGTGTATGTGTATGCTTCTTTGTGTGATTTTATCTGTATAGGTTTGTTTTTACCATTTGTCCTAGGGTTCTGTCTATCCATTTTTGTTTTTGTTTTTTTAGGATAGTTTTTAGTGCTTGTTATCATTGGTGGATTTGTTTATTGGTTTGGTTGCTCTTTTCTTTTTATTACTTTTTTATTCTTTTATTTTAATGATATTTTTTATTTTAATAACTATATATATTTTTTTCTTTCTTTCTTTCTTTTTCCCTCCATTTTTTTCTGAGCCGTGTGACTGGCAGGGTCTTGATGTTCCAGCCGGGTGTCAGGCCTGAGACTCTGAGGTGGGAGAGCCGAGTTCAGGACGTTGGTCCACCAGAGACCCGCCGGCCTCACATGATATCAATCAGTGAGAACTCTCCCGGAGATCTCTGTCTCAATGCTAAGACCCAGCTCCACTCAATGACCAACAAGCTTCAGGTCTGGACGCCCCATTCCAATCAACCAGCAAGACAGGAACACACCCCCACCCATTAGCAGAGAGGCTGCCTAAAATCATAACAGTTCACAGACACCCCAAAGCACACCACCGGACACGGTCCTGCCCACCAGAAAGACAAGGTTCAGCCTCATCCACCAGAACACAGGCACCAGTCCCCTCCACCAGGAAGCCTACACAACCCACTGAACCAACCTGAGCCACTGGGAGCAGACACCAAAAACAACGGGAACTACGAACCTGCAGCCTGCGAAAAGGAGACCCCAAACACAGTAAGTTAAGCAAAATGAGAAGACAGAAAAACACACAGCAGATGAAGGAGCAAGATAAAAACCCACCAGACCTAACAAATGAAGAGGAAATAGGCAGTCTACCTGAAAAAGAATTCAGAGTAATCACAGTAAAGATGATCCAAAATCTTGGAAATAGAATGGAGAAAATACAAGAAATGTTTAACACGGACCTAGAAGAACTAAAGAGCAAACAAACAATGGTGAACAACACAAGTGAACTTTAAAATTCTCTAGAAGGAATCAACAGCAGAATAACTGAAGCAGAAGAACGGATAACTGACCTGGAAGATAAAATAGTGGAAATAACGACCACAGAGCAGAATAAAGAAAAAAGAATGAAAAGAATTGAGGACAGTGTCAGAGACCTCTGGGACAACGTTAAATGCACCAACATTCGAATTATAGGGGTCCCAGAAGAAGAAGAGAAAAAGAAAGGGACTGAGAAAATATTTGAAGAGATTATAGTTGAAAACTTCCCTAATATGGGAAAGGAAATAGTCATTCGCTTTCAGGAAGCACAGAGAGTCCCATACAGGATAAATCCAAAGAGAACCATTGCCAAGACACATATTAATTAAACTATCAAAAATTAAATACAAAGAAAATATATTAAAAGCAGCAAGGGAAAAGCAACAAATAACATACAAGGGAATCCCCATAAGGTTAACAGCTGATCTTTCAGCAGAAACTCTGCAAGCCAGAAGGGAGTGGCAGGACATATTTAAAGGGATGAAGGGGAAAAACCTACAACCAAGATTACTCTACCCAGCAAGGATTTCATTCAGATTCGACGGAGAAATTAAAACCTTTACAGACAAGCAAAAGCGAAGTGAATTCAGCACCACCAAACGAGCTTTACAAGAAATGCTAAAGGAACTTCTCTAGGCAGGAAACACAAGAGAAGAAAAAGACCTACAAAAACAAACCCAAAACAATTAAGAAAATGGTAATAGGAACAAACATGTCAGTGATTACCTTCAATGTAAATGGTTGAAATGCTCCAACCAAAAGACACACACTGGCTGAATAGATACAAAAACAAGACCCATATATATGCTGTCTACAAGAGACCCACTTCAGACTTAAGGACACACACAGACTGAAAGTGAGGGGATGGAAAAAGATATTCCATGCTAATGCAAATCAAAAGATAGCTAGAGTAGCAATTCTCATATGAGACAAAATAGACTTTAAAATAAAGATTATTGCAAGAGACAAAGAGAACACTACATAATGATCAAGGGATTAATCCAGGAAAAAGATATAACAATTGTAAATATTTATTCATCCAACATAGGAAGAACACCTCAATACATAAGGCAAATGCTAACAGCCATAAAGGGGAAATCAACAGTAACACAATAATACTAAGGGACTTTAACACCCTCCTTCGGCAATGGACAGATCATCCAAAATGAAAATAAGGAAACACAAGCTTTAAATGATACATTAAACAAGATGGACTTAATTGATATTTATAGGACATTCCATCCAAAAACAACAGAATACACTTTCTTCTCAAGTGCTCATGGAACATTCTCCAGGATATATCATATCTTGGGTCACAAATCAAGCCTTGGTAAATTTAAGAAAACTGAAATCATATCAAGTATCTTTTCTGACCACAATGCTATGAGACTAGATATCAATTACAGGAAAAAATCTGTAAAAAATAGAAACACATGGAGGCTAAACAATACACTACTTAATAACCAAGAGATCACTGAAGAAATCAAAGAGGAAATCAAAAAATACCTAGAAACAAATGACAATGAAAACACGACGACCCAAAACCTGTGGGATGCAGCAAAAGCAGTTCTAAGAGGGAAGTTTATAGCAATAAAATCCTGCCTCAAGAAACAAGAAAAATCTCAAATTAACAATCTAACCTTGCACCTAAAGCAATTAGAGAAAGAAGAACAACAACCAAAAAAAAACCAAAGTTAGCCAAAGGAAAGAAATCATAAAGATCACGTCAGAAATAAAAAGAAATGAAGGAAACGATAGCAAAGATCAATAAAACAAAAAGCTGGTTCTTTGAGAAGACAAAATTGATAAACCATTAGTCAGACTCATCAAGGAAAAAAGGGAGAAGAGTCAAATCAATAGAATTAGAAATGAAAAAGGAGAAGTAACAACTGACACTGCAAAAATACAAAGGATCATAAGAGACTACTACAAGCAACTCTATGCCAATAAAATGGACAACCTGGAAGAAATGGACAAATTCTTAGAAAAGCACAACCTTCTGAGACTGAAGCAGGAAGAAATAGAAAATGTAAACAGACCAATTACAAGCACTGAAATTGAAACTGTGATTAAACAGCTTCCAACAAACAAAAGCCCAGGACCAGATGGCTTCACAGGCGAATTCTATCAAACATTTAGAGAAGAGCTAACACCTATCCTTTTCAAACGCTTCCAAAATATAGCAGAGGGAGGAACACTCCCAAACTCATTCTACGAGGCCCTGATACCAAAACCAGACAAAGACGTTACAAAAAAAGATTACTACAGGCCAATATCACTGATGAACGTAGATACAAAAATCCTCAACAAAATACTAGCAAACAGAATCCAACAGCACATTAAAAGGATCGTATACCATGATCAAGTGGAGTTTATCCCAGGAATACAAGGATTCTTCAATATATGCAAATCAATCAATGTGATACACCATATTAACAAACTGAAGGAGAAAAGCCATATGATCATCTCAATAGATGCAGAAAAAGCTTTCGACAAAATTCAACACCCATTTATGATAAAAACCCTCCAGAAAGTAGGCATAGAGGGAACTTTCCTCAACATAATAAAGGCCATATATGACAAACCCACAGCCAACATTGTTCTCAATGGTGAAAAACTGAAATCATTTCCTCTGAGATCAGGAACAAGAGAAGGATGTCCACTCTCACCACTATTCAACATAGTTTTGGAGGTTTTAGCCACAGCAATCAGAGAAGAAAAAGAAAGAAAAGGAATCCAAATCAGAAAAGAAGTAAAGCTGTCACTGTTTGCAGATGTCATGATACTGTACATAGAGAATCCTAAAGATGGAACCAGAAAACTACTAGATCTAATCGATGAATTCGGTAAAGTAGCAGGATACAAAATTAATGTACAGAAATCTCTTGCATTGCTGTACACTAATGATGAAAAATCTGAAAGAGAAATTAAGGAAACACTCCCATTTACCATTGCAACAAAAAGAATAAAGTACCTAGGAATAAACCTACCTAAGGAGGCAAAAGACCTGTATGCAGACAACTATAATACACTGATGAAAGAAATTAAAAATGATACAAACAGATGGAGAGATATACCATGTTCTTGGATTGGAAGAATCAACATTATAAAAAGGATTATACTACCCAAAGCAATCTACAATGATTCAATGCAATCCGTATCAAACTACCAATGGCATTTTTCACAGAACTAGAACAAAAAATTTCACAATTTGTATGGAAACACAGCAGACCCCAAATAGCCAAAGCAATGTTGAGAAAGAAAAACGGAGCTGGAGGAATCAGTCTCCTGGACTTCACACTATACTACAAAGCTACAGTAATCAAGACAGTGTGGTACTGGCACAAAAACAGAAATGTAGGTCAATGGAACAGGAAAGCCCAGAGATAAACCCACGCACACATGGTCGCCTTATTTTTGATAAGGAGGCAAGAATATACAGTGGCGAAGAGACAACCTCTTCAATAAGTGGTGCTGGGAAAACTGGACAGCTACATGTAAAAGCATGAAATTAGAACACTCCTTAACACCACACACAAAAATAAACTCAAAATAGATTAAAGACCTAAATGTAATGCTGGACACTTTAAAACTCTTAGGGGAAAACATAGGCAGAACACTCCATGACATAAATCATAGCAAGATCCTTTTTGATCCACCTCCTAGAGAAATGGAAATAAAAACAAAAATAAACAAATGGGACCTAATGAAACTTAAAAGCTTTTGCACAGCAAAGGAAACCATAAACAAGACGAAAAGACAACCTTTAGAATGGGAGAAATTATTTGCAAATGAAGCAATTGACAAAGGATTAATCTCCAAATTATACAAGCAGCTCAATATCAAAAAAACAAACAACCCAATCTAAAAATGGGCAGAAGACCTAAATAGACATTTCTCCAAAGAAGGTATACAGATTGCCAACAAGCATATGAAAGGATGTTCGACATCACTAATCATTAGAGGAATGCAAATCAAAACTACAATAAGGTATCAACTCACACCAGTCAGAATGGCCATCATCAAAAAGTCTACAAACAAGAAATGCTGGAGAGGGTGTGGAGTAAAGGGAACCCTCTTGCACTGTTGATGGGAATGTAAATTGATACAGCCACTGTGGAGAACAGTATGGAGGTTCATTAAAAAACTACCATATGACCCAGCAATCCCACTACTGGGCATATACCCTGAGAAAGCCGTAATTCAAAAAGAGTCATGTACCAAAATGTTCATTGCAGCTCTATTTACAATAGCCAGGACATGGAAGCAACCTAACTGTCCATCAACAGATGAATGGATAAAGAAGATGTGACACATATATACAATGAAATATTACTTAGCCATAAAAAGAAACGAAATTGAGTTATTTTTAGTGAAGTGGATGGACCTAGAGTATGTCATACAGAGTGAAGTAAGTCAGAAACAGAAAAACAAATACCGCATGCTAACACATATATATGGAATCTTAAAAAAAAAAACGTTCTGAAGAACCTTGGGGCAGGACAGGAATAAAGACACAGATGTAGAGAATGGACTTGAGGACACGGGGAGGGGGTAGGGTAAGCCTGGATGAAGTGAGAGAGTGGCATGGACGTATATACACTACAATATGTAGAATAGATAGCTAGTGGGAAGCATGCATATAGCACAGGGAGATCAGCTCGGTGCTTTGTGTCTACCTAGAGGGGTGGGATAGGGAGAGTGGGAGGGAGACTCAAGAGGGATGGGATATGGGGATATATGTATACGGATAGCTGATTCACTTTGTTATACAGCAGAAACTAACACACCATTGTAAAGCAATTATACTCCAATAAAGATGTTAAAAAAAAAAAAACACAACATTTTAAATCAACTATACTCCGGTAAAAATTTTTTTAATTAAAAAGTAAAAATAAAGCACCCATCTGTTTTTCAGATAGGTTGTCACTACTAGTAATTTCTCAAAAAGACACATTTTGGCAGCATGAACCAACTCAGAGTGATACTGTTAACTGAGTTATTTAATCCACTGTTAATAAGTACCTGGACAGCTTACTGACTTAAAAGAAGCAATAAAATTTGGAGTTCTGACTGAGAGCCAGATAAAACTTGGAATGGGCACAGATGGAATATACGTTATCTGCAGACACGGCCCAGTTTGTGAAGTGTCTCCTGCCCTGTGCTTTTGATGTCCTTCTTTGGTGGCACTATTGGTGACTCCTTAATTAGCCGACATTATATAACTAACTGTGGTGACCATTCTTGGAAAATCATCTTAAAATTCCTCAAAGTGACTCACAAATTATATCTTCAAATTTGGGAAATGTGTCTCTGCACACTGTTTCATAGCTGTGCGCTCTCCTGTGTGTATTTTTTAAACTAAATTTCATCTACCTTGAAGTAATGTTGTAAGTACAAACCTATAATTTACTTTTAAGCCCTTCCTTCTAATAAACTTATCTATGTGTATTGCGTCTAATTATAGCTCCGGGCGTAACCATGTGTATTATTCATCTAAATGAGTGAGCTTGTCTGGCAACAAGGGCTGTTGTTGGCAAGGTTTTGCTGTCATCTGGCCTGAATATTCTGTCTGCCTCACTGTCTGCTTCAGGAGAGGGAGATCAGTGGTCAGATGGGGCAGGGAGGCTGCACCCCAGTCCCTTGCACCATGTTTCAGTACTTGGCCATAAACTTGGCTAACTGTGATTTTCTTTTATTTTATTTTACTACATCTTATTTTAAATAAGAGAAATCAAACTGTAGAAATAAAATTGAACTCTCCTTCATTCTCTACGTTCAGATTTCCTCCCCCCACCCCCTCCAGTTCTCCGCTGTTCCTTGCACAGCTACCATCTTGAATTTGGGTGTATTTTTCCAGTTCATTTCCTGAAAGACATTGACATAGATTTGTATGCATAAATGATATAAAATGTTGTTTTATTAATATGTTTCTAGTTTCTATAGTAGGATCACACTGTACCTGTGCTACAACTTGCTTTTGGCATAGTTTATCTTAATATGAAAATGTGATACAAATCTAAGATATCTAACTCCTAAGTAAGTTATGAAACCTAGTAATAAAACAAATAACTCCTGAATCCACCACACATCCTGAGAAGCAGAACATCCCCAGAACCATTGAAGCTCCTGTGTGCTACTTCTCCACTCTACCCAGGAGACTCCTCTCTGGAACTTTTTGTATATGTCCCTCCATAATTTATTTTCCTGTTTGCTTTTAAACTTTGTAGAAATAGTGTCATACCATATATATTCCTTTTAGACTTGCTTTTTTATCCAATATGCTATTTCTAAGATTTATCAATGTTAGTCTATATATTTTCACTGCTGTGTAGTATTCCTTTGGGTGAATGTATCCATTTTTCTGTCAGTGAACATCTGTGTTGTTTCTAATGTTGCTATTACAAGTAGCACATCCATGAACATTCTTGTACATGTCTTCTGGTGCATGGGTAAAAGTTTTTCTGGGGTGTGTACCTAGGAGTGAAATTCCTGTGTTGTAATATAGAACCGTCTGTATCCAACTGAACTAGGGAAGTCCACGTCCTCATTCAGAGTGATTGGCACGCTTATCAGCAATGGATAGTTCTTATTTTTCCACATCTTCATCAACACTAGGTTTTGTCAGGCATTTATTTTTGCCTATATATTTTGTGAAATAATATTAAATTGTAATTTTGTTTCCTTTCTCTTATTTTAATGAGATTGAGCATTTTTCATATGATGATGGCCATTCGTGTTTCCTCTTTTTTCCCTTCTAATGGATCGTTAGTCTTTTCCTTATTGATTGATAGGAATTTGTATATTATGGACACTAGAATTTTGTCAGTTTTGTATGATCCAAATATCTTTTCTCAGTTTATGGCTTGCCTTGTCACCCTCTTTAGTCACACTCCAAAACTTTTGATTTTTGCACTTAAGTGTTTAATCCATCTGCAACAGAGTCTTACATATTTATTGAGGTAGAAATCAAATTTCTGTTGCCCAAAGACAGAACTGTTTTCTTAGCCCCATCAGTTCTGACATATATCAGATTTTCATATGTGTGTAGAAAAGTTTCAGGAGCTTCTTGGAGCTCCCAAACGCCTTCTAGAATCAACGTGTCAAGTTTCGTTTTTTAAAAAACTGTTGGACTGTGGATTAGAATTGCATTGGATCAGGGAGAAATTGACATACGCAGGATCCTGGATCTTCCTACCTATAAACTTGGTGTCTTCATCTATTGATATTTAATTTTCTTGAGTGTATTTCAATATGTTTTATAATTTTCTCCATAAAAATCTTACATATTTTTATGAAATTTATTCATAAGTTTCTTATATTTTTAATACGATTTATAAAAGGTATCTTAAAATAATTTTTTTTTTTTTTCGGTACGCGGGCCTCTCACTGCTGTGGCCTCTCCTGTTGCAGAGCACAGACTCCGGTCGCGCAGGCTCAGCAACCATGGCTCACGGGCCCAGCTGCTCCGCGGCCCGTGGGATCCTCCTGGACCGGGGCACGAACCCGTGTCCCCTGCATCAGCAGGCAGACTCTCAACCACTGTGCCACCAGGGAAGCCCTAAAATACATTTCCTAATTTTGCTGGTGTGTTGAATGCAGTTGATTTTGCCTGTTGATCTTACATCCAGCTACTTTGCTAAACTTTTATTAAATTTAGTAAATTGTGTATCGATTTGGGGAGGTTTTTTCTGTGTACATAAATACTGCAAATACCAACAGCTTTATTTCTTCCATCCCAATCCATAAATCTTTTGGGTTTTTTCCTGTGCCCTTTCATACCTTGATGAACATGAGCTCTAATACAGTAATGATTAGAAATGGATATAGTGGGCATCCTTGTCATGTTCCTCAGTTTTTAAAGGGTGTGCTTTAATATTTTACCATTGAATATATAGTTGCTATGAGGTTTTTGGTATATGCTTTTTATCAGGTTAAAGATGTTTCTTACTATTCTAATTTTGCTAGGAGTTTTTATCTTAAATAGCTATCATTTTTAATAAAAAAGCACCTATGGAGTGCTTTTTTCTGCACCTCTTAGAGATTATCATTTTCTTCTACTTTAATGTGTTATAAGGTAAATTACAATCATAATTTTCTATTATTAAACTATCCTTGCATTCCCAGAATAATCCGAACTTGGTTATGATGAATGCTTTTTTGGATTTTGGGTTTTTGTGGGGGGTTTTTTGGTGTCCCCATACAAAAATGTTCCATAATTCTTGACTGTATACTTCATACCTGTGACTCATTTATTTTGTAACTGCAAGTTTGTACCTCTTAATCTCCGTCACCTGTTTCTCTCATCCGCCAACCTCTCCTCCCCTCTGGCAGCCACCTGTTTGTTCTCTGTATCTGAGTCTGTTCTGTTTTCTTACATGTATTCTTTTGTTTTTTAGATTCCACATGTAAGTGAAATGACGTGGCATTTGCCTTTCTCTGTCTGACTTATTTCACTTAGCATAATACCCTCAAGGTCCATCCATGTTGTCCCAAATGGCAAGATGTCATACTTTTATGGCTCAGTAATATTCCATTGTGTGTATATGTATGTACCACATCTTCTTCATCCATTCATCTATCGATGGTACTTAGGTTGCATTTTTGTATTTTGGCTAGTGTAAGTAATGCTGCAGTGAACACTGGGATGCATATATCTTTTCAGTTACTTTTCAAATTACTGTTTTAATTTCTTCAGATAAATACCCAGAAGCAGAATTACTGGACTGTATGGTAGTTCTATTTTTACTTTTTTGAGTAATCTCCGTACTGTTTTCCATAGTGGCTGTACCAATTTACATTCTCACCAACAGTACACAAGGCTTCCCCTTTTGTTCACATCCTCGTCAACACTTGTTAACTGTTGTCTTTTCGATGATAGCCATTCTGACAGGTGTGAGGTGATATCTCATTGTGGTTTTGATTTGCATTTCATGATTAGTGATGTTGAGCGTCTTTTCATGTGCTTGTTGGCCATCTGTATGTCTTCTTTGGAGAAATATCTGTTCAGGTCCTCTGCCCATTTTTTAATAGGTTGTATGTTTTTTGATGTTGAGTTGTATGGGTTCTTTGTATACCTTGGGTATTAACCCCTTATTGAACGTATCATTTACAAATATCTTCTCCCATTCAGTAGGCTGCCTTTTCATTTTGATGATAGTTTCCTTCACTGTGCAAAGGCTTTTTAGTTTGATGGAGTCCCATTTGTTCATTTTTGCTTTTGTTTCCCTAGCCTGAGGAGACATATACCAAAAATATTGCTAAGATGTCAATCTTAGATGTCAAAGAGCGTACTGCCTTTGTTTTCTTCTAGGATTTTCATGGTTTTAGATCTTACATTTAAGTCTTTAATCCATTGTGAGTTTAATCATGTATATGGTGTGAGAAAGTAGTCCAGTTTGATTCTTTTGCATGTAGCTGTCCAGTTTCCCCAGCACCATTTATTGAAGAGGCTGTCTTTTCCCTATTGTATATTTTTCCTCCTTTGTCACAGATAAGATGCATGCTTTTCTGATATACGGCTCAACAATGAATTTTTTTGTAGATATGAACTAATTTCAAAATAAGAAAGAAGAGAAATCTTTGTTGGCAATAAAATCTTCTCAAGCACTTTAACAGGGTTTCCCACTTTGCTACAGGGTGTGAGGGGAATTTCTGGCTGTTAGATGTACATATTAGCTTGATGGGGCAAGAGGAACACTGGAGCTAAACTATAATCTCACTTTGCCTTCTGTTACCCTGGGAGAATTAACACAGTTAAGTTGACTTGTGTGGGCCTTATTTTCCTCAGTGAGTCTCTCTGCAACTGGGGGACGTATGTTTGCTGCTAGTAGCCATGTGGCTTCCCCTTGCTTCACTGTTAACCCAGCTTCATCATCCAATAAACATTTACTTACTAGGCACTGAGGACAAGGCAAAATCTGTTCCTCAAAGAACTTCCAGGGAGGGATGGAAAAAGCAAACAGTTACACAACACAGGTATAAAACAAAAGGTTGCATCTTATCTTCTATAGACCACACTAGTTGGAGGGTGTGGGCGTTGGCCAGGAATCTTTGGATAGAGAGAGAAAAGAAGATTCAGATGGGAATGATACTTGAGCTGAGTCTTATCAATGATGAACATTTACTGATCTCCATGAACCTCTTTTGTGTTCTTAGTTAACAAAGGATTAGGGTATTTTCTTTCTCTAGTGTCCCTTGTAGCTTTGAAAATTTATCTTTTTGACACTGTATCACCCTTTTCAGGATCCCAGAAATAGTTTTATGCTTTATCAAACATTTGTGCTCCTACCTCTGGTCTACGGTCCTTGGAATCTTTAGTTTCATAAGTTTAGGGTTATGAATAGCAAAACAGAATCTTCTTGGTTCTGTTTTATTTAGTAATACCAACATATTCCATTTATAGAATACTGATGATGTTGACAAGTGACTCCTTATGTAGAATTAATCTATTAACTTCGGTGTGTTTTTATGGAATGGCTCAATTTATTGTTACCGTAAATAGATACTTTTTAAATTCCAAGCTTTATATGATCTCTAAGCACATTTTATTTGTATGTCTTATTTCAGTGCTGGACCCAAAGGAGACAACATTTATGAATGGAGGTCAACTATATTGGGACCCCCAGGATCTGTCTATGAAGGAGGGGTGTTCTTTCTTGACATTACCTTTTCACCAGACTATCCGTTTAAACCCCCCAAGGTCAGTATGAAATATTCATCCATTTTTAGCAATGTGTTCTGTTGCCTATATATATATATATACGTGTGTGTGTGTATATATATATATATATACATATTCTTCAGTGTACATACCTAGGAATTCATGTCTGTTCTCTTAGCATAGGCAACGTCCCAGCGCTGATTGTATGTAAATGGAAGCAGAATGTGAAAAATTGTTTATTCCCTCACCCCAGCCCTTTACGCATACTTCGTTGCTTTTTTTCATCCTTCCTCATGTCGCTTTTCTGTGGTACGTGTTTGAGTGTAACATAAGACAGCATGTTATGGGTGGAAGTAGGGGCAGAGGGTGGGCTGGTGCCAGCCCTAGAGCCAGGGGAACCAGACCTGACCTGGGGGCGAGGGAGCCCACCACGGCCGGCTTCCGGCTCCAGCTGCCCATGTGAATTCCACATGCACTAGAGCGGAGAGTGTGACCCACAGAGACTGAGAAGTCATGTCAGGAAAATGCAATAAAGAAGAATTTATAATAGTCCATTAATTAAAATGATGGATTAATGGAAAGCCACACATAAATGACTGAAGAAAGTATAAGAGCAGTGTCATCAGAACATGGGCGAATTTTCACTTACTTAAGACAAGATTATATCCTTTAAGAATTCTTCACATAACTTTCTACTGCCTGTAAGTCGGTCATTTGATGACTTTAAATTCATTCTTTTTTTAAATTTTCAATTTATATTGGAGCATTTTTGATTAACAGTGTTGTGTTAGTTTCAGGTGTACAGCAAAGTGATTCAATTATACATATGCATGTATCTATTCTTCTTCAAATTCTTTTCCCATTTCGGTTATTAGAGAATATTGAGCAGAGTTCCCTGTGCTCTACAGTAGGTCCTTGTTGGTTATCTGTTCTAAATATAGCAGCATTCTCCACTTTGGAAAGGAAAAGACCCAGAGGGCATTGACTCTGTCTGTTGGCCACCAAGCAGAATTCTTATTTCATCTGGCTTGACTTCTCAACGTAGAGGGAAGTAAAACCTATCTGAGTTGTCAGTTGGAGTGCACAATTTAAAAAGCAAGACTCAGACTAGACCTTCACCTTCCTGTGATCCCCCTCCCTGGCTCCTACCTCCCCTCTTTTATTTTCCTCTCTCTTCCTTTCTTCCTTCCTTTCCATTGAGGTTTGGATCTTGTTTTGGTATCAAAGCAAAAAGTAATAACCACTGGGCTTCCCTGGTTGAGAGTCCGCCTGCCGATGCAGGGGACACAGGTTCGTGCTCCGGTCCGGGAAGATCCCACATGCCGTGGAGCGGCTGGGCCCGTGAGCCGTGGCCACTGAGCCTGCACGTCCGGAGCCTGCGCTCCGCAACGGGAGAGGCCACAACGGTGAGAGGCCCGCGTACCGCAAAAAAAAAAAAAAGTAATAACTATCATTTTACCAAATAGGAAACCCATGCACAGAGAAACTAAGTAACTACCCAGCATAATCCGAATGATATCAGGATTGAACCCAGGAAGTCTGGCTCCAAAACCTGTGTTCCTTACTACATTGCACAGTACATTTTATCCAAGATGACAGAGCTGGTGGCACTGGGACCCCCCAGGGCTGTATTTGGTCGGTTTTTAGTGATGAAGCCCCCGTATAACTAATCTTTATTTTCTCCTTTTACTGGGTGGGAACCTTACGTCTTCCCTTCTACTTTGGACCAGCCCATAAGTCATCTGGTTTTACCTGTTGCATTGCCGGTGACGTGAGGACCTTTCTCTGCAGCCCCATCAGTTACGGAAGCACAGGTGGTGAGAAGGAGGGAAAACTCAGGTCAGGCAGTTGTGCTGCTTATAAGCCTGGTATGGTCTGTTCTATGGAACATACATCTCACAAAATGCGTGGGCTTCTCCAGCCTCTGCATGACAGAAATGTGTAGATTAAACAAACCAGGAGGGAAAACGGATTCATAGGTTAGATAAAATAATTCCGTTTCTGAAAAGGCCTCCTTGATGGACTCGAAGCATCGGCCAAAACTGACAAGGTGGAATGTAAACGGCTCAAGGTATACTGTTTCATTGAAAATTCAGAAAGAAATCATGATACAAGATGGGAGAGACTTGCTTTATTTTCATATAAATAAAGTGTGTGGCCTTCTGACTGAGTACAATTCTGTGGGAACTTGAAGTTCTTGAAGCCTTAAGGAGATATTTTTAGGAGCACAATCTCTGGAACTCTGAGCCCATCGGATGGTATCAGGAGTGCCTCATTGCCTTCTGAGCTCTTCATTTTCAGAAGGACAAACAGGAATAAGCTGGGGAGGGAAAGAACTATTCGCATTCTTGAGTTTCTTCACTGGATTGGGCGTCCGCTGTGTGAACCCGTCTCTCCTCCAAAACACCCTAGTAAGGCTGGGATGTTCCCGTTCACAGAGAAGGGGCCTTAGATGAGGTTTGGAGAGGTTTTCTAATAATATACAGCCAGGGATCTACTGAACTTGGCCTCCAGGGACCATGTACTTCCCACTGAATTATACATAGTTAGCCTGGAGATGTTTACTAGGAAAAATAGGACCTAGGAGGAACGTGATAGCTGTTTTCTGATGTTTCAGAAGCTGTGTGGGGTTAGACTTGCTCCTGGATGGCTGAATGGGACAAAAATAGAAGCAGAAGGGTGTCAGTTACAGGGAAGCAGATTTCGATTCCACGTGAGGAAAATCTGACCCATCTCTGGACAGTCTGTGTTTGAATAGCTTTGCCTCTGAGACCAGGTTTCCCTTTCCTGGGAGTGTTCAAAGAAAAAAGCTGAATTAGAACCTCTCAAGAGTACTGCCAGAAAAAAAACTAAATCCCTCCAGTGGATAAATTTGATTAGACAATCTATTAGGACAAAGAAAAATCAAACTTTGGTACTCAAATTATCATTTAAATGCACATTTATTAGAAACCCATGGGAAGTTTTCAAAGCAAATTATCACCACCTACTTTATCAGTTTTGGAAATCGGATTTCGTAAACAGAGGTGTTACTCTAAAGGGGAAAGTTTGCCAGTGTCTTGAAAGCTGTTCACTAAAACAAAGACTTACTAATAATTTGGAAGTACCACGCCCATCCTTTCTAGTCTCCTGTTACTCTAAATAGTCCATATTTGTGATTAAGTTTTGTTTATTTCTCTATTTCCTTCATCCTTTGCTCTTCTTCCAGTAACCTTAGGCACACACTTTGATTCATGCAGCACTTTCCGGTGCTCTGAAGAATGAACCAGGGTAGCTGTAGGTGTCAGAGAGAATCGTTGATGAGAGCAGAGGTTCACAAATCAACCTGATTGGCCACTAATCGTTATCAAATGTCTACCATAAAATGAGTCTGTTGTGCCATTGAATCCACGAGATCCCTTTTCCCAAACTCTCAGACTGGGAATCCTTACTGAGAACTTTTAACTACTGTCGTGCTCAAATCTGTCACGTAAAGGGCAGTGGAGTGGCTTGGCTGCCTCTCCTTGCCACAGGGACTTTTTGAATATCCCACACTCCAGCACCTAATTTTTCACACTTTCAGGGGAACCATTCCAATAATTCCTTCCAGAACCCACCTAACTTCTAACAAGGCAAGCAAAACACATTTTTCACGCAGTATGTAATGTTCATTACACTTAGTATGCGAGTTTTAAATCAGTCAAGTACTAGTTGTACTTTCAAATGCTGTATCTCAGTATGATTTTTAGTCCGCTGATTTTTTTATCTAATCAATATGTTCATTGCCTCTTCTACTAAGTGCACGGCATGTCTGCTGGTATGATACTGGTAGTTGTCTCTGATGCCAAGTCTTTAGTTGAATACTTAACCACCAGTGATGTCATTTCTCTGAGAAAATATCCGTTTAGTGAAACTTTATCCAGGAATAATATATATATGGCCAGAAAGAAAAGCATAATACTCCCATAACATTGTCTGTGGAGCCTTTAACCATACTCAAATATTTAAAATATTTTTGATCAAAAAAAAAGAAAGAAAAGCATAATAAATCACTGGTATGTCCCAGAGTCCTTTAATACTGTATTTCTTTTTCGGTGTAGACATACATTTTAATGTTATAATTCAGATGTCTATTTATTTGTAAAGTAGGAGTTGTTTTATATCTTATTGGGTATTACATTTGCACACTCATATCATAGATAATTACTCCTGTGCTCAAAACCAGCACTTTTTAAATAGTCTAATGTGTAAATATTTTTCATGTGTACTTGAAAAATTCAGAAGCAAAATAATGGAATATGTTTTATTCCTATAGTATTTTTTTTTTCTGCTAAAAACGCTTTGGAAAGATTGTGACACACTGTGTCTGGTATTTCGTATCTTAGAGATTCTGATGACACACATCCTAAGGATAAGGGGTCTTGTTAGGTAACAGGTCAGAGCTGTGTTTTTGTGGTAGAAATACGTAGACATAGCCTATTCATAACTGGCTTTTTCTGTCTCCCTGTGGATCTGGGTATTTTATAAAATAAATAAATAAGTGGGCCTTCTACGTAGATCTAAGAGTGGGTCGGTAGAAGGATCAAACGTGCTTGTTGTTTATTTTTAGTATCTCGGGCCACCTACACCCCAGTGAGATGCACTGTATTGATGCTCATACCTGTTACTGGAAAGCATTGTTTTCGTGGTAATGGCAGGACAGTATCTGCCAGTAGGTATTTTCCAAAAAGGAATGATAAAATTTGTGCCTAGGATGTTTAAAAAAATAAACAGGAAAACCACAGGCATACATATTTGTTTGAGAAGAAAAGCACGTTAGTATTAGCAGTCTCTAAAAGCTTTTTAATAGAGCGCGTTCCTCCGTTACAAACTGCATCAAATACATTTTAAAATAAATCTTAACTTAGAGATCATTTCAGAGTGTATTGTATGCTTTATGGTTTGGTTTTGGTTTTTTATGAAATTAACTGTGGTTTGCTTACTAATGAAAAGTCAGTTAATAGGAGAGGTATTCATTGCTTTCACAGAATGAAATAGATAATTTAGGTCCGTTAGATTTTCAAATTTTTCATTTTCTTAAATTGGTAAGTCGAGGCTAATTGTGAATAAAGTAGCTAACTAGTTATACAAGAAGCAACGATACCCAGCATTTGAAAGCCAGAGAGAGATCTGAAATTAAAGTTCATCAGGGATCTCCATAATTTTATTCTAACTAGGTTATCATTATTCACTTGCTTCTGTTGTTGCTGCTGCTTCTGCCGCCGCTCAAAGAAGAAAGCTGACAGTGTCCCCCAGCATTTTCAGAGAGAGCAGTGGTTTACACGTGTAACCACATGTGCTCATTCACTCTGGTCTTGGGAGAGAGCACACAGTTGTCATGGAGCGACATGAATTCACTTGTTTCTAACCTGCGTTCGTACATTCATACAAAGCCTGGCCATGGATCAGGTGCTTTCACACGGATTGGCTCGCCTACTTGACATGTCCAGTTGAACACCCAGCGATCAGGTCCCAAACCAGACTGTTGAGGACACAACCCACCCGCCTCCTGCCAATCCAGGTCCTCCAGTGCCCCCACCTCAATGTATGGGAGCTCCATTTCTCTAGTTGCTAAAGCTTAAGACCTTGAGTCTTCTCACACAGCCTAGCCAGATCCCGTCTCACCAGCTCAAAATAAATATTCAGCATAAACCCAGATCTAACCATTTAGTACTACTCTTTCTAGTAGTAACACTCTGGCCCCGGCCTCCATCAGCTGCTTCCCTCCCCTGGATTACCGTGGAGTCTCCTATGTGATCTCGCTGCTTCTGCCTTATCCCTCCTGCAGCGTATACTCCTGCATCAGAGGATCCATTTAGAGTGTGAATCAGAGTACGTCCATTCTTGGCCTAAAAACTCTCCATGATTCTCACCTCGCTAAGTAAAAACACGCAAGACCTTACAGAATCATGCTGAAATCGCCAACTGTCACTCTTGGTTCCAATACTTTAAAGCAGGCTCCTTCCATGGAGCCTTGACATTTGCTCTTCCTTCTGCCTGCATTGTCTTCCCCCAGAAACTCACGTGGCACACTCCCTGCCTCCCTGCAGGTATCTGCTCAGTGTCACCTTCCAGGGAAGGTCTCATGTGACAACCCCCAACTTGCCCTACCCCACCTGCAAACGTGGCTTTTCTCCATAGCACTTCTCCCTCCTGGCATCCTGTGTTTCTCTGTTTATGAGTTGGTGATGCTACCCTTTCTCTAGTTAGCATGTAAGCTCCACGAGCACAGGCACTTGTCTATGTTTACGTCACTTCTGGATTCCCAGCACCTAGAACAATGCCTGGCGATCCTGTAGGCCTACAGTAAAAAATGTGTTGAATTAATTTAATCCATACAGCTTTGCCGTGGAGATAGCATTTACCCTCCCACACACACTTCATAGATCAGAAAACTGAGGCCCGTGGAGGTCACGTGGCACACAGGTCACATAAGAAGTAGGTAGCAGAACTGGAGTTCAAACCCAGTTCTCAACTGAACCTTTCATTCCCCAGGTATAGAGAAAATTTAAATTACTTAAATCCTGGAAGAAGGCACACCTGTTCTTGGATTTTACACTCTGGTATAAATTCACTATATTAGGTCACTCTCTAAAACAGGTTTTTGGGAGGGAGATGAAAGAGGTGATCCAGGGAGGGAAGAACGCTATGAAGAGATTCTGAGTCCTTGCAGTTTTGCCAAAGACACCTGGGGCTCTTCACCAGTGAGTTCCTAATTAGCAGACTCTGCATTATTAAATCTGTGTGGAACAGTAAATACTGATTTCTGGGTTTTGCTAGCCCTAAGCTAAAGGAGAAGTCATTTCCTAGGTATAAAAGGAACATACCTCAACATACTAAAGGCCGTATACAACAGACCCACAGCTAACATTATACTCATTGGAGAGAAGAAATTGAAAGTGTTTCCTCTAAAATCATGAACAAGGCAAGGATGCCCACTCTCACCGCTCCTATTCAATATAGTCCAAGAAGTTCTAGCCAGAGCAGTTAGGCAACACAAAGGAATAAAAGGCATCCAGATAAGAATGGAAGAAGTAAAATTGTTATCATTTGCTGATGATGTGATCCTGTATAGAGAAAATCCCAGAGACTTAGTCAAAAAATTGTTGCAGTTAATCAATGATTTCCGTAAAGTGACAGGATGCAAAATCAACATACAGATATCAATTGCATTCCTTTACACTAATGATGAAGCATCTGAAAAAGAAATAAAGAAAACCATCCCATTCACAATAGCATTAAAAACAATGAAATGCTTAGGAATGAATTTATCCAAGGAAGTGAAAGATCGGTACAATGAAAACTATAAAGTTTTGCTGAAAGAAACTGAAGACACAGACAAATGGAAAGACATCTCATGTTCATGGATCAGAAGAATTAATATTGATAAAGTGGCCATGCTACCCAAAGCCATCTACAGATTCAATGCAGCCCCCATCAGAATGTCAAAGGCATTCTTCAGAAAGAGAAGAAACAGTCCTAAAATTTGGGCAGAACCATGAAAGATCCTGAATAGCCAAGAAAGAATAAAACTGGAGATATCGTGCTCCTGGATTTCAAACTATACTACAAAACCATAGTAATAAAAACAGTACTGGTACAAAAATAAGCACATCTACCAGTGGAACAGAATAGACATCCCAGAACCATATGGTCAACTAATATTTAAACAAGGGATCCAAGAATGCTCAATGGGGAAAGGATAGCCTCTTCAACTAATGGTGCTGGGAAAACTAGAAACACACACAGAACGATGAAATTAGACCCCTGTCTCACACCACTCAGAAAAATCAACTCAAAATGGATCCAAGACTTCAACATAAGACCTGATGCCCTAAAACTTGTAGAAGAAAACATAGGGAAGAAGCTCATCCTTATTGGTCTTGGCAGTAATTTGGGAGACACAACACCAAAAGCACAAACAACAAAAATCAACAAATAGGGCCACATCAAACCCACAAGCTTCAGCACAGCAAAACAGACAAGTAACAAAATGAAAAGACAGCCTACCAAATGAAAGAATATTTCTGCAAAGCACATATTGGTAAGAGGTTAATGTCCAAAATATATAAAGAACTGTCAATTCAATAACAACAACAAAAACCGATTGACAAATGGGCAGAAGAACTAAATAGACATTTCTCCAAAGAAGATACACAGATGGCCAACAGGCATGTGAAAAGGTGCTCAACATCACCCATCGTCAGGGAGATGCAAGTCAAAACCACAGTGAACTATCACCTCACACCTGTCAGAAAGGATGTAATCAAAAAAGACAAGAGGGCTTCCCTGGTGGCGCAGCGGTTGGGAGTCCGCCTGCCGATGCAGGGGACACGGGTTCGTGCCCCGGTCCGGGAAGGTCCCACATGCCGCGGAGGGGCTGGGCCCGTGAGCCATGGCCACTGAGCCTGCGCGTCTGGAGCCCGTGCTCCGCAACAGGAGAGGCCACAGCGGTGAGAGGCCCGCGTACCGCAAAAAAAAAAAAAAAAAAAAAGACGAGACAAGGTGCTGGTGAGGATGTGGTGAAAAGGGGTCCCTGTCTGGTGGGAATGCAGATAGGTCCACCCACTATGGAGGTTCCTCAAAAAATTTAAAAATGGATTTATTTACCATATAATCCAGCAATTCCACTTCTAAGTATACACCCAAAAGAAATGAAAACAGGAATTCAATGCGATATATGCACCCTCATTTTTATCACAGCTTTATTGACAATAGCCAGGATACAGAAACAACCCAAATGCCCACCAATGGATGAATGGATAAAAAAGATGTGATACATACACACAGCAGAATATTGTTCATCTGTGAGAAAAGAAAATATCCTCCCGTTTGTGACAACATGGGTGGACCTCGAGAACATTGTGCTAAATGAGATAGAGAAAGACAAGTACTGAACGATAGCACTTACACGTGGAATCTAAAAAAAATTAAACGTGTGGAAAACAGTAAAGCGGTGGTTACCAGAGAGGATGGGGCTGGGCGGCAGGGTAAGAGTAGTGGTGTTTAAAGGTACAAACTTGTAATGAGTAGTGAATAAGCCATAGAGGTGCACAGTCTAATGAATATAGACCAAATATCGTATTATAATTATACAATTGATAAGTGTAGCTACATCGGCAATCATGTTACAGTATACAGATTTATCAAAGTAACACATTTTACACCTTAAACTTATACAGTGTTGCGTGTCAAATTTATTCAAATAGGTAGGGAGGTCGAGAGAGAGAGAGAGAGAGATGGATAGATGGATATATACATACATAAATGGATGGATGGATGGATGGATAGATGCATAGATCGATAGATGATGGATGGATAGGTGGATGGATAAAGTAACTACTTTTCTATGTGGAGACCCTGACCCTGGCCTGGCTGGTCTTCAGCGTTGCTCAGTTGAGCTGGCAGGAAACTGGGCTCTGCTCTGGCTCTGGAACTCCTCCAGGGACCTGCCAGGGACCAACTTCCTCTTCCTCTGCTGCCAAATTACCCATTCCCTGGAGGGACTCCTTTACTCCTTCCCTTCTCCCTCATCTCTGTCCTCAGCCTTTTCACAACGGTGTCGCCACAGGCCTGAGCATCCTCAGGACTGTTAGCACTGAGCACCGCCTTTTGGTCTCGTGGCCCGTCTGGTACCACTGCCACTGCCCGACACACATGCCAGCTGTCGTGTGTGCCCTGCTCTGGGCCCCGTCCCTGCTGAATGTTCTGGGGGGAACTGCTGGGGCTTCCTGTGTCGGGGTTCTGACCAGGTTTGGTGTCCGGTGTGTGATTTCGTCGCTGCCACGTGGCTGATTGTTGTACTGATGGTTCTCTCCAGGTCCGGCCGGCCCTGCTGTCGGGGTCCTCTGTAGCCCCCAGCAGATGCGGTGACCGGGCTCCACGTGGTCATTCCACTCACAAGGCTGATCTTTCTTCTCTCCCGCCTGCCCTTTGGCTGTGCCGGATTCCGAATGATTCCAATCTGCTCTCGTATTATCTCAGAAGGACCAGATGATCCTGTCTCTTAACAGCAGCACCAACCCCATCATTGACTTTTTCTTTGGCTCCTTTAGGCACCCGAGGCATCAGAGACTCTCGGGTTGGTTCTCCAGGGGACTTTGGAGGACATAACTGGGGTGAGGAACAGTGGAGGAAGCCTTCCTCAGGAAACCGTGGAGATTTCAGGAAACAGGTTCGTGCAGTGATTCTGTATCAAGCAGAATCAGAATCAAGCAGAATCAAGCAGGTTCAGTCAGAGCAGTGGTACAGCTGGTTCTCCACATCCACGGAAATACTCCAGGATCTGCAGTCAGTTGAATCCACAGATGCAGAGCCCAGGGATGGGGAGGGCCAACTAGGAGGGGCTCGAGCATCCTCGGATTGTCATGTACTCCGGGAGTTACTGGAACCCATGCCCTGTGGCTACCGAGGGAAGACTGCTTACTCATAGGAGAGTCTACGTACAATTGCGTAAGGAGATATATATGTATCTGTAGGACCCCACACGGCTGTAGGTTCTGGTTAAATTGTTTCTGGGAGGCTGCTGTCTGATGCTAGAGCTTGAAGTCTGCAGGGCAAGCCAGGAACATGAGCTAAAACCCACGAGAACCGTTGGGAACTCATGTCAGTCTCTCATCGCCTGCGGTTGTGATGATACAGGAGTTCTGCAGAAGAAGGTGGCTCCCGGCACCATCGAGGTAAATAAATACGTCCCCAGGCCAGGGGTCGGAGGAGCTGAAGGAGTGTCCCGGGGAGGGTGGAGCCCTACGCCAGTGAGATGAGCCTACAGAGAAGCAGCAACACCTATGAGCACCCTGATGCCCCAGCACCAGCCTTCCACACGTGGAAACCATCTCTCTGCTCCCTTCTTTCCAACCACCAACTCTTGCGCACAATGCCTCTTGGTGCCCACCTAACCAGACACGGGTGTGGAAGGGAATTCTGCGCAGCGCAGTTCAGCCTAACCAGGTTGGCACTTTTCGGACTCATCGCCGTTTACCATTGTCAACTCGGCACCCATAAACACCTCATTAAACCCCACTTAAGCCAAACAAGATAATAAAGCAAAGTCAAGCTTCTCCCTAACCCTGACACCTACACCGCACACACCTGAAACGTAGCATTCATTTTCCTAAAAGAGGACACATCTTTTCATGTGCTATACACCATTTATATATCTTTTTTGAAATGTCTGTTCAAGCTCGCTATCCATTTTTATTGTTGTTTGTCTCTTTACATTGATTTGTTGGCACTCTTTATATATTTTAAATAAAAATCCTTTGTCAGATTTATGTAGTTCAAATATCTTTCCCCAGTCTGGGACTTGCCTCTTCATTTTTGAAATATCTTTTGGTGGGCAGAGGTTTTTGTTTTTTATGTACTCTATCAAATTTTTTATTTTATGGTTAGTGCTTTATGCATTCTGAGAAACCTTTGACTACTCCCAAGGAAGCAAAGATATTCTCCAATATTTTTTCTTTTTTTTTCTTTTTCTTTTCAATTTAAAGGCCTGCCTTATATACTGACATTACAGCTTTTTGCCATTTTATTGTTAAAATGTCCTTTCTTTTATGAAATTACAGTCCTTGTAGATTGTAGATAGTAGATCCCCCTCCCACTCATCTGTTTATTTTCCAATTTTTTTTACAGTATCATAATTTTGGCTTTTACACTTAAATGTATGAGCCATTTCAAATAAATTTG
This sequence comes from Delphinus delphis, assembly GCF_949987515.2. Taxonomy (NCBI): domain Eukaryota; kingdom Metazoa; phylum Chordata; class Mammalia; order Artiodactyla; family Delphinidae; genus Delphinus; species Delphinus delphis. Next base: position 140,520,623 of record NC_082686.1, read on the forward strand.
TGTGCAAAATTTGAGGTAGGGGTCAAGGTTCCTTTTGCCCCATACAGTTATCTGGTTGTTCCAGCACTGCTTGTTGAAAAGACATGCTTTCCCCCCATCACCCCCATTGAATTATTTAGCCCCTCTGTCAAAAACTAGCCTTTATAAGTATGGGACTGTTTCTGGACGTTCTGATCTGTTCTCTTAGTCTATTCCAGAAATCAGCAAACTGTAGCCTATGGGCCAAAGCCAGCTCACTGCCTGCTTTTGTAAATAAACCTTCAGTGTAACATAGCCATGCCTGTTCATTTACATGTTGTCTGGGGCTGCCTTCCTGCTCCAGCACCGGGGTTGAGGAGTTGTAAACGAGACTATATGGCCTCAAAGACTAAAATATTTATTATTTAGCCCTTTATAAAGCAAGTTGGCTGATCTCTAGTCTATTCTTAAACCAACACTCACTGTTCTGATGACTGTCGCTTTGCACTAAGTCTTCAAATCAGGTAGTATATGTCCTCTAACTTTGTTTTTATCTTTCAGGATTATTTTAGCTACCCAAGTCTTTTGCATTTGCCCAGAAATTTTGGAATAAACTTCTCAATTGCCGCAAAAAATCCTGATGGGATTTTGTTGAATCTATTAATTAATCGGGGGATAATTGACATATTAGAATAGTCTTTGAATTAAAAAAGTAAAAGAAGTCATTTCACAAGTCAATTTCATACTCAGTGCCGAAACAGCCTTGTATCCTCAGTATCATGACTGGGCTATTGCTTACATTTCATGAGTCAGTAATTTGTCTTTTTAGTTCGTTCTCCTTTTTCATAAACCTTTTAAAAATGCTGTGCTATACTTTAATGTTGTGAGAAATTTCAGAATCAATGTGGTGAATAAAAATAGAGCAAAACAGTGGTCATTGTCTTTCTGCTTTTAAAACAAGGTACATTGTGTCCATCTGTGTGGATACAGCTACCACCAATATAAGAGTTACTGAAAGTAGGATTGGATTTCGTTTGTTTTGAGGGCAAGGAATACCAGCTTTATTTGTTCTAAACCAAATATGCCCATAAGCTAATAGGAAATCAGTCATTAGGCTGACAGGAAGTTCAGTTTAGTCACATTTTGGGTGGATTCCTTTCTCCCTAGCTTTCCAGAATCCGATGCAGTTACAAACTTTGGAGAAAGACTTGGTTTTCCACTGTCTCCTCTGAAATGCTTATTGCCCAAGCCAACTTAATCTCTTCAGATTGGACCAACTCAACCACCGACACCTTTGCCCAACTCTGATGGAGCTGGTGTGTGATCAGCCCCTCTGATATCTACCATCCTCCCCCATCAGAACCTGGCCGTAGATATGGGGGCTTCGAACAAGGGTTTTGCTATGTCCCTCCATGCTCTGGAATTCCCTCTCTGTGGAGTGTGCCCGCCTTCCAGATGGGAGTCGGTGTTTGTGGATATTACTGTCAGCATATCTGGGAGAAGTGGGCAGGTCTACATCTCTTCACAAAGGTTGTTCTTCTACAGGGAGGTTAAATGAACAAAGGAAACTGGAGTGAGACCTTCGGATGTTTGGAGAACAAGGAGTTCTCTTGCCGTCACAGCCAGGGAAAGATGGCAACTCGTTTATCAGAGAGATTTTTCCAAAGAAAAATTCACAGATCTCGACAAGTGACACCCTCTCCTCATGGGTTTTCTGAAAAGAAAAGGGTGGAGCCGCTTCACGATGAAGTTTTCAGGATCCCAAACATCAAAGGATAGGGACCCACTAGTCCCAGAAAACAGCACTGGGAACTCTGAAACACTATGACCCATGGAAAGTTCAAGGACAGAAGGATGATGTGGAAGGAATAGTATGGTTCTACGTGACTGCACCAGAAGCAACTTCGAATTGGACATTTTTCCAACCTTGTAGGAAAGAGCCCCTGATGGGACCAGATCAAGACATAGAACAGACACCCTGGGTTGATTAAATGTCTGTCAATTTTTAAACAAATCACATCCACTTGAGAAATGGGATGGGGAAATGGTATTCTACGTGTAAGAAAAAAATTGTAATCTCTACTTTATGTAGATGTGTTACTTTTGTTTGGATCGCTATACTATGTTATTTTGTTCAAGTTTGGGTAGAGTGGGGAGGTCTGAGTTAATTTTTAGGACTTCCAGCCAAATATCACCCCATTATAGCAAATGATCACGTTTCCTTGATTTTTTTTTTTTCCTTAGAGTTGAAACCGGATCTCTTGATGAGATAGCAGCCACTCAGAGATTTGCTCAAGCAGGTCCAAGGAAAATTAGGGAGAAAAGAATGTTCTCAGTTCCCAGTTGGTCAAGATCAAAACGTCAGTATGTAATTATGACTTGTCACTGAGTTAGGGGAAAGATATGGTCAGCTGGCCCTTGGAGGTGTTAAGCAGGTCTCACCCTGCAGAGCATAAGAAGAAACAAAGTCAGAAGTTAAAGCTTGTAAGTGAAATAGATTGAGAATCAGACAGTGACAGTGATTTATTCATACGGGTGTAGCTATTCTAAGCAATCGGGTACATTCTTCTGATGGTATCAGTATATCGGGAGAAACTTGCCAAAAATTCTTAGAAGTTGGTTGCTTTTTAAAACGTCTACTTTAAGACTAATTTATAAAGCAGAGATTCATTGAGCCCTTACTACTTTCCAGGCCCTCCATAGATAGACATGAGTAAGAGGCACCCCAGGAAGCACGGAGACAAGGAAGGAGAACAGTTAGGGGCTTTTTCCAATTCTGTTGACATTATGATGGGCGTGGAGCCTGGGGTACTGGACATCATACTGTATTTTATACTAATGTTATACTGTACTTTTGCATTCATTATCCCACTTGGTCCTCTCACTTTGAGAGGCAGGTTTCATTATCACAGGAAGCTAAAATTTAGATTAAATTACGTGATTAGGATCACATAGCTAATAAGTGCCAGGGCCGGGATTCAAACTCCTGGCTTCCTGATTTCCAGTCCATCACTTTTCACACCTAAAGTAGCTGAGCTGTGCTGAGCTGTGATCTTGCTAAACACACAGTAATTCAGTTTATTGACAACAGCCGTACTTTCCATCACCCCATTGCATTCTTTTACGTAGTTAATGGAGAACGTCCTTTTTGCCTTTCTTTCTCTGGAGAATTAGGTTAGATATGGGGTTTTGTTTTGGCATTTGCCAAGTTATAAACCTGTATACGTACTGTATATTTATGTTTCCTGTCTACTTGGCTACCAACTTATTTTAAACTCTGTCCCCATAGATTATATAAAACAATAGTTTCTACAACAAGGTAATAATACACAAAGAAATGTGTTTGTTTCGGATTATTTCCAGTTATTTTCTTCATTTCCACACTTTTTCTTATCTTCCTTCTTTCTCAATTTAAAACGTCACCTCTTCTTTAGTGGTTTGTCTTTAACCAGACTATTGCATTTTTTAAAAACAGTGTTAAATAGGTGATATGCATATACACAGTAAAAAGTTCAAACAGCACAAAAAGTGTGCAGTAAAACTGTCTTCCTCCCCGTTGCCTGGCATTCATTCCCCTCCCAAAGACATCATTTTTTTTCTGCATTTGCTTTTGTTCATTTACCTTCAAGATTCTCCCCTATTCATATATGTAGATCAGCTCCATTATAACGATATGTTATTTCACTGAAGGAATGTTCATAGTCTACATAACAGGTTCCCTACAATGGGCATATAGGTTATTTCCACTGTTTTCCCATCACAAATAAGGCTTCACGGACTATCTTTGTACTTGCTGTCTTTCTTGTGTAAATATAGCTGTAGGACAAATACCTAGAATTTCTAGATTGTTAGAACAAAGGATGTATGCATGTTCAATTGTAATAGATATTATCCTTCTTGCTCTCCAAAGAAGTTGTACCAAGGTTCTACTCCCAACTTAGGTGCGTCTGCCTTTTCCCTACATCCTTACCCAGGCAATGTGGCACCACCAAATATTTGACCTTGACCAATCTAATAGATAAGGAAGAATGTTTAATTATAATTGCATTGCTCTTATTATGAATGAGAATAATACCCTTTCATGTGTCTGAAGGGGTTGGCCTTTTTCTTATTAAATAAGAAACCTTGGGCTTCCCTGGTGGCACAGTGGTTGAGAGTCCGCCTGCCGATGCAGGGGACACGGCTTCGTGCCCCGGTCCGGGAAGATCCCACATGCTGCAGAGCGGCTAGGCCCGTGAGCCATGGCCGCTGAGCCTGCGCGTCCGGAGCCTGTGCTCCGTAACAGGAGAGGCCACAACAGTGAGAGGCCCGTGTACCACAAAAAAAAAAAAAAAAAAAGGAACCTTATAGGAACCTATGCTTTTGGGAGTTCAGATGATAGTTAGCATTTTTTAGCAATAAATTATTTATAATTAAGGTATGTTCCTTGTTTTTGTAGACATAGTGCTGTTGCACACTGAATAGACTACAGTATAGTGTAAACATAACTTTTATGTGCACTGGGAAGCCAAAAAATTCATGTGACTCACTCTGTTGTGATGTTTGCTTTATTATGGTGTCTGGAACTGAACGCACAATATTTCCGAGGTGTACCTGTATAAAAATCAGGGCAATCGCATTAAGTTTGCTCACAAAAATGTTCGAAAGCATCTTCTTAAAGCAGTACGTAAAACTTCAGTTCGTGAGATTACTTCCATGAAATTGCATTATCACCGTGGGCCAAATCTGTAAGACAAGTTGTTGAAGGGGAGATACGTTTTTACCTTCCTCCGTTTCTAGAGGAAGAAAAGCTAAATAACTATAGCAGTAGAATCTTACACTGCAGTATCTCTAACCAAAAATACCTTGTTCCTCCACTAAGCTAGGTATAAAATAAGTAAATGTGTATTATAACAGTCAACAGTGCTTGAGAAAATACTCCTCCTGCATTATAACGAAGAACTGAAGAGTTCACTTAAAAATTTTGATAGTGAAAATGTGATAATAATTAGAAATTTGGATAAAACGTGAAATTTACTCTTGTATCCTCTCTTTTTAACCTCTTTCATGAATTGATTCTTGTGGTCAGTGAGGAATAGAATTACTCCTGACCAGGCCAAAAATATCCCACCATGTGACTCTAAAGTATAATATAGGTTTTAAGTACCTATCTGAGAAATAAATTGTCTTAATTTAATCTTTTACCACATCTTAGAAGGTAAATCCATCCATCAGTTGGAGTCATGGGACCTCTGATGACATGTGTCTTTGGAAACCTCAGAATTTGTCAGCGAGGCCGATGTAACCACCTTGCTGTGGTGAGATGTTCTTACTACTAACAGGAGGCCGATTGCTTTGTCCTTTTAACCTACACATCACTAAAACAGGGAGAAAAATAATGAAAACCTGACTCAAATAGGCTTTTAAAGAAAAGTAAATTCTAATATTGTCATGACAAAAATATATGAATCTTGTTACGAAGGGAAAAAAAGGCAGTTTGTTAGTCATTTTTACGTAGACATCTCCTATTTTTTAATTCTTCGCACTGTTTATTTGAAGTAGACACAAGGTAATAATATGTGTCAGACTTCTGGAATGTCTTTCAGTTCTGTTTTCTAATTTGAAGAATTTATTCTTAATCCTAACTCTACAATTAATATTTAGACTGTTACAGTCTCTACTGATGAATATATTAATCACAAGACTTTGAAATTTGCCCTAAATCAAAATTTGAGTAACAACACATTTCCCTTTATCAACTTTACACATCTGTCAGGTGATACCCGCCCCTACTACAAGGCTCTGTAAACCTAACTGTTGGCATATCAGAAGTTCTCACTCAGTTGTCATTTTTAATTATGGTATGTATGGCCTTTTAAAATGTAAATATTCTATATTTTCATTTCATTTGCTTACTGAATAAATACATGTTGACATCCTACACGCCCCTGTATAGGATAAAAATCAGTATCAGATAAAATCCTTGTGCTTAAGGACCTTATATAAATTTGTTCCCTTTGTAGATAAACATTCGTTGTTAGGCCATCTACCAAAATTCATTTCTAAAAGCTTTATTTAACTCTGCATAGTACAGCTATCAGTTTTGTTAAATGAAGTTGGCACTGTTTATAAGAAAGCCACGTATATGCGGTGCCGTTGTTTGCTTTTAAAAGGTAATATTTGTTATGTCACAGAGGCCAGTTTTCTACAGTACAGAGTTGAATGTTGCAAATTATAGGGAAAGGGCCTCGAGGTTTTGGGTTTTTTTTTAATATTTATTTATTTAAATATTTATTTGGCTGCGCCAGGTCTTAGTTGCCCCATTCAGACTTCTCAGTTGCGGCATGCATGCGGGATCTGGTTCCCTGACCAGGGATCGAAGCCCGGCCCCCTGCATTGGGAGCGCAGAGTCTTAACCGCTGGGCCACCAGGGAAGTCCCTCGAGTTTTTATTTAAGATACTACTTCAGAATTTTTTCCAGGGATAGGAGATTCAGGCAGCTGGAATAGAACATTAGAAAATGGGAGGGTATTTTTCACACACAATTCTGAATCATTGCTATTTGACTTCATTTTTGTTGCTGTTATCTCTTCTAGCAGATAGATTTCCACACGGCCTTAGGGAAAATTAACCTGTTGGTGGTTTTTAAATTAAGGTACAATTTATTTTTTCATTGAAGTATAGTTGATTTACAATGTTGTGTTCATTACTGCTGTGCAGCAAAGTGATTCAGTTATATATATATATATATATATATATATATATATATATATATTCTTTTTTTGTCTTCTTTACCATTATGGTTTATCATAGGATATTGAATATAGTTCCCTGTGCTATACAGTAGGACCTTGTTGTTTATCCATTCTATATATAATAGTTTGCATCTGCTAATCCCAAACTCCCACTTCACCCCTCCCCCAATCCCCTCCCCCTTGGCAACCACCAGTCTGTTCTCTATGTCTGTGAAAACTAAAAATAGAATTACCATATGATCCAGCAATCCCACTCCTGGGCATATATCCAGACGAAACTATAATTCAAAAAGATACATACACTCCTGTGTTCATAGCAGCACTGTTCACAGTAGCCAAAACATGGAAACAACCTAAATGTCCATCAGCAGATGAATGGATAAAGAAGATGTGGTACATATATACAACGGAATACTACTCGGCTATAAAAAAAAGAATGAAATAATGCCATCTGCAGCAACATGGATGGACCTAGAGATTATCATGCTGAATGAAATAAATCAGAGAACGTCAAATACCATATGATAGTGCTTATATGTGGAATCTAAAATGTGACACAAATGAACCTATCTATGAAACGTGTTGGCTTTTTTAGGGAAGTCATCTTACAGAGAATACCAGAGGGAAGAAGACAAACCCAGAGCAACAGGCTTCAGAAGCCCTGAGGTGTGAAGCTAGAAGATAACCCAGGAGGTAGCACTAAAGAGTGAAGGAACAGTGTCAGGAATCACAGATTGTAGCAAAGACTAGACTGTAGATGGGGGAAAAACAGGAGTGGGACAGAGGAGAAGGGGAGAGATTGCCTGCATCAAAGAAAAATAGGCATGAAAATTTTAAAAGGAAACAAACCCGTGTAATTTTCATTAGATAGAAATAAAATGTAAGGAATCTCTCATAATACAAAACATTCCTTCAGTAAAACTCACAAGTAGTTCTTGAATGCTTGCCAGGAAGGCCAGAAGAGCTGTGTTGCTGGTAGCCCTGCAGTTCTTGATATTTTTTTTTTTAGGGGGGAGGGGGTGAGGAGGGAAACCAATATCCATCCTTCTGAGGACGCCTCAACCCAGGGGTCACTCAGAGGAAGAATTCTTGGCGCAGGAAGTTGGGGTTAGCAGATGCAAACTATTATATATGGAACGGATAAACAACAAGGTCCTACTGTGTAGCACAGGGAACTGTATTCAGTATCCTGGGATAAACCATAATGGAAAAGAAGACAAAAAAAGAATGTATGTGTATGTATAACTGAATCACTTTGCTGTACAACAGAAATTAACACAACATTGTAAATCAAGTATAGTTCAATTGAAAAAAATGTAAAAATTTTAGAAAAAGAATGGTTAACCTTGAGCTATGAGATATGTACCATCTTTCCTTTCCTGTGTCTGTCTCAGCAGGAGGCCTCCCGCAGGTGATGAAGGCCGTGATCAGAATGGTTTTTCAGCCATTTCTGGTGGTTCTTTGCCTGCAGTGCTTGGTCCCTCCTTTCCTAAGGACCTGCTTCAGATTGTGGCCCGAGCTGCCCACCTTTCCTCCCTTCCCACCTCTTCTTTTTTGTCACCTATATCTATTTCTCTCTTGATTTGGTCAGCTGTTCAGACAGTATACCAAAAACAGCTTCCACACTGTTGATCATAGAAAAGCCATTTTATGAACTTAGGAATAAGTCAGTGTCATCAACTGTAAAGGATTCGTTCCACACGGGGCAAGTTTAAGAAGAAATGCTGTTGTAACAACCCTATTACAAATTCTCCAATCCCCTGTCATCCAAACAGACCTCAGTCATATTTTACTTTTCAGGCAAGTTACCTGGTACAGTATCACAAGTATCAGGCCCCTTCGTTACATCTGTTCCCCACAGATGTTTGAAGAATACTCACTAGGATATTCTAAATGGTGAGATGTAAATTATTCAAAAATCAGATAACTCTAAGTGACAATTTTCAAGTCATATTAAAACATTTGTTTATCTTTTGTTGACTGTCTTGGTTTTTCTTGCCTTCAGTAATCTCACAGAGATGACAGGTCAGTTTGCAGAATAAGAGCAGTCACGATAATAGCATGGCTTTTCTTCTCTTTGCTGAAAGCACTTTACATGAATTCTCATTTTACCAGAACTTGATCCGAAAAAGCTATTGAAACCATGTATCATGAGCTTTTCCGTCTAAAGTCAGACCGTTGAGATTTAGAATTCATGTAAATTTCTTTATCCTCTTCCTGTTTTCTTCTGTTGTTTTCAAAAAACTCTTAGGGGTGTGGGTTGTTTTCTTGTGTGTGGTTGTTTTGGTTTGTTTTCATCTGTTTCCTATTTCCTTCCTCCTTGTAACTTCTTTACTTTCTCTTGGAATTGCCTCAGCAACGAGCATTTGAATTCCTCCGAAGCTGTGTCTCAGTTTCTTTATCTGTAAAATGAGACTAATACTAATACCTGCCTCACAGGTTGGTTATGTAATCAGTACACATCAGTTAGAACGGTACCTGGCACGTTGTTAGCGGTTTCTAATTCATTATTCTTAGTAGTTGTAGTTATCATTTTCTGTGATATACGTGACCTACTTTTTAATTTCATGGTACAAACATAGGGAACCAGTTACACCCCCCCCCAGTACACACGCAAAGTTCAGGAACTTCTGTGGTATTTATGAACGCTCTGGCACTTTCAAAGGACGTCTCGTGTGTGTCACGTAGCACTCACTGAGATTGTGGGCATTCAGCCAGCTCTATAATTGCTGTTAATTTACTGTATCATTAACAGAATTAGTCATTGTTTCATTTTAGACTGTTAAAATATAGTTTACTTCTAGACTGTTGTGGGCTATATGAAAAACCAAATTGCCCCTTCCAGCTAGCGATGATGAATACTTTGTATTGTGTTGCATGGATGCTGAATTATTAATCTCTTAAAATGAATAACTGCCGCTTCGTATGTCTACAAACATGAAATTGATTACTTCTGCTCCAGAGGATAAAGGAGGTCTGTATATTACTTCCAGTTTTACCCTTAGCAAAGCTGTAAATAGGCTACATCTCATAGAATTGCCTCAGGTAATGTGAGTCCTGTAAAAATGTAAACAAAATACAAAAGAGGGCATTCTCCTCATGTTTATGTTCGTGTCACTGTCTTTAATTGAACAGCAGCTGTCATATGGTTGGTCATCTGTTACGCACTTTACACGGACCCCGTTAAGTATCTCAGCTGTTAATGCTTCGTAATGAATTGTCGTTATGTAGAGACACATTTGCAGTTTTAAAGCAGAAATGAATCATGTTGTCTTCCAAGTGTAGGTTCGGGTCACCGTCGCCCCCACACGATGGTTGGAGGTTCAGTGTCCCCAGGAATAGCAGCCTGTGGGATTTAGGCTAGACAGCAGGAGGACTTCCCACCAGCAGGCTGCTGGAAAGCCCGCGGGGACTGAGAAGACACCGGCACAGCCCTCAGCGTGGTGCCTGGCACACTCAGCGCCCCGACGGGACACAGCTTTTCCCCAAAGAGGATCTCCTTAGGCTTGGCCACGTTCTCCCCATCAAAGAGTTGGGGACTACCAGTGGACAGCAACACGTGCTTTAATTGACATTAAAAAGCATACGGTAGCACATCAAGAAAAAAAAGAGGTGGGAGGTGATGCCTCTTAAGGGAGTATTCAACTCAGAGAGCTTTGGGGTCTGCTTTTGATGGACCCTCAGGCATTGGTTGAGTATCTACTGTGTCTGTGTGCTCAGTGAATGAAAACAGTAGGAACGTTTAAGTGATACTTTGGGCAGACGCTTCTGTTTAGACACCAGATCATCTTCATTTCCCCCTCCACTGTTTGGGATTCAGCAGTTTTGGAATCCATGTATGACTATATGACTGGAAAATTTGTCCAAGCCATGAAAACCCATTTGTAGAAAACTCAAACAGTCAGATTTTTAAGAAATTTCTTAATTGTTTGAAAGTACTGTATTTCTCTTTTCAGTGAACTTTAAAAGGCTGTTAAAATCCGAGTCTTCAAATGGTAAAGTTGTATGTACTCCTAGGAATGTCCTACTCCTAGAGCATTGTTAAATTTCTGTATTTTCCTTTTTTTTTTAACTGATTTGAGGGAGGAGACGTCTATATGCATGCCAAGCAAGAACTGACTGAGCTGATCTCAGGCTACTGTGTCTTTAGCAGATAGTATCCTGTTCTGTTCAAAATAAAATAATTGAGACACTAAATATAAGAAATTTTTCCTTTAGACTTTTAAAAAATTTTTTTACAGTAGTAAAAGTCACATAATATAAAACATACTGTTTTAACCATATTTAACTGTACAGTTCAGTGGCACTAAGTACATCCACATTGTACATTCACAACTCTCAGCATCATCCGTCTCCTGAATTTTTCACCCTCCTAAACTGAAACTCCATCGCCATTTAATAAAGGTTTGACTGTACGTCAACTCTTCCTGAGCGGTGACTTTATTGCTTTACGTTTTGGCACGTATAATACAATCTGCGCTCACACTAGTGTTGTTCTTGAAACCCATGAAGAAGCAAATGCAAAACACTCCACCAACCAAGGCGCGTGAGATTTCCACAGAAAAATAAATAATGTACACGGAGGATGAACTCGCACTCAACAGTGACAATCCACACTCTGATACAATCCTGCCATAAAGGAGAATCTGCTGGAGACCATTACTGAAACCTGAGACAGTGGAACGAGTCAAAAGAGACAAGATAATTGTTCAAGGAGTACAAGACGGAAAAGAAAGCACAGTGAAAGAACAAGTCACTGATAAAAAAGAACACACAAATGTGGAAAACCAAATTGCGCCTCATTCACTATAGGTATGTTCCTGAAGCATTCTACACAAATTGAATTTTTATAAGAAGGAGTCTAATGATTGGTCCTTAAGTCATTGCAAGCATCGTGCCTTGCAGGAGGTAGGAGTCATCCATTGCTGTGTGGTTAGAAATTGGGAATTGAATACGGTGTCCCAACTCCCAATAGATTTGCTGCTCAGGATGGGGGAAAGTTTCTAGTTGCATCTTTTTCTACATCTATACTTCCAAGGAACTGAGAAAGACCTTTTTAAACTTCAGTGTCTATGGTATAAAGTGTTTTTATTTTTAATCATTTAAATTGTGCTTGAAGCTTTTCCGGCGTAGCTCTGGCCCGCAGCCAGATGGAGCGTGCTCTGTGGTCTCAGTCACAGCAGGGCGGGGATCATGTTCACACGTCGTGGTTTCTAGGTGATGTTTCATTTTCATTCCCTTACTGCCAGTCATTCAAGGTGAAATCTACTTCCAGTTTTTTGTTTTTTGTTTCAGTTCAGGGAGGGGTTTTGTTTTGTTTTGCTGATGTGTATTTCTTAGCGTGTCTTTACGATTTGTGATTCCCCTCCCTTAGAATGGATTTTTCCAGTTTTTATTTTGCCGCTAATACTTTAAAATAATCTTAGGATGTGTTCATTGTTGGGACAGTGCTCTTAAGTCGGTTTTAAGGAAAGAGCACTTGAGATCTCTAGGAGGGTGGTAGGACTAACATTTTTAAATGTGCACTAAAAACTGTTCAGATAAAGAGTTTCATGGTGAGTCTGTGGCCAAGATCCACTTGAATCATGGTAACCCTGCTATTTCGGGGCCTTTGTTACATGATTCACTGATTTATGGCACAGGGGCTCCAAATATTTCCTCTCTGGGTCTCCATGGAAAGTCTTTTTAAGAGGAACGTATTTCTCACTGATCTCATACTTCCTCAGTAAAATCGCAGTGCCATTTATCTCCTGATCAAAACATTTTTTTGAAAACTGGAAGCTATGTTAAAAATAGAGGTTATTACTGAAATCTTATTTGAATTGATTATTTTTACTGTCCTTATCAGCTTTCCGGCTTTGAGGTGTTTATTTGCTTTACGACATTTTTCTAAATTATGTGTAGACTCCGTTGGACAGAAATACTTTCTTAAAATATTTTCTTCTCTATCTCTATTCGTACCCTACGTGACCTCTCTCCCCTTTCAGAGCAGCTTTCTGTCTGTGGATGGCATGTTATCTCTGCTCTAGAGCAGGGGCATGGGAGAAAAAAAGCATGTTTAAAGTTCAGGTGACGGGGAATTATTGCATGAACACGTGCATCCTGCAATGATCTTGTAGAACTAGGAGAGGTGAAGGAGGGAGAGAGGATTCACACTGCTCCAGCTCCTGCTGGGGGCCAGGCCTGGTGTTAAGGGTTACCTTGTAGTACAGTCATCACAGCCCCTATGGGGATAGCTGTTGTTTCCCCATTTTTGCACATGAGGAACCTGAATCCCAGAGATGCTGCGTTGATCTGTCCAAAGTCAGGATTCCAGCCCAAGTCCAGCTACTCCCAAAACCATATATTCTTTTTACAGTACAGCTCCTGGATCTTGGTACTAGAATGGGCCTTAGAAATCATCTAGTTTAAGTCTCTCACTTTGTCAGGAAATAGAGGCTCAGAGTAGCAAGCAACTTACGCGAGATCATTCGCTACCTAGTAGCATTCTTCTGTGCTGTAGTCAACACAAAGAATCTTATTACCGGTTTCTAAAATTATTTTTGTAATAAACCCCAGTCTCCTCATCTTTTATTTTTTTGTCTGACTTCAGATCCTATTTTTTTAATACACAGTTTTTAAAGGTTACACTCCATTTACAGTTATTACATATGTTGGCTATGTTCCCCATGTTGTACAGTACATCCTTGTAGCCTGTCTTACACCCAAAATAGTTTGTACCTCCCCCTCCCGTGCCCCAAGTTGCCTCTCCCCACTGGTAACCACTAGTTTGTTCTCTATAGAGGTGATTCTGTGAAGGATGGAAGTAACAGAGCTTTTAAGGTACCTTTTTTAGATAAAGGAAGGAGGCAACTGGAAACTATATATCCAAACATGTGTTTTTTTTCCTGTAGCTGCTGTACCAAATTAACTCAAACTTTGTGGCTTAAAACAACTGCAGTTTCTTTCTTACAGTTCTGGAAGTCAGAAAACTAAAATTAGGGTGTCAGCAGGGCTGCATTCGCTCTGGAGGTTTCAGGGGGAATCTGTTTCCTTGCATTTTCCAGCTTCTAGAGACCCAACGGCATCCCTTAGCTCATCCCTTAGGCCTCTTCCCTCACATCACTCCGACGCCTTCCTTCTGTCATCACATCCCCTACTGATCTTCCTGCCTCCCTCTTCTAAAGCTGTTTTGATTATATCAAGCCCACCAGACAATCCAGGGCAATCCCCCCTTCTCAAGGTAACTTAATCACACCTGCAAAGTCCTTTGTAAAGTAGCGTATTCACAGGTTCCAGGGGTTAGTACAGGGACATCTTTGGGGGGATAGGGCTTTATTCTGTCCAGCACACACACTCACACACACACGTACACGTGTGCACACACACACATATGCCTGTGTGGGTATTTATGTATCACACATAAATTAAGACCCCTCTCATCCAGAATTATCTGGGAATTAGCCGTTCTGGATAAATTAGTTTTCTGGATCACTATATGCAAATCACATTTTAAAACTTTCTTAGTATATGGAAAATGTCTGAAATGTGCTGTCTTCCTGTCTTTGAAAATGGGATCCTCTGTAATTTTCCCTCTCCTTGAGGAATTGAGGGCTACCGTTGTAAAACATCAATATTGAGCTGAGCTTCAAATACAGCGGTAAATGCAAGGGCAGGAACAACCCTGTGATAATTTTGGGAGGACTAGAAGATCTGCAAGGCCGTAAAAAACACTGACGTGGCTTGGCCTGAGGTTACGGCTGTCACCGTGAATGGGGTTTGGAAGAACCTTTGCCCACAGTTTGTTCACGCTTTTCGTGGATTTGAGAAGGTGAATGAGGAGTCCAAAGAGGTCGTCAGCAGCGTAGTGACCCTCAGCGAGAAGCCGGAGCCAGATCTGCAAGGGGACGACTTCATGGAACTCCTTACCGTGCAACACGAGGGGCTTACTAATGCAGACCTGATGGAACTGGATCTTCATCCAGCAAAAGGATGAAGAGAGACAAGAGGAAGAAGAAGTAGCTGAAGAACCGAAGGGATTCACAACGCAGGAAATGGCAGGGGATTTTCTTTATCTGAGGCGGCGCTGTTAGTTTTTGAGGCACAGGACCTGAACGTAGAACAGTACACGGAGGCTGCAGCAGCCGCTCAGAATGCAACCCAGTGCTACCGTGTCATCTATGACGAGAAAAAAAGAGCTACTACCCAGACATCGCTGGATCGATTTTTCAAGAGGGTGGATAGAATTGAATCCAGCAAGGAACCAGATCCTGCGCCATCAGCGTCAGGCGTGAGTGACACTGCAGCTGGCCCTCCACCCCCTATTGCTGACGATCCTTCAGCTCTGCCATCTCCCACCTCCCCTCCCTCCTCCAGTCAGTAACTCTTCTTGCCTGTTCCCTCGATGCCAGCCCCTGTGTGCCAGCTGCTGTACTGCACTACTGTTCTTTCCAAGGTACTGCACTGTAAGATGTAAAATGTTTTCTTTATTTTTTGTGTTTGTGTTTTATGTATTATTTGTTTGAAAAGTATTACAGCCTATTACAGTACAGTACTATGTAGCCAATTGTGTTAGTGGGGTACCTAAGCTAACTTTATTGGATCTCGCAACACATTCCGTTTGTATGTAAGGGACTTACTGTAATTAGAAATTGGCAGAAAACATACACATCCTCTCTCATGGAAGAGAGTATCCAGATAACAATTAATCACATGAAAACGTGTTCAACATCATTAGCAGCTAAGGAAATGCAAATTAAAGCCTCAATGAGGTATCACTGAACCCTAGCGGAATGGCTAAAATAAAGCACGTTGATAGCACTAAACGCCGGTGAGGACGCAGAGAGACTGGATCACTCCGCTGGCGAGCATGTAAAATGGTACATCTGCTCCGGAAAGAAGTCTGGCAGCTTCTTATAACGCTACATATGAGCTCACCGTACATCCCAACAATTGCACTCTTGGACATTTGCCCCAGAGAAATAAAAACTTACGTTCACACAAACACAGAGAAACGTTCATACCAGCTTGATTTGTCATGACTAAAAACGGGAAGCGATCCATTGTCCTTCCGTGGTTAAATGGTTAAACAAACTGGTACATCCATATCGTGGATTACTACTCAGCAGTAAAACAGCGAAGTCTTGATACATGCAACGACTTAGACGGATCACAAGAGTATTGTGCAGAGTGAAAAGCATCCAGTTTCAAAAAGTTACGTCCTGTATGATTTCAATTATATAGCCTTCTTGAAATGACAGAATTATAGAGAGAGGAATAGAGTTGTGTTTGTTGGGAATTCAGAAGTGGGGGGAGGACTGTGGCTAGTGAAGGGTCTCACAAAGGATGTTTGTGATGGACTGTTCTGTGTCTCGACAGCGGTGGTGCGCACACAAATCTACCCGTGATACAATTGCATAGGAACACATATATCCATCAGTGCATGGATCCATCCTCTGTGTCGGTATCACTCTCCTGTGATATTGGGGGAAAGTGGGGGAAGGATGTAGGTGATCTGTCTGTATTCTTTCCTACAACCGCATGTGAATCTGTACTTAGCTCAGAATTAAAAGTTTTTTAAAAAAATAAAAGAACAGGCATTGAGGCTGAACGGGAGAGCATGGACTTTTGGATCAACAAGGTTGTGTTCAAATTCCGGCTCCACCACTTACAAGCTGTGGGACCATGAGCCAGTTCTTAACCTCTCTGTGCCACAGTTTCTTCATTTTTTTTTTACCACAATAAGTTTAGTGAACATTCATTATCTCATATAGATCCAAAGTTAAAGAAATAGGGGAAAATAATTTTATTTTAAAAATGTATTTTTATTTTCATAAACCCTTAGGATTTGCTCTCTGAACCACTTTCATACATAACGAACAGCAGTGTTTACCATATTGTACATTATGTCCTTAGTGCTTATGTATCTTACTGGGAGTGTGTGTCTTTTTTTTTTTTTTTTTTTAATTTTTTTTGGCTGTCTTGGGTCTTCGTTGCTGCGTGCTGGCTTTCTCTAGTTGTGGCGAGTGGGGGCTACTCTTCGTTGCGGTGCGCGGGCTTCTCATTGCAGTGGCTTCTCGTTGTGGAGCATGGGCTCTAGGCACATGGGCTTCAGTAGTTGTGGCACGCGGGCTCAGTAGTTGTGGCACGTGGGCTCAGTAGTTGTGGCTTGCGGGCTCTAGAGCGCAGGCTCAGTAGTTGTGGCGCATGGGCTTAGTTGCTCCGCGGCAATGTGGGATCTTCCCGCACCAGGGCTCGAACCCGTGTCCCCTGCATTGGCAGGCGGATTCTTAACCACTGTGCAACCAGGGAAGTCCCTGGAAGTGTGTATCTTTTGACTGCCTTCATCCAGTTCCCCCTCTGCCCACAAATCTGATCCTTTTTCTGTGAGTTTGTTTTTGAAGTATGGTTGACCTACAACACTGTCTTAGTTCCTAATACACAATATGGTGATTCAGTATTTCTGTACATTTCAAAATGATCCCCACAATCAGTGTAGTTACAATATGTCACCATACAAAGGATATTACATTATGATTGACTATATTCCCCACACTCTACATTTCATACCTGTGACTCATTTATCTTGTAATTGCAAGTTTATCATGTACCTTTAATCTCCTTCACCAATTTCTCTCCTCTCCCCACCAACCTCCCTTCTGGCAACCACCTGTTTGTTCTCTGTATGTGTGACTGCTTCTGCTAAGTTTGTTCATTTGTTTTGTTTTTTAGATTCCACATGTAAGTGAAATCAAACAGTATTTATCTTTCTCTGTCTGATTGATTTCACTTAGCATTATACCCTCTAGGTCCATCCATATTGTTGCAAATGGCAAGATTTCATTCGTTTTTATGGCTGAGTAATATTCCAGTGTGTGTGTGTGTACACTACATCTTTATTCATTCATTTATCGATGAACACTTACGTTGCTTCCATATCTTCTATTGTAAATAATACTGCCATGAGCATAGGAGTGCCTATATCTTTTCAAATTAGTGTTTTCATCTTCTTCAGATAAATGCCCAGGAGTGGAATTGCTGGATCATATCATAGGAATATAAATTGGTGCAGCAACAATGGAAAACAGCATGGAGATTCCTCAGTTTCTTTATTTAATAAAATTTTTTTGTTTTATCGAGATATAATTGACATATAACATTGTATTAATTTTAGGTGTACAGCACACTCATTTGATATAGGTATATATTTTGAAATAAGTACCACAGTAAGTTTAGTTAGCATCTACCAACCTCACATACTTACAGCTTCTTTTTAAAGTGAGTACAATAATAATACTTCCCTCCTTTACTCATTTTGGTGATTAACTGGCTCAGAGTAGTCTGAGCTAGTTTTTTCTCTTTCTTTACATTTTATTGGAGTATAGTTGATTTACAGTAGTTAGTTTCAGGTGTACAGCAAAGTGATTCAGTTATACATATATATACATATATCCATTCTTTTCCCATATAGGTTATTACAGAGTATTGAGTAGAGTTCCCTGTGCTATACAGTAGGAGTTTGAGATTAACATACACACATTACTATATAAAATAGGTAACCAACAAGGATCTACTGTATAGCACAGGAAACTCTACTCAGATAGGTTTTAAAAATATGGTATTATAGACAAAAGCCACTCATCACGTACACTGGCTCATAAAAGTATTTTGTCTTTTCATCTAGCACTTAAATAGCTAGGTACTCTCACTTCTCTGCAGAATTTTAATATCACAGGTATTCTCTATTTTATTAACTTCTGCCCATTCCTCTCTACTTTCATGGGATTTACTCTATTCTTTTTTCTTCCTTTGGGCACAACTCAGGAAACTTCTTCCTTTTTAATATATGCATTTGAAACTGTAGATTTCTCTTTCATTAACTGTTTTAGGCAAATCACAGATTTTGGTATTGGCAACCCAACATTTTCACTGTCACTCAGTTATAAACATAGCTGATTTTTTTTCTTTGATCCAAGAATTATTTGAAAATGTATTTTTCAGTTTGCAAATGTATGAAGGGGGACCTTAATAGTCTTAATAATTTTTGGAAATACGTTAAGCTTTCTTTGTGGCTTAGCATGTGATCAGTTTTTATAAATGTTTCTTATGTGCTTGGAAAAGAATAAGTATCCTTTAGTTGTTGAGCATGGAATTTCATCTTCATTCAGTACCTTAATTTTGTTAATTTGGCTTTTCATATTTTCAGTATCCCATTCCTGGGCATATATCTGGAGAAAACCATAATTTGAAAAGATACATGCACCCCAATGTTCAATGCAGCACTGTTTGCAATAGCCAAAACATGGGAGCAATCTAAACGTCCATCGACAGAGGAATGGATAAAGAAGATGTGGTACATATATATGTGTGTGTGTGTGTGTGTGTGTGTGTATACACACACACACACATATATACAATGGAATATTACTCAGCCACAAAAAAAGAATGAAATAATGCCATTTGCAGGCACATTGATGGACCTAGAGATTAACATACTAAGTGAAGTAAGTCAGACAGAGAAAGACAAGTATCATGTGATATCACTCATATGTGGAATCTGATTTTTAAAATTGATACAAATGAACTTATTTACAAAACGGAAACAGACTCACAGATTTCAAAAACAAACCTTTGGTTACCAAAGGGGAAGTGTGGGCTGGGAGGGATAAATCAGAAGCTTGGGATTAACATACACACACTACTATATTTAAAATAGATAACCAACAAGGACCTCTACTGTATAGCACAGGGAACTCTACTCAATATTCTGTGATAACCTATATGGGTAAAGACTCTGAAAAAGAGTGAATATATGTTTATGTATAACTGACTCACTTAGCTGTACACCTGAAACTAACACAACACTGTAAATCAACTATAATAAAATTTTATGAATAAATAAATAGTGTGTCTATTTATATCAACTTTACATTTTCTTCTAGGTTACCTTCCGAACCAGAATTTATCACTGTAATATTAACAGCCAAGGCGTGATCTGTCTGGACATCCTGAAAGACAACTGGAGTCCGGCCCTCACCATTTCTAAAGTTCTCCTGTCCATCTGCTCTCTTCTTACAGACTGCAATCCCGGTAAGAGACTTGTAATCCAGTGTAGAATTGGAGCTACTCAAGGCTTGAATGTCAGACCTTAGTAATTTGTTTACCACCGCCAATACTACCACTAGCACTATTATTTTTATTCTTATTGATCTTAAATTTTCATAGTTTGTAACTGCTTTCTTTTTCAATTCAGTCTGGTCATTTGTCTTTCAAAAACTTATTATTTGCCAAGAAGGAAAAAGCATAGTGTGATAAGCATGAATGAAAAATCATTTTAGATGGGGAAGTGCATTTAAAGAATGCGTTACAGAGGCTTCCCCGGTGGCACAGTGGTTGAGAGTCCGCCTGCCGATGCAGGGGACACAGGTTCGTGCCCCGGACTGGGAAGATCCCACATGCCGCGGAGTGGCTGCGCCCGTGAGCCATGGCCGCTGGGCCTGAGCTAATAATAAAAATTCAAATTGAATAGCTAGATGTTTAATTAGGTGCCTACCAGAAGATGTTCATTTGGGAAACGTGGGCTATTAAAATCTGACAGCCACCAGGCAGCACCACACAGACGTCACCATTTTCGCATCTCAATAATCGTGCATCCTTACAAGCTATTAGGGCCAAAAAACTCCTGAACTAGGAAATACACAAAAAGTCAACGAGGAAATGCAGCTTCCCAGGAAACCTGAAAAGAGCCTATGGCCAAGCCCCTGAGGCTCGCTGGTATGCTTAATGCTGAAAATTCTTACTTCCTGTCTTCCTAGATGCACGATTACACGTCTTTGACCAGCTTCTTTTAACTAAAAGACTAACCAACTGCCAATTTTTTTACATATTTGGGTGTATTTTGGAAAATACAAAAATCCAAAGGTTTTTCATTGGGGTTTTCATTGATGTTCTCAATGAGAAATTCTTCATTGAGTAGTTAATTAATAGTCTTAATGTTTTTTGAGATTCCATCTACCATGTTCAGGAATGAACTCACTAGATAAGTGAAGTTTTAGACGAGAGAAATGGCAAATGGGAATCGAGGTCTCTCTTAGGTCCCTGGCTGGTTAATAAAACGTGAAGAAATTATCATCTTTTCCATTTTTGTATGTTTGTTGTTTTTCAATAATAAAAATTTTTTTAGTGAAGGCATTTAAAAGCAATCTAATTAAATCGTGATATATGTAGACTATATATAACAAATTAATGGTTTTAACACCAAAAAGAAAATATAGTTGTGCAAGATCATTATAAAATATTTTTTAAATTAATTCATACTTCATGCCAGATAGTGAAGTTCAATCATGATGTGCTAATTTAAAACTAAACGACAAATACTTTGTTTTTTCAGTCTCACTATTCCTACTTCAGTCCTATTTATCTCTGTGACTGTATAACCTCATTTGGAGGTCTTGTCTTAAAAAGGCTTTTTGTGTGTGTGATATTTCCTTTCGGAAATGTTGCAACGTGGGACTATCTTCTGGGGTTTGCTGAAATTTGGAGACGAGGGGTTTTTCTGTTTTTTAGAGAAAAAATTTATTTTGAGAGGTAAGTCACTTATTCAGGAAACTTTTGGTGTCAAGTTATCATGCCGTACACCTTAAACTCACAGTGTTATATGTCGGCTATAGCTCCATAAAACTGGGGAAAAAAGAAAGAAAGCAAAAAAAACTTCTGAGACTCTACTGTTTATGAGGCACTTCTGAGCCTCACACAAGGTGAATAAGAAGTCTTCACTTCTTATACATGGAATAAGGTGTCACTTCACACTTAGAGAAAACTTGGTGCTGAGGGGCAGTCCTTACCCCAGAGGGAACCACGTGAGCTGAAATGGACCCATCACCTCATTCTCTTCTCTATGGAGGTGACCCTGCGCTCCCCCAGAGCCTTCTCTCAGCAGTCAAGAAAGGTTTCTGTTCCGTAAGTTAGAGTTTTTTCTGTGTCTCAGAAAATTAGAGACATATTCTGCAAAAAAAATTAAAAAATCACCCCTGGCTAAAGCAAAATCACATAAATAGGATAAATAGATTTTGAAAATTATGCTATGAATAGTAAGAAAAAACCTAAAGCTAGTAATGTTCCTTAAGTGTCACCAACTAGAGATAGCCTATCTGGTATAAGAATAGAATACTCTCTGTAAAATACATGGTAACAAACTAAGTGTTCATACTTTAACGCACATAAAAAAGGTTTCTAATCGGCACATCATTTACAGGTACGTTCACACTTCTGGGGTTTTAAAGAAAGTTATCAAAAACAAGTCCAAAAAGCCCATTGTTTTGTTCAGTGGATTTATTTCACACTGTTTTCTGGTACACTTCCTTCTAGTCTCTGTTGATTTTTCTCCCTAGATTTATGTTAAACTTCAATCTAACCTATTTTCAAACAGTCACAAATGTAAGTTTGATAGACTATGAATAAAGATTTTCTTACACTGAATCTGCAGACCTATTTTAACACCAGAAATGCTGTCAGCTCAGAAGTAGGCTTTGCATGAAGACACAGATTTAACCAACTGTATAAAGGCTCCCACTCTTGTTCCTACATGAACTGGGGGGTTTTTTTCATCTTTTTTCATATTTTTCTCATAATTTACATTTGTCTCTTTCAAGAATTTTCGGTCCATTCAGAACAGATGTTTTGTGTTTCCGTGTGGGGCTGCACACCCTTTCTTGCATGGTACTGATAGTCAGCAGATATAGATTTAAAAACCAGCTCCACTGTTCATTACCTGTGTGACCTGGTACCAGCCATTTAACTTTCCTCACCCTCCGTTCATTATATCAAACGGACATTATCCTCAGCTGCACCTAAATCACAGGATTCCTGTGAGTTTAAAATGAGATGGTGTATGTGAAAGCCCTCTGTCAGCATAATGGATTGTTCTTGATGTTATCTCTCAGAATATTTAGGACTCCAAATGGGCATCCATTTGATGTGATAAGTACCCACTCAGCTGCATTTAACTGAGAGAAGATAGTATTAAATAATCTCTAACAAGCACCACCTCCTCAGCATGGACCCTCTTGGATTTTTTAATCTGAAAAAAAAGCCTAGTCCTGAATTAGCAGTGCCGAGACTATATTATCTCTTGGGAAGGATTATCTGTCAGGTGGCAGATGTCCAACCGTTACCAGCCAGTTGACGGGTGCACCAGGGGTAACTGTTCTGTTCCCAGCAGGTCTGTTCTAGGCAGGTCTCCCTGTTCACACTTCACAGGGGTGTTTATTGGGCCTGCCGTGACACTCTGCCTAGTCAGGCGTGGCTGGCTGCCAGAGTGTGGCTGCGACACACTGCTGGGGGCAAAGGCACAGCCAGAGGAGAGGAGGTTGATGGGCTCAGAAGGTCAGCACCGGCCTCCCGGCTCCTCTGCCTGTGGTCCTGCCTGGTGAACATGATGTAATCCATGAACTGCTGAAGTTTACAGTAGGAAACACGTTTCCATCTTTCATGGCAGAGCCCCTGTTTGTAAACACTCTCTTCTCAAGCGTGTATAAAACTTAAGCTCTGTTCTATTTAATGTCCTCTTTCAAAGTTGGTTTTTGCTGTTTCGTGGTTGCCTTTTCAAACTCTTAGCTGTTTTAGCATATCCTTTATATGAAACTTGTTGATTTATTATTTAAAATCTGCCTATATAACGGTCTTCAGGCCTATTAATAATGGGTATTTTCCCTCATACAAAATGAACTATACTGGGAACACTGACAGTTATGAGATAAAATAAGGTCAACAGTTTTCCTGTCCCAAATGCTTTATTCACAGAGTAATGTCCAGAAATATTAGTAATTTTTTTTCATAAATCTGCGTAACATCTGGCATCATTAATCTCAGTTCTTTCTGCTCTACTACTGTTGCTTTCTGAAGTGTTATGAACTTGTTTGATTCTTTTGTTGTGGTGGTGGTTCCCTAAGTGCTGAAATGGAAGATGTTGGCATTTCATAATATGGGGAAATTCTGAAAAGACAACTTGGTAGTTATAAACTTTTTTGTTCCACACTCTCAGTTCATTTGTACCTAAGCCTCTGTTTCTGTGGTGTGTTCTTAATAGAACCATTCAGGCCTTTTTTTTTTTTTTTTTTTTTTTTTTTTTTGCTGCAAATCTCTACTGAGCTGCTAAGCTTTCCCCTTCATTCTGACTGTGACCGTCAGGCTACTAACTCCTCTCTGCCTCAGCCTTCTGGTCTGTATAATAATGTAGGCATAATGATAGTGCCTACCTTAGGAGACATCATGAGATTCTTGTGAACTGGTTTGATTCTAACACTGTATCATGCAAAAATTCCCCCCCAAAAAACATATACCACTTAGGAGATGATCGGCAATTGGAAAACCAAGTATTGGATATTGAGGAATGATTGCCGGAAATTTTTAGGCATAATAAAACAGAATTGTGAGGCTGAATTTTTTATCTGTCCTCTCCTTTTAGAGATCCATACTGAGTGCTTTGCAAATACACTCTGTGTATTTCATTCCCTGATAATCTGCTTCACACTCCAGGCTGCCTGCGGTGAGCCTGGCCAGCAGGGTCCCGCGTCCATAAACAGCCGAGAGGTCGTCGTCCACCACTTTTCAAGCAGGCAGAACGCCCCAGGCCAGGTCACTTGAAGACGCTGTGAGCACACCCACAATCGTCACGCTCCTCCCCTCCCCCGCATCATCTGCCGAATGAAATCAAGGATCGGGTGCTCCCAGTCTCAGATTTATGCAGATCTTTATTAGAACAACAAGTGGAGCTAAGAATGGCAGCTAATTAACCCTCCGCCTTACACAGCGATTAAGCCAAGGGTGCACGCAGCTGCAGCTTCCCTGGCGAGAGTTCCGTTCTTCCCAGATGCAGCAAACGGAGGGAGGAATCTGCTCCCCGGGACCCTTTGATAGGGTTCAAATGGCCTCCTCCTTCCCCAGCATCACAGCCCTTAGCTCCAGATCTCTTATGGCCTGTTTTTAAACAACTAATACAATCCTTATCCACCAATTGTCTCAGATACATTAACTTTGATTGTTACCAATTGCTTGTCTTTGCCCTGGTTATGATTCCATAGTAAATTGTGTTACTATTAAATATTAAACTTTTTGATAGTGACTGCTGAGGGGTGGGGACCATAAAATAGGATTAATTATTTCAACACAGATGTATTTGTGTGGATTATTCACACTAAGTTTGTGAGCTCTTAGGCTGATGCAAGGTACACAATGGAATTTAAGAGAATTCCGTTGCTTACAACAGCAGCGCAAACCTTGCTTCCGCATACCCCATTCTACTCCTACACTTGAGAACTGGCAGAGAACAGTTTATTTAACTTAAGTTTAGGGAAAGCTGTAAAAGTGATAAGCCTACCTGTTTTCAAAGCAGGCTATCTTAACGGGAATGCAAAAAAAAAATTGATTTTTCTAGAACAGACATTACAAATGGCTACGTAGACATCAGATATCTTCTGATACCTATGACTTTTTTTAAAGTGAGAAACTTATAATGTAGAAATACACGGTACCACATACAGCTAACTTCAGACTGTTTTCCTTGTTTGTGAAGAATTGGCTTCTCTTCTAGAATATTACATGTTGAATTCCAAAAGCCATTCCAATCAGTACTTCCAAATATAGATGTAAATAAACTATAATTTGTAGTCATTTATCTTCCCTGATGCCTTATACAAGAAAGAGAAAGCTGTAGTTATATGTAGTTAATTAAACTACCTGGTATTTTAAATACCAGGAGTTAAATGGGGACCAAAAAAATGTATAAAGGGCTTTGGGTTCTGGCTCAGAGTTCGCTGTAGACTCCTGGGGTCACTGCCCCGTCCTGCCCCATCGGTGCCCATAAGCTTACTCAGATCAATTTGGAAATATGCTGTCTAGGGTGTGGAGGTTCTAGAAGAACTGAGGCTTCATTGAGAAGGATGAATAAAACCAGGGAATGTGCATCATTAAAGAAAACGACGTTTCAGTTTTGCGAATGAAAGATGTTTCACAGAAATTATTCTGTACCATCATAAATTAGGTTAGAAAAAACCAGAAAATAGAAATTCTGAGATATTCACCTTGACCTATATATTTATAATTGTGACTCTTGAATGCTATTAAAAGGATTGTCTCCCTACCTTGTCACTCTGTAAAAAGAAACCCTTTATAGTTATCTTACAAGGTATACTGGCGTATAATAATGAAACTGAAAGATCCAGTTGTAACATTTTGTCAAAGGATGATTTTCTCGGAAATAGAGAATGATAAGGGAAACTTAAAATTACCTGATCATGGGTTCAGACTTTGGATTGCCATGTAGTGAAACAAGGGAAAAGGATTCCTCTTTGAGACAAAGAGTTGCCAGGTAAGGATTGGGGGCTTTAGCGTGTAGGTGAGAGATAGAGGTGCAAGTGTCCTAATCAGCCTTTGGTGTTTCTATTGATGCTTCATGTAGGCAAGTCTTTTTTTTTTTTTTCTGCCCGTAGACATAAAATAAACTTTATTTTTAGAGCAGTTTTAGTTTTACCGCAAAATCGAGCAGCAAGTACAAAGTGTTTTCATATACGCACACCCACAGCCTCCTCCACTGTCAGCATCCTGCACCAGAGTGTGCCTTTGTTACAGTCAATGGACCTGCATATAGGCTTATCCCTCAGTGTGCGTAGATTACGTTAGAGCTCACTTCTGGTGTTGTACACTCTACAGGTTATGTCAAATGCATGATATGTACTGTTACAGCACCACATAGAATAGCTTCACCGCCCTAAGAATCCTTCATGCGCCACCTCGTCATCCCTTTCTCATCCCTAACCCCCAGCAACCACTGATCTTTTTCCTGTGTCCATAGGAAACCTAGACACGTTGTGCCTTTTCCAGAAGGTCATATGTTGGAATCATACAGTATTTACCTTTTCAGATTGGCTTCTTTCAATTAGTGATATGCATTTAAGGTGGCTCCGTGTCTTCTCATGGCTTGATGGCGCATTTCTTTTTAGCTCTGAAAAATATTCCATTGTGCGGTTGTAGCACACTTTATCCATTCACCTACTAAAGGACACCTGGGCTCTCTATTATTTTCCATGGATCTATTTATCTATTCTTTCACAGTGCCACACTGTTTTGATTCCTGTAGCTTTATAGTAAATTTTGAAGTTGGAAAGTGTCCGTCCTGTGACTTTGCTCTTTTTCTTTAATATTGTGTTGGCTATTCTGGGTCTTTTGACTCTCCATATACTTTAGATTCAGTTTGTCAATATACACAAAATATTGATAACTTGCTGGGATTTTGGTTGGGATTGTGTTGAATCTGTAGGTCAAGTTGTGAAGAACTAGCATCTCGACACATTGAGTCTTTCTATCCATAACACAAATAGCTCCATTTATTTAGTTCCTTTTTGATATCTTTAATCAGAGTTTTGTAGTTTTCCTCGTATAGATCTTGTACACATTTTGTTAGATTCATACCTAAGTATTTCCTTTTATCGGGTGCTAATGTAAATGATACGGTGTTTTTAATTACAAATTCCACTTGTTCATTACTGGAATATAGGAAAGTAATTGACTTTTGTACATCAACTTTGTGTCCGGTAGCATTGTTATAATTACTTATTATTTCTAGGAGAATTTTTTTGTCTCTCAGATTTTCTACCTAGACAGTCATGTCATCTGTGAAAAAATACAGTTTTATTTCTTCCTTCCTAATCCGCATACTATTTTTTTCATTTTCTTCTTTGCTTCTTCTTAGTTAGGACTCCCAGTGTAATGTTGAAAAGGAATAATGAGAGGGGACATTTTTGCCTCTTTCCTGACCTTGGTGAGAAAATGAAAACTTCCTCACCATTAAGTATGATGATTGCTGTAGTGTTTTTGTAGATTCTTAAAATCAAGTTGAGGACGTTTCCCTCTATTTCTAGTTTGCTGAGGGTTTTTTTCATGAATGGGTGTTGGATTTTGTCAGATGTTTTTTCTGCATCTGTTGATATAATCACATGATTTTTCTTCGTCAGCCTGTTGATGTGATGTTTTTACATTAATTCATTTTGTAATATTGAACCAGTCTTACATACCTGGGATAAATCCCACTTGGTGGTGATGTATACTTCTTCTTATATATTGTTGCTAATATTTTGTTGAGGATTTTTGCATCAATGTTTATGAGAGATATTGGTCCGTAGTTTCCTTTTCTTTTAATGTCCTTGTCTGGTTTTAGTATTAGGGTAATGCTGGCCTCAGAATGAGTTGGGAAGTATTCCCTCTGCTTGTATTTTCTGGAAGAGATTGTAGAGAATCGTTACAATTTCTTCCTTAAATATTTGGTTAGAATTCATCAGTAAACCCGTATGGGCCTGGTGCTTTGTGTTTTGGAAGGTCATTAATTACTGGTTCAATTTCTTTAACAGGTATAGGCAGTAGGCAAGTCTTTATCTAACATAACCTTCACTTTGCTATCTTTCCTGAACAGCCAATGTGTCTAGGTTAAAAAGAACATTAGCTGCTTATTATTCTTTTGATAGATCAGTGTCCAGAAATGCTGACCTCCAAAAGCTTTGTTGCTTTCATAGTTAAATATATCTCCTTCGTAGGTTTGGTTCTTTTAAAGATGGTAAAAACTAGACTTTACCATATTTGTTGATATATGGGGTGAGATGCACTTAAAACGTGCCCATAAAGTTTCACCTTCATAACTTAACTTAAGAAAAGGGCCATTGGGGAAATTGCTCCCAGTGGTAAATATGAAAATACAGCCTGGGATTTATCATCTTCCTGTTTTTTTTCTGGCTTCCATTTCCTTACCTCTGACCCAGGGAAGAGCTGTGACCAGGGAAGAGCTGTGCTCTGGCGTTCCTAAAGCAGGAAGGTGAATCCCAGGGTCGCAACTGCAATTCCGCTCTCTTTTTAACCATTATGGAGTTGTCCACTCATCCTTTGTAAGGATTCTGATTGGTGTGTCCCACGACAGCGTGTACAGTAAAAATCTCACCATTTCAGTATAATTAAGAAAAGGCCAGCCTGATTAGTTATTTTTTAATGAATTGTAGGACATTTTAAATGAGTGAAGACCAAATACTTTTAAGCACATATAGGGAACATTAGTAAAATGTTTAGACTGGATGCCCTGTAGACTCTGCTTTACCAAGGAAAGGGGTGAAAGTGGGTTTTTCACGTTCAGAAAAATACAGAAAATGGTTATAATGAACCCTAATATATCCCTCACCTAATGCAGATGCAAAACTTACTTTTATTTAGGGTTGAGGTATTATTACAGGTTAGCAAGTACTCTTTTAGACAGGCTAACTAGTCTCAGATAATATTGCTTTCCACCATCCATTTTCACGGCAACCCTTTTTAAAAGGGATGAAACAGTCAACTTCAGGACGGGTTGTTGCCTCACAGTTACTAATATTCGTTACTGAAGGGTGCAGTGTGTGTTGCTGTGGACAGTAGGCCACTGAGTGAAGTCGTTTTTTTAAGGAGAAATGACGATAGACTATTTAAGTAACACATGTTTGAAATCGTTACCATGTACTGTAGTGTTTTAATATGGAAACTTTAGAATTCTGAAACATAATAAAACACCTCTAATTGTCCAGAAATGCACTTGTGTGGACAAAACATTGGATGATTAACAGTTTGCCTTTTTAATTTGGATATTTGAGATCGTATTATCTGGGGAGAAATATCATAATTATGGGAATTTGAAGAGTTCATGTAGCCCTACCAGTGTCTGGCACCCTTAACGGATCAGCCGTCATCTTTACTTTTCCTTATTTTCTAACTCAGCCTTCCATTCAAAATTGGGCCTGGGAAGGGGCTGTCAGTAACGGCATGTGCAATAATTCTTATATTAAGAAGAAGATGCTTCTAAAATGTTGGACTAATTATTCCTACCCAACAGCAATAACTTCTTTCTCCTTTTCTTCTCTTTCTGTTTGTCCTTTAAGAGGTCCTGGAGCCTCATGCTCATTATGGGTGTTGAATTTCTGGTTGTGTCATGTTGGTGAAGAATCCTGTACTAAGCAGTACAGGACTTCCTTTAAACCACAGGCGTATGTCTTTCCACGACAGGTGTGTTCCTGGGAAAAAATTATAAATCAAAATATTTTTGGTGTATTTGAAGAACTTTTCTGCTGCAGAGTAGCCTATGGAGGAGCGAAATGAAGCACTTTTAAACTTGAGTAATGAACACCCCCATTTGTTTTTTCTTAAAAATGCAAGCGTTTTTTTCCCCCTAATTCAGCACTGCCTTTCCTTTGAGGGCATTTCCCCAAATTAGTCATATTGTTTGTGATATTCAGGTGCCTAGGCCAGCTGACAGAAGCCTGCCAGCCGTGTGCCCAGTGGCACGCATGTAGGTAGGACCTTTTGGGAGGACTTCACATCAGTGAAGAGCTTCGTGGCCACACCTTACCCCGGCGACTGACTCTTTTGTGCAGACTGGCTCCTGTGATGGAAACGTGTTCATCCACAGTCTAATTCAAATACATAAGGGAAATTAGGATAAATGGAGACATAGAGGACATGTCTTTACAGTATATTGAGCTTTGGATGCCAGCGTTAGGTTTTCATAAGAAAAACTCTAGAAAAGATCACTCAGCTACAGTGCATGAATAAATAACCCTGCTTCACTCGGGCAGTGACACGTAAGAGTACCAGCCACCCCTGGTCCTCTGTAGAAGGGTGCATTTACCTGAGGAATGTGTGTGGTTTTTATCTAGGCAAGGGTCACATAGGGCTGGTGTATAGTAACTTCAGCCTTATCCGGAATAGTTTTGAGCCTGCAGAGAACGCATGCTTTCAATGGAGTTACATTCCAAATACCGTGGAGAAGGAATTCCCTGGCAGTCTGCGGTTAGGATGCCGAGCTTCCGCCGCAGGGGGCCCGGGGTCAGTCCCTGATTGGGGCACTAAAATTCCTCAAGCCACGTGGCGTGGCCAAAAACAAAATAAAAACAAACCAACACAAATACTGTGGGTAGCTTAGAGTTGGGATTCATCACATCTGAGCTCAAAATAGCCTGTGTCTAGTTCGGTAAACGTTTTTAAGTGAAAGATTACTGTTTGTGGGAGGGTTTTGTTTGCTTGTTTGTTTGATTCTCTGGAAAAGTGATTTCAAGTTGCAGTTATTCTAACCAGGCAAAGAAGCCTTTGATTTACATGTGAGAGTTGCGTTTGGGGAGCTCATTTCTAGCCATGGGTATATTCATAGTGTTCATCGTGGAAGAGGGTATCTAAGGTGAAAAAGAAGGGGGTTATAGATGCATGTACTCCTTGATTATGTATCTGTAGTGGCTTTTTCTTTTTTCAAGTGGAAATATCTTTAGTGTATTTTCTTGTAAAAATAATGCATGCTTCTTAGTTTTTTCTTAAATCAAATGTCCTTTAAAGGTAAGTATTTAATTTTCCTTGGAGGCTCTTTGCTCTGCAAACTCCAGTTCAGTGGGACTCAGCAAAGTATATTTGTCAGTTACATTTGTCTCATTATAATATGGTGTAGGTTTAGACTCACTGACCTCAACTTTTTAGCCCTGGCTTTGACCCGCTTCTGCTTAGCATTCCCCGTGCATATTTTCTTATCCCTTAATTAATATAAATCTAGACATGGATTCGCTGTTGCTGCACATTTTGTTATAAAGTCATCTCTTGCTGTCCCTGCAATAATAGCCTGTAATTTATTGGTTTGGAAGTTGATCTCATTAAAAAGTTGCTGTATATATTAACTCGTGATGGAAATTCTCTTCGATCTACTTTTTAGAAAATGTCACTTGAGGGTTTTCCTTGTTAGAAATCAGCAGTGATCTATTTTTTCTTTAGAGAAACACAGAGGAAATGATGGGGTGGTCTGAATCAGTACTTATCCATTTCTACACTCTCCCCAAACTGAAGTCTTCCTCCACTAAAATCAATTAATGAATGTATTTCTTAGTGTCAGAATTTAGTAAATTGTCTGTTTTTGAGGTGTTTTTCTCCCCATAAATTGTCTTCAAATCTTTAACATCTGATGGTCTTTTGGGAATAGGGTAAAGCTGTTGAAATATCTGTTCTGTCCTTGTCAGTGAAAGGCTCTGAAAACACAAATAAGAAATTGAAAAGTGAAGCAGACCCTCGGTATAAATAAACGCCATCTCTACTCGCATGGAAATGTGTCTTTTACTCAGAACTCTTTAGCCAAAGAATGATTTAAAGACTATCTTTCCTTTACTTGAGTAATCTCTGAAGAGTCGAGGACATTTAGGCTAGATCTTAATTAACTTTTTCTTTATTTCTTAAATGAAGGTCATTTAAAGATAAAGATTACAGTGGTGGAAAAAGGGCTCATTAATTCTGCTGAATCTAGAGTAAAGCAAGATTTGTTTTAAATGATAGGGAAGGAATTATGCAAGACTTGTATATTTTAGGTCAAAGGTCTTTCCTATTCCCCTAGATAACCTCTCCCAGTGGCTTTTTGTTTTGTTTTGTTCTTTACAGTTTAGAACCAGTAATAAGTTTCTCACTCTTTAGAATGAGCCGCCTTTCCTTCTGTACTCCCGTCCTTTTTTTGCTTTGGTCATGAGGTAGCACAGCACTGATTTAATGCTTAGTCACCATCACTTCATTAACCCATATAATGAATATGCGTACTAATTATACGTGCTGCTTTTCTGTACCTCTGTCCATGTTCTTTATTATGACTTAACTCTGTTTCTGTTGTAATCATTTTATTGAGCATAAGTATTGATATTTTATTGCCAATCATTTGACTCTCTTTGGGCAGAGTAAGGCATATATAAGAGATTAAAGTTCTGCTGTGGTAGGTTCACGGGGAACATTGAGATTAAAGTTCTGCTCTGGTAGGTTCCAAGGGGAACGACCCAGCACTCGCTGTTTGGCTTTATTGAGAGCTTCAGTCAGGAGAAACGTAACTGCATCAGGCTCTGCTAAGTGGTTTTGTTCCAACAACGAGAGGTATTTTTTTCTGTCTGTTGTCCAGCTGTCCTGTGGTCTCTGGGTCTCCACACACATAGAAAGGTACCCGCTCTTAATGCCAGGCAAGGATTTGCCCCAGGTGTCTTTTCTATCACTTAGAATATGTAGAAATGATGAGATGATTACGGAGCTGGGAATAGTCTGTGTAATTCTCTTAGATCTTCACTATATGCCACTCTTTTCGTTTTGGGCTGCACCTCGCAGCCTATGGGATCTTGGCTCCCTGACCAGGGATTAAACCCACGCCCCCTGCATTGGAAGGCGAAGTCTTAACCACTGGACCACCGGGGAAGTCCCTGAGTTATGGGGTGGTGGTGTTGTTTTTCTCTATATGCCACTTTTGAAACTCCAAGTGCTATTTCTTGGTTGGTTAATTTCTTTTGCAATTCAGACTTCTCTCCCCATTCAGTCCGTGTCTGTAATGTCGTGGTTTGTTAATACTTGTTGGTGGTCGATGGGACCATTCTAACATTTACTGTCAGAAACACCTGTACCTGGTTTACGAATGACATAGCATGGATTTTACCTACTGTAAATTTTATAAGCGGATACATGTTTAAAATGGGATAACAGCGTGAAACACCCTCCAGGATGTTGACTGTCCCCCGACCCCTGCCTCCCCCACTCGGAAGGACCCCCCAGCCCAGAGGCCATGGGCCCCTGATAGCTTTTCTCTCGGCCCAAGTCCCCGTGTGGCTGTCACATTCCCCGTTCAGGTGACCCTTCCGGGAGGACCACCTCTGAGCTCACTGACACCACCCTGGCACACCGGGGAGGCCCCTCTGTGATCACACCGGCTGTTAAAGAGTCTTTACGCACAGAGGACTTGTTGATGAAGCAGCTCTGTGAGCAGGCTGGAGGGAAGAGCGATGCTCTTGAGGGAGAGCCCTAGACTCCCTCCTCCTGCAAACAGAAGCAGCCAGTGTCCGGTGAGCCACACTCCCACAGCGGCCTGTTCATCACCGCCTTCGGAAGAGCGCCCCCTTCAGGGATCCTAGCAGAAAAAGCGGTCGAGGAAGAGAAGGGACCACATCAGAGGTCGTCCAAAAAGTAGTGCAACCCAGATCACCTTTTGAAAGAGACAGATGCTGGAGCTTCACAAATGCTTTCTTCCTCACCTTTGACCCGCCCTCATTAGCCCAGGGGCTCTGCTGCACTTTACTTCCTGGGCTTCGTGATATAAAAACAGAGCACCTCTGCACAAACCCCGCCTGGGCCCCAGGCTCTGATTTGACTCCTCACTCAAGCGTGAAGGGCCCCCTATCCTCCGAAGCGATCACTGAGCTGGGTGCAGGGCGAAGTGAAGGGGACCAGCCACATACTTGTCTCTTGAGGACGGAGCTTTGTGGTGGGTGTCTCCTTGGTTATTCCTTCTCCTTTCTGCCTTTTCCCACTAGGCGGTCTCTTCTCTCTCATATGTATTTCCGGCCTCTTGGTTTTTCCGCTGATTCTTCTCTTTTTCTTTTCTTTTTTTATCCCTGTTGGTCACCTGCTGCCCTCCCTCTTTTTTTTTAATTGAAGTAGAGTACATTTGCAGTGTTAGTTTCAGGTGTACAGCATAATGATCCAATATTTTTATAAAGTATACTTCATTTGAAATTATTACACAATATTGGCTGTATTCCCCATGCCAGACAGTATATCCTTGTAGCTTGTCTATTTTATACATAGTCATTTGTATCTCTTAACCCCTTCCCTTTTCTTGCCCCTCCCCCATCCCTCTCCCCACTGGTAACCACTAGTTTGTTCTCCACATCTGTGAGGCTGTTTCTGTTCTATTATATTCGTTTGTTTTTTCTTTTTTAGATTCCCCATGTAAGTGAAAACATACAGTATTTGTCTTCCTCTGCCTGACTGACTTCACTAACTATATAGTGTTCTCTAGGTCCGTCCACGTTGCTGCAAATGGTAGAGTTTCACTCTTCTCTGTGGCTGAGTAAGGCTTCATCGTGTACATATACCACACCTTCTTTATCCATTCATCTGTTGATGGGCACTTAGGTTGCTTCCCTATCTTGGCTGTTGTGAATATGCTCTTATAAACATTGGGGTGCAATGTTTATCTTTTTGAATTAGTGTTTTCATTTGCTTTGGATATATACCCAGGAGTGGAATTGTTGGGTCACATGGTAGTTCTGTTTTGAATTTTTTTAGAAACCTCCATACTGTTTTCAGTAGTGGCTGCACCCATTTACATTCCCCTAGGGTTCCCCTTTCTCCACGTCCTCGCCAACATTTGTTATTTGGTATCTTTCTGATGATGGACATTCTGACGGGTGCGAGTTGATATCTCATTGTGGTTTTGATTTGCATTTCCCTGATGATTAGTGATGTTGAGCATCTCTTCAGGTGCCTCTTAGCCATCTGTATGTCTTCTTTGGAAAAACGTCTACTCAGGTCTTCTGCCCATTTTTTAATCAGGTTGTTTGTTTTTTGATATTGAATTATATGAGCTCTTTACATATTTTTCATATTAACCCCTTATGAGATGTATCATTTGCAAATATCTTCTCCCATTCAGTAGGTTGTCTTTTCGCTTTGTTGATGGTTTCCTTCACTGTGCGAAAGCTTTTAAGTTTAATTAGGTCCCATTTGTTTATTTTTGCTTTTATTTCCCTTCTCTGAGGAGGCAGGTCCAAAAAGATCTTGCTTAGACTTATGTCAAAGAGTGCATTGCCTATGTTTTCTTCTAGGAGTTTTATGGTTTCCTGTCTTACATTTAGGCCTTTAATCCATTTTGAGCTTATTTTTGTATATGGTGTGAGAAAATGTGCTAGTTTCATTCTTTCCCATGTAGCTGTCCAGTTTTCCAAGCACCACTTATTGAAGAGACTGTCTTTTCCCCGCGCTGCTCCTCCCCTTAACTTTTTTAACCTTTCTTTCACCCAGCAAAATGTTAATTTAAAAAAAAGAAGAAATGAAATGAAAAAAGAAGGAAATCCAAGCTATCTTTTTGATTTATTTTTGTTTTGAAAGAGCTTTATTTATTAGTATCTCTATAACCAGATGACTTAGCTTGTAGTGTCTGTTGGCCTAGGGTAACCTTGGAATATTCCATTTCACTTCGTGTGCCAAGTGGTGACTCTTGTTCTTCTGGTATGCCAGGGCAGGAGTGGCCCGACAGCTCTCAAAAGGGCTATCGTGTCAAGTCTGAGACTGTGGCTGAACACTGTGAGTGGTGTCAGAGCGGGCGCCGTTCGCAGCCAGTACATACCTTCTTAATACCATGGCCTCTTTCTTCAGCTAACCAGCTTCTTTTTATAATCTAGTCTGGAAAATATATTAAATACAAAGTCCTACGCTCTGTAAGTACCACTGCCAAAGCCGTATCATGCACATAGCACAATGATCTCATTTTGATGTTCATAACATCTTTGTCCTGTGTGTGGATGGCATGTTTGAACACAATGAAGGTTATACTTTGCCACGTTAAAAAAAATATTAAGTCAAAGGCACCAGATTATACCGAGTTTTGAAGGTGTCAGGAAGACAAGAGTGTTGCCCACCTCTTTCTCTCACTAGATAAGTCGGTGTACTCATTTATGAATTGAAGACAGTGCTTCTGACCCTGACTGTCTTGCAGTGTTATTGTAAAGACACAAGGGGCTATGTATCTGTAAACACCTTGAAGACTGAGTATTGTTGTACAGAATGTATTCAACTGAAGGCCCATGTTAACTCTGCAAGGTGTGATGACCTTTGAGATGTCTAAAAAAACAATTTTGTTTTTTGAATAAAATCTTTAAATTGCTCCTTCATAGTTCTGTGAATGTGGAGTTTCACATGTGACAGAATTTACTTTCTAGAAGGAAAATAACAGGAGGAATGAATCATAAATCAAGCTTGACTTAATGATTTCAATTTGCTTTAGTCTCCCATCTTTATAATCCAGGTAATTTAAATATTCAGTGCTATCCTCTGTCATGTATTAAATGAAGTATAAATCCGCTTCTTTATTCCCAGCACCCATAATGCACAAACTGTATGTCCTCATGCAACCTCATCCAACCAAAAAACTCTCCAGGGAACTTTGTCTTATTTCAAGCCCAAGCCTTTATTAATCTTTACTGCCACCCCTCACGTTCCTTTGCTCTTACCTTGTATAAAATATAAGTCTCAGGTCTAAAGACAGCTTAAAACATATCAGAACATTATATAGGATGGCAAACTGCACAGAGAGAAAGTTCCAGAGATTGAAAAGGGATTTGAGTCTGCGCATGTATCAGAAGAAGCCACCTGGGACCAGCGAAAGAGCCTCCACAGAGCAGTAGACACAGTGATTCCTGGAGCTCACGCAAGACTCCCTGTGAATGGAAACACCTCGCAATAAACAGGAAGTCCCCAGAAGACATTGCCGTAATAGTAAGGGTAAATTAGCTTTGCAGCAAAGGCTACTCTGGACCTGCCCTAACAAAGTTGAAAAGCAAGCGTGAAAGGATCAAACTTTGCTTAAATAAATACATGCTAGAACAAAGTACAGCATTCTTTAAGGAAACAGAACAAATTCCACCACTCAACAGTGTAAAATTCACAGTGTTGTACATCCAAGAAAATAAGACTGGGCATTTTAAAAGCAGGAAAATGGAACCCATAACCAGCAGAAAAACTAATTTGTAGAACCAGACCCAGAAACGATAGAGGTGATGGAATTAAGTAGGCAAGGACGCTACAATGGCTATTATAAATAAATTCTGTGTGCTTAAGAAGGTAGGGGAAAATGCAAACATGATGAGGAGAAAAAGTGTTAAAAAGATGCAAATGAAACTTCTAGAGATAAAAAAAAATACAGTATCTGACATAAGTACATTGGATGGGAGTAACAGCAGATTAGGTGCAATAGAAGAAAAGATCAGTGAAATTGGATGTAGTAATAGAAACTGTTCATAATAAAGCAAGAGAAATAAAAACCTAAAAGAAATAAAATGAACAAAGCTAAAGTGAGCTGTGGGAAAACAGGAAGCTATCTAACATACTTGTAATTGGAGTCCCAGAAAAGAGAGTCAGGAAAGAAAAAATTTTTGAAGAAACAATGGAACTTCCACTTCCAATAACAGGGACTGGATTTGCCCTCCCACCTAAAACGACCAAACAGATTTGACTGCATAAAATTTTTAAATTCTATATGGCAAAAACGCCACAAATTGTTGACAGATACCAATCTTGCAACATATACCATGGGCAGAGAGTAGTTACTGTCCCTCATATAGGAAGAACTACAAATCAACAAGTAAAACACCAATGACTGAGTAGGAAAAAATGGCCTAAGCAAGCAATTCATAGACCAACGAACTGTGACAAAGAAACGTTGGAAAAGATGTTCAGACTCTAGCAAATACTGACTAAAATGAGATTTCCCTCTTTAATCACTGGATTGACGAAAGTAAAAAGATTAATGACATTCTATATGGGGAGTGTATAAGGAAAGACACAATTATACATTGTTTGTAGGACTCTAGATTGGGACACCATTTTTCAAGGACAATTTGGAGGTACCTGTCAAAATGTAAACTGCACATAACCCCTGGCCAGCAGTCTCACTTTGGTGAAGCCACCCTGTATAAATAGTCACATGTGCTCATGGATGTACATACAAGGAATAGGCCACAGCATTGTTAGAGCACAGCATTTGCCATTATGAGCAAAATACTGGGAACGTTCTTAATGTGCATCCTTACAGTATGGTTAAATAGATGCTTACTGTAGTCATAAAAAAGGAAACTGCACAATATGATGTACTTCGATCTGTTTTTAAAAACTGACCTTACACACACACATAAACACCCTCAGACATATGTGTTTGACTATAAATGCATAGAAAAAGTGTGGAAATACACATACCAAACTGTTAAAAAGCAGATACTCTTGGGACTTCCCTGGTGGCGCAGTGGTTAAGAATCCGCCTGCCAAAGCAGGGAACACGGGTCCGGGTCCGATCCCTGGTCCGGGAATATCCCACATGCCACAGATCAGCTAAGCCCGTGCGCCACAACTACTGAGCCTGCGTGCCTAGAGCCCGTGCTGTGCAACAAGAGAAGCCACCGCAGTGAGAATCACGCGCATCACAACAAAGAGTAACCCCCGCTCGCCGCAACTAGAGAAAGCCTGTGTGCAGCAACGAAGACCCAACGCAGCCAGAAATAAAACTAAATAAATTTTTTATTTAAAAAAAGCAGATAGTCTTTGGGGAGTTAGAATTTGACAGTGTAAGGTAGGAGAGAAGGATTTTCATGATTTACTATTACATTTGTTTTACGGTTTGAATTTTTAAGTAAATAATTTAAATTTTTATATACCTAAAATTTTAAAATAAGTGTTGGTAAATTAAAATGAGAAAAGCTGAAGTTAAATTTTAGTTGATAATGGTTAAAATAGTATATTTTATATTATGTGACTTTACCACAATAAAAAAAATTTTTTTAAATTTTTAGTTGATAGAAAGGCAACCTTTTAAGTTAGTTTATGAAGCATTATTGTAGTTTTTAATTAATATTTTCAAATTTATTCAGCTCTTTTCTTCTTCATATGTAAGTGCTTAAGAATTGACTAGCATGGCTTTTGCTTAATTAGAACCCAAATATTACCTGTTAAACTGGTCAGAAATTTATGTTGGCTGCAGTAGAAATGTGCAAATATTCAGACTTGCAGTAAGTTGTGGTTACTTTGTAAACATTCCCGGTACCCTTTATAATTTTAAAGCATCAGACTCTTTCCATTCACTCCAGTCACTGATGATTCATTCCTAAAATTATGAAGTTTCCCTCTTTGTCTTGAGGAATTAACTTCTTTTTTATAAATAATTAGTAATGTGTATATTTACTGTTCACTTGTACTATGTTCAATTTACAGAGAATTAGAAACTCATTAGGAAATAAACATAATAACACCTTTCAGAATTACAGGGGAATTCATTTCCACTTGCTTCAAGGGGTTTTGGTAATGAAGTGTCACCTCAGCTCCTCTTGGCCGTCAGCAAGGTGACTCCTCGGGACGGCCCCTTGGGAACAGGAAGCATAGGCACAGGCGTCACCCTCCATCTGCTGGGCATTGGGAAGAAATGTGCCTCCTGTTCCTGTTGTGGTCTTCCTAATAGAGGATTAGAATGCTTTAGCAGAACTTTTCATTTTTACTTCCAAAATGTATGTTACGTAGTTATTTTAATATGGCACCCAGTGACATACATTGCCATCGTAGTAATCAACTACAAGATAGGATGGAAAATTTTTTTCACACCAAGAAGGAAATCCATAAATGGCTATGAGGTTTTCTTCTTAAATGTTCTCTCATCTAACATTCTTTACATAGTTATAGAGGCGGTAGGTGTCATGCAGTTTAAGTCCCCAAATAAGTGACGGTATTATGATCCTTATGCTCTCATCTCTCCCCCTGAAAATCTGTTTACAGCGTAGATTTTCTATCTGTGGCCCAAGAGATAAAATTTAGGTCTGACTTCATGCCTTAATTACGCATGACCAGTTGGGCTTTCACCAGCCACTGTTTGATTGATTTCACTCCTGGTGAAAATAAATGTTTTTATGGCAGGAAGAAACTTAGACCAGGGTCTCAGTAAATCCTGCTTAGTACCAAGGTGTGAAGGCTGCACGTAGTACAGTGTCTGAACCGAAGGTGATCCTTAGGCATCTCCCAGGGACATCACTGGGCTCAAGGGGAAAAAGAAATGTCCTCCAGATTGTCCCTGGGAGGCCCAGAAATATTGCCTGTCAAGAATCACCATCCAACAACGATTTGAATGTACTTAATGCCACTGAATTGCACACTTGAAAATGGCTTAAAATGGTCAATTTTATGTTACGTGTATTCTACCACAATAAGAACACTTTTTCAAAGAATCACCATCCACTTTCTAAAAGCAGCTCCGTAGAGACACCAAACAGCTTACGCTAATGGCTAACCTGTCGAGTGACAGTCGGACCCAGGTTGGGAAAGACAGGAGAGGGATGTTGAGAAGCCCTTTCTGCCGCTGCAGCTGGAACGGAATCAACCCTGCAGCATGAACACCAGGCGGCAGTGAGGGGACTAGTGGCCGTTGACTTCTCCCCTTCTTTTGCTGGGTTTGGTGATGCGAATGGTGGTGAAAATGGTAATAACACAGCAGCAGCAGCTGGCCAATTTTGAACCTACTGAGTCCTGAGCACTGTATTTGGTGCTTCTCATTTTGTTTAATATATTTTTATACAATTTTTAAAGGTTACTTTCCATTTACAGTTATTACAAAATATTGGCTATGTCTCCCATGTTGTACAATACATCCTTGAGCTTATCTTACACCCAGTAGTCTGTACCTCCCCCTCCCCTATGTTGCCCCTCCCCCCTCCCCACTGGTAACCACTAGTTTGTTCTCTATATCTGTGAGTCTGCTTCTTTTTTATTGATACAACTAGTTGTAATTTTTTGATTCCACATATAAGTGATATCATACAGTATTTGTCTTTCTCTGTCTCACTTATTTCACTAAGCATAATACCCTCCAAGTCCATCCACGTTGCTACAAATGGCAAAATTTCGCTGGTTTTTTTTATGGCTGAGTAGTATTCCAGTGTGTGTGTGTGTGTGTGTGCATGTGTGTGTGTGTGTGTGTGTGTGTGTGTGTGTATATATATATATACACATCACATCTTCTTTACCCATTCATCTGTCAGGGGACAATAGAACATTCTCTAACACCATATTCAAAAATAAACTCAAAATTGATTAAAGACCTAAATGTAAGACTGGATACTATAAAACTCGTAGAGGGAAACATAGGCAGAACACTCTTTTTTTTTTTTTTGCGGTACGCGGGCCTCTCACTGCTATGGCCTCTCCCGTTGCGGAGCACAGGCTCCAGATGCGCAGGCTCAGCGGCCATGGCTCACAGGCCCAGCCACTCCGCGGCATGTAGGATCTTCCCGGACGGGGCACGAACCCATGTCCCCTGCATTGGCAGGTGGACTCTCAACCACTGCGCCACCAGGGAAGCCCTGCAGAACACTCTTTGACATATATTGTGGCAATATTTTTTTGGATCTGTCCTCTAAAGTAAAAAAAAATAAAAGCAAAAATAAACAAATGGGACCTAATTAAACTTAAAAGCTTTTGCACAGCAAAGGAACTATTGACAAAACAAAAAGGCAACCTACTGAAGGGGAGAAAATATTTGCAAATGGTATGAGCAATAAGGTATTAATATCCAACATATATAAACAGCTCATACAGCTCAACATCAAAAAAACAAACAACCCAACTAAAAAATGGGCAGAGCTTGAATAGACATGTTTTCCAAAGAGGAAATGCAGATGGTCAACAGGCACATGAAAAGGTGCTCAACATCACTAATCATCAGGGAAATGCAAATCAAAGCACAACAAATGTTGGCGAGGGTGTGGAGAAAAGGGAACCTTCATACACTGTCGCTGAGAATGTAAATGGGTGCAGCCACTGTCGAAAACAGCATGGAGGTTTCTCAAAAAACTACAAATACAGCTACCGTAAGATCCAGCAGTTCCACTCCTGGGTATGTACCTGAGAAAAACAAAACCACTAATCTGGGGCTTCCCAAGGCCAGAGCAGGAAGGAGGGAGTAGTTAAAATACTTAGGTTAAAGTCCCTGCTCTTGAGGACATTCAAGTACCAGAGTCTGACAGTGAGTGAGAATCATCACTGAAATCCAGAAGTTGGGAGCAGCAGGGGTGTTCACCATGAGGCCCACAGTGACCAAGGATGGAAGGCCCCTGCCGCAGGATGCCTGCTCTGCCAGGATGTCCTGCAGGTGGAAGCCACTC
Source organism: Delphinus delphis (assembly GCF_949987515.2). Classification (NCBI taxonomy): domain Eukaryota; kingdom Metazoa; phylum Chordata; class Mammalia; order Artiodactyla; family Delphinidae; genus Delphinus; species Delphinus delphis. The sequence continues at coordinate 140,563,038 of NC_082686.1, forward strand.
CCCGCCAACACAGCCCTGTGGCTGGAATACAAGGTGCTCCTTTTAGGGAGCCCAGAATGCCTTTATCAGCATTTCTACAGTGTCCACCCCTTAGGCTGGGAAGGAGACTCACAGCACAGCTGATTCAACGGGTGGAGATGTGGGGGGCGGGGTATGAGGGAGCAGTGACTCAGCTCTTTCTCAGTCATCAGCCTCCCTGAGCAGGGTGGGTCCTTGACACCCAAACACATGAGACCCAAGAGGTGGATTCCGCAGTTCATTCCCCGCCCCTCCATCTGCCCCAGACAAAGGGGCCTTGTCTCCTTGAGGCCCCCAGTTCAGAGGACCCTAGTGACCTATACAAAGAAAGCATGAGGAGGAAGAAGAGAGCTCTGTGTGGGCAAGATCCCAGACGCTGGGTTAAGACCAGTCACCCTCACACGCGACCTTGTTATTAACTGATTCGTTCATCACAAGAGCCCACTGCAGCAAACTCACGTGCGTGTTATAAAAGGAGCACATCACACTCAGAATCTCCAGGAACACGATTTTCATGGCGGGCTCAGGATTGGCCAGCTCGGAGTGAGGCAGAGGAAGCTACCTCTGTATCGATAGTTCTGAAGTACGTCGGCACCATCATACAACAGGAGTGATATATAAATGCTCCCCGCATATGTTCCGTGCAGGGTCCATTCTTTCCTCAGCAGAACATCTGCCAGTTTTGACATCTGTTGAGTCCAGGGTTCCAGTGTCTTTTCCAAGGTCCCTCCAGCTACAGGACACCTTGCTCTTGGCATTGTACCAACTCTGCAAGGCTCTCTGTGAACAAATGTCCAGGGCTTAGCAGTCTTTTCAAATTATTCTTCATCTACCCCAATCTTTTAACAGTATTCCTCGACATACTCCCCTTCATACAAACTATTCTCAGATTTCTGAATGTAAAATAATGTTCCTGTTCACTTTTAGTCATTTAAAATTAGCCTATTAATAGCCTTTGCAATTATTGTTAATTACTGTAATTTTAGAGAATCCTCAGTCACTTGAGTCAACAGATATTTATTTTTAGTGTCGAAAGTTGGGAAGCACTGAACTAGTCACTGCAGGGGGTTCTACAGGGGCTGCAATCACAATGGCAGGAATATTCTTCCAGCCACTTAGAATATAAGGGAGGGTGGGTCAGAAATTCGGGAAGTACAGAAATAGCGTGCTTCCTCGTTGGACTTGGAGAGGGTACGATTGAAGAGGATGAGGCACCTGGGGGAGGGTTATCCAGAGGGCATAGGACGAGGAAAAGAGGGGGTGCGGATGTGAGGACGACAGACCAGGGGGCTTGTGTGTCAGGAAAAGATGCTGGAGATGGGAAACATGGCTGCTGTCACCGGCCCCCTGGCACAGGAGCAATAGCCTCTAAGAGTGTGCTGTGGATGGAGCTATGTCCTCCCCAAAGCTCACATGTAGGAGCCCTAACCCCTAATATGACTGTTAGAGATGGGGCCTATAAGGAGGCAATTAAGGCTAAGTGAGGTCATAAGGGTGGAGCCCTAATCCAATAGGATTAGCGTCCTTATAAGAAGAGAACTCGGAGACCTCGATCTCTCTCTCACTGCCCTGTGAGGACATGGGGAGAAGGTGGCTGTCCACAAGCCAGGAGGAGAACCCTCGCTAGAAACTGGATTGGACGTCTAGCCTCCAGGACTGTGAGAAGTAAATTTCTATCATGTAAGCCACCCTGTCTGTGGTACTTTGTTATGACAGCCCGAGCTGACTAGTACAGGGCGTAATCAAAGCTCCCGTCAGAACGTTGGTAAAAATAATCTGCATCGTTTACCAGTTCCCAGGGGACTGTGGATGTCGACGAGACCGAGATTCCCTCAATTTACAGGGGACGCAACAGCGTCTACTGTCCTCGAAGAAGGATCTGGTGTTTGTTTTCTTTCAAACTTTAGCATAAGGGCAGGAATCAATCTTCTGCCTCCTGTTCTTTCTTACTCCTAACAGGATACCCAGCATTAGGAAAGGGTCATGGCAAACATCTGTTTAACTGAGTTAAGATGTCACTATTATCGAGCACAAGGTCAAGAAGGTCTAAACAAGGAAGGTCACCCAGGAGAGGTTTGGGGTTTGGACACTTCTGCATTTCCAAGAACTCGGTGGTCAGGAGACAGCACGTGCCTCCATGTGGACGTTTCCAGTCTGCAGCTAAGTGTCTGCACAGCCAGGAGCTTGGGTTCTCTACCTTATGAATAGAGTCTGGATCACTATTTCTTCTTTACAATAACTTCTTTACAAATTGTACTTTTGCACTTTTGAGAATATCAGGTTCTGTGCCATCTCCATTAGCTGGCTTCACCTCTCCATCCATTTTCACCACATGAATGCGAGCACAGTCTGACATGCTCTCCAGCCATCATCCAAGGCCTTGAACGAGCAGCTATGGCCATCAATCATCCAGAAAAACACTGACCTCTAGTTGACTAAAATTCTAGAAGTCCGCTTTCCTCCGTTTCCTGCTACTTCCAGCCAGTCTTTTAACTACCAACACATTTAATGGTTCCAGAAGAGTCAGTCATCTTACAGCAAAATGAATTTTCCAAAATGTATTAATGGTATTTTCCACTAATATAAAATTTTAATTTTTTTAATATAAAGAAAAAAGTTATTTATTTTCTGAATTTTAATAGACATCTTCTTGTTGATTCATAACCACCTTGGTTATATCTACCCTAGGGTCTTACAGATCAAAGTTGAAGATGATTTCAGGGGAAGAAAAATGTTCTCTTTTGTTTCAATCATAAAGTTAGCATGTGGACGAATATAACACATTCAGTAAATAACTTGACATGTTTCCACTGTTAACGTAGCTCACAATGCACTCTGTATTTCCTCTTTGTGGAATGATAGAAGCCTTTGGTCACATTTTAGTAAAATAAAATGCTAGGTCAGGAAGCAATGATATTCATTCTGGTCCTTGCTCTCCTCTTAGGGATGCTGGATGGAAAAGAAAGGGAATAAATGGTGCCTGATAGTTGAAGAAAAAGAAGAAGCAATGCTATTATAAACTTTGTATTTATAACCCTTTTAGAAAAAAAAGGATAACTGCACAGAATCACAACTTGGGGGCATGGAGTGAAGCAGTTTCCCATAACAGATCAGTGTCTAAGTGTTTTCAGTTTCTTGGCAAAATACTTCAGTATGCTGGTAGTCATAACCACGGGGCCTTTGTTTTGGTCAATGATTTTAATCTCCCATTTACATGTATAAACTGACATAGCTCTTAAAGTGGATCAGACATTCACCATTCAAAATTCAACATTCATTTCTCAAGGAAATGGTTTGGTTTTCTAAATGCCTCTGTGCTTTTTTTTAATTCCAGTCATTGACACTAGTTCTTTGGATTCTTTTGGACATGAGAAGGCTTTCTCAAAGCTGTACCAGACAAGACAAGGCTACCTCAAAAGTAAACATGGAAAGAAAGCAGATTAGAATTGTTGATATTGAGTCAGTGTTAAAAACCAGCTGATCCTAGATATAAGATGAAGCCAGTATTACGTACTTGCACTGTTTATATGAAGTTAAAGATTTACCCTTAAAATATGTAATGCACACGCATCGTTTAGAATTTTATCCTTTGTGCCCCTCAGACGCCTTAACCATGTATATCTCAGGAATCCAGCATTTTTTCCTCTGTACCATCAAAATTTATACCTTAAATTAACTCATAAGAATCCTACACAGTTTTAAGACAAATACTACCATTCTGTGATTCTGAAATAGCACAAACAGAATTGGTATGTCCTGTAAAACTGTTCCTTTCTCTACCTATCGGTTATGTAGTCCCTACGATGGATGAGATTCAACTTCCTAATCATTCACTCAACTATCCAAAGATAGAGAGCATAGCAAGCCTCACCCATAACTGTTTCCAGAGGTAAGTTCTCGGTTCTTTATCAGCAAGTTACTCTGTCCCTGTATTTCTCTACCCTCTTGTCCACAAATGAGGCTTAAGCAGTCTTCCTTGGAGTTTACAGGGATCTGACAAATTCCATTAGAAAGTCAATCTAGCTTTTTGTTTCTCTTGACACCAACATAGTAGGTCAGCCTGTGTCTGAAAGGAGCCTGTCAAAATGGCAGTCTTACTGCATTTCTCATTGTTAGTCTCTGGGGTGATACCCCTTGAAGGTCATATTATAGATGGTCCTATCAAAGGCATGTCAACAATAGTGACCGGCCAAGAGCTGGTTCCGCCTAATGAGATATGTCCTCCAAAGCCACTAACAGCTTGATGCCCTAACAAAACCTGGTTGCCTAAATACTCCACCGTGACTTCAGGCTAATCTCAAAACAAACCATGTCTGATCTGCACACTGATTCTCAGACCTCAAAAACACATTGCCTAATAGCTTTTATTCTCTAAGTCTAGGATGACAGCCCAGATAAATGCAAGTATGCAAACAGTATTTCGCTTTATTATTGCCACTCCTCTGCCTCACACTTTTATACCCCTAAGCAGACACACACACAGGCGTATCTATAAATGTATACATACATGTTTTCAGTTTGATGCCTGAGTCTCAGACTTATTTAAAACCGAGTCTGGTAAATGAGTCCAGACTGTGAGGTTTGGACCATTCTCAAATCAGTCTCCCAGAAAAGGCGGTTCAGGGCACCAGCTCATCAGCAGGCTTTCCCTAAGGTGGACTCACTTGTGTTTAGTTTATAGATTGTCATCCTTAATCTAACTTGTAGGAGAGTGTAGGTGGATAAAGGGATGGCATGTACCAACTTCCGGAATATGCCATCGTTTCCTCGCATCCATCAGCTGGATTTTGCCCGTCCAGGATGGGCGTATTCTTTTGCCTGTTTCAGCACTTCTGGTCACTAAAATCTGCTCATCTACATGATATTTATTGACCAGTTCAAGCGCTGATGCCAAACTTGTATAGACACCTTCATTGCCATGATAAGTTAAAGTACCGCTTCCTGAGAAATTCTAACGCGATCAAATAAACCAGAAATCGGAAGTCTCAACACAAGCGTAACGTGATGACTTGCTACAGGTATGGGCTGAACCTCTTACAGCTTCACAGACTTTAGTTCTGACAGAGCAAAAATAACCAGCTAATGAAATTAAGCACTAAAGTTTCATTATCTTGTCCCTAGAGATACAATTATTCATTTTTAGTTTGGTTTATAACCTGATTATTATAGATTGAGGGTTGGCTTGTTAGTACAACCCTGCACCTTCTAAGGAATCCAAGTGCGTTCCATTAAGCATTTAACATCACTCCCAGGGCAGGCGGTCCCAAAGAGCCACTGGTCATGGAAGGCAGGAAACATCTGTTCTTCTGCCCTGTAATCAGCCTTAACCGTGACCTGCCACCCCACACTAGATTACCTGGGGGCCGTTCTGTGTCAGATATCATGTACTAGAGACTTGAACTTAGTGCAAATGAGAATTAGATTTAAATTACTGAGCTAACTTTCATTTCCGATTTTAAACAAAATTGAAATAAGAGATAGTCATGTTTAACCAATACCAGCAGCCCTGTCTGTCCTGCCATGAAGAGTTTATACATCCCTCCCTTTTTTTTTTTTTTTTGGTACAATGTCGAATTAAGGACACAAACATCTACTTGTCACTCCAGTGAGAATTTTAAAGCCTGTTAAAATATTTCACATGAGTTGACACCAGAGTGGTTTGGTGCCACGTACCTTAGAAATAACCTCTCATTCAGTTAAATGCCGATGATGTTTAATTCTTTTGTTATCTTTCAGGGAATAGTTCTCCAGGATTATTTTGATTTGTTACTGATTTTTATGATTATCCTAGACTGAGTAATTTAAATATGTAAAGCCCTATAGGTACCTGCTGGACCTAATTTGCAAGGGAGAATACAGTCATTGTTCACGCAGGCAGCGGTTGTGTTCTCACTCCCGTCCCCTCCCCTCCCCACCCCATACCTCTTAATACGGAGCTGGATGTCTCTCCTGGTGTGCCGAGCACTTCATATTATTTTCTCTAATGATTTTCTCTTTGAAGCTCTTAACTTTCTGTTTTATCTGGAAGAACTAAAAAAAATTTTTTGAAGAATTCAGTACATTTCAAATTGATAATTTAGGGATATAAGCAAGAATCCTCACTAGATATATTCTATGAGGGAAATGTTGGTCCGTAGATAAAATTAAAAGGAACATCCATTCTATTAATTTTATTGGCCACAAATAGTCATTGAGGTGTATTTCCCAGAGGGCTGTGTATTTTGTTTGGTTTTTCTAAACCTAAGTAAGACAACATGGTATATGTTAATGCCCAAAATTTGCTTACTGGCCTCTGACTTAATGGGTCTAGAGAGTTGATTGAACCTTTTTAAAAATGTATATATTTTTATAATCATTCTTAAAAACAATCACAGTGTGTGTATATAAAGAATAGTTTTTTAAGCAAGGAAAACATTACAGGTACAAAGGGTACCTAATTTTCAAGTGAAAATATAATTGTTCATGCAGATGTGGGTACATTCTCATCTAGGGGCAGTGGGTCTGTTCATTGCCTCCCCCCTCCCCTCCCCCCCAAAAAAAACCAGCTCTAGACATATAATCACTATGCAAATCTAGTCAGCGTATTTACACTGGAAACAAATGTGTCCAATTCTAGAAAAATAGGTGGAGCTGTTTGAAGCATTCATTAAATCTTTCAGGGCAAGGGGGTAAATTAAACTTTATAAAGCTGCTGTAAAAATAACTATTTTAGAAATTAAATACAGTTGTATCATTTACTGCTTGTTACTAGATTCCATTTTAACACCAAAATTTAGCTTCCAAAAAAATACTCCAAACGAGGCACTGCATCTGAGAACCTATGACGGTGTCCCCAACACGAGCATCTAAAAATTAGGGCCTCGGCGTGGCCCATTTCATGCCGCATCAAGAGTGGCCTTTCTATTTCCAAAAAGAATCCCACGGTTTAAGCAGTTGTGAATAAATATGGTGGTGGGTTAAAGCCCCTGGGGATGATGGGGGGGTGGTCCTGTCAGCATCCTCCACAGGGTAGAAAGCATCGTCTCTTCCACCCATTAAAGGTCTGCAGAATCAGAGCCAAGAAGCCAGCTTTCTGCAACCAGTTTCCTCACTTTTCATGATGTATCTTGGAGAAAGAATTAAAGTAGTATCATGAGCGTTACAGTGCCATTTGCAAAGCTAAGGCATCAATGCGGGTCAAATTTTCACGAAAAATGATGCACTCATCCAGCTACGTGAGGAGTAATCGTGAACACCAGGCTTATGAGAAGGGGAGGGCAAAGACATGGTTGTGTGTCACACCCTGCGCTGTGTCCCTTCAGAGGCAGAGTCGGGGTGGCTTTCAGCTCTGTGATTTGAAGAACCCCAAACCCCTCCGAGTCAAAAGACAGAGCTAAATTATAAACCTAGTCCTTTGTTCCAACCGTTTTGTGTTAGTTTCATTTCTTTGTGCTAAACAGGGTCTCCGGAGTTCTCTTTGAAAATGTACACGCCCCTGGGAAAGATGACCCATTCGGGGACAGTCACACTGAGGTCAGATATATGGTCATCTCCTCTCAGAGAGAAAGATCTGGGAGTGTCAGGAAGGGGAAATAAATATGCCAGGGAGTGAGCCAAACGGAGAGGGAAGCAACCAAATACAAGCCGGATTTCCCCTGTTTCACCAAGGGGTCCTGCAGTCGCTTAGAGAGAGGCTCGATTCTGTGCGGGTTTTTCACTTTTTTTTTTTTTTATGAAGTATGGTTGCTTTACAATGTTGTGTTAATTTCAGGTGTACAGCAAAGTGACTTGGTTTTATATATATATATATATATAAAAACACACATTCTTTTTCATATTCTTTTCCATTATGGTTTATCACAGAGTACTGAATATAGTTCCCTGTGCTATACAGTAGGGCCTTGTTGTTTATCCATTCTCTATATAATAGTTTGCATCTGTTAATCCCAAACTCCCACTCCAGCCCTCCCCCACACCCTTCCCCCTTGGCAACCACCAGTCCATTCTCTATGTCCATGATTCTGTTTCTGTTTCATAGATAGGTTCACTTGTGTCATATTTTAGATTCCACATATAAGTGATATTACAGGCTGTTTGTCTTTCTCTTTCTGACTTACTTCACTTAGTATGATCATCTCTAGTTGCATCCATGTTGCTGCATGTGGCATTATTTCATTCTTTTTATGGCTGAGTAATATTCCGTGTATATATGTACCACATCTTCTTTATCAATTCCTCTGTCGATGGACATTTAGGTTGTTTCCATGTCTTGGCTATTGTGAACAGTGCTGCTGTGAACATAGGGGTGCATGTATCTTTTTGGATTAGAGTTTTGTCTGGATATATGCCCAGGAGTGGATCATATGGTAGTTCTATTTTTAGCTGTCTGAGGAACCTCCACACTGCTCTCCACGGTGGCTGCACCAGTTTACATTCCCACCGACAGTGTAGGAGGCTTCCCTTTTCTCCACATCCGAGAGAGGCCCAATTCTGAATTACTGGACTCTCCTGAAGAGTGAGAAAGTTGGAGAGTTTGGGTGTATGTCCTTGTCCCAACATAGGCCTGGCACTTTTTTAAGGTGACAGAGGCTTGCAGCCGTGCTGAGAAGTGTTAAGGTAAGAATGGTCAGCAGGTTACAGAAGCCAGTGCAACAGGTCTTGTTAGGGGTAACCCAAAACCTGTTTAGGGGAGCAGTGGCCAGCAGAGGGCTGGGATTTCCACGCTGCGGAGGTTATAGGGGCCATGTGGCTCCAGAGAAGTTGGCTTAACTCTGCGAGGGTTTAAAATGCGGATTAGAAAAATCCCACAATGAGCAGTTTGCTCTTTTCTCCCCTCCCACATATGGGACAAGATGGTTCTCCTAAATAGTTCATTACTTTGGAGGAGTGAATGTGTTTGCAGTTACTGTGGTTAAGTGCTTCTGCCCCCTCCTTTCTTCCCTCCTTTCTGTGTTTTCAGCGCCCGCCTCATGAGATCAGTGGTTCCTATTGTCTTCATCCTCAGAGATTGGTCTGCCAGGGAAGACTAGCACAACCGTGTAGACTCACCCAGTTATCAGGAGTTGCTGCTCACAAGCCTGTTAATGTGGAAACCACTTCGTACTGATGAGTTGTTTTAATACATAGGACAGCACTTTACACTTCATGAGCATAAAGTCGTGAATCAAAAATCTTCCTCTGTGAACAATGATTTCACACTATTCTATGTTATACTGTTCTCTCACCTTGTTTGCCTCTTTTGAAAACTTCTATTTCCTCCAGAAACAGTCAGAACTAAAGAAGAGGGCAAAACATTGGAGCAGCCCCTATTGAAGATACAAGTATGATTAAGATACAGAAAAAATAATTTAATGGGTAAAAGACATCTGTGACATCAAGCAGGTTATTGGCAAAAAAGCATCTTTATGCATAGTTGGCCTTGCCCCTGGGGATCTCCTGGCAGGGGAGAGGGGACAGTGGGAAATAGAAGGTTTTAAAAGAGGGACCTTGTATGACCAGGTTTGTGTCTTTAAAAACTAAAGTTTAGTTTATTGGGGAGTGGAAAGACTGAAGACAGGGAGATGTTCAAGAAGGTACTTTGATGGTCCAGGTAGGAGATCACAGAGGCCATAAGGAGGTAGAAGAGGGGAAGAGCCAAAAGATATTTGGGAATCAGAATCCCCAGCACTTGGTTTCCTAATGACTATGACAGCATCACTGGTGACTGTGTGAACCTGACTGTGCCTGGTCTCCCACAAATTCCCAGGCCAAGCCTGGTGTGCAAGAAGGATGCATTCCAAGATCAGTGAATATTATTTAGTCAGTTCATGGTACCCAGGGTGTCAATCCTCGTGTCACCCATCCCCCATTTCCTGCTAGCAGAAAAATGGAAAACAATGTTCACAATTTACTACCTATGACATACTAGAATTTGTTTGACATGGTTCTTTACCTATATCAGAGGGATACAGTAGGAGTTTGAATCCTAGAAATAAACCTTCTCACTTGGCTGAAGCAGAAGTATGGAAGAAGCAGTATATAGAGAAAGTTTGGTCTAGTGGTAGAACATGTTGCCCAAGGGGTTAAAACAAAGGAGGTTCAGGGCTTCCCTGGTGGCGCAGTGGTTGAGAGTCCGCCTGCCGATGCAGGGGACACGGGTTCGTGCCCCGGTCCGGGAGGATCCCACATGCCGTCGAGCGGCTGGGCCCGTGGGCCATGGCCACTGAGCCTGCGCGTCCAGAGCCTGTGTTCCACTACGGGGGAGGCCACAGCAGTGAGAGGCCCGTGTACAGCAAAAAAAAAAAACAAAAAAAAACAAAGGAGGTTCAAGTTCAGGCAAGATGCCAATAAAACAGGGAACAACTGAATGCAGACTAAATATAAAAATCTTTTAAGAATTCAGACTATATTACAAAGCGACAGTAATCAAAGCAGTATGATACTCTCACAAAGAGAGACAATGTAGATCAGTGGGACAAAGTAGAGAGCCCAGAAATAAACAAATGCACTTATGGTCAATTAATCTACAACAAAGGAGACAAGAACTTACAATGGTGAAAAGACAGTCTCTTCAGTAAGTGGTGCTGGGAAACTGGACAGCTACATGTAAAAGAATGAAATTAGAACATTCTTTAACACCATATACAAAAATAAACTCAAAATTGATTAAAGACCTAAATGTAAGATTGGAAACCATGAAACTCCTAGAAGAAAACATAAGCAGTACACTCTGACATAACTCGCAGCAATATTTCTTTGGATCTGTCTCCTAAAACAAAGGAAATAAATGCAAAATTAAATGATTGGACCTAATTAAACTACAAAGCCTTTGCACAGTGAAGGAAACCATCAATAAAACGAAAAGACAGCCTACTGAATGGGAGAAAATATTTACAAATAATATGACCTATAAGGGGTTAATATCCAAATATATAAACAGTACATACAACTCACTATCAAAAAACAATTAACCCAGTTAAAAATGGGCAGAAGACCTAAATAGACATTTCTCCAAAGAAGACATACAGACACATGAAAAGATGCTCAATATTGCCAACCATCAGGGAAATGCAAATCAAAACCACAATTAGAATCACCTTACACCTGTCAGAATGGCTGTCATCCAAAACACCACAAATAACAAATATTGGCAAGGATGTAGAGAAAAGGGAACCCTTGTACACTATTAGTGGGAATGTAAACTGGTTCAGCCACTACGGAAAACAGTATGGAGGTTCCTCAAAAAATTAAAAGTAGAACTACCATATGATACAGCAATTCCATTCCTGTGTATATATCTAAAGAAAATGAAAACACTAATTCGAAAAGATATATGCACCCCAGTGTTCATAGCAGCATTCTTTACAGTTGTCAAGATATAGAAGCAATCCAAGTGTCCATCAACAGATGAATGGGTAAAGAAGATGTGAGGTAGATATACATGTACCTATAGATACAGGTATAGATATAGATAAAGATACACACACACACACACACACACACACACACACACACAATGGAACACTGCTCAGCCATAAAAAAGAATGAAATTTTGCCATTTCCAACAGCATGGGTGGACCTGAAGGGTATTATGCTGAGTGAAATGTCAGACAAATACAGTTAGTGTATGATATACTTATATGTGGAACCTAAAAGATACAACAGACTAGTGAATATAGCAAAAAAGAAACAGACTCACAGATATAGAGAATAAACTGGTGGTTACCAGTGCAGGGAGGGGCAAAGTAGGCACACTACTGTGTATAAAATAAATAAGCTACAAGGATATATTATACAACACAGGGGATATAGCCAATACTTTATAATAACTATAAATGGAATATGACCTTTAAAAATTGGGAATCACTATGTTGTACACCTAAAACTTATATATTATACATCAAGTATACCTCAATTTTAAAAAATAAGAATTGAAGGCTTCAGGGACCAAAAGGAGATAGCAGGGAAGCTTGAAGACAAAGTAAGAGGTCAGTTGTAGGAAGTAGCTCACATTGTATGGTTTAGACTCGAAGCAGAGATAGCTAAATATTAAATCACAAAGTAAATTTGCACCAGGGCTGCCCAAATGCTTACTATCTCACGTCAGTGACTTGGGGAGCTGCTGATCCCATAGGGATAAATGTCATTTAGGCTCAAGCATGGGAAGGAAGAAGGATGTCTAGCCAGAAACCTGATACCTCCAACAAACTAAGTTCCATCCTGACCAGTGGAATTACTCGTTCATTCATTTATTACACAAATACATATGGAACTGTCATCTCCCGTGCCCCAGACACTCTGCTGTTTTTGTGATATAAGACTGCAAAAGAGAAATAGAGACACAGACATAGAGAAAAGATGTATGGTTACCGGGGGGGGGAAGGGAAGGTGGGATGGATTGGAGACTGGGATTGACATATATACACTACTATGTGTAAAATAGATAACTAGTGAGAACCTACCGTACAGCACAGGGAACTCTACCCAATACTCCGTGGTGACCTAAGTGGGAAGGAAATCCAAAAAAAGAAGGGATGTATGTATACATATAGCTGATTCATTTGCTGTACAGTAGAAACTAACACAACGTTGTAAAGCAACTATACTCCAAAAAAAATTAAAAAAAAAAAAAAGACAGCAAAAGAGGCCTTGCCTACCCTGAAGGAAAGGGAGGAGTTGGGAGGAGGTTTAGAGCAAGGCCTCAGCCCAAGTCAAAGCCCACACTCTGAGGGAAAGTCATTTCTCAGCGCGGCAGTGTCCACGTGACTCACCAGGCCGCCTCGGCTACACTGCCAGCCCTCAACGGCAGACAGAAGGATCCAGTCACCTGACACCACTGACGTTCTGGTCCAGCTGTGGCCCTGAGCTGGGTTATTTATACCTCTGGACTCGAGTCCAGACTCCCCAATGCGGCGGAGACTGTGGACATGTGCGATGCATCTGGGGCACAACTGCTGTGTTCACGCCCGCTCTCACACGATCTCCTGTCCTGCTCTCCGCACGGAATAGCAGTGTGAACAAAAGAGGTGGTGTGAGGGGGAAATCGATACATTAGAATACTAGTTTTTAATGGGCAGACTACAATTGAGGACTGTGGGATTAAAATGTATTTTTTTATATTGAAGAAAAGGTGTGCATTACAAACGAGTCTCCTTAGATTATTGTTGTCATTTTTACTTCTATCAGGGTTAGAAGTAGAGGGAAGACAGGATCAGGATAATCTTTGGTCTCTCGTAGACACAGACCGTGAGAAAAATACTCCAACTTCAGAGAATTTATTTTCCATGGTTGGCAGGAACATAGGTTGGTAGGGAATATGGTATATATTTTTTTAACTGGACACTTGGTAGGTAGAGGCCAATGGGTGTAAGCTATTCTGTCTTTATAATCTGACATCCTCAGATGCTAACACATGTGGTGAGGACATAGAGAATCAGACCCCTCACACGTTGCTGGGGAGGGATGTGCAATTCTCTCTGGACAGCATTTTGGCAGTTCATCTAACAGTTAAGCATCGAGTTCCCATATGACCAAGCAATTCCACTGCTGGGTATAGACCCAGGAGAAATGAAAACAGATCTATGCAAAACTTGTACACAGACGTTCACAGCAGCATGTGGGTATTCGCAGTATCCAAAAGGTGAAAACAACCCACATGTCCATCACCTAAGGAATGGATAAATATAATGTGGTATATTCACACAATAGAATATCATTTGGCAATAAAAGAGAATGAAGTACTGTTACATGCTACAACATGGGTGAACCTTGAAAACATGATGCTTTGTGAGAGAAGCCAGTCACAAAAGACCGCATGTTGAATGATTCCATTTATATGAAATGTCCAGAATAGGTAAATAGAAAGATCAGTGGATGCCTAGGGCTGGAGGGTTTAGAGGAATAGGATACAAGGTATCTTTTGGAGGTGATGAAAATATTCTAAAGTGGATTGTGACTGTATAACTCTGTGGATGTACTAAAAACGACTGAAGTGTGCACAATAAATGGGTGGATTATATGGTATGTGAATTATATCTCAATAAAGCTGCTTTTTTAAAAAATATAGCTTTGATATCTCGGCATCTTTGACTCTTTCCTACTTGCTGCAGCTATAGCTTTTTGCAGAGGTATTGGGTTGCCCCAGAAGTTTGTTTGGTTAGCGAATACGTTGTTCAGTGAAGTTCTTGGTGAAAATGAAAAGTGCCTTTTATTATTACTTAAAACCGAACGAACTTTTCGGCCAGCCCAACGTTTTGGAGAAAGCAATGTGAATCTCTGGTGCCTTAAGCAAGTCCAATACCGTAAGGATATTTTCTGAGAGTTCATTAGGAATTATTGTTTAACTAAGCCTGGAATTGCAATCCAGTAGCTTCTCAGTAGGGATGCCCCATCTGTGCTGCTCTGTGGATGGGTCTAGTCTAACAGACGCTTTCTATTTCAAAACACACATTGATTTAGGGTACATAGCACTGCTGTGTAGGCTGATAGGACGAGTTTTGACGTTTGGAAAAATATTCTATCAACAGTATAGTTTAGGTTGTAGCCAGTGTATTCGTATTGTTTGTTGAGCCATCGCAACTCGGGGCATTAATATGGACTGGTCTTAATTTTCTCATTCACTGCTTTAGGCCACATTTAGTTGAATTTTGCTTTTCTATTCCTTAACAATATTTAGCAGCATTCGGGTTACTTTCAGTTAATAGAAAAGTCAGCCTTGTCGGTTTTTAAACTCTCCTCTCATACTGATTTAAATCTCATTTCCTGTTTCTACTCTGTCAGGGTGGAGCAAGCAGGTCTGGTTCTCAGACACCTCTTCTCTCCCTTTCCAAGGCCTGACTCCTAGGCTGTGGGGTCAGATAAAGGATGAGGGCGGCAACCCTGTACCTGATTTTCTGCTTCCTTGGCAAGCAGCATCTTGCCGTCCATGCCTTCTGGGTGACAGGTGTCAAAATGCTGCTTCACGTGCCGTAATCCGAGGTCTCACTTCCCAGTCCCCTGATGTAGAAGACCCAGGCCCGGCTCAGCTTCCTTGGCTAAGCCCTTCCCCATGGGCATTGGTAACTTTGAAATGGGCAGTGGCTAGAAGGGGTGGTTGTATGCCCATATGTACGTACATAGATTTATTATACATTTTACTGATGTAAAAATGTACACAGTTTACAGATAATAAAATATATAGTTCTCTTTACTGCAAATTCCATGTAGCTGACTCATTCTCAGAAGACTTACAGTGACTTTTAGCAAATGAGTGTGTTTCTAACAGGAATGTTGGGCGATATTTTCATACATAGTTACGAACTAAGACCAAAGTAAAACAAAGAAAAAGCGTGTCAGAACTTCACTGGTTAGTGTCATGAGCAACTTCTTTCTGAATCAGATAATGGTCTCATGTGCTGGAAGAATATATCGTCCAGTTTTTATGCTCTTCACTGTGTAAGGATCTAGACATGATACACTTTTAAGTTTGATCTGCACTATTAGCATTTTCTCCATCACTTTCTTAACCACAGACAATCAGCAAAACAGTAACTCAAGTCCTAATTTGTAGCATTTGCTGATTTCAAGCTACTTATGTGACCTTCCTGAGTGTGTAATCGGGACAAGGTGCACAGTAGCACATGGTGTTTTTCCACCATACGGATAGAAAAGACCTTAAAAAAAACTATGACGATAAATAATAATAGCCGTAAAATAATTAAGAAATGATAAGTTTTAAGTATTGATTACCTGTATAAATTACTTAATTGTAACTTTATGTAATTTAATATTTGAGAATGGCTGGGTTTCTTTTTTTTTTTTTTTTTTTGGCTGTGTTGCGTCTTCGTTGCTGCACACGGGCTTTCTCGAGTCGCGACGAGCGGGAGCTACTCTTCATTGCGGTGTGCAGGCTCTGCATTGCAGTGGCTTCTCTTGTTGCAGAACACAGGCTCTAGGCGTGTGGGCTTCAGTAGTTGTGGCGCATGGGCTTAGTTGCTCCGTGGCATGTGGGATCTTCCCAGACCAGGGCTCGAACCCGTGTCCCCTGCATTGGCAGGCGGATTCTTAACCACTGCGCCACCAGGGAAGCCCCCAGCTCCTCTTCTCTTAGCGAGTCCTGAGGAAGGTATTAATGTCTCTTTAGAAGTTGGGGTACTTGATTCCTCTTTTAGCATCGCTAGTTATTAATTCTGAGATAATAGCATATCTTGCTAGACTGATATGCAGTTTTATTTAGCATTTTCGAAGTTAAATCTAGTTGGATAACATCCACCACTTGGTTTAAATCATAGGCATGGTAACGTTCTCCCTAAATCGCTTTATGAGCCACGAGCACACACGCAGGCACACACACACTCTATGTATATGTGATTTTTTTTTTTTTTTCAGGGTACTTAACAACCTTTCTGGTCTGGGTTAGGCCTATAATTAATGGTCTGGTTTCCCCACATTCCAAACTACAAAAAACCTTAACTTTGTCCTACTCACTTGATTTTTAATTAGTAGACCCTGAGGAATTCAGTCATTCCTCAATCTTGATAACATTATTCAAAGAGACATGAAATTCCTATACCCTGGGGTGACCTAGCTTTCATTGCTCCAAGTCTCAGCCTCAAGATGACAGTTCTCCAAGTAAAACTTTAGTGAAGGAAAGAAATGGGGACGCGTGAGAACTTATCCTACCAGATATCAAACATACTTTAAGACAGTAGCAAGAAAATAGGAGTAAATAAAGCAAAAGACAAATTAATCGAATGCAAGAATATCAAGTACAGAATCAGGTCCAAATACGTATGGGAATCGTCTGTGTGATAAAGCTAGCATTGCACAGACGGTTACTGTATGTCAATGTAGGAGAATACTTCTGAAATACTGGAGTGGAGAAGGCCTTTGTCAAATACACATGACATCACACTAAAAAATACTAAGGAAAGATTGACTTATTAAGTACTGAAAAACGTTAAACTTGTAATGGCAAGAGACATTATAAACTAAGTTAAAGGACAAAAGACTGGGAGAAAATATTTCCTCCACATATAATAGATAAATAGTATTTTCCTTAGAGGTGCACTGAATTTATTTCTGGCTGAATACTGAACAGCCAGCATTAAACCCAATAAACAACCTAAGGCAATGTTGAATGTTCCCACCATAAAGTGATCTTCTGAGATACAAGAATAAATATGAAATTTTGTTTTAAGAATTTAAGTAATACTATAATATTATTATTAAAAATTAGAGGGAACCCCCTGGTGGCCCAGTGGTTAGGACGCCACGCTTTCACGGCCGTGGCCCAGGTTCAATCCAATCCCTGGCCGGAGAACTAAGATCCCACAAGCTGAGCAGCCAAAAAAAATTTTTTTTTAATTTCATGAAAAAAATTAGATATGTTTTTAAAGTTTGTCATGATGACGTTGCAGTATAACTTCTTAGCCCTGCCAGCTGCTAGGAGACTCCTCTGCACACTTGCAAGACTTAGACAGATGTTTTCGCCTGATGAAAAGCATGTTTTTCTTTGGCTGTCTGTCCCACTGTGGGTTACTCTTAGTGGAGATTTTGCTATGAAGTCAATAAGCTTTCTTTTTTCTCTAATGGTAACAGAAAGGTGAAGACTCATCTCCTCACCCCCTAGACTTAAAAGATTTGGCTCACGGCGATCACGGTGCAGTGTCCCTGCAGGTCCTCCCACAAACTGGAACTGTGTGCAAAATGCTTAAAGACAATGTCTTCTGGGTATTTCAGAAGCCAACAGAAGCCTTTTGCCCTCACATTTTTATCTCTAATATGTTTGCATTCATTTCCTGACTCACACAATCATTGGATGCACTGCTTTCTCTGCCAGCAGCCACTGGTTGTTACAAGTACTTTACTCTCAGTATCTGCCGTGGACAATCGTAAGGCCTGTTTCGTGCCAGAAGCCTTCTTCCTCACGATAGCTGCGCTCCCATCTCACTTTGAGCGTTTGTGTGAATACGTGTGAAGACGGTTCCAAATCTTTTCCTTGTATGTCATATTGTTTGTCTTCAACTGAAAGAGATTTTCAGTCCCAAGTTAACATTCATCATGCTTACCAATATTTTAAAAACCAGTATTCCGATATTAGTAATAATCCAAAAGATGATCTGTATTTATTCAATATGATGGTAACCTGATCTTTGATCTCCACAAGTTCAGCAAAGCTCAAAATAACATCAAAGGAGGCGTTTGTCTGTTCAGTCCTCCAAAGACTAAAGCAATTTGGGCTGAATACTGAGGCCAAAGCCGAACTTGCAGTGCATGCTTAATATTTATAATATATAAAATACTCCTTCATGCTAGTAAGGAAAAAATAGGCAAAAGGCATGAACAAGCACGTCACAGGAGAAGAAACACAAATGGCGAACAAACACAAGAATATGTTAAACCTCAGTAGACATCAAATTATATCCAGATACAACGACAGGGATTTTTTTTTTTGGTTACCTTGACAAAAACAATTTTTAAAGATTGGTAATGCAGTGTTAGGGAGAATGTCCAGAAATAGGATAAATTGTACATCCTTTTATTGAAGGGCCGTTTGGCAGTATTTGGCAAAAAGTTTAAATGTGTACTGTACTCTCTGGCCCAATACCGTCACCTAGAAGAATCTACCCTCCAGGACGACACAAACCTATGCTCAAAGATGTATACAAGATGGTGATACTAGTCCTGATAGCAAAACATCAGATCTAATGTATCAATAAATGTGCATCAGTAGGGGATGGAAAAATGAAAGCTGAATAACTGTGCAAAGGAATGCCCTCTAATTATTAAAAGTAATAAGCTAGGTCTATTTCTAGTATCTTAGAAACACAACTACTGTATATTGGCCCAGAGGAAAGTGCAAGTTGCCGAATCACGTGATTCCCATTGGGTTTAAATATAAATAAAGAAAACAGTCTGGAGGAGTGAGCATCCAACCATTAACAGCAGTTACCTTGAGATGGTGGGAAATTGAAGGGAAGAAGATCGTATTTTTTACATCATACATGCTTCTTTATTATTTGAATTTATTATAATGAGCATCAATTACTTTTTAATTTTATAGAAGATTTAAATAAAACTAGGCTAAACCAAACCATGGAAGAAACGTTCCATGAAAGACACACAAAAGAGCTATTCCTCATGGCAAGGCAGACCCACAGAAAGCCTCCAGTGACTTGGTGAGTAAGTGCTCATCATGGCGATGGTGGGACAGCTGGAGAAGCGGTGGTTTATAGCCTCGAAGAATCCAAGACATGGCAAAGTGCTAACCACAAAGTTCAATCAGAAAATAATTAAGTTAGGACCTCCCTGGTGGCACAATGGTTAAGAATCCGCCTGCCAGTGCAGGGGACGTGGGTTCGAGCCCTGGTCCGGGAAGACCCCACATGCCGCGGAACAACTAAGCCCGTGCGCCACAACTACTGAGTCTGCGCTCTAGAGCCCACAAGCCGCAACTACTGAGCCTGCGTGCCACGACTACTGAAGCCTGTGAGCCTAGAGCCCGTGCTCCACAACAAGAGAAGCCACCACAATGAGAAGCCCGCACACCGCAACAAAGAGTAGCCCCCTCTCGCCACAACTAGAGAAAGCCCGCGTGCACAGCAACGAAGACCCAACGCAGCCAGAAAGGGAGGGAGGGAGGGAGGGAGGATTCCTGCTTATATACAAAAAAATTAAAAAATAAATAAGTTTTAAAAAAAAGACAAGACAAGAAAGCTGTCACACTCTCCATCAGGTCCCCTTTACTGACTTGCTAGTCGTGTATAGAGAAGAAACTTCTATGGTGAGCCAGCATATAGTGCTACAGAGGGACACCCGCCTTATGGAGTAACTGCTCCTTCTGGCTGTTATTTTGTGTGTTCCTTACTTACTTGTCTTACGTTCTTCTCCATTCATACATCGCAGTAAACATGAGGTTAACGAGAGGGAAACGGAGACAGAGGGACCCAGGCAGAGTCCCATGAGGGCAGGAGTTTGCTTATTTAGCACTAGTTCTGCAGGACCTGGAACATAGTAGGGACTCAGTGATAGTTGACGAATGACTGAACACGTGGGCTCCAGCCCCATGGGAAATGCAGACCGTACAGCAGACAGACAACTAAAAGGCAGCGTTCTCAGCACAGTGATAGAGGTGCGAACAGACAAAACAGAAATGGGACACATAAGCCTGCTACAAAGCCCCTAGAAGCATCCCCAAGGAGGCTATGCCTGAGCTAAATGTTGAGAAATTCGTAGAAGCCCATCAAGCAAAGGACGTCGCAGAAGCAAAGGTGCAGAGAGCTTATTGGAGGGCTTATTGGAGAAGCTGCGAGTTGTTAATTCTGGTTTAAAGCATGGGTGGAGAAGGCTGGAAAGATTAGGTCTAGATCATGATGCTCTTGGGAGCCATGCTAAGGACTTTGTTGGTTTTGTTTTTGTTTTTGCTTAGTTTATTTTATTGAAGTATAGTTGCATTACAGTGTTGTGTTAATTTCAGGTGTACAGCAAATGATTCAGTTACATATATATACACACATTCTTTTTCATATTCTTTTCCATTATGGTTTATCACAGGATATTGAATATAGTTCCCTGTGCTCTACAGTAGGACCTTGTTGTTTATCTATTTTATATATAATAGTTTGCCTCTGCTAACCCAGCCTCCTAATTCATCCCTCCCCTATCATCCTCCCCCATCATCCTCCCCCTTGGCAACCACAAGTCTTTTCTCTGTGTCTGTGAGTCTGTTTCTGTTTCATAGATAAGTTCATTTGTGTCATATTTTAGATTCCACATAGAAATGGCATCATATGATATTTGTCTTTGTCTGACTTACTTCATTTAGTATGATAATCTCTAGGTCCATCCATGTGGCTGCACATGGCATTATTTCATTCTTTTTTATGGCTGAGTAATATTCCATTGTATATATGTACCACATCTTCTTTATCCATTCATCTGTCAATGGACGTTTAGGTTGCTTCCACATCTTGGCTATTGTGAATAGTACTGCTGTGAACAGTGGGGTGCATGTATTCTTTTGAACCATGGTTTTCTCCAGATATATGCCCAGTAGTGGGATTGCTGGATCATATGGTAGCTCTAGTTATAGTTTTTTGAGGAACCTCCATACTGTTCTCCACAATGGCTGTATCAATTCACATTCCCACCAACAGTGCAAGAGGGTTCCCTTTTCTCCACACCCTCTCCAGCATTTATTGTTTGTCGATTTTTTGATGGTGGTCATTCTGACCGGTGTGAGGTGATGCCTCGTTGTAGTTTTGATTTGCATTTCTCTAATGATTACATGCTCAAGACTTTGGATTTTATGGATTTTATCCGAAGAGAATGTCTTCCAGAGGACAATAAGATTTATATTTCTTTTAAGGTGCACATGAATATTCGTTTTCCTGTCTTCATTTTGAAAATGATAGCAGAAGTTTTGTATGTGACTGACAATAATCAGTTCATCTCATTCTTATAACAACAACTGTAGCAACTTCATTTTGCAGTTGAGAAAACCGAGGCACGGAGAAGTTAAGTCCTTTGCCTGACATGACACAGTTATCGGTGGAACCGAGGTACAAAGGCAGGCAGTCTGGACCCAGAGCGCACCCCCTTTTCCATCATACTGGACTGGTTTTGTCTGTGTTTCTTTGAGAATATATGTGTTGTCTTAAGAAAAGGGAGTCAGCATTTCTTTGCCATGTGATTTCTCCCATTCCACCTACCAACCAAGAGAGAATGTTCCCTGGCCTCGCAAATGGAATCACTGGGCGGCTCGGCCATCTGCCCGTCGTTCTCCGCTCCCTCTAACCACGTAGCTGCTTCTTACCCGCTTTAGTCTTTTTTTTTCTTTTAACATCTTTATTAGGGTATAATTGCTTTACAATGGTGTGTTAGTTTCTGCTGTATAACAAAGTGAATCAGTTATACATATACATATGTTCCCATATCTCTTCCCTCTTGCGTCTCCCTCCCTCCCACCCTCCCTATCCCACCCCTCCAGGCGGTCACAAAGCACCAAGCTGATCTCCCTGTGCTATGCGGCTGCTTCCCACTAGCTATCTACCTTACGTTTGGTAGTGTATATATGTCCATGCCTCTCTCTCGCTTTGTCACAGCTCACCCTTCCTCCTCCCCATATCCTCAAGTCCGTTCTCCCTGTCTCCCTCCTTTCCTGGACGGGCTGTGAACCCTTCTGGTTTCCAATGTTTCCAGTATAGCCCCCGTCACGGGTGAGCCTTCAGATGGGGTTGCAGGAGTCGCCTGAGCCTTTCTCTTCTGGAATCAAAGGTGCACATAACACGAATCTCCAAAAAAGGGGAGGGGGCAGAGCACTGAGATCACCTTTCACTCACTCGCAAATAACCATGCTTGCTGTTCAGGCGCCTGGCGCTGTGTAGGGAAGCAGAGGTCAGACAGGAAAGTAGAGGAGAAGGAGGAAGAAGATGTGTCACCCGTCATCGTTATTTCATCCCTGGCGTATCTGTATCCAGGAAATGTGAAACCCAATAACAAGATTCAATCTTACTTCAAGTCATAATTATAAATATACTACAAAAGGAGTATCTCATTCCACTAAATTCACTGCAGTGATCATTGGATATACATTTATTGCATAGTTTCTATTCAGTTACTGGTAGTCTTAACTTTTTTCTGTTCAACAAAACATTTTAGCATTTAAGAACTATTTGATTGATAACACATGATTTTTAAATTCCTTCATTTTATACCTTTATTCCTTCATTAACACTTTAAATTTAAGATTTGCATAAATTTACAAAGATGCTCACACAATAATGTTCTTCACAGCATTGTTTATAAAGCAGAAAAAAAAAAAAAAGGAAAGAACCCAAATGTCTCTAAACAGAAGACTGGTTATTGATTCAGGTTAATATTTTAAATGATGTGCAGGAAATATAGTCAGTGTTTTATAAGAACTTTGTATGGAGTATAATCTATAAAATTATCAAATTACTGTGTTGTACACCTGAAACTAATATAGTAATATAAGTCAGTTATACTTCAATTAAAAAATTAAATCAAATAAAAATGATCAAGTAGGATATAATTATTGATATAAAAAGTTATTCACCATACAGTGAGTTTTTAAAAGGTTCCAAAAGCAGACTATGATCTTTTATTTTAATTGTAGTTTAGAAAAGAAGTCTGGGAAGATGTAAGTCAAAATGTTAACAGTACTTCTCTCAGTGAATTTGCAAACGGTTTTCACTTACAACTTTCTGTCCTGTGTACTGTGTGAAGTGATTTTTTGAAATTGTTAATTATTATTTTTATATTTAGCATGTATAATTTTGCAGATGGAAAAATATTTCTCTTTTCAAAATCGAACTTGAAAAGGTATTATACAAGGAACTCAGAGGAATTTCCTGCTAATTATTTAAGCGTACCAAAAAATGTCTGCACAACGCATGTGAGTTTTATCAAGAACACTCTACCGTGTTTTTGAGGTTTTCCCCTCTGCCCCTGTTGAAATAGTATAGATGCTTTTCCCACCCCACTGTCTCCTTCTCCCTCTCCCTCCTTTGAGCTGAAACAGCAGACTCCTGTTCCCAGTATGCCCACTCTCAGTGAGGGTAGATTTGCACTAGAACATTCATGTCACTGGTCATTCTTCTGACATTAAACCTGTCCTTTACCTCGACCAGTTAAGTCAGGAAGTACAGATGGCTCTTCAGCGCACATCACTAATGTAGAGTGTGTTTAACCCAACAGCTGTCTTGAGCGATGTAGATGTAAGCTCTGTTGAAGGTGCCCAGGTTCCACCCTAAGGCTTTGCATTCCAGAAATTGAAACAAGATGATTTGTTTCAAAGGTAGAGATATGTGACTCAGACCTGTCTTTGGCCCTTTTTAGACTCTATAGTCTGAACTGAAAGACAGCATTTTTTTTAAAAATATCTTGCCAATCCCAGGTGTTTAGTGTCTACATCTGGTACTGCTGATTTCAATCATCTTGAACCCTGGCTCCGTTAGTTGAAGTGATAGAGTTTCACCATTTGGCAAGTGAAGGACAAGAATCACAGAGTAGGCAGAGAGGCAGACATTCCGAACACACCCATTGACTATCATTGTTTGTGATGTAAGTGAATATAAGAAACTGGCCTCTCCCTAGAATAATTGTAACAAACTTAGCACAAGTCCAAGAAAACTTAAGTGAGGTTTGTTAAAACTTAAGCAAGTCTTGGGGACTCCCCTGGCGATCCAGTGGTTAGGATTTGGCGCTTCCCCTGCAGGGGGCCCAGGTTGGATCCCTGGTCAGGGAACTAAGTTCCAACAAGCCTCTTAGCACAGCCAGAAAACAAAAAAGAAAAAACAAACAAACAAAAAAACATGGTGTGGGCTTCCCTGGTGGCGCAGTGGTTGAGAGTCCGCCTGCCGATGCAGGGGACACGGGTTCGTGCCCCGGTCCGGGAAGATCCCACATGCCGCGGAGCGGCTGGGCCCGTGAGCCACGGCCGCTGAGCCTGCGCGTCCGGGGCCTGTGCTCCGCAGCGGGAGAGGCCACGACAGTGAGAGGCCCGCGTACCGCGAAAAAGGAAAAAAAAAAAACGTGGCGTAATATAATGTTAGAACTGTAACAAAATTAAAAAAATAAAAGCAAAGTCTTGTCGGGAGGACTTTCACGAGCTTTGTTATCCTCAGCAGCAGCAGATCGCTAAAAGGTGGACTTCCTGTTATACCTTGGTTATCGCGAAGGTGTGACCTTGGATGTCTTACTGGGTCTTAGCAGACTCTCAGAATCTTCCCGAGTTACGAGGTGGTATTAGACCACAAACCCACTTCCATATTCTTTACCTATTTTCTTTTTTTCATATTTAACGTTAGCTTTTGCTAATATTTTTCCTTTTCCCTTTTGGTTCTTTCTTATCCACGTGCCCTAATACACTCAAATTCTCAACACCAAAAATACAGGAAATAAAACTCAGGGAAGAAGTGAGATTAGAGAATGGAGGGAGACGGGTGGATTCTGGGACCTCCAGAAACCTAAATTACGTTTTTTTTGTAGCTGCTTTGAATTGTTTTCATTAACCGTTGATCCCGTCTGGGTGGAGCAGTGTCCCGGGAGACCTGCAGTCAGGGCCCAGCTCCAGCCCTGACGACCCCCATCCTTAGGCTGCAGTTTCATCCCGTGCCAGCCCTCCCGTGTTAAAGTTTTAGGACGTGGTAGGTCAGTGAGGGTTAGCTGTGACTAACATCCATCGCTGTTTATGTAGTAGAGAGCTCTGTGGCTTTGATATTCCCAAATATAGAGGCAGAAGCAGCCTGTCGCCCTGTGTCAGTGGGTCACTAACCTGCTGCTGGACCCCTGCCTGGGCAATAACCCAGGTCAGGGAGTTGGCCAGGCTTCCCCCGCCCCCTTCCCCCAGGGGATCGTATCCAGGACCCTGCAGGCCCCGCCCACAGCCCACCTGCATCTTCTCTGTGAAATAAACATCTACCTGAAAACCAGGGGAGGAAGAGGGGGAGAAGCATATGTATGGTGGGGACAGAGAGAGTCACGCTCGTCCGGAGACGTGACAAGAGGCAGCAGTCAGAGCACAGGTAGGTGCTCCTCGGGCGGCGGGGGTGAGATGCGGTCTCCGGGGCAGGTCACTTGCAGGTCATGGCGAAGGTGACCTTGTTCCAGGGCGCAGCATCTCGCCTCCCTGACCACGCCTTGAGCCAGGGCCAGCTTTCCAGACACTCCTCTCTTCCCCAGCTTTGAAGAGGCCAAGCTGCTGGTGTTGACTGACCTCTGACTCTGCTTCCTTTCCAGCTGACCCGCTGGTGGGTAGCATCGCCACACAGTACATGACCAACAGGGCGGAGCACGACCGGATGGCCAGGCAGTGGACCAAGCGGTACGCCACATAGGGCCCTGGCCCGCGGCACACTCACCAAGTGCATCGGGGCCCCGCACCTCGGCTCTGCTTGTCTTATTTTTATCACCTTTTGAACCGTTTTGTGATGGAATGTCATCCATCCCCCACCCTCCCTTTCCTTTGCCCCCCACCCCTTCCCGTTTTATTCCCTGTTTAATTTCTATTAACTTGAAAGATCTGGGTTTGTTTTTTTTTAATCCCACCTCCACGTGGATGGGAACTTTTGTTTTCAGTGCAAACAATGTCAGATCTGTAATAATATGAGCTTTCTTTCAAAGCTTCGTATTCCTGTGTGGTTCTGTTATTTTGTTGTTCGTTTTCTTTGGATCCTTTTTCCCTTCCTGTGATCTTGGGGAAAACACGAATTCAGAATTCTATCTCGTTTCTACTCCAATGTAATGCTTAGGGTTAAGTTTTTTGTACTGAAGTCTTTATCGGTGGGTGCATGCTACTGGGAACCAGATTTTTGTACAAAAGCTTCAATCAGAATCACTGTGCATTACTGAGACTCTGTTTATCACTAGCCTTCTGTCCCCACACAGAAGACTGCTGGATTGAACAAAATAATATGTATTTTGATTTACTTAAAGTGCTTGTAAATTTCTTAGGGACCTGCCACTTTTGACTGTGGATCAGTTGATGTACACTTGTATTATTAAAGCACTCAATAAATCACTGTGGCTGATAAACGCGCGTCTGGCAACCCGGCGTTTGCTTTGCATCCTGGTGACCAGCAGAGTTCTCCGTGCAGCGAGGCTTGTCTAATTCAATTACGGATTCAGGTGTATTTTTTTCACCTCAAGCCTCTCATATTTCCTTGCAGCTGATTTGCTTGGCATGTGGAATTTCCCCAGCTGTCAATAGCCTGATGATTTTATGGTCGTTTCCAATCACTCTCGTTTTTGCATATTGGCTTCACATTACTTTCTCACGGACATCTTTTCTGTTACAGCCTTCTTGATGCAATAATTCAGATATGTGACTCCACAAGGAGGGTCCTAGTGAAAGTGAGGTCTGAGCTGATCGTTGTGTGAGACCACTTTGGGACTTATTTCTCTCTTCTTTTTCCTCTTAAGATTGTTATAGTGATTGCCCTTGAGTTTGGAGTTTGTTTTTCCACCATAATTTTAGTGGAGGAAGTAAACTCAACTCATATCAGTCATGGTCAGCACATTCAGTGACAAGAGTATGTCTGTCTGGCTTTGACCTTCAGGCTATTTTAGGTTTGCAGCTACAGGAGGCTGAGGAAACGTGTGTGGTGCAGCTTGAAAACCACACTGACATGCTGTTTAATATTCAGGGTTCTTTGTGTTACAAGGCCCGTTGGAAACTCCTGCTTCTACTAATTATAGTTACAAGCCCACCATACAGCCTGGTCTCATTTAAGGAACATCTTTCCTGGTAAATAGGATTGACAAACGTAAGTCATTTACCTCTAAATAGTTCTGACGTCAATTTTAATATCCTTATCAGAAACATTTTAAATATCTGATTCAGAAGATGCAGTTTTCATTGGGTTTTAGTGGTTCAAAAGAAATCCTACAGAAAATACGTTTAAATGTTGAAAGTGGGACTTTCAAACCACAGTGCCTAAGGATTTTTTTAATAACGATTTTACCATTCATTTTATTTGAAAACAGGTTCCAGCTTACAGAACACCATACGGCCTCAGTTACAGCTACTCAAATCTGTAGGTGTAACTAGAGTAACCACAGACAATGTGTATGAATGGGCACAGCTGTGTTCCAATAAAACTTTATTTACCAAAGCAGTCAGTAGCCAGGTTTGGCCCGTGAGTTGTAGTCTGCCACTGCCCGCTACAGACCACCATAGACTGAGGGGAAAGAGTCAGATAACTATGTGTTTAACATTTCTTTCCTTAAAATGTTATAAATTTAATTAATATAATACGACTGATTTTTAGAAAATTACCCAGAGTATTTTACCACCTACAGACTTTCTCACCACCGAGGTTTATATGTTTAGTTTAATACTTTAGATTAAAATATTCAACCCTAAAAGCATTGAATCATTTTAATATGAAATTTTATTAAACTTATTTTTTTTTTTTTACTTTTGACTGATTAAACCAGACTCATGGTATTAATGCTGACTTTTATAGGGAGTATTTAAATTCCGTTTGCCTTTCTTCTTTTAAAATGTCAGCACCATTGGACACACATTTTAAATGATGTTTCTAATATATTACATCTACATCCCCAATCTGGTTGTACTTTGGATCATTTTAAAACATGTGTTATTTAGGAGACAGAGATTATAACACCTCTAGTAGGAAATCCTATCAGAAATCCGTGTTTGCTATTCCATGATCAGGTTTTCTATCAATTTGATATGAAGAGTCTATACAACTTCTTTCCCCATGTTATGAACTCCAAGGACTTAATGACAAACAAATGTACCTTCCCTTCAAACCGTGAAAGCTGGAAAAACTCCAGAGAGACCAGGAAACTCTTAGTTGAGCCTGTTAAGTCTAGATTCCAGATTAACATGGTAATTTTATTTGACATCAGAGCAGGCAATACAATTCTAATAAGTTTTCGATAACACTTGTGAAATAAGATTTGACAGTAGCTTAGCTCTCAGAAAGCTAAATGGTTTTGCTAATAATTATGGGGATAGCATTGACTTTGTACCCTATTATTATTTAACTTTCCAAACATACTATTGCTAGTTGTATTTTGTAGCTTTGTTAAATAAAAAGTTGGCAGATCCTTGACTGAGGGAGGACCACTGGTAATTGAGAAAGTAGTTTAAAATGGTATTTATTGATCTTAAACAATTCAGAATGTTGTGGCCTTAATTTGTCGTAAAACTGCAAATAAATAGAACAGTCCTCATGTGTTCTTCTGCAGGAATCCATTGAAGATAGCAAATGCAGGAGTAGTCGATCTTTCCTTCTTATTCTAAGATTAGAGAGTAAATCTAAACGTTCATCCTGAAATACTGGTTTGGGAATTAGGGAGAAAGGAAATATTTATTCAGAAGGTACTATACACCAGGCCGTACGCGCTACCTAATAAAAACCTTCGCCCAGCCCTGTAGGGTGTAGGTGGGTGTCACGGTCCGAACGTTCGTATCCCCCAAAATTCATGAGTTGAAATCCTAATCCCCAAGGTGATGGTATGAGGAGGTGGGGCCTTTGGGAGGGGATTAGGTCATGAAGGTGGAGCCCTCGTGATTGGGATTAGTGCTCCTAGGAAAGAGACCCCAGAGAGCTCCCGAACCCCCTTCCATCATGTGACGACACAGTGAGAAGCTGCGGTCTGCAGCCGGGAAGAGGGCCTTCACCAAAACCCAACCGTGTCGGCACCTGGCCTTGGACTTCAGCCTCCAAAACTGTGAGCAATATATTTCTGTAGCTTATAAGCCTCCTAGTCCGTGGCTTATATAGCAGCCTGAAGAGACAGAGACAGTGGCCCTGGGTCCTGCACAGCTAACAAAGTACTGAAGTGAGAGTTCCACCAGGCATGTGACAGCGGAGCCCTTGTTGTCAACTACAAAACCATACACACCTTTCTCCTAATGACGAGATCATACTATCAAGATAAACTGGCCTAATTCAGTCTTAGAGTCCAGGGGCTGTACAGTTTTAGGTGCTGGGGGTCTTGCCATCTTCAATAAATGGGAAATAAGGTTGTAGGAAGTGTGGCCCTGGTGTTAGATGGGAAACCAGGCAGTACTTCCAATCTTACAGCTGCTGCCTTACAAACTGCCCAGCCCTGGGGAGACATCACTTGGAAGAGTCCTGAACTTCTCTGCATCTCAGTGCTGTGATGAAAGTGCTGTTAACTATTACCAGGCACGGCAATTCTTTGAATGTCTCCATAATAATTTGTGCTTTAGAAAGAGATAACATTTATAGAGAACAGACTGGTGGTTGTCAAGGGGGAGGGGTGGGGGAAGGATGGAGTGGGAGTTTGGGATTAGCAGATGCAAGCTATTATATATAGAATGGATACACAACAAGGTCCTACTGTATAGCACAGGGAACTGTATTCAATATCCTGTGATAAAACATAATGGAAAAGAATATTTTAAAAAGAATGTATGTATGTATATATATATATATATATATATATATATGTATGTATAACTGAACCACTTTGCTGTATAGCAGAAATTAACACAACATTGTAAATCAACTATACTTCAGTTTAAAAAATTGATTAAAAAAATGAATGAACCAACAGCGATAGTCCATACTTTATGCAGATTGAAAAAAAGAAAAACGAGATATGTTTGTAATTACTATGGAAAACAGTTGAAATTGTACAAAACAGCCCTCCCAGAGGATCCTGACTTACCCATGTATTTTATTTCAAGGTGGCTTTATAACCTATTAACATGTCCCCTCTGTACAGGGCTCTCAGGTCTGTGGCATGGGCCTCAAGCCACACAGGCACGTCCCGTACCCTAAACTGGTCCTGTAATTGTCCACAGAGGAAAACTGGAGCACTCCGAGTTGTCTGCTGAGCATGGCATTTCCAGCTACATCAGATCTGGAAGCTCTTGGAGTTGAGGCCGGCCTCTGAGGACCTCCCATGATAGCCATGCATCTCCCACATCCAGGCTTCCCCTGGGAAGCTGGCTGGTCCCTTGGGCCTGGAACACTAGGCCCCTTTCACACTCGAATTCCACCAGGATCACTGGTGATGTGCATTAGGGTAACCCGCTTACCCCAGTTTGGCTGGGACTTTCCCTCTTTTAAAACAGAAAGTCCCATGTCTCAGGAACACCCTCAGCCTGGGACCCCCCCAGGACTGTTGGTCACTGGAGCTTTCATGCCAGGACTGAATTTCAGCCTAAGGTCTCACGCATTACACAGGGCTGGTTGCGCTCACAGAAATGCCTTATTTGAGAAAGTATTTTACTCAATGGACAGAGATCCTGTTAGAAAAGATGTGCCCTCCACAGCTTGAGGAATTCCTGTATATTCCACCCTCTCTGGCTTTCACACCCAGCCACGTGCACTCATTCCCTCTGCTTCTGGAGGCAAATGAGTGAGTGAAACCAACTGTAGCCTTTCTTTGCAACTTCAAACATGACTTCAGATATGTACGCCTTTCTATGAGGAGTCTTACTACCAGTAAGTGGTCTGAAGCATAATCTGCCTTTGTTGAGGATGTTTTTTAAGGGAAATTCCTGAATTTTAAAAGTCTCTCATGTATGGGACCCACACAGGAAAATGGAGGAGATAATGGGATCACCTGTCTTTTTTTCTTTTTTTTCATGAGTGGATTTTTTCAAAATTTTCACTGGAGTTGAAAATTTAGTTGACTTACCATGTTGTGTTAGTTTCAGGTGTACAAGCAAAGTGAATCAGTTATACATATATACATACATCCACTCTTTTTTAGATTCTTTTCCCATATAGGTCATGACAGGGTACGGAGTAGAGTTCCCTGTGCGACACAGTAGGTCCTTATTAGTTATCTGTTTTATATATAGTAGTGTGTATGTGTCAATCCCATTCTCCCAATCTATCCCTCCCTGCCTTTCCCTCCCCCGGTAACCATAAATTTGTTTTCTATGGCTGTGACTCTCTTTCTGTTTTGTAGATAAGTTCATTTGTATCATTTTTTTAGATTCCACATATAAGTGATACCATGTGATGTTTGTCTTTCTCTGTCTGCACCTGTCTGTCTTGTTACCTGCTTATAGGTCCGCATACTCCAAGTGGGGGTAACCCCAGCTGCCCCAGAATTCCCAGTGTCAGGGTTTTCAGTTTTAAGAAAAACCTTACCCAATAACCTTGGTGTCTTTTGGGGCTGATGTGACCCCTGATCCCTGCTCTGTCATGCCCTCCTCCCACTCACCCCTCTTAATTAGATGGGAGGTCAGAGTTCAGGATGACAGTCACATCCTGGTTGGTAGGAAATTTTAGGAGCTTTCTGAGAACTTCTATCAAGCTATCCAACAGAAAAGTAACAGGTGCTTTACAGCTGGGGCTCCTGGACACATTGAGAAACCAGGCGAGATTCTCCTGCTTAATCTATAGCTCAAGGACAGCACAGAGGGCCAGAGGGGCCACACTCGCCCGCTCCAGCCTGCCTCTGCTGAGGTTGCCTGGAAGCAAGATGATCACATTCTTCGAGGCCTGTTCAGCCTCCAGCTTGGAACTACTGGCAAACGTGTAAATGAAGATGCCCCGCCATGAACTTTGACGGTGTCAGTCTGCATCCTGTAGACGGACAGCTGACTCTATGTTCCTCAGCCAACAGCACCCGAGTACTAGGATTTAAAAATCAAAGCAGGAGTCACGTCCCCAAGATGGTGACATAGGTCGTTCCTGGCTTCCCTCCGCCTCACGAGATCATCTCACAACTCGTCAAGAACAAGACAGCACTGAGAGAATCCCAGAACATGGGGTGAGGCTGAACCACTCCTGCGGCTCAGAGACCAAGAAGGTAAGAGAAGCGGCCACGTGCTGCCCGCATGCCCCTCCCAGACCAGCACAGCTCCACGAGGAGGGGTCAGCCCCAAGCCTGGGTTCCTCAAGTGGGAAGAGAGAGCCCGGGATGGACAAACAGCCTCCGCAGCATGGTGGGTCCTTTAGTGGGGTCCCTACTCTGCTCTCGGCCCACAGGGACTGCAGGGGGATCGGGGGGCTCAACCACGAGGAATCTGGCTCTGATGCGGATGGGGGAGGGGCTTGCAAGAACCAGCTCCCGGATCTGGGGGACCGAGTTCCTACCTGCAGGGCCCAAGCCCTCATCCCAGGCGGCGGCTTTGCTCACCGCAGAACCAGGTCAGAGGTGCGCTCTGACCGCGGAAATCGGCAGGGTGCAGATCTGCCTGGTTCGGATCCTCTTTGCCCACGCCCAGGCAAGGGGCTGAGTTCCAGCCCCTCCAGGGGCCGTGGACAGTGCCTCCCAGCCCCATCTGACCAGAAGGGCTGGTGGCAACCCCTGGAAGCTGTGCGGCCCAGTGGTGCTCAGGCCAAGAGGCAGGCGGGCAGAACGGAGCTCCCCCAGGGCAAAGCCAGTACCGGGCCTGCTACACTCAGGCAGGGGAATCCATTCATAGTCAAGGCGGAGGGCAACTCCTGGTCCCTCCTCCTCAGAAAGCCTGT
The DNA here is from genome assembly GCF_949987515.2 of Delphinus delphis. Classification (NCBI taxonomy): domain Eukaryota; kingdom Metazoa; phylum Chordata; class Mammalia; order Artiodactyla; family Delphinidae; genus Delphinus; species Delphinus delphis. The sequence goes on from NC_082686.1 coordinate 140,595,953, forward strand.
TGTGGAAATTGACAAGTAGCCTGGGGAGGCCCCGCCCCCTCCTGCTCAGGCAAAGGAGCTGAGACATAGCCACACCCACTGTGGAAAGTGTCTTCCGGCCCCATCTAACCAGTAGGGCCCACGAAAACCCCTGAAAGCCGTGAGGCGCAGTGGCGCTCAAGCCGAGAGAAGGGCAGACAGAGCCAATGGTTTGCTGAGCAAAGCCAGTGGCCCTGTTCAGCCAGGGTACTTGGGGCGGGGCGGCTGGAATGAAGACACCAAAGAGCTTTATCAGTTTTAGAGCTGCGGCTCTCACTGCACCCAGGCAGAGAATCTAGTGTGCAGCCCTGTGTATCGCTGAATACAGCCTTCAGCCTGTCGGACCAGGGCGCCTAACCAGGGCACGTGGACAGCTGCAGAGCCCATTCACCCGCCCCGTGTAGACGGGCCCTTACACGGAGAGCGCAGCCCGTGGCTTCCCCCGTCTGCAGAGCAACATCAGTGGCCTCACCTGACCAGGGGATTCAGTGCACACTTAGGCCTGATTCAGGCCGCCAAACAACCAGCTGTGCAGGCCCTGGCCTGCTGCCCTTTCAGTGCAGGGAGACTAATTCATTGCTCTACTATTTGTTTTTTGGGGTTTTTTTTGGAATATAGTTGATTCACAATGTTGTGTTAGTTTCAGGTGTACAGCAAAGTGAATCCGTTATACATATACACATATCTACCTTTTTTAGATTCTTTTCCCATATAGGTTGTTACACAATATTGAGCAGAGCTCCCTGTGCTCTACAGTAGGTCCTATTAGTTATTTTTTATATAGTAGTGTGTATATATCAATCCCAATCTCCCAGTTTATCCCTCCCTGCCCCTCCCCCCTACAAACAGATGTAGGTTCGTTTTCTACATCTGTGAGACTGTTTTCTGTTTTGTAAATAAGTTCATTTGTACCATTATTTTAGATTCCACATGTAAGCGATATTATATGGTATCCGTCTGACTTCACTTAGCATGACAATCTCTAGGTCCAACTGCATTGCTGCAAATGGCATTATGTCATCCCTTGTTATGGCTACTACTGAATATAGAGTCGATCCTGAGCATCTAGTGAGTCTGACCAGAGAATTCAGACAACTGCGGAGCCCATGCTGCAGCCTCACTTGCTGAAGGTGAGGGTTCTCAAGCGTATGGTAGCGCTTCTTATCTGTAGACCTTTCTAAATCTTGGTCTTCTGACTGGAGGTGAAATTCTTTTAGAAGTACTAGTGTGAAAGCCTTGAGATTCTAGAAAGCTGTGAAAATTGTGTGCCTTTGGGCAACAAAAGTAGATTTCTGTAGCAGAACATTTAGGGCTTCTGTTTCTCCTTCATCAGCTCATTTTAATTTTGTGTTTGATGAATAAAAAGAGTGATCGATGGGTACAAGATTCTGTATCATCATCATCACCGTTGTCGTTAGCATCACCACAATGACGACCCCTCCTTCAGCCCAGGGCATGGAACACACTGTGTAAATATATGTATGTGTACGTATAATCTCATTTAATCCTTGCTATTATCTCCTGAGACGTATATTATCCTCATCATGCAGATGTGGAAAGTGACTGGGATTTTAATAGATCCAAACTCCTGGACTTCCCTGGTGGCGCAGTGGTTAAGAATCCTCCTGCCAATGCAGGGGACATGGGTTCGAGCCCTGGTCCGGAAAGATCCCACATGCCGCAGAGCAACTAAGCCCGTGCGCCACAACTACTGAGCCTGCGCTCTAGAGCCCACGAGACACAACTACTGAGCCCGCGTGCCACAACTACTGAAGCCCACGTGCCTAGAGCCTGTGCTCCACAACAAGAGAAGCCACCGCAGTGAGAAGCCCGCGCACCGCAACAAAGAGTAGCCCCCCGGTCACCGCAACTAGAGATAGCCCGCATGCAGCAACGAAGACCCAATGCAGCCAAAAATTAATTAATTAATTAAATTTTTAAAAAATTGATCCAAACTCCTGTAACTACTAAGTGGCAGAGCTGGGTCTCCAACCTACATCTGTGTGTCTGTGAAAACCAGGCGCAGAAGCAGCACCTCCCAGCCTGAGGAAACGTGATACGCATCGTTGTGGATTTACCAGTTAGAGAAGGAAGAAATTATTGGGTTTATACAACCAGGATCCTTGAACCTTATGTTCAGTGGACCTCAGGTAAAGCAAAATATTGTATGTAGCTCCACCGGGTCTGAAAGCCCCTCAAAAGGAAAACAAGGAGAACAAAGCAGGAGGAAGTGAGAGGAATCCTCACAGTCAGTCTGGAGAGCACAGAACCAGCCACTCAGCCAGCCAGCCAGCCAGCCAGCCACAGAACCAACCAGCCAGCCACTGGACCAGCCACCAATCTAGCCACTGAACCAGCCACCCAGCCACAGAACCAGCCAGCCACACAACCAGCCACCCAGCCACAGAACTTGCCACCCACTCAGCCACGGAACCAGCTCCACAGCCCTTCTTTTCTTCCTTCTGGCAACAGGTTTCTGCTTTTTTCTTTCTTTCTTTCTTTGTTTTTTTTCAATCCGCATGGGAAGATTTCTAGTCATTTTGTAGCTGAATTCAATAGAAAAATAATGTTTATTCACTTCACAGCCAATTTGGCCAGAACACATCTCTATTCCATGAAATAACGCATTCATACGTTTACGATTCAGAATTGCAGACACATTCCTTGTGTCCAGTGGTGTGTCAGGCTGGATGAAATTAAATATTACTTTCCTTTTTCTTTGCTGTGGATTCACTCGAGTTGCCCTCCTTAGGTGGCACTGGTGCTCTTGGGAGAAATGCCAGCCTTCAGAGTAAAGACCTGGCCAACCCAACCTCATAAAGCTGCAGTAGACCCAAACCAAGATGGAACAGTAGGTGGACCTCTCTCACACGCGTGCGCGTGCACACACACACACACAATCTGGCTTCCTTTCTGCCACCTTCCTGAATCCTCTCACTCAAACCCACTCACTAATCATCAAAGCCAACAGCATCCCCTAGCAGCCCATCTTCAGGCCTCCAGAGCCTTCCATGCTCTAACCCTCCTTCCAGAGCTTCCCTTCCCTCTCAGCTCAGGTTTGATCCCCACCCCAAAGGCAGCCTTTCACCCTCGGAATGTCTCCGAGCCCCCGTTTTCTCGCCTTCTCTCTCATGTGACAATCTCATCTCGTGTGCTTTCTGGTGACCTCGACGTCACTCACCTGGCATCTCTCACAAACATCAGCTCTCAATTTCCAGCTTCCCTCAGAAAATGGTTACCTGGATATCCCACAGCACAGCAAACTGTATTTTTTTAGGTTGAACTCATGCACTCAGTATGCCTGTGTTGCATCCGTAAACCATGTCCAGCTGCAGGAGAACTAGAGATAAAAGACAAAGTGCATCCTGCCAGGAACCAAATCGGCCTGACACCGTGTACATTTGTCCCCTAAAGGGAAACAGTCGCGTGACTTCCCTGCCGCGTTCCGCTCCAGAAGGAAGCACAGGTAGAGAGCATGGGCTTGGAACCAGGTGAGCTGGGACCTGGGCAGGTCACGTAGCCTCCCTCCCCACGTGTGCCTGTCTACGTGCTGGAAAGAAAAACACCCGCCTTGTTCCTCTCCTGTGTTCTTAACCCAGAAATAGGAAAGGGTTAAAATTGAATTAAAAGAGAAAGAGAAGGGGCTTCCCTGGTGGCGCAGTGGTTGGGGGTCCGCCTGCCGATGCAGGGGACACGGGTTCGTGCCCCGGTCCAGGAAGATCCCACATGCCGCGGAGCGGCTGGGCCCGTGAACCGTGGCCGCTGAGCCTGCGCGTCCGGAGCCTGTGCTCCGCAACGGGAGAGGCCGCAACAGTGAGAGGCCCGCGTACCACTAAAAAAAAAAAAAAAAAAAAGGAGGAAGAGAAAAATACACCTGAAACGAACACAACATTGTAAATCAACTATACTCCAATAAAAAAAAATTGTTTTTGATGTAAAAAATTAAAGAGGAAGAGAAAAGAAAATGAGTTAGAGGGCACGGTAGAAACACTGGATCAGTAGAGATTCGGGGTTTTTTCCCAAAGTTATTAATCCTGGTGAAATTTATTTCAGCTATTTCACAGGTGCTTCTGTTTAAGCGACCACCCTGCCTTCCTGTCTTTAGCAGGACACACGAGAAACTAACAGCAGCTGCTTTCCAGGGAGGGGATCCGGGTATTATAAGTTAGAACTGGTAAGAAAACGTCTTACCATCCACCTACAGCCCTGTGTGAATCTTAACCATATGCAATTACTATATTTTCAAAAAATAAAAGCTACCAACCAAACAACACAAAATTCTCTCCAGCGAACAGTTGCAGGGGGGCGGGCGGGCGGGGGGAGCTAGGCTAACCATCTTCACCCAAAGTACACATTGTCTTTGGATAAATGAACCCAAATGAGCTCATAAAGATGCATGGAAACACCTGGTACAACCTCATCACCCACAAGACGGAGCCAAGATGCCGTGCAAATCTCATTTTTGGTGGTTAATTTTTATTTAATATTGGAATATAGTTGATTTACCCTGTTGTGTTCGTTTCAGGTGGTTTGGGGTTTTTTGTTTGTTTGAGGTTTTTTTTTTTTGCAAACCTCATTTCTGACCGACTGTGGGATGCCAAGAAGTGGGCGCTGGCTCGGGCCCTGGAGGCTCCAGGCCACCGAGGGGTTAACTGAAGTCAGGTGACAGGATCGGGTTCCAGCCTTGGCCCTGGCACTGACTGGCCTTCACCTCTCTGCCTCTTCACCTCTGGGACCACAGGGGCCCAGGAGAGCCTCTGGAGGATGACAGGATTGGCTGCAGGTGAAATCCGGGAACAGTGTGCATGGTGACAACATGAAATAGATGGAGGGCTGGCATGATGGTCCTTAGAATGCTCAGGGAGGCAGAGGAACGTAATTCTTGTTCATCAGTGACTGAGAGCTTTGCGGGCTTTAGTCTATCCAGTGTTCACAAACCTTTATGAGCTGAGGGCTGTTTTCGCCGCTGGTTTATAGGTGAGAAAAATGAGGCTCAAAAGGGTTCATTAACTTGCCCAGCATCCTACAGCTGGGAGTTGTGGAACTGGAATTCAAACCCAGGCCTTCCAGCCCCAAAGCCTATAAAGTTTATTCAAAGATGTATTTAATAACAATTTAATGTCAAGTACCCTTGAATTCTTTTTTTTTTTCATTTACAGTATTTCAAACTTTTTAAACCTACCATAAAAATGCACGGATCGTGGACGTTGATTTTGATGAATTTTGACAATTGCATCCATCTGTGTAAGCACCACCCAAAACAAGATGTAAAACATTTCCTTGATCCCAGAACATTCCTTTAAGCCTTTTTCCTGTCAGCTCCTCTCCCGACCCCCAGGGAACACATTCTGATTTCTATCTCTGCGGTTTGCCTGCTGTCAATTCCCTACGATTGGAGTGTGTCATCTGCTGTGTCTGGCTTCTCTCACTCAGCACGTTTTGCGAGATTCGTCCACGTTATTCAGAGTATTGATAATTCAAAGCACTTTTTAACTCTGATCCCCTGAGGGGCAGGTGAGTACTGTGTCGGTAAGACTTTTTTCGAGTATCAGTGGGCTGTCCCTCTTGGCTTTCTGAGAAGCTAACCTTCACCCTAGTCCAGGTGCCTGGGAGGAAATTAGCATCGGCTGCAGAAGGAAATCCAGGAGAAAGCCCCAGGTAACCACCGCCTTTTCTCGATCATGATGGTTGAATTAACTCTGCAACATAGTGGCTCTCAAACCACATTTTGGACGATAGCTTGTTGTCATTGTTGTTTTTTCCAGTGCAGTAACTTTTAGCCAACAGCACACTAAATAAATATGTTGAAATCGGTGATATTTTGACCTCCAGGCAGGCAAAAACACGTCAGCCGTTTAACCAACATGACAGCGTCTCGTCAAAGACCGTATGGCACAGATTTGAATTGTTCATCACATTTGCACGAACCCCGTGTACCGGGCGAGTAAACCTGGCCAGGAAGATGCAGAGCAACACGTCCTATGACTCTCGGCTCTCGTTACCTCTGCGCGATTCCCGCATCTCCAAGAACCCGTGTGCTCAGCCTTTATTTCTCCCTAATGATGTTCATCTGTATACTCCTTGAAGTGCACCTTGAGAGCAAAGTAATTGTGAGCCCAAAGGTTGAAAACTTAGTGAAGAAAACATGAAGCAAGAAGGACGAACTTATAAGGCATGATTCCCTCCCAGCCTCCTTCCCTCGACCCCTTTTGGTCCTTTGGTGAGTTCAGAAAAGACCTTTGTTACCTTACATTCTATGTCCAAACCAGATTTATATACCTTCATGCGTTATTACTTGTATGTACTTATTTTCATTGTACAATTGACAGAGTTTTCTACCTGTGAAAACGGTTGAAGTATCTCAGATTAGGAGAAAATACATCGTGATTTTTTTTTCCCACTAAAATTGATGAGAACAAATTTCTCATGAATGACTTTTCCCTTAGTAGCAAAATTTCAGGAGTGGATTTAGGTGCTTCAGCAGGGACGGGTGGGTGTAGATTTCTGAATTTCCAAACTGGGATTCTGCAGCATGACGATCACCTTGAATTGTCTAAAATCCCTTTACACTCCTGGGGTCTGACTGTGGGTGGAGACTCATAAAAGCAATGCAGGCGGAAAGGGCAGATAGAAGAACAGTGGCTCCTTGGCCCGCCCGGAGGTGGGAAAGAAAGGAGGAGAGAAAAAAGAGATAAAATTCGCAAAAATGTCAACCATTACCAACCAGTGATCTTGGCCTCCTTAATCAATAGAAATTGACAAGAGGCCAGAGAAGAAATTCAAGCAAGGCTTTATTGGGGCCCCTGCTGCAGCAGAGGCCGGGGCGGGGGGGGGGTGGGGTGGTAGTGAGAACAAACAACAGGTTCCCTTGCTCACTTGCTCCCCTAGTTGGGTGGGGTGACGAGCTGGTGAGGGGAGGGGTAGGTCTGGGGGTCGGGCCGGAGGTGTGGCTTAGGTGGTCTGCCCGCCCCCTTTGGTGGTGTCGTGTGCAGGGGGCATGCGCAGTGCCCTGCTTTTGCTCCCGGCTCTTCAGAAGTGGCAGTTGGGTTTTTGGTCTTTTTGTATCTTCTTGTCCATAATTTGCCCCAACTGTGCATGCATGCAGCTGTTTTTAGTGCTTTATGGTTTCTTTGTATTTTGTTGCTGGAGGAGACGTTTGTCCAGGTGCAAGCACTGCAGCAGAGGGTCCCAGGTCCCAGGTCCCAGCCTGTCTTAAAACCGGGCATTGGCTCCATCGAAGAAAACCAGGTCAGGCCCAAAGGAGGGAGGCCCTGGCAGCTAGCTCCCCGGAAGCATCCTCAGATGCCACTGCTGGGGCCCGTGGCCTGGCGAGAGCCCATCTTTCAGGACCAGAGGTGCTGCCCCAGGCTCAAGATCCTTGGTCACAGCGGCACAGACCTCAGAGGACATTCCCCCGGGACCTGGAGAGAAGGACCTCACCCTAAGGACCCCACCTGCAAGGCAAGCCCCCGACACCCTAGGCGGGCACTCACGATGTGCCCTTTCTCCGCTCCTAATCCACAATCAATGCCCCCAGGACAGCGCCCCCTGCAGGTAACCATAGACTCTGAGCACACAGTTGCAGGGCAGAGGGGGTGTCCAAGGAGAGTGCGAGGTGTGAGCCACAAAGCCCAGCTCCAGGAGGCCGCAGGAAGAGTGACCCAGGTCCTAAGCAACAGAGACATCAGGGGACGGGGTGTGTGTGTGTATGTGTGTGCGTGTGCGTGTGCATGTTCCCGGGGAGGGTAAATGAAAAGTGACCTAGGAAACATCTACCATTTGCAATGTGTGGACCTTACTTGGGTCTTCATTTTAAACAATCTGTTAAAAAAATTATTAGACAGTAAGGGAGATGTAATGATTTTAAGGAATTGCTCATTGGCTTTGGTGTGATAATAGTATGATGGTTATGTTTTTCTAAAAGAATCCTTAGAGATACATGCTGAAACATTTGGGGATGAAATGATATAGTATCTGGGATTTGCTTCAAAGCGATGGCTTGGCAGGGAGTTGAAAGGAGAACAGATAAAACACCAGGGGCTGTGTGTTCACACCGTTAAACCCAGGCCATGGGAACACGAGAGTTCTGTTACTGTCTGGTCCACTTTTGAATGTGTTTGAGGTTTCCCATAATATGACGTAAGGAAAGGTGGGAAAGAGGGTGGTGGAAGGGAATGGGACCCAGAAGTGGAAGAGAGTTCATGAGGACCGGGGAAGAGAAGGAAGACCACGCACACACACACATACACACACACACACCCAGAAGGAAGAAAGGACAGGCTCTTAGGAAGGGGGGCACGCTCGGGGCCCAGGCACCAGGCAGAGGGTGCAGGATCCCGGGGTGTGAGCTCTGGTGGTGGCCGTGGGATTGGTCCTCTGAGCCAGCAGAGCAGGTGATGGAACAGCCACCAGGGATGGCCCTGGGCGGGAGTCCTGCTGTCCCACTTCTGCCCCTGAATGCTGACGGCAGCTTGGTCTGCATATGTCCGCATTATGACCTGTACCTGCTGGCGCCACCAGGGCAAGACAGATGCAGCCAAAGAAATAGAACAGAGAGAAAGGTTTACAAGCCCCGAGAAAATTAGGTACAACTACAAAGGATTCCTGAAGAGACTTGGGGGGCAGGGCAGGAAGCGGGGAGAGGAGCTGGGAGGAAGGGGGGTTAATTTTACTCCCCGACTAAAACAGTGCAGCCGAGGGGAGGTCCACTCGCCTCACGCGGAGCCTGGAGGGCGTGTGGAAATCTCACGTCTGGAGTGGGTTTAAAACAAACGCCAATGGGGGCTTCCCTGGTGGCGCAGTGGTTGAGAGTCCGCCTGCCGATGCAGGGGACACGGGTTCGTGCCCCGGTCCGGGAAGATCCCACATGCCGCGGAGCGGCTGGGCCCGTGAGCCATGGCCACTGAGCCTGCACGTCCGGAGCCTGTGCTCCGCAACGGGAGAGGCCACAACAGTGAGAGGCCCGCGTACCGCAAAAAAAAAAAGAAAAAGAAAAAGAAAAAAATAAACGCTAGTGAGGGGTTGTCCTGTTTTGGTTTCTACTATTTATATATTTAGGATTCATTCACTACCAGTTTCTAAGAAGGAATTTAAAGACTCTACTAATAATAATCTGCATAGTTTCTTGGGAAATGTTTTGGTTTTGAAACCTCAGTCAATGTTGCAGCCCTGGAACAACTTACTGCTAATTCTGGTTAACACGAGGATGTGTTCACCACAACTCAATCACTCAGGCTCCGAAGGGTGCTTTCATTTTTTTTTAATTTTATCGAAGTAGAGCTGATTTACAATGTTGTCTTAATTTCTGCTGTCCAGCAAACTGACTCAGTTATACATATATATATTCTCTTTCATCTTCTTTTCCATTGTGGTTTATCATAGGATATTGAATATAGTTCCCTGTGCTCTACAGTAGGACCTTGTTGTTTTTCCATTCCGTATGTAAAAGCTTCCATCTGCTAACCCCAGCCTCCCACTCCATCCCTCTACCAACCCTCACCCCCTTGGCAACCACAAGTCTGTTCGCTATGTCTGTGAGTCTGTTTTTCTTACATAGACATGTTGATTTGTATCATATTTTAGATTCCACATATAAGCAATATCATATGATTTTTGTCTTTCTCTGTCTGACTTCACTTAGTAGGATAATCTCTAGGTCCTCCACCCATGTGTCTGCAAATGGCATTATTTCATTCTTTTTTATGGCTGATATTCTTGTGTGTGTGTATGTGTGTGTATTATATGTATATATATCAATCACATCTTCTTTATCCATTCATCTGTCGATGGACATTTAGATTGCTTCCATGTCCTGGCTATCGTAAATAGTGCTGCAATGAACATTGCGGTACATGTATCTTTTTGAATTATAGTCTTGTCTAGGTATATGCCCAGGAGTGGGATTGCAGGATCATATGGTAGCTCTATTTTTAGGTTTTTGAGGAACCTCCATACCTTTCTTCATAGTGGCTGCCCCAGTTTACATTCCCACCAACAGTGTAAGAGGGTTCTGCAAAGCGTGTTTTAAATAAGATGAGAGAGAAAAAGAAATTAAGGGAGAAATTGTTTTTCCATCTGCATTTTATACGGCCTGAAAATCTATGGCTCAAGAACTTGAGACTGACAGTCGGAGAAAATGAGCTTGGGAAACACCTCCCCTACAGAGACATCAAGTGGTCCACTAAGCCCAAAGAGCGAGTTCTAGCAAGAAGGGGTTAAAAAAAAAAAAAAGAAGAAGAAGAAAGGGTTCAAGTTCACAGAATAATGTTGAGTGTCCACCAGACAAAGACAGACTTTGCTTTCCTCTGATACAGATTTACCAGTTGCGTGGTTTTCTTTCTGATTTTTCAGAGAGCGTGACCTTTCCCTTAACCCTTTTTTTTTAGTATTCTTTTTTTTTTAACATCTTTATTGGAGTATAATTGCTTTGCAATGGTGTGTTACTTTCTGCTTTATAACAAAGTGAATCAGTTATACATATACATATGTTCCCATATCTCTTCCCTCTTGCGTCTCCCTCCCTCCCACCCTCCCTATCCCACCCCTCTAGGTGGTCACAAAGCACGGAGCTGATCTCCCTGTGTTATGCGGCTGCTTCCCACTAGCTATCTACCTTACGTTTGGTAGTGTATATATATCCATGCCTCTCTCTCACTTTGTCCCAGCTTACCCTTCCCCCTCCCCATGTCCTCAAGTCCATTCTCTAGCAGGTCTGCATCTTTATTCCCATCTTGCCCCTAGGTTCTTCATGACCATTTTTTTTTTAGATTCCATATATATGTGTTAGCATACAGTATTTGTTTTTCTCTTTCTGACTTACTTCACTCTATATGACAGTCTCTAGGTCCATCCACCTCACTATGAATAACTCAGTTTTGTTCCTTTTTATGGCTGAGTAATATTCCATTGTATATGTGTGCCACATCTTCTTTATCCATTCATCTGTTGATGGACACTTAGGTTGCTTCCATGTCCTGGCTATTGTAAATAGAGCTGTCATTGTTGGTGAGGTCCTACCACAGATGGATGGCAAAGCCATGTGCCTGTCTCTTCATGTCAAAGACAACCCTCAGAATGGGAGAAAATATTTGCAAATCAACTGACAAAGGATTAATCTCCAAAATATACAAGCAGCTCATGCAGCTCAATATCAAAAGAACAAACAACCCAATCCAAAAATGGGCAGAAGACCTAAACAGACATTTCTCCAAAGAAGATATACAGACTGCCAACAAACACATGAAAGAATGCTCAACATCACTAATCATTAGAGAAATGCAAATCAAAACTACAATGAGGTATCATCTCACACCAGTCAGAATGGCCATCATCAAAAAATCTAGAAACAATAAATGCTGGAGAGGGTGTGGAGAAAAGGAATCCCTTAATCTTTGACATGAAGAGACAGGCACATGGCTTTGCCATCCATCTGTGGTAGGACCTCACCAACAGTGACAGCCCCCAGGGACTGCGACCTCCAGGGGTGTGACAGCCTGTCCGGGTTCAGCCCTCTGGGGATTTGAAATGCAGCCTGATTCTTAGGGCCTAGGCTGTGCACAGAAGAGAGAGTCGTCAGTGGGTTTGGGATGCAGGCAAAGCATCCTGGCTGGCATGGGTTTAGGGTGCTTATTTACCCCTATGAGCTTATGAAGATTAAATGAGAATATTTAGCTTAAACATTTAGCCCAGCGTTGGGCACCTGTTAAGTGCTGAGGCAATGAGGTGTATTGTTGTTGTTATTATTCATTGCTATTATTGCTAGCATTGTTATTTCATGGGCATAACGAATGAGCTGGCAATACCAGCATGGATTCCAGCCAGAATTTGACGTGGCCAAAATAAAACCAGACTCGCAGCCCAGTGAAGGAGGCTGAGCCCAACAGGACCTAGAGGTGGCTCTCCAGCTGCGGCCAGCTCCGATGAGAAAGGGCTTCTAGACAAAGCTCCTTGAAGCTGGTGCTTGCTGTGTCCCTAAGCATAGGGACAGCCCCCAAAGGTTGTGTTTTCTAAGTTGTGGATGGCCAGTCTGCAATATCCGTATTGGGTGTTTTTTCCTCTGGGGCCCCCAAGGCAGGCCTGCTTCGGTCCTGATAAGGAATTCCAGAGGAGTCGGTGGTCTTCATTTGAGAAGGGGGGAGCTGGTTTCGAGGCCAGGCAAGTGAGTGTGAAACTTCCTGCCAGTGCACGGGGATGGGGTAGGGCGGGAGGTGCCAATTTCTGTAGGTTGGTCACCTGCTGCCGTTCTGTAACATATCAAGGAGTCAGAATCTGGTGATTTTATTCACTGAAGAAGGCAAATCAGAGCAGGTGCGTTGGCGGGGGTAGGAGCAGCTGGGTCAAGAGAGAAAAACCCTGCCCCTCCTCAAATCTCAGGGTGGGCTCAAAGCCAGTGTGGACAGGGAGGCCCGGGGACCTGCTGTGGAGCACAGGGAGCCCTGCTCGTATTCTGTAATAACCTACCTGGGAAACGAATTTGAAAAAGAATAGATGCATGTATACGTATAACTAAATCACTTTGCTGTACACCTGAAACTAACACAACATTGAAAATCAACTATACGCCAATGTAAAATGAAAATTACATTTTAAAAAATCCCTGTGAAGTAAGATCTATCATGTGCTCTCGTTCTTATAAAACAAAATCTACATTTTCAATGTTTCTGCCTTCCTCTTTAGCCCAAGATATGTTGGAGCCCTGTAAGAAATTCTTTCTTTTTTTTTTTTTTTTTGCGGTACTCGGGCCTCTCACCGTTGCAGCTCCTCCCGCTGCGGAGCACAGGCTCCGGACGCGCAGGCTCAGCGGCCATGGCTCACGGGCCCAGCCGCTCCGCAGCATGTGGGATCTTCCCGGACCGGGGCACGAACCTGCATCAGCAGGCGGACTCTCAACCACTGCGCCACCAGGGAAGCCCAAGAAATTCTTTTATTCACAAAAGAATGCCCTTATAACTGTTAGAAGCACTTTAATTTTATTAGTGATACTGCTTTAGAACTTCTATACGGCTTCGTGAATTCCGGCTTTGAAGCTGCAATTTCTGAAATCTTACTTTCTCTATTTAAACATCAGTTTCAAAAATAATCCTTTTCAACATTTAAAAGATCAGAGGACCTGTTTAAACCCCTCTTTAAGACAGAACATGATTCAGTGTCCATCCCCCTCTTCCACAGATGCCCCAAACTATAAAAGAAACTTCTTGCCTTTTCATTTTGAAAAAGAAGTTATTGGAAGAAGTGACTATTCCAGTCATTCCAGGGAGCAATTGAGAAAGTTGTAGCATTTTTCCCTCCTTGGGGTTTTGCCAGAGGAGGGGGAAAAAAGTATTGTTAATAGAAGTTGCAGCTGTCACAACCATCAGAGACTATGAGGGAGGGGTGCAAGTTTGAGTGCAAATGTGTTCTTTTTTTGAATTTTATTTTATTTTTTTATACAGCAGGTTCTTATTAGTTATCTGTTTTATACATGTTAGTGTATATATGTCAATCCCAATCTCCCAATTCATCCCACCCCACCCCCACTTTCCCCCCTTGGTCCATACATTTGTTCTCTACATCTGTGTCTCTGTTTCTGCCTTGCAAACTGGTTCATCTGTACCATTTTTCTAGATTCCACATATATGTGTTAATATACAATATTTGTTTTCCTCTTTCTGACTAACTTCACTCAGTATGACACTCTCTAGGTACATCCACAGCTCTACAAATGACCCAGTTTTGTTCCCTTCTATGGCTGAGTACTATTCCATTGTATATATGTACCACATCTTCTATATCCATTCATCTGCCGATGGGCATTTAGGTTGCCTCCATGACCTGGCTATTGTAAATAGTGCTGCAATGAACATTAGGGTGCAAGTGTCTTTTTGAATTATGGTTTTCTCTGGGTATATGGCCAGTAGTGGGATTGCTGGATCATATGGTAATTCTATATTTAGTTTTTTAAGGAACCTCCGTATTGTTCTCCATAGTGGCTGTATCAATTTACATTCCCACCAACAGTGCAAGAGGGTTCCTTTTTCTCCACATCCTCTCCAGCACTTGTTGTTTGTAGATTTTCTGATGATGCCCATTCTAACCAGTGATACCTCATTGTAGTCTTGATTCTCATTTCTCTAATAATTAGTGATGTTGAGCAGCTTTTCATGTGCCTCTTGGCCATCTGTATGTCTTCTTTGGAGAAATGTCTAATTAGGTCTTCTGCCCATTTTTGGATTGGGTTGTTTGGTTTTTTAATATTGAGCTGCATCAGCTGTTATTTTGGAGATTAATCCTTTGTCCATTGATTCATTTGCAAAAATTTTCTCCCATTCTGAGGACTTTCATCTTGCTTATAGTTTCCTTTGCTGTGCAAAAGCTTTTAAGTTTCATTAGGTCCCATTTGTTTATCTTTGTTTTTATTTCCATTTCTCTAGGAGGTGGGTCAAAAAAGATCTTGCTGTGATTTATGTCAAAGACTGTTCTTCCTATGTTGTCCTCTAAGTTTTATAGTGTCCAGTCTTACATTTAGGTCTTTAATCCATTTTGAGTTTATTTTTGTGTATGGTGTTAGGAAGTGTGCTAATTTCATTCTTTTACATGGAGCTGTCCAGTTTTCCCAGCACCACTTACTGAAGAGACTGTCTTTTCTCCATTGTATGTTCTAGCCTACTTTGTCTTATATTAGTTGACCATAGGTGCGTGGGTTTATCTCTGGGCTTTCTCCCCTGTTTCATTGATCTATATTTCTGTTTTTGTGCTGATACCATATTGTCTTGATGCCTGTAGCTTTGTAGTATAGTCAGAAGTCAGGGAGTCTGATTCCTCCACCTCTGTTTTTTTCCCTCAACATTGCTTTGGCTATTCGGGGTCTTTTGTGTCTCCATACAAATCTTAAGATTTTTTTTGTTCTAGTTCTGTAAAAAAGGCCATTGGTAATTTGATAGGGATTGCATTGAATCTGTAGATTGCTTTGGATGGTATAGTCATTTTCACAATATTGATTCTTCCAATCCATATCCAAGAATATGGTATATCTCTCCATCTGTTTGTGTCATCTTTGATTTCTTTCATCAGTGTCTTATAGTTTTCTGAGTACAGGTCTTTTACCTCCTTAGGTAGGTTTATTCCTAGGTATTTTATTCTTTTTCTTACAATGGTGAATGGGATTGTTTCCTTAATTTCTCTTTCTGATCTTTCACTGTTAGTGTATAGGAATGCAAGAGATCTCTGTGCATTAATTTTGTATCCTGCAACCTTACCAAATTCATTGATTAGCTCTAGTAGTTTTCTGGTGGCATATTTAGGATTTTCTATGTATAGTATCATGTCATCTGCAAGCAGTGACAGTTTTACTTCTTCTTTTCCAGTTTGTATTCCTTTTATTTCTTTTTCTTCTCTGATTGCCATGACTAGGACTTCCAAAACTATGTTGAACAATAGTGGCAATAGTGGACATCCTTGTCTTGTTCCTGATCTTAGAGGAAATGCTTTCAGTTTTTACCATTGAGAATGATGTTTGCTGTGGGTTTGTTGTATATGACCTTTATTATGTTGAGGTAGGTTCCCTCTATGCCCACTTTCTGGAGAGTTTTTATCATAAATGGGTGTTGAATTTTTTCAAAAGCTTTTTCTTCATCTACTGAGATGATCATATGGCTTTTATTCTTCAGTTTGTTAATTGGTGTATCACACTGATTGATTTCATATATTGAAGAATCCTTGCATCTCAGGGATAAATCCCACTTGATCATGGTGTATGATCTTTTTACTATGTTGTTGGATTCTGTTTGCTAGTATTTTGTTGAGGATTTTTGCATCTATATTCATCAGTGATATTGGTCTGTAATTTTATTTTTTTGTAGTATCTTTGTCTGGTTTTGGTATCAGGGTGACGGTGGCCTCGTAGAATGAGTCTGGGAGTATCCCTTCCTCTGCAATTTTTTGGAAGAGTTTGAGAAGGATGGGTGTTAGCTCTTCTCTAAAGGTTTGATAGAATTCATCTGTGAAGCCATCTGGTCCTGGACTTTTGTTTGTTGGAATATTTTTAATCACAGTTTCAATTTCATTACTTGTGATTCGTCTGTTCATATTTTCTATTTCTTCCTGGTTCAGTCTTGGAAAGTTATACCTTTCTACGAATTTGTCCATTTCTTCCAGGTTGTCCATTTTATTGGCATAGAGTTGCTTGTAGTAGTCTCTTATGATGCTTTGTATTTCAGCAGTGTCCATTGTAACTTCTCCTTTTTCATTTCTAATTTTATTGATTTGAGTCCTCTCCCTCTTTTTCTTGATGGGTCTGGCTAATAGTTTTAAGTTTTATTTATCTTCTCAAGGAACCAGCTTTTAGTTCTATCGATCTTTGCTATTGTTTTCTTTGTTTCTATTTCATTTATTTCTGCTCTGATCTTTATGGTTTCTTTCCTTCTACTAACTTTGGGTTTTGTTTGTTCTTCTTTCTCTAGTTCCTTTAGGTGTAAGGTTAGATTGTTTATCTGAGATGTTTCTTGTTTCTTGAGGTAGGCTTGTATTGCTATAAACTTTCCTCTTAGAACTGCTTTTGCTGCATCCCATAGGTTTTTGGATCGTCATGTTTTCGTGGTCATTTGTCTCTAGGTTTTTTCTGATTTCTTCTTTAATTTCTTCAGTGATCTCTTGGTTATTTATTAATGCGTTGTTTAGCCTCCATATGTTTGTGGGTTTTTTTCCCTGTAATTGATTTCTAATCTCATAGCGTTTTGGTCAGAAAAGATGCTTGATATGATTTTAATTTTATTAAATTTACCAGGGCTTGATTTGTGACCCAAGGTGTGATCTATCCTGGAGAATGTTCCGTGTGCACTTGAGAAGAAAGTGTAATCTGCTGTTTTTGGATGGAATGTCCTATAAATATCAATTAAAATCTGTCTGGTCTATTGTGTCATTTAAGGCTTCCATTTCCTTATTAATTTTCTGTCTGGATGCTCTGTCCATTGGTGTAAGTGAGGTGTTGAAGTCCCCCACTATTATTTTGTTACTGTCGATTTCCTCTTTTATAGCTGTTAGCATTTGCCTTATGTATTGAGGTGCTCCTAAGTTGGGTGCATATATATTTATAATTGTTATATCTTCTTCTTGGATTGATCCCTTGATCATTATGTAGTGTCCTTCCTTGTCTCTTAACATTATTTTAAAGTCTATTTTATCTGATATGAGTATTGCTACTCCAGCTTTCTTTTGATTTCCATTTGCATGGAATATTTTTTTCCATCCCCTCACTTTCAGTCTGTATGTGTCCCTAGGTCTGAAGTGGTTCTCTTGTAGACAGCATATATATGGGTCTTGTTTTTTTATTCATTCTGTGAGCCTGTGTCTTTTGGTTGGAGCATTTAATCCATTCACATTTAAGGTAATTATCAATATGTATGTTCCTATTACCATATTTTTAACTGTTACGGTTTTTTTTTTTTTGTTTTTTTTTTTTTTTTTTTGTAGGTCCTTTTCTTCTCTTGTGTTTCCCACTTAGAGAAGTTCCTTTAGCATTTGTTGTAGAGCTGGTTTGGTGGTGCTGAATTCTCTTAGCTTTTGCTTGTCTGTAAAGCTTTTGACTTCTCTATCGAATCTGAATGAGATCCTTGCCGGGTAGAGTAATCTTGATTGTAAGTTCTTCCCTTTCATCACTTTAAATATATCATGCCACTCCCTCCTGGCTTGTAGAGTTTCTGCTGAGAAATCAGCTGTTAACCTTATGGGAGTTCCCTTGTATGTTATTTGTCATTTTTCCCTTGTTGCTTTTAATAGTTTTTCTTTGTCTTTAATGTTTGTCAATTTGATTACCATGTGTCTCGGCATGTTTCTCCTTGGGTTTATCCTGCCTGAGACTCTCTGTGCTTCCTGGACTTGGGTGGTTATTTCCTTTCCCATGTTAGGGAAGTTTTGGACTGTAATCTCTTCAAATATTTTCTCGGGTCCTTTCTCTCTCTCTTCTCCTTCTGGAACCCCTATAATGTGAATGTTGGTGCATTTAATGTTGTCCCAGAGGTCTCTTAGGCTGACTTCATTTCTTTTCATTCTTTTTTCTTTATTCTGTTCTGCAGCCGTGAATTCCACCATTCTGTCTTCCAGGTCACTTATCTGTTCTTCTGCCTCAGTTGTTCTGCTATTGATTCCTTCTAGTGCATTTTTCATTTCAGTTATTGTATTGTTCATCTCTGTTTGTTTGTTCTTTAATTCTTCTAGGTGTTTGTTCCTTAATTCTTCTGGGTCTTTGTTAAACATTTCTTGCATCTTCTCCATTCTTTTTCTGAGGTCCTGGATCATCTTCACTATCATTATTCTGAATTCTTTCTCTGGAAGGTTGCCTATCATCACTTCCTTTAATTGTTTTTCTGGGGTTTTATCTTGTTCCTTCATCTGGTACATAGCCCTCTGCCTTTTCCTTTTGTCTGTCTTTCTGTGATTGTGGTTTTTGTTCCACAGGCTGCAGGATTGTAGTTCTTCTTGCTTCTGCTGTCTGCCCTCTGGTGGATGAGGCTATCTAAGAGGCTTGTGCAGGCTTCCTAATGGAGGGACTGGTGGTGGGTAGAGCTGGGTGTTGCTCTGGTGGGCAGAGCTCAGTAAAACTTAAATACACTTGTCTGCTGATGGGGGGGTGCTGGGTTCCCTCCCTCTTGGGTTGTTTGGCCTGAGGCGACTCAGCACTAGAGGCTACAGGCACTTTGGTGGGGCTAATGGCAGACTCCGGGAGGGCTCATGCCAAGGAGTACTTCTTAGAACTTCTGCTGCCAGTGTCCTTGTCCCCACAGTGAGCCACAGCCACCCCCCGCCTCTGCAGGAGACCCTCCAACACTAGCAGGTAGGTCTGGTTCAGTCTCCTATGGGGTCACTGCTCCTTCCCCCGGGTCCTGATGCACATACTACTTTGTGTGTGCCCTCCAAGAGTGGAGTCTCTGTCTCCCCCAGTCCTGTCGAAGTCCTGCAATCAAACCCCACTAGGCTTCAAAGTCTGATTCTCTAGGAATTCCTCCCCCCGTTGCCGGACCCCCAAGTTGGGAAGCCTGACGTGGGGCTCAGAAGAGTGTTCTTAAAGAGAGTGCTGCCTAAAACTCAAGATATAAGTCACATACCATAAAATTCACCTTCTTAAAGTATACACTTCAGTGGGTTTTAGCATGAAGTTGTGCAACCATCCCAACTAATTCCAGAACATTCCACGATTCTAAAAAGAGGCCGCATACCCATTAGCTGTCACTCTGCATCCATCCCACATCCATCCTCACCCCCAGACCCTGGCAATCACTAACCTACTTCCTGTCTCTGTGAATTTGCCTGGTATGGATATGTCATATAAGTGGAATCATACACCATGCGGCCTTTCCTATCTGGCTTCTTTCACTCAGCACGTCCATGTTGTAGCATGTATCCATACTTCATTCCTTTCTGTGCTGAGTAATCATTGTGTGGATAGACCATATTTTACTTATCAGTCGATAGACATGTGGATTGCTTCCGCTTTGGGTCTGTTATGAAAAATACTGCTATGAGCCTTCATGGATGGGTTTTTATGTGAATATACATTTTCAGTTCTCTGGGGTGAATACCTAGGAGTGGGAATTGCTGGGTTGTATGGTAACCATATTTACCTGTTTGAGGAACCTCCATACTGTTTTCCACAGTGGCTGCACCATGTTACATTCCCACCAGCGATGTGTGACGGTTCCAGTTTCTCCACACCATTGCCAACACTTGTGATTTTGATTTTAGCCATCCTAGTGAGTGTGACAGGGTTATCTCATTGCGTAGATCTTCAAGGAAGGTTTGCAAATAGGATATAATTGTTTTTCCGCAGGAGACCAAACAACTCACTTCTAAACCCTTCATTTTAGCATTATAAGATGTGTCTTCTGTTTGGGTTACGATATGAATAATGACTGAATAAAGATGACTAGATCACGAAGGCTGTCCTCTTGGGCACCACTTCCTTTGCTCCCATCTCAAACACAGCGCTAAACACGCCCTGCCAGCCCCTCATGCTGACAGCGGGGCTGCCACCATGCGACTGAGCCCTCCACTTAGCCAGGGAGGCCAGGGCCAGATCATAGCACTGCCTCGGATCCTGGCTCAGCTCTGCTTCGAGCCCACCTTGCTGAGAGCTGCCCGCATCTGTGGGGGACTTAGGAGATGAAGCAGGACTCAAGTCCCCTGTGGTTTTTCAACCACATCAAAGCGGGGATGGGGCTTTCTAACTCTGAGCTTCTGCTGTTCCGTGTCCCCTTCCAAGACCCAGATGTCCTCCTGAACCTCCAAGACTTCGACTCCTTTCTGGAGATGGGCTAGTCTTCCTTAGCCCCCAGCAGGGCCATCTGCATTCATTTCCAGCAGGTTGAAGGTTGACCAGCCCAGAGTCAGCAGTTCAAGGGCTCGAAGATAGAACTGTCTCTATTTGTCATCTCCTACTAAAATGAACTCAGCTCTTGAGCCCTTGTTTCTGCTGAAGGCAGAAAACCTAATCTGGCCAATGCAAAACAACTGGTTGCTTCCAGCATAAAAATCCTGCCCTATTGGGTACTTGCTCCTCAGGTGACCGAAGTGACGGAAAGCTGCCCCAGGGTGTGCCCTCTGTCCCGCCAACCTCTGTGTGGCCTCTGTGGCCACAGCTGGACCACCAGGACTGTCCCCGGAGGGGTGCCCAAGATCGCTCAGAGCTCCCCAGCAGGATTCTCCGGGAGGGCTGGCATCCCGGGCCACAGCCTGGAGAGGCAGATGGTCATAGCTTTGCTCTCAAGTCCCCTGACCTGTCTGAGGTGTCCACGCCCCCACCTGTCTTTGGGGGCTCACTCTGAGGCAGAATCCCAGAACACTGCACCTTCTCGGGGACCCCACCTCGAAGCTCAGATCCTGTCACCTGCGAGTCGTGCTCCTCTCCCGAGGTGGCAAAGCCGTGTTTCCATCCCCACTCCTCCTTGGTGCTAGACCTAGCCAGGTGGCTCTGGACGCATGCTCTCTGGACCAGTCCCAGCAGTACCCTGACCGCCAAGGCAGGCGCCCTGGAGGGGACCCGAGTCTGGGGTGGACCAGCCCCCACTGCTCCCAGCCAGTGTCTGGGGGCGGCTCTGGTCCCAGTGTCCTAGGCCCACCACATCCAGCTCCTGACAGTTTGAACCAGGCCTGGGGACTTCCCTGGTGGTCTAGTGGTTAGGGCTCCACACTCTTACTGCCGATGGCCCGGGTTCAATCCCTGGTCGGGGAACTAAGATCCCACAAGCTGCGCGGCCAGGAAAACAACAGCAACATCAACAAAAACAGAAACAAGGAAACAGGTCTGGGATTCAAAGGTGCTTTTCTTTCTTAAGAACTAGGCTTTCAAAACTTATTTCCACTTTACATATTCAGAGCTGAGAGCCAGCTCAAAGCCACACTTTATTTTTCAACTGCCTTTATGAGAGGCAATTGACCACAATCAACTGCGTGTATGCAAGTGTACCATTTGATAAGTTTTGACTTGCGTAAACATCCGGGAAACCATCTCCACAATAGAGATAATAAACCTACCCCGTCGCCCCGCGAAGTTTCATGTCGTCAGGATTTTTGCTTCTAGTATTGATGGGTTTCTCTTTCCACACAGGGCAAGCCCCAGCCCATCTCTGTGGTTTTCCTGGTAAGGGGCCGCTTGGGCAGGGAGACGGAGGGGCTTCCAGGAGAGAAAATCCACTGGGTGATAAAGCAAACTCAGGACAGAGTCCCTCTGCACTGGTATTTTGGACGGAAGACTAGATTCTGAACGCCCCAGAGAACAGGACAGATACCACCCCGACCCTGAGCTCAGGTCCAGTGCGGAATCCATCATTTATGTTGACCGGGATGTGTCTCAGCAGAGGCTATGCTGAGGAGAGAATAGCAGGGCAGCCAGCCTACTTGGGGCTGGGAATGGGTGCAAGAGTTGGGCATTCAGGCCAAGACTCGGAGGGTGGGCTTGAAGGGACTGGGTGAGCCCCAGGCAGGGCAGCAGCCATGCTCCTGGCCTGGGAGCTCAGAGAAGGCCTCAGGGTCCAGGAACTCCCCTTCCAGCACCTCCTCACTGTGTCATTCCTTGTGGACAGCTTTGATCTTCTCTTGTATCATGATTTAATTCTCACAGTGCTGGTGAGGTTTTTAATATTTATCTCTGTTCAGGCTGTGGGCTTGCGAGCACAAACTCCTCAGTGTGGTGTGTAACGTGCGTCACAGTTCTGTGTTTCACTACGTTAAATTTACTCAGCTCAGACTCCACCCCCACGTTCCACAGAGTGGAGAAATTCAGTGTCAGACTCAAGGGAAACTGTGCCTTAACCCCCCGCTCCCCACGGTCCTGTGAAGGAACTGAGGATCTTACACAATCCAGGACACTCTGGTTTGGAGGCCTAATTGAGTGTTATGGGATTGAGTCTCACCCCCCTCGCTTCGTGTTGACATCCTAACCCAGTGCGATGGTGTTGGGGGTGATTAGGACATGAGAGGGGAGCCCTCGTGGTGGGATTAGTGCCCTTGTAAAAGGGACCCAGAGAGCTCTCCCACTCAGCCTCCTCCTGCCATGGGACGAGGTCAGCTGTCTACCCAGGAAGGAGCCCCCAACCAGACACTGGATCTGCTGGCACCTTGACCTGCCTTCCAGCCTCCAGAAGTGCGAGGAATAAGTGTTTGTTGTCTGAGCCTACCAGTCTATGCCGGTTTGTTAAAACAGCTCCAACTGGCCAAGACACACAACGACTCGTGAACCCACTGTCAGAGCCAAGGTGATCTTGCATAGGGGAGGGTGTTCTGCCCATCCTGGGCCAAGCTTGCGCGCGGGGTCTTTGCTGAGACTGGGAGTCCCACTGCCTTGGATCCAGGCTCCCTGGCTGCACCCCAGAGCCTCCCCCTGGGGCCCCCGTGCGGAGCAGGTGTTACTCGTGATTTCCTCTAGAGCAGCACCCACTTCCCAGTCTCTCCAGCTCTCTCTCCAGGCCGGCCCCTTCCCCTTTTCTCCATGCCCTTGCCCTCTGAGCAGACCCTTCAGAACTTTCCCTGTAGGGGCCTCTCCTCCTCGGCTGAGGTGAGCATGAGATGCTGATGGGGGCCAGGGCTTCCTGAGGGACTCCTTCTAGCCTCCTTCCCTCAGCCAGGGCATTATTCTCCATCCTCGTGGAGTTGGCTTTTCACCCAGTTCCCTGGGTTCTGTCCTGGGTTGCTTCCTTAGGACGGTGACTCCCACAGGCCAGGAGATAAGCTTGGGAAGGAATGGCAGCTTCCTTGGAGGGTCTCCTGCCTGCCTGCCCTGCCCTGGGGAGGAGTGACTGTCTTCAGCTGAAAAGCCCTTGGATGAGGATTCAGTAGGACCACTGAGGGCTGACTCTACGGCTGGCCCCCAGCCCAGCCCCTCCCCCCCGAGACCGGCCAGTGCGCTGCACACCTTCATAGCCCCACATGGGGTGCAGACCAGAAAAGCTCTCATCATGCATTTGCATCAGAGAATATCTGTTGCATTGAAGCCCGTTCCTGACTTTTATTCAGGGCCCGTCTCCGTGTTCTTCCAAATCCACACACTCTTGAGAGTAAAGCACTACTGTGTAGTTCGGGAGGGACTCTTGGCGGCTTTACAGGTGAGCAGTAACAGCGGGAGGGGGGGGGAGGGTGTCAGTGGCGGGCCCCTCTGGGCGGGGCTCCAGGGCACACGGGACCTCTACCTGCTCTCGCCCTCACCTGATCGCTTCCCTCTCGTTGATTCAGAACCTCCACTTCTTTTTTTTTGTTTTTGCTCTCTTTCACAGACATCCCTTTTCTCTAACTCATCACCTTCCTGTCATCACAGCCACCACTCACCTTCTAAGCGTTATTTCCAAGCATGCCTCACGCATCACAAGTTGATGTTTGCAGAACCGGCCACCTTCACGTCAGGCAGCTCTGAGGAAACCCCACCTAGACTCAGAGTCCTTAAATGGGACCTTTCTGGCGACCTGGTTTCCACCCCGACGCCCCAGCCCCACTTTACCTAGAGAGAAAAAGGGCCCAGGAAGATGAAATGACAGGTCCATCCTGGCCAGCAAGCTTCCTGTCCCCGCGGCTCCTGCCACAGCCTGGGCCAGGCCCCTGCCCACAGATGTGGATTAATCGAGGATTAATCGACAGAAGTGCTTGGAACGCCATCAGAGGTGGGGACCCAGGACCAGTGAGATGCTCACCGCACAGGTGCTCCCAGGAGGTGCCTGGAAGGGATGGGGACAGGGGCACAGGGAGCGGGCAACCGTGCAGGGGCCACCTCTGCGGACCTCGGCCTGACCCGAGGGAGCTGCGGAGTGCAAGTCACCTTGCGCGTCCTCAGCCCAGAGCAGGGGAGCCAGTCCCCCAACCCGCACACCGTCAGTCCCGGGACAGAAACGCCTGTGAAACGCACATGTGGGGCATAAACCAGTACATCCCTCTTCTCTGTTGCGCATCTGCTGCTCTCTGTGTATTTGGGGAGGGGCTCCAGTGGCCTCAGGGCAGCTCCCTGAATATCACAGACGTCCGGGGTGGCGGTGGGGGGGGCCCTTGTGGGGGCCACGGTGGGGCAGCTGCGCTCACCCCCAGGGACCAGCCCTGCCCCCGCCCCCCCCCCACCCTTTTCCAGGCCTTGGCCGTTTATGCCACGTAGCGCCCCGTGAGGTTGGGACCGGTAATGCAGTTCCCATTCTACAATAGAAGAGGCCGTCAGGGCGCACGGAAGTTAAAACACTTGCTCCAAATTGCTTAGCTAGTAAGTGTCAGGGGAGGGTTTCCAACCAGATCCTCCAGACTGTCAGCTCCTAGCCACCCAGCAAACGTCAGGACAGCGTGTAGAGCATGACCCCTAGGGAAAAGAAAACAAACCTGGTTATTTGTGGGTATGTGTGCGTGGGTGGGGGAGGAGCTAGCCAGTGCTAGCTTACACAAAAGACTGCGGAGTGTGTGCGTGCGTGTGTGTGTGTGTGTGTGTGTGTGTAAAATTCCATTTAAATGAAGCTCTAGAACAGGCAAAAATAATCTGTGGTGGAAAAATATCAGGTTGGAAAGGGAGCTAGGCTCTTTCCGGAGTGATGTTTCTGTTCTATTTCTTGTTGTTTTTGTTTTTTTTTTGCGTTACGCGGGCCTCTCACTGTTGTGGCCTCTCCCGTTGCGGAACACAGGCTGCGGACGCGCAGGCTCAGCGGCCATGGCTCACGGGCCCAGCCGCTCCGCGGCACGTGGGATGTTCCCGGACCGGGACACGAACCCGTGTCCCCTGCATCGGCAGGCGGACACTCAACCACCGCGCCACCAGGGAAGCCCAGCCCTCTTGTATTCTTGATGATGTCTGCAAATGACTCTGAAATACGCCCCTCCAAAAAAAAAAAAAAAGAGTTGATGTGGCCCTTTGGGGGAAACCCTGAAAGCTTTGACTTCTGTCTCATTGGAGAAGTTTGGTGCCGTGCTGATTTCCTCCTGTGTCATTTAGTGACCAACCTTGTTTGATTTACCCAAGTATTTTCTGAGTCTAATTCTTTGTTGGAGGCTAGAACTGACATTTGTTAATGTGATGGTTAAGTGGAATTAAATGACATAATGCAAGGCTGGCATCTTAAGTGCTCACTTAATATTGTTATTATTTCCTAACAAGTAAAAATAGTTGGATAAGATGACCCCTGAATTCTCTTCTGTTTTTTAATATTTCATGATTTCAACTCAAAAGGCACTAACATAACTCACTGAAAACTCTGCAAACAGTCTTTTATCCACAGTCACAAAATACAAAGTGCTCTTAATTCATCTGTCTGCAAACTTGGCCTGAATGGCTGGGAAGCTATTTACAATCCTTACATATTTCACAGCAGAAATATTCATGCATTAAAAAAAATGAATTGATGGCTGAATAGAGGCATAGGTACACAGATGCACAGATATGTGATAAAGCAAGTCAAGTAAAATACTCATCTGAGAATCTAGATGGATATATAGGTGTTCACTGCAAAGTTAGTTTTTCTGTGTATTTGAATTTTTTCATAACAACATGCTGGGGGGAGATGTAGTTATCTCTGGAGGGTCCAGGGAGGAGATGCTGGTGGATGAAAGGGCACCTTCTTTTACTCTATGTGCTTCTTAATCGTTTCATTCATTTTTACAAGCACATGCTATTTTTGTGATTATTTTAATTTAAGAACATAATAAAAAGTGACGTAAGATAGGATCTCTCCCTTGTGGAGTTTCGTGTGATGGGATATCTAAGACACACACACACCTTTCAGTATATTGTTGTCGCCAGTAGAAAGGGATTGTCCAACAACATACATGAATCAGTGACTCACGCGGATTAGAAGCCAAATGCACCTTGTCCCTGCTCAGTCACCAACGGGCATCGGGACCTGGGCCTCAGGTCCCCAGACTGTGAAATGAGATTGATTTGGGGATTCTGGGGTCCCCTCCAGCACTGCCACCAGACATGCCTGGATGTTTGTGGCAGTAATGTTTGAGAAGATGGGAAGAGGAAAAACCCTGAATACAGGAGATTGAGAGACTTACACTTTAAAATAAATAGAATTGCTAACAAGCCAACTCCGAGGGAGGAATACGCTTCAGGATGGCTGTGGTGAGGGATTCTTCATCTTCGGCCAGCAGAGGACACCTTACATCACTCCTGCTCCCGTGAGTGTCCCTGTCCCAGTGCGACTCTCTGACAGGTGGGCAAACCTGCAATCTGTTCTGTAAATAAAGTTTTATTGGAACCTCCACTCCAGGAGACAGTGGGGGCAGAACTGAGTATTTGTCACAGAAGCCCCATGGTCTGTAAAGCCTAAAAGATTGACACTCTGGACTTTTACAGAGAAAGCTTGCCAACTGCTGCTCTAAACATTCACTTCTCTTCTGGTGTGATCAGCGCTGAATATACGTGTTCAGTGTATTTTGCCAAACTTTCTTGCAGTTCACAGAGCCCATCTCAGGATGGAGGGATGATGGGAGGAGGGCCAGCTGAGCAGTCCGGGGCCTGGGTCCTTGGTCTCCCTGGCACATCACATACAGCCCCTTAGATCTCCCAGCAGAGCCCCAAAGTCCCCTCTAGGCAGCCCCGTAGACGGGCTGTCACTGAACCCACAGCCCCATGTGTACTTGGCCGTGGCCAAACCATGACTTCCCCCGGTGAGCGAGTTCTCAGTACTACAGACCCCACAGCTGCCGGTGGCCCAGACAGCAGGATGTCCTCAGAGAGTGGGCGTCAAAGGTGACCCTATGACCCAGCTTCCAAATCACCCCTTTGACATAGAAAGAAAGGACTGTGTCCTGAGCACTGTAAGGGGAAATGACATCATTTCCGCCGGGTGGTCCTCATTCTGTTTCCATCTCTACTGTCCTATTTCCTTGATGGCTTTTTCAGAATTGACAGTTCAGTCCCCATAGCTGTAAGGAGGTATTTGTGTGAAGGTACAGCTTGTGACAGAAGAGGCGCCCGCAGGAGAGGGGCTGTCCTCAGGCCTCAATCCCTGGAGTGCTTCCAAGGTGTCGTTACAACCTTCCAGTGAAGGTAATAAACAAAGGAGGTCATCGACTGGAGAAAACACAAACTCCGCTACAGAAACAGTGCTCTTTTGTGGCTGCCTTTTGTTCTTTTTCTTTACACTAGTGACATCCAGCAACAATTTCTTATCAGAGCCAGAACTGTGAAATGAACTACATTTGACATCAGATCCACCAAGATTGATAAAGAGTACAAGGCAGTAGACACCATGGGACACAGAGAGGACGAAGACACAGTGCCTGTCCTCAAGCAGGGTATGGCCAAACACGGGGTGTGGGGCAGACACAAGAGGGGTCTGATGAGAGCCGTAAGGCGGTGCCGGTGCTGAGCGGCTCAAAGGAGGGAGGGGGTCACCATCAAGTCCAGTGATGGTCTGGGGGAGAGCAGAGAGGCCTGGGGTGATGGGCTTTCCAGGAAGGTTGGTTGGTCGGCTACTGTCACAATAAATGCTGCATCACACCCCCAAAACCTCCTCCACATGTCTGCAGGTCAGCCCGAGTTTGACTGATCCAGGCTGGATTGGCCGGGCAGCTCTGCTCACACTGAGGCTCTGCTGGGCTTGGCTCCCCTCTGCGGGGGCTTAGAGTACCCCACATCTGTGCAGTCTGGCCAGTTCCCATGGTGACACATAGACACAAGAGGGCAAACCCAACTGCCCCAGCACATCTCAAGTCTCTGCTGTGTCACTTCCCCTAACATCTATTTTCCAAAGCAAGTCAGATGGTCAAGGCCAAAGTCAGGGATGGGGAAACAGTTCTCCACCTCTGGTGGGGAACTATGGCAAAGCGAAGAGAGGGGAGGGACCGGGGCCAGGACTTCAATCTGCCATGAAAGCACCTTCCGGGCATAGGGAGACATGCACCTAATTGCACAGAAGCCGGAAAAGGTGAGTCCTGTCAGGAGGCTGGCAAGAGGCAGGGTCTGACCACAGCACTACAGGAGTGCTGAGAGAAAGAGTCCCACGAGATGCTCTGCACATAAAACAAGGCGTTTATAGGGTTTTTTTAATGTGGGGAAATCTGTGCGTTTGAGTCTTTCTTTGGAGTTTTCCACTGTGTATCGGCATAGTCGAGACTCTGACGAGTCCTTCAGGAAGTAAACCAATTCCACTTGGTTTAAGCTCAGGGGGCCTCAGATGCTGTTCTCTCAAGAACAGCGGAAATGGCACAGGACTCCTTCTGAGAAATGCTGCATCCGCCGGTAATATGCACATATGTAGCAAGGACTGGAAAGTTCACGTGGACCGTATCACGTTCTTGTGTAACAAGATGAAGAGATTGTACTTAACTTCTTAGGCGGTGGGACGCCTTGAGAGCTTTAAGGACTCATTGGAAGTACATCCTACCTACTCCAACCCTTGTCTCACAACATTTTTTATAAACACAAACTTTTATTATTTTTTTTCAAACTTTTATTATTAATAAGGCTTCCTTAGGACTAAAATCAGTAAATAAATCATGGCCTAAAGCTGTGTTTCCAAACTTTGGTCATCGTGGTCTTGATTCTATGCACCACCTGTACTATTGTTCATTTTCTAAACCTAACTTAGTTTTAACTTAAATATGCTTTAAAGGGGAATTTTGGTTTAAAACCACTACCTGTCTGTAGATGGCTTGAGTGTGGGCTGGACTTGGTAGTGGCTCACTTCTAGGGATCAGAAGGAAGCAGAAGTGATGGTCTGAGACTTCAGAAACCAGATCATAAAAGGCAGTGGGACTTCCTGTCCCTCACTCTCTTGAATCACTTGCTCTGGGGGAAGCCAGCTGCCACGCTGTGAGAAGCCCCACAGAGGGACCCGGTGAGAACTGAGGCCTCCTGCCAATAGTCAGTGAGGAACTGAGGCCCCCAGCCAACAGCCATGTGAGAGAGCCATCTTAGAAGACGCTTTTCCAACCCCAGTCAAGCCTTCCAAGGACTGCAGCTCTTGCTGACATCCTAACTGAAACTCCAAGCCAGAACCTTCCAGCTTAGTCACTCCCAGATGTCCGACCCTCAGAAACTGAGGGAGATGAGAAATGTTTACTATTTTTAGCTGCTAAGTTTTGGGGTTATTGTTATGCAGCAATAGATAACTAATACACAACTCTAAATGGAAAACCAGGACCACTTGCTATAAATAGAAAGTATCCTCAAAATAAACAAAATAAAGCCAAAACAATGTCATTGAATTTCATTAGATACTCTTGACTACCCAAGTCTCTGAACATGAACCAACCTTCTCTTTCTTAAACACAGAGATTAGCATGTGTTAAAAACACCCTAGCTTCATATAATGAAAGACTATTCAGCAATAAAAAGAAACAGACTACTGATAAATGCAACAACATGTGTGAATCTCAAAAACTAAGTGAAAGAAACCAGACACAAAGGACCACATATTGTATGATTCTATTTATAGGAAATGTCCAGCAAAGGCAAATATGTAGAGACGAAAAAGCAGATCAGTGGTTGCTTGGGAATGGGGTAGGAAGAAGGATTGACTGCCAGTGTGTACAGAGGAAATTGAGGGCACTTTGGGGATGATGGGAGTGGTTTTTTTTTCCTTGGTCGTGCTGCATGGCGTGCGGGATCTTAGTTCCCCGACCAGGGATCAAACCTGTGCCCCCTGCAGTGGAAGCTCGGAGTCTTAACCACTGGACTGCCAGGCAAGGCCTGGTGGGACTGTTTTAAAACTGCATTGTCGGGACTTCCCTGGTCCCCAGGAAAGTGGATGAATATTATGGTATGTAAATTATGCTTCAATAAAGAAAGATGTTAAAAAGTTAAAAAATAAAAGATGGAAAGATGACATTTATTTTCACTCTATGAGTCTCTATATGCCTAAAGGCAGCACCTCACATAGCACCAGGGATGACTTACCATGCTTTGGGCAGCCCCGGTTCGCTGCTGGTGTGCGTGGTGCCTGAGCCCACCCTCAAGGCCAGAGGGGTTTGGGGTGATGTAAACCTTCCAAGGCCAGGCATCCACTGCCACTGTGTTTCTAGCACCAGGAAACCCCCTATTTCCAGCTCTGCCAACGACTCCACGGGCAAACAGCCCTTCTTCTGTTCCTCCGAAAGCCCTTTTGTAGTCAGAGCAAATGATATGTCAAAAATCTGTGGTCTACTTTGAACAATAAATAGATCCCTCCCTAGCAAAAAAAACAACTAAAAAACAGAAACAAATTCGCTTTGGTGTTTGTGGCAGAATTCATTAATGGCCTCACTTCATGCCCCCTCCCTGTACCCATGACCTTGGCCACAGGACTCTGCAGTTCTTTTCACTTGTGGTGAGTCAATGTCCCTGTTCCTTGACTTTAGGTTGGGTCATATGACTAGCGTGGGCCAATGACGTGTTAGCCTGTCGTGGCAAAGGCTTGAGAAGCACTTGTGAGATAGGTTTGCCCTCTTGTTCTTGGAGGAAAAGCCAACAAGACCTGTTGAGAGACTGGATGTGTGGGTGGAAATGAACAGTGAGTCCAGGTTTCAGGACTGAGCAGCTAGGTGGATGGTGACGTCATTGACTCAGATGGGAAGGACGTGGGGTGGGCGAGATTTGAATGTGGGAGGATTAGGGGAGAATCAAGATCATGGTTGGGACGAGTTAACTGCCTATCAAGAATGTGAGGGACGTGGGGCTTCCCTGGTGGCACAGTGGTTAAGAATCCGCCTGCCAATGCAGGGGGCATGGGTTCGATCCCTGGTCTGGAAAGATCCCACATGCCGCGGAGCAACTAGGCCCGTGTGCCACAACTACTGAGCCTGCACTCTAGAGTCCGTGAGCCACAACTACTGGAGCCCATGTGCCACAACTTCTGAGCCCGCATGCCACAACTACTGAAGCCTGTGCACCTATGAGTACGTGCTCCGCAACAAGAGAAGCCACCGCAATGAGAAGCCCGCGCACCGCAACAAAGAGTAGCCCCCACTTGCCACAACTAGAGAAAACCCACATGCAGCAATGAAGACCCAATGCAGCCAAAAATAAATTAAATAAAAATAAATTTTAAAAAAGAACTTGAGGGACCTGAGATTTTACCATCCTTGCCTGCCAGTTTTTTGCATGCTGACAGAAGACACAAAGACACTGCACTGCACTGTGTTCTGGTGCAGGCTTTCATGCATATTTTTATATATAAACCTTTCTAAAAGGCCAAATTTGGTGCCAGGTTTTATATGCAGGTCACTATAATTTGTATTACATCCCCTGGTTCAATGACGGTTTTCTTTAGACTTGTTAATTAAAAAGAAAAAAAATGTTAATTAAAAAAAGGCAAATGTTTTTGAAAAAGGGACCCAGAGTCTGGGTCAGAGATAAAGGACAGTTTATCACTTACAACAATAGCAGTAGCCAGAGTATGGGCACTTATCCTCAGGACAATTTTACATCTTAGAGGCAGCAGGTTCGCTGGCTTCTCTCCAGGTTCACTGCTATCGCCCCCTGGAGGCTTCCTTCTTCTTTGTCCCTACACCCCACTTTCCACAACACAGCCAGTTGGATCATGTCACACCCAGTTTTCCCCTCTCCCTACACCGCCCCACCACACCCCGCCCCCCCACCCCCACCTACTCTCATTCCTAGAGCACACCAAGGGCAGGTTCTTCTTCTCTTTCCCTGGCTTTTCTTTCTTCTTTTAGATGAAATGTCCCTTTCTGGGCAATGCCACTCCCAACCAGTGTAGTTAATATAGATCGCTCACCCAACACATGCTCTAATTGTTTATTCCTGGGCTTGTTGACTCCCATTCCCCGACTGGAAAGTAAATTCCCTGAGGGTAGAGGCCTTGTCAGTGTGGTTCATCTAACTCTTAGACAAGCACCTGGCAGTTTCTCAATAAATATTTGTGGGATCCAACGTCGTGTTTTCCAAAGAGCAGCTTGTGTTCTAAAGACCCCTACTAGCTGGCATTTTGGTAGGGTAAATTCTACCAATTACAAATTCCTTGAAGAAGATACATTTTTATAATTTCCTGTGATCTTAGTATTTTTGAAGACGTTCCAAAAAGCCTCATATTCGTTCAGATGGCTTTTCAATGACTTTCTGGGACTTTTATACTAAATGATAAATGTTCTAAGGAGGCTTTAAAAGCTGCAAAATTAAATGCAGGGATCTTTTCAGGGAAGTACACGGTTGCTTTTCGATTTCTTTGGCCCGTGGAGCCAATAACTATACGGTAAAGGCTTTATTAGGGTCGTTAGTGTTGGGAAATCTTCTGGGGTGTGAGTGCTCGTCTAAACATTGCATTGTTTTTGACAGTACTGAATAGCCCCCCAAATTACACACTATCTGGCAGAATGCTTACACACTGCTGCCGCTTAATAATGAATAAATAAAGACATGAGGCATTGGATCAGGGCTAACAATACTCCTTTTTTAAAAAACGATTATTTTTTAAAATTTATTTTTAGCTGCACTGGGTCTTCGTTGCTGCACACGGGCTTCCTCTAGTTGTGGAGAGCGGGGGCTACTCTTCCTTGCGGTGCGTGTGCTTCTCACTGCAGTGGCTTCTCTTGTTGGCGGAGCACGGGCTCTAGGCGCACGGGCTTCAGTAGTTGTGGTGCATGGGCTTAGTTGCTCTGCAGCATGGGGGATCTTCCCGGAGCAGGGCTCGAACCCGTGTCCCCTGAATTGTCAGGCGGATTCTTAACCACTGCACCACCAGGGAAGTCCAAGGACCAACAATACTCTTTTGAAGAGAGGTTCTTTCACTGTGTAAAGTGCTCCCAGAACTCCTACATGCGTTAAACTTTTTCTTTGATGCTGCATATTACAGTTAAGATGTCCTAGAAAAGCTACCCTAATTGACTTCACTGGGTGTGAGGATATGCGTTTGTGGGAGTTCCTAAGGAACCTTCTGTTTTCCTGATAAAAGCATTGCGTGCAAGAGTCCAGCCCTTCTTTCTTCACTCCTTCTTCCAGCCTTGGTTGTGGATGAGATGGCAGGAGCTCTGGCCACCTTTTTGCAACCGTGGGGGAAAGCCCAGAGAAATCTGAGACTTACCAATTGTGTTAGTCTAGGTCCATCAAGAAACAGATGCCTGAATGGGATTAAACGTGCAAGGATTTTATGAGGGGAAATGCCTGCGTGAGGGAAAGTAGGAAGGGATCTGAGGGAGACAGGGAGAACCATCAGATTATGATCAAGTCTGACCCCAAGTGAGGAACAGGAGGTTCTACAGTCTAAAGAAAGTCCAGCAAAGCCATCGGGGAGTCATCAAACCCAAGGTGGCTGTCAGAGGAGTCCCAGGTCTCCCAGGAGCTGGTCTGTGTTGGTACCTGTGTTGCACCATCATTGGCTGGGAGCTGCCCATGGAAGGTATGGCTTAGAAACAAACATTGCAATGGATTTTAAAGGGCAAGAGCTGGAGCCCTTGGTCGGTTATGTCCTCTGTAGCTGGAGGTCCAGGAGGCATATTCCCGTGGCCACAACACCAATCTTTGCATGACTGAACCACTGCCCAAAACTAACTTCCTCTGGAATACTGTCTATTAGAGAAAAATAAACTCCTACACGTCTGTGGATGCCAAGTGCCATTTTCTATAACTTGGTGCTGAATGAGCTCCTAACAGACATGCCCTTCACCCCTGGTAAAGCCCAGCCTCCACTACTTCAGGGCTCCCCTCTTTCTTCCTTCCCTTCCCCTTCTCTTCTCTCTCCTTTCTTCCCTTCATTGTCTCCTGCAGAGCAGCTTAATTCTGTCTCTTTCATGCTTGAACTCCTGCCAGTACCCGGCCCTCAAGGTCCCACCCTCAACCCCAAGCTGAAGTGCCTTGTCAACTTCTTTTTCCAAAACAAACACTGTTCTCCCCCAAAAGGAATTCTGAGCCAGGTGGTAAGATAGAGATTTCAGCTCATTGCACACACAGGTGCGCACGCGCGCACACGCACACACACACACGCGCGCACACACAACTCTTCTCTAGGACAGGTTACTCATCTTCCTCCCTAAGATGTAACCTACTCGAGAACTGAGACTGTATATTTGTATGTATAATTTAATTTTATTATAAAGCATTGAAAGATATAGAAAATTATCAAGAATACTATATAACACTTGCAAAAAAGAGCACACGGATTTAACAAGTGGTAACACTTTACTATAGTTGCTTGAGTCTTATTTTAAGAAACAAATTATTACGGATGATAATAATGACAATAATTCTAACACTTATAGTGTTGAATATGTGCCAGCCTCTGTTCTAAGTACTTTATATGTATCAACCCCTTGAAATCTCATAAAGTCTGTGAAGTAGATATTAATATTGTCCCTGGTTACAGACAAAGAACCTGGGCACAGAGATGGTAAGTAACTAGCTCATAAGGATCAGAGCCAAGATTTAAGCCCAGGCAGACTAGACTAGATGCAGCTTTGGAGACATATTTGATGTATTCTTATGTTTAGAATATAATAATTACCCCACAGATATTTGTTGAAAGAATGAATAAAAACTCATTAAAAAAACTCAGAAAAAAAGGTATGAGAATGGACTTTATCAGTGTGTCCACCATTATAGCAGAACAGGAGCAAAACCTACTGTACATTTCAACTATTGTACACCTAGTACCGTGTTTTTTTCTTTACCTGTTCAAATGCTATCAGCCCTTAAGTCACTTGAATATGCAGGCAGTTTAAATCCTAGCCAATCTCATTTTCTGTCATTCCAGAGTGGTTTTGTTTGTTTGTTTGTTTTGCGGGTACGCGGGCCTCTCACTGCTGTGGCCTCTCCCATTGCGGAGCACAGTCTCCAGACGTGCAGGCTCAGCGGCCATGGCTCACGGGCCCAGCCGCTCCGCGGCATGTGGGATCTTCCCGGACCGGGACACGAACCCGTGTCCCCTGCATCGGCAGGCGGACTCTCAACCACTGCGCCACCAGCGAAGCCCCAGAGTGTTTTTCTCTCCAATGATGTGGGTCAACTCCTCCCTCTGCTTCACTTTGTCTCACGAACCCACAATCCACAGGTCGTAAGGGCTTCAGGCCTCCCACGCCAGTTCCATCCACGGTTTCATCAGTAAACTCCTGTAACTCAGAGCAGATTTGACAAAGATCAGGGGGTGCTGCGCTATTTCCTCATCCAGAACGACGGCCTGGCTGGTTTACATTCCAGGGATGAAGCAGATGGAATCCATGCCTCGAAGAAATAAAGGCAACAGCCTATTTGACAGTTCAAAACGCTTATTCTCCTTGTCCTGATAGAAAATATCTACTTCCCAGAAGGGAGCAAGAAAGCATCATAAAGTGGAAAAGCCTCTTGAAGAAGAGGTTGTGACACTTTTGCTCGAAAAGAGAATGGCAGGTCAGTTTTCACGGTCACATCACACACCTGGTGTTCTTCTGAGTGTGGCAATAAATACAGTGAACCCTTCATGTTTTCTTCAGTTGTAACCAGAGAAAGTGCTAAGTGTGCTGAGTCGAAGATCATCTCCTGCTAAGATTTTCAATCCCCTGAGTGTATGAAACACCCAGGCTCAGGGCAATTCCTGCCTTATCTGGAACTGTTCCTAGATTGAAAGGGAGAGACGGCAGTATCTAGAGAGCATCGCTGCTTCTTCTTCTTATTAAAGAAAATCAGCCTTTTCCCTGTCCTATGACCACTCAATTTCCACTGTCACTGCTTAAATAGCTTTGTGACTTTGGCCATATTTTTTCTAAGGAATGAGTAATTTAAGTGATTTAATAAAGAAAATTAAAATGTGTTTTCTTTTTGTTAGCATCCTCAACTGCCATCTGCTTAAAAATGTGGATCTAATCAGCCACTGGAAAGTATGAGAAACAGATCATGTTTACAAAGGAGTTTCTCTCTTTTAAAAAAGGTGTGTGAATAAAATCTTGAAATCCCCATGAGGAAAAAAAAATCTGCCAGAATTTTTAGTTGAAAGGGATTTTGTTTCATAGCAAGAGCTGATCATGTAAAATGATTCCTCCAAATATAAACCCACGGCTTCCTGGTAACTGTGTTATTTTTACGACAAATAAGGTATTTTCTTCTAATTTATTGTTTTCCAGAAGCTGTTTGCAGTGTGTCTGGTAGCACTCAGTGAGACTAAAATTCGGGCCACCTGTGCCCATTGGTTTTCAGTCTTATGTATCTGGAAAATCACTCTAGTCATCTTTCCCCATTAAGGATGATTCTGGAGCAATAAGTACTGTTTTTAACATTAGTATGAATATTTTTTTAGTAAGGGGCATTAATATTAAGATTTTTTAACTAGGAAGACTGACAATCAGTACCTTTTCTTCATAAAAGAAAACACATTGTTTTTTTTTTTTTTTTTTTTTTTTTTGGTCTTCAGCTGCGTCACATGGCATATGGGATCTTAATTCCCTAACCAGGAATTAAACCCGTGTCCCCTGCAGTGGAAGCTCGGAGTTTTCACTGGACCACCAGGGAAGTCCCTACATTGATTTTTAAATACTTTTATTGAGATATAATTACTGTGTAATTATATTATCGTGTAATTCACTCGTTTAATGCCTACAATTCAGTTTTTTTAGTATATTCACAGGGCTGTGTAACCATCACCTCAATCTACATTTAGAACATTTTTGTCCCTCAAAAAAGAAACGAAACACAAAAAACCCGGTTCCCTAAGCAGTTATTCACATTCTTAACCCCCAGTCCTAAGTACCATTAATCTTTCTTTCTCCACTGACTTGTCTTCTCTGGACATTTCATATAAAAGGGCCCATATAACATGTAGTCTTTTCTGACTAGCTTCTTTTACTTAGCATAATGTTTTCAAGGTTCATCTAAGTTGTAGTGTGTATCCGTGTTATATTCCTTTTTATTGCCAAATTATAGTCAATTGTTCAGATGTACCACATTTTTTTTATCCATCTATCAGTTGATAGATGTTTGGGTTGTTTCCACTTTTCAGTTATTATTAATAACGCTGCTATGAGTAGTCACGTACGAGTTGATGTGTGAATGTACGTTTTCAATTCTCTTGGGTATCTACCTAGGAGTGGAATTGCTGGGTCTTATGGTAATTCTATATTTAACTTTTTGAGCAACTGCCCAACTGTTTTCCACAGTGGCTGCACCATTTTACACTTCCACTAGCAATATATGAAGGTTGCAGTTCTTCTATATACTCACTAACACTTACTGCCTGCATTTTTACTATAGCCGTCCTAGTATGTATAAAATGGTATCTCATTGTGGTTTTCATTTGCATTTCCCTAATGATTAATGATATTGATCACATTTTTATGGTCTTTTTGGCCACTCATCTGTCTTTGAAAAAATGTATACTCAAACACTTCGCTCAAATATATTTAAATTAGGTTATCTGTCTTTTAATTACTGAGTTGCCAGAGTTTTTTATATATTCTAGAAGTGAGTCCCATACCAGATATATGATTGGCAAATATTTCCTCCCATTCTGTACGGTTGTCTTTTCACTCTCATGATAATGTCATTTCAGGCACAAAAGTTTTTAATTTTGGTGTAGTTGAATCTATCTACTTTTTCTTTGGTTGCTTGTGCTTTTGGTGTCATATCTAAGAAACCATCACCTAACCCAATGTCACAAAAATTACCTCTACATTTTCCTACAGGAGTTTTATAGTTTCAGCTCTCCAATCCATTTTGAGTTAATTTTTCAGTATGGTGTGCTGTCGGGGTCCAAATTTTCTTTCACATAAGATATCCAGGTATCTCAGCACCATTTGCTGAAAAGATTCTTCTTTCCTTTTTAAATTATACTGGCACCCTTGTTAAGACCAAATGATGATAACCGTAAGGGTTTATTTATGGATTCTCATGCTATTCCATTGATCTATGTGACTACTTATGTTAGTACCACACTGTATTTATTACTGTAGCTTTGAAGCACTTTTTGTTTTGTTTTGTTTTGTTTTTTTGCGGTAGGGCCTCCCACTGTCGCGGCCTCTCCCGTTGCGGAGCACAGGCTCCGGACGCACAGGCCCAGCGGCCATGGCTCACGGGCCCAGCCGCTCCGCGGCACGTGGAATCTTCCCAGACCGGGGCACGAACCCGTGTCTTCCGCATCGGCAGGCGGACTCCCAACCACTGCGCCACCAGGGAAGCCCTGAAGCAAGTTTTTAAATTTAGAAATGTGAGTCCTTCGATTTTGATCTTCTTTTCCAAGATTGTTTGCTATCCTGAGTCCCTTGCATTTCCATATGAATTTTAGAATCAGCTTATCAGCTTCTGCAAACAACAGCTGGGATTTTGATAGGAACTGCATGGCATCTGTAAATCAATTTGGGGACTCTTGCCATCTTAATGATAATAATCTTCCAATTCATGATTTATATCATCCTTATCTATTAATTTACATCTTCTTCACTTTCTTTCAACAGTGTTTTGTAGTTTTCAGTGTACAATTTGTGTGTTTCTGCTGTTAAATTTATGCCTAACTATTTTATTCTTTTTGATGCTATTGTAAACAAAATTGTTTTCTTAATTTCAGTTTTGGGATGTTCATTTTTAGAGTATAGAAATAACATTGACATTTGTATATTTATCTTGTACTCTGTAACTTTGCTGAACTTGTTTATCAGTTCTAATAATTTTTTTAGTGATTTTCTTAAGATTTTCTATGTACAAGATTGTCGTCTGCAAATAGAGATAGTTTTAATTCTTCCTTTCTAATATGGATGTTCTGTTAAATTAATAGTGTGTATTACCTTAATATATGTAAACCAATCTTGTATTGCTGGTATACATCCCACTTGCTCACGGCATATAATCCTCTTTATGTGTTGATGTATGATACTTCCTAGTATTTTGTTGAGAATATTTGTGTCTATATTCGTAAGGGATATTGCTCTTTAATTTTCTTTCCTTGTGTATCTTTGTCTGGTTTTGGTATCAGAGTAATACTGGCTTCAGAGTTGGTAAGTGTTCCTACCTCTTCTATTTTTTGGAAGAGTTTGTGAAGAATTAGTGTTATTTGTTCTTTGAATGCTTGGTAGAATCTATCAGTGAAGCCAACTGGACTTGGATTTTTCTTTTCGGGAAGTTTTCAAACTACCAATTTGATCTCTTTGCCTGATATAGATCTATTCAGGTTGTCTGCTTCTTTAATCAGTTTTGGTACTTTGTGTCTTCCTAGGAATTTGTCCATTTCATCTAAGTTATCTAATTTTGGCATACAATTTTCAAGGTGTTCTCATAATTTTTTTATGATCAATAATAATGTTCCCTCTTCCATTCCTAATTCTAATCATTTGAGTCTTTTTTTTTCCTGTCGGTCAACTTAGCTAAGAGTCTGTCAATTTTGTTAATCTTTTCAAATAACCAGCTTTTGGTTTCATTTCTTTTCTCTATTGTTTTTCTCTTCTCTACATTATTAATTTTCACCCTCATCTTATTTTCTTCCTTCTGCTTGCTTTAGATTTAGTTTGCTCTTCTTTTCCCAGTGTCTTAATGTAGAGGGTTAGTTTATTGATTTGAGATCTTTCTTCTTTCCTAATATAAGGATTTACTGCTATAAAATTCCCTCTAAGCATTGCTTTAGCTGCACCTCGTAAGTTTTAGTATGCTGCATCTTCCTTTTCATTCCTCTCAAAGTATTTTCTGATTTTCCTTTTGATTTCTCTGCCTGGTCAAATTTACTGTTGAACCCTTCTGTGAAATTTGCATCAGTTTGTACTTTTTAGCCCAGGGTTTCTATTTGGTTCTTTTTTTTTTTTTTTTTTTTTTGGTACGCGGGCCTCTCACTGTTATGGCCTCTCCCGTTGCGGAGCACAGGCTCCGGACGCGCAGGCTCAGCGGCCATGGCTCACGGGCCCAGCCGCTCCGTGGCATGTGGGATCCTCCCGGACCGGGGCACGAACCCGTGTCCCCTGCATCGGCAGGCGGACTCTCAACCACTGCACCACCAGGAAAGCCCTATTTGGTTCTTTTTATTTAAGAGTTTTTATCTCTTTATTGATACAGTAGTCCCACCTTATTCATGGAGAATATGTTCCGAGACCCCCAGCAGACGCCTGAAACTGAGGAGAGAACCGAACCCTGTATATACCACGTCTTCTCCCATGTTAAGGGGAGGGCAACATATATGGCTTAGATACACGGCGCCAAGGGATAAGTCACATCCTGGGGGGAAGGAGCAGGACGGTGTGAGATTTCATCAAGCTACACAACATGGCACACCATTTAAATCTTATGAATTGTTTATTTCTGGAATTTTCCATGTACTATTTTTGAACCCCAGTTGACTGTAGGTAACAAACCGCAAAAAGCGAAACCACAGAAGGGGAGGGGATACTGTATTTTCTTTGATGAGACATTGTCATCATACCTTACTTCAGTGCTCTAAGCACGGTTTTCTTTACTTCTTTGAACATCATATTCATAATAGCTCTTTTGACGTCTTTGTCGGCTAGGTCCACTCTCTGGACCCCTGCAGAGGCAATCTCTATCGTATGCTTTCTTTCTCTTGTGTGTGGGTCACACGTTCTGATTCTTTGCACGTCTTGTGATTTATTGTTGTGGAAAACGGAACATTTCAGATCATATTTTGGGGCGACTCTGGATATTGACACGCAGACCCCCAACCCACCCCTGTAGCTGCTGTTGCTGTTGTTTGCTGGGTGGTTTAGTGACTGGACTGAAATAATCC
This sequence comes from Delphinus delphis, assembly GCF_949987515.2. Taxonomy (NCBI): domain Eukaryota; kingdom Metazoa; phylum Chordata; class Mammalia; order Artiodactyla; family Delphinidae; genus Delphinus; species Delphinus delphis. The sequence continues at coordinate 140,637,016 of NC_082686.1, forward strand.
TGCGAAGTCCAGCTCCCCACAGTGTCAGCCTCTCAGGTCCTCGCTCAGTCTTCCACCACCTTGCTCCTGCCTTTTGGCCTGGTCCCCAAGGAATCACCTCTGCTGTTCGTAAGCCAGTTAGTGGTCAACGCTGTGCTCGAGCCCCCAGAGCTGGTCAGGTTTTGACACTGTACGGTGATTCGTGGGTGGCTGGGAGCTGCTGTCAGTTTGGGGGTACCTTAGAGTCGTCTGACTGCTCCTCTCTGACTGCCCCCCGGGGGCGGCAGGGGGCAGCCTTGGACATCACACAGTCTTCCAGCCTGCCAGGGGTCAACTGAGATGTCTTTCTAAGCCTGGTTCCCTAGAAGTTGACCTTGCGTCAGATTGTTCTCGGAGGGACAGCAGTCTTGAAGCACAATCTTATTTCCCTGCTCAGGGATTGAACCTAGCCGCCAGTCGACCAGGGGCTAGAGGCTAGAAGCAAAGTCCCCTGGCTCTTGCCCCGTTTGAAAGCAAGAATGTTTCAAGGAGGCAAAAACTGCAAAAACAGGTACAGAGTTTCTTATAATAGACATAGCACAACGTATGGGAGAGACAGAGAGAAACAGTTTATTTATTTAAGTCTGAAGTGAGGCAGAAATACACACGGGGAAAGGAGTGGGGACATCTTGAATGAGGAGTGCAGTAAAGAAGTGATTTAAATCACTAATATAGGACAGTCCTTCTGGGTCTTTGTTTACCTTTGGCCAGTTACCTTGTTTCTTTCTTCACACCTGCCCTGCCCTAGGACCCTCCCCGACTTGTGTAAGCAACGTTTTGTTCAGATGGATTCCACTGCAGAGGTCTGTGGAGGTCTTGGCATCACCTGTTATGGGGTGGCGTCCCCTCCTTTTTGACCCCCAAGGGGTCTTTCTGCTCCTGTGCAGTTGGGGAAGTTTCTTTGACCTCAGAAGTGGTCCTCTTATCTCTCTATTCCAGCAGAGCTCGGCTTCTGCCACTAGCTTTGTCCTTGGAGTGTCTGGGTGAGAACAAAGCTTCAGTGTTTCTCCGCTTGACAAACCCCAGCTGTCCAGCCCAGGGGCCCAGCTATCTCCCACCTCAGGATGACTTCGTTTTCAGTCAGGGTTTGGTCACAGGTTGTGTTTAAGCCCCTCGAGTCAGTGAGGTCTCCATGTGTCGCTGGGTCTGTTTGAGACTCAGGGGACACTCAGCTCCACATCCGGCTCTGATTGCCCCCCAGAGCCTCCTGGGCCTAGAGCATGTGCACAGCGTTGGTTGTGATCCCAGGAAGACTCTCCTGCACGGCTTCTTCCTGCTCCTGTTACACTTCTGGCTGCTCTGCTGCTTTCCTTGTATCAAAGTTACCAGCCTCTTAGTTTCCTCCGAGACCTCCATTGCTGTTGGCAGCGTCCCTAGGCGTGGAGTCCTCCATTCTGCTCCAGGTGAGGTCAGTCCTCTCAGTACAGCTCTGAGCTCTGTCCTTAGGCCTGCCTTCCCCAGTCCCTCCACCCGCCTCCACCCCCAAGCTCAACCCCTGCACCACTGAACAGCGCTGGGGTCAGGGGCCCACTTTTCCCAGAGTGATAAACGCCCCATCTTTACAACTGTATGCGGGACCTCGGCAGCCCTGGTCTTCTTGGCCTATTCCTTGCAGCATGGAACCCCCACCTTTTTCGTCCATGAGCTGGGCTGCGGGGGGGTGGCAGGGACCCCAGTATTCTCATCTGGAGGAGAGCTTCTACCCCAGGAGCAAGTGGGGCAGGTGGGGAAGGGGAGACTTGGTGCTCTTGGCTGTACTTCCAGAGAAGAGCTTCTGCAACATGGGAGTGGGGGGCCTGAGCCTGCCCCTCCAAGTGAGACCACAGCCTCAGGCTGGGAGCTGGGGACCGCCCAGAGCAGAGGGTCCCGTGGAGCATATCCCTACTACAGAGCTGCGGGTGCAGGTAAGGAAGCTGGGGACACTTCAAAGGCCACAGACGCTCACTGTGCTTTCTAAGGTTTAATAGATTTTCTTTTTTTTTTTTAATAAATGTATTTATTTTATTTATTTATTTTTGGCTGCGTTGGGTCTTCATTGCTGCACGAGGGCTTTCTCTAGTTGCGGCGAGCGGGGGCTACTCTTCGCTGCAGTGCACGGGCTTCTCATTGCAGTGGCTTCTCTTGTTGCGGAGCACCGGCTCTAGGTGCCTGGGCTTCAGTAGTTGTGGCACGTGGGCTCAGTAGTTGTGGTGCACAGGCTTGGTTGCTCCGCGGCATGTGGGATCTTCCCGGACCAGGGCTCGAACCCGTGTCCCCTGCACTGGCAGGCGGATTCTTAACCACTGTGCCACCAGGGTAGCCCTTCATAGATTTTCTTGAATGACTTTTTCTTCATTTGCTGTATGCCCTTTGAGCAATTTCTAGAGACTTGATTGCTTTTTTTGTAGTTTTCACTAGTTCAGTTGTTTTGCTGGAGAGAGGGTCTGTTGAGTGCCTAACTTCACCATCCTGGGAGTCCCGCCCTACACTGATTCTTTCTTTACTTCTGTATTTCATTGGATTGATGAGCCCTTGACCACTCCATTTGGGAGGGTTGAGAGCTGAGAAAAGATGGGAAATAATGACCTGTGGACAGTACCTGAAAACAGCAGCGCTCATTGCAAATACTGGTTGCTTCTTAAGATTTCAAATGATGTCATATATTTTTTCTTCCTCCCCCTCAAAGTTATCAAACAGAATGTTGGTAGCTCACTTTCATTTTATACCATGAATGTGTGACATACAGCATTTTCAAATTGGAAGGAGACATCAAACAAATGAGGGTAGAAGTCCCAGGAGAACAGACCTTGTTATTCTAGTTTTCCAATTTTTGTATGAAATAGGAAACAGTAGTCAAACAACAAATGATGTCTTTAAAATGGTATTTTAAAATTGAGTACTGTTTCTGGATAGCACAAATTATTCATAACTCAGCAGGGTCATAGCAAGCTTCATATTCTCAAAGGAATGTATTTTCTTTCCCAATACAAAGGCCCCAACAGACAAAGAGCTGAATTAAGACATTTCCTCGTATCAGCAACAATTTTGAAGTTTTAGTTTGAGGAAGAATACAATTGGAAATCTAAAGGCACTCAAATGTAACATTTTAAAATAGATAATTTTCTATTTAAACAGTTATCATGTTAAAAAAAACTAGTCATACGTAGTTTTCTCTGGGGAAAATAAAACCACCGTATTTAATAGCCTATGCCGTACTTGTTCCACTGGGATAGGAGTGCTTGAGTCTGCTAGGTTGTGAATTAATTTTTACAAATATCAATATACCTCTAATGGTGGACTCTAATATACTTCCAGAGCTTCCGATCTTTGTTTTATACCTATAGAGGAGTGTGGTATGTAGCTGTGACGACAGTTTATTGAAGACAATTTTAATAAATTCGTCCATTTCCACGGCCATATGCATCTCAGCCACCGGTGATCGGAAGGCTCTTCCTTAATGCCTAGTGGCATTCCATAAAGCTTTCAGAAGCAATGGCCTTGTAGAAAACCATAGAATGCTAAGATTGCAACCCCTGGGGAAACTGAGATGCAGGAAAATTAAGAGATTTTCCCCAAGGCCCAGGGTCAATAACTGGTAGAGATAAAACTAAAACCCAAGTCTCCCAATTTCCTGTGGAGGCCTCTCCCCTGCATTACATCAGACACATTATGTCCTGAAATTATAAAAAAGATGCAAGAGAGGAAGCAGGACATCCCATAATAGTAACATCAGGGGTTTTCTTGTTTTTATTTATTTATCTATTTATTTATTTATTCTTGGCTGTGTTGGGTCTTCGTTGCTGCACAAGGGCTTTCTTTAGTTGCAGAGAGTGGGGGCTACTATTCGTTGCAGTGCGTGGATTTCTCATCGCGGTGGCTTCTCTTGTTGCGGAGCACGGGCTCTAGGCGCACGGGCTCAGTTGTTGTGGCACGTGGGCTCAGTAGTTGTGGCACGTGGGCTCAGTAGTTGTGGCTTGTGGGCTCAGTAGTTGTGGTGCATGGGCTCAGTCGTTGTGGCTCGTGGGCTCTAGAGCGCAGGCTCAGTAGTTGTGGTGCACGGGCTTAGTTGCTCCGCCACTTGTGGGATCTTCCCGGGCCAGGGATCAAACCTGTGTCCCCTGCATTGGCAGGCAGGTTCTTAACCTCTGCACCACCAGGGAAGTCCCTAACATCAGTTTTTGACTTTTCAGTTGATAGGGTTCTCACATTCCTTTTCTAAATTTTATCTTAGCACAATGCTTTGAAGTACTGGTCGTTGTTGCAGTAAGAGTGTTAGTAGTCTCATTGTGAAGATGAGGAAACTGAGGCTTCATTTACTGATCTGCCCAGCATCACACAGCTGAGGGGTAGGAGACCCAGAGCGTGAACCCAGGTCTCTCCACCCACATGAGTGTTTCACACACAGAGTGAGAGTCAGTGGGACTTAATGCACAGTGAGGACCAAGGTGTTGGAGGAGCTACAAGGATGCACAAGACAAGGCCTGGCTCTCAGGGCATTGCACACCCACCCGGCCCCTCACACTCCTTCCCATCACACTGTGTCGACACCAAGAAGGCCTGACTCGATATTGCCACCAAGACCCTCCCAGGTTCGCTCAAGTCTACCAACATCTTGCCTGGGAGTAAATTATTCAATCTCTCTGTGCCTTGGTTTTCACTTTAAGAAACAAAACACTCCCAACATATGATCAAGCAATCCCACTCCTGGACATACATCTGGAGAAAACCATAATTCGAAAAGATTCATGCACCCCTCTGTTCACAGCAGCACTATTCACAATAGCCAAGACATGGAAACAACCTAAATGCCCACCAACAGATAAATGGATGAAGAAGATGTGGTATATATACAATGGAATATTAGCCATTAAAAAAGAATGAAATAATGCAATTTATAGCAACATGGAAGGACTTGGAGATTATCATACTAAGTGAAGTAAGTCAGAAAGAGAAAGACAAATATCATATGATATCACTTATATGCAGAATCTTAAAAAAATGATACAAATGAATTTATTTACAAAACAGAAACAGACTCACAGGCTTTGAAAACAAACTTACGGTTACCCAAGGGGAAAGGTGGGGGGGAGGAATAAATTAGGAGTTTGTGATTAACACATACACACTACTATATATAAAATAGATAACCAACGAGGACCTACTGTGTAGCACAGGGAACTCTGCTCAATATTCTATAATGACCTAAATGGGAAAAGAATCTGAAAAACATTAGATACATGTATATGTATAACTGAATCACTTTGCTGTACACCTGAAACTAACACAACATTGTAAATCAACTGTACTCCAATATAAAGTAAACATTTTTTTAATTGAAAAAACAAAAGAACAAAACACTCCCAACTGCAATATGGTGCAGCGAAGACCAGCTGACTACGTCATAAACATAAAACTTCAAAGGGCAAGAGTTGTATGTGGTACTTCGAGGGACACTCTCCCCAGTACCTCTGTGCAACAGTGGTTTCCTTGTTCTTAGTTGGACTAAGTCCATAGTGAGCGTAGTCTCATCAAAAATGCCTAGTCTCTGTCTATGTAGCTTGCATCTTCTATGTGAAAAATAACCCTCTTATATAGTATCTACACATAACACCATGTCTAACAAAGGCTTGGAGAGCAACAGAAGACATAACTGTAAGAAATTTCCACAATTCAGTTCACCTCTCTTTTATATGAAGGAAATCCTTTTGTTCTCTAACATTGAACTGAGCACAGTAATTGGACTATGGTTAAACGAATAGAAAGAACAGGGGAGGGTTGTCTCTGAGAAGGGGTGTTTCAGTAATGCTACATAAAAAACTACCCCAAAACTTCATGGCTTAAAACAACCATGCTTTATTATTTCTCACTAGCCTGGTGTCTCACCGGGGTCACGTGTGTGACTGTAATCTGCTGTTGGCTAGGCTGGAACTGTTGGGTGGGGCGTCTTTGTTCTCCTCCTCCAGGCTAGCTCGGGCTTCGGCACAGCATGGTGGCCTCAGGGTTCTAACAGGGCAAAAGTGGAAGCTGCAGGCCTCTTAGGTGATCACTCCCACTACATGTTGTTGGTCAAAGCAAGTCACCAGAGTCAACTCGGATGGAGGGCACGGCGTCTCCACCTCTTGATGGGAGAAGTGATGTGCTCAGTCAGAAATGGAAGAAGTTACGGGTGGCTGTCTGTGGAGGCTACCCACCACAGTGTGTTATGAAATAGGAACCTATGACTTCTGTTTATAAACCCCAGACCTGCAGAGAAGGTGGGAGAGGGGGAAGAGGCTGTGGAGTTGTCTGAGGGTTCAAGACAGTTCTGAAGACATCAGTTCAGTGCTTCCAAGTTTAGTGAGGGAGTGATCTGGTCTTAGGTCTTCTGGAAATTCAACAGTATGGTATGACCATATTCCCACTCCCCTCACCTTTGGGTAGGAATTGAGGCACGGCTAATTGCGGTAGAGAGTATTATGGACTGAATTATGTCTCTCAAAATTCACATGTTGGGGCTTCCCTGGTGGCGCAGTGGTTGAGGATCTGCCTGCTAATGCAGGGGACACAGGTTCGAGCCCTGGTCTGGGAGGATCCCACATGCCGCGCGGAGTAACTAGGCCTGTGAGCCACAACTGAGCCTGCGCGTCTGGAGCCTGTGCTCCGCAACAAGAGAGGCCGCGATAGTGAGAGGCCCGCGCACCGCGATGAAGAGTGGCCCCCGCTCACCACAACTAGAGAAAGCCCTCGCACAGAAATGAAGACGTAACACAGCAAAAATAAATTAATTAATTAATAAACTGCTACCCCCAACATCTTCTTTAAAAAAAAAAAAAAATTCACATGTTGGGGCTTCCCTGGCGGTCCAGTGGTTGGCACTTTGCCTCCCAATGCAGGGAGTGCAAGTTCGATCCCTGGTTTGATCCCATGCCTTGCAGCCAAAAAAACCAAAATGTAAAACAAAAGCAATATTGTAACTAATTCAATAAAGACTTTTAAAAAGAAAATCCACATGTTAAAGTCCTAACTCTCAGTACCTCAGAATGTGCCAGAATGGCTAACATCAAAACGTCTACAAAGAAAAAATGTTGGTGAGGATGGGGTGAAAAGGGGACCCTTGTACACTGTTGAGAAGAATGTAAATTGGTGCAGCCACTGTGGAAAACAGTATGAAGGTTCCTCAAAAAGCTAAAAATAGAGCTACCATATGATCCAGCAATTCCACTCCTGGGCATATATCCAGAGAAAAGAGAAACACTATCAAAAAGATACATGCACCCAAGTGTTCACAGCGCATTATTTACAATAGCCAAGACATGGAAGCAACCTAAGTGCCCATCGATAGATGAATGGATAAAGAAGATATGGTGTATATATATATATATATATATATATATATGCAATGGAATATTACTCAGCCATAAAAAGAATGAAATTTTGCCATTTTCAGCAACATGGGTGGACTTGGACTGTATTCTGCTTAGTGAAATATGTCAGAGGAAGACAAATACTAAATGATATCATTGATACGTGGAATCTAAAAAAGTCAACAAGCTAGTGACTATAACAAAAAAGAAAGAGACTCAGATATAGAGAACAAACTAGTGGTTACCAGTGGGGAGAGGGATGGGGGAGGGGCAAATAGGGGTAGGGGATTAAGCGGTACAAACTATTATGTATAAAATAGATAAGCTTGGGGACTTCCCTGGTGGTCCAGTGGTTAAGAATCCGCCTTCCAATGCAGGGGACGTGGGTGCGATCCCTGGTCGGGGAACTAAGATCCCACATGACATGGGCAAGTAAGCCCATGCGCGTAACTACTGAGCCTGCACACCTCAACTAGAGAGAAACTGGAGAGAAGCCCGTATGCCGCAACAGAGAGCCCGTGTGCCACAACTAAGATACAATGCAGCCAAATAAAAAAAAAAAAAGAAAAAAAGATAAGCTATAAGGGTATATTGTATAGCACAGGGAATATAGCCATTATTTTGTAATAACTTTAAAGGGACAAAAATCTACGCAAATATTGAATGCTGTATATCTGAAACTATACATTATAAATCAACTATATTTCAATTTAAAAAAAGAAGATCCTAGCCCAGTTGGAGAGAGAAATGTAAATAATAATAAGAAAGTCATTAAGTTAAAAATGAGGCCATTCTGGGCTTCCCTGGTGGTGCAGTGGTTGAGAGTCCGCCTGCCGATGCAGGGGACACGGGTTCGTGCCCCGGTCCAGGAAGATCCCACATGCCGCGGAGCGGCTGGGCCCGTGAGCCATGGCCGCTGAGCCTGCACGTCCGGAGACTGTGCTCCACAACGGGAGAGGCCACAGCAGTGAGAGGCCCGCGTACCGCAAAAAAAAAAAAAAAAAAAAAAAATGAGGCCATTCAGGTGGGTCCTAGGTCACTCACTGGTGTCCTTCTAAGAAGAGGATGAGGACACACAGAAGGACACCAGAGGCGCCTGCACAGAGAGATGAAGAGGCAGCAAGAAGGTGGCCATTTGCAAGCTAAGGAGAAAGGTCTCGTGGACTTCCAGCCTCCAAAACGTGGAGATAATACATTTCTGTTCTTTAAGCCACAAGCTGTGTGGTATTTTGTCAGGGCAGCCTGAGCAAAGGAATACAAAGGAGAAAGCCTGAGCCGGAGAGAACCAGTGGAACCAGAACTTGCAGAGTCACGTGAAGCCCTCCCACCAGGAGCTCGGCTGGAGACACCAGGGCAGGTGTGGTCTTGCCGCTTTGTCCCGGGTTCTGAGAACCAGGTCACGCAAGGGAGACTTGGTCCAGCCTTGTGGAACCCACTCTGTTCTTATAGAAATTGTACTTAATTGCCAACATTGAAAAACAGGAGATTGTACTCTGTAATCACCTATATGGGAAAAGAACCTGAAAAAGAATAGGTATACGAATATGGATAACTGAATCACCTTGCTGTACACCTGAAACTAACACAACATTGTAAATCAACTATGCTCCAATGTAAAAATTTTTTTTTCACTGTATATGAAGAGTTTACTCTCCAGTGTTCAGAAGATCAAAGAATCTGTTCCTTATTCGGGGCTTTTTCCCCCTGTACGTTGTCCACTGGCAACCGCTCCCAAACCTGAGAGACCCAGCTCTGTGTTAGCTTCTTCAAGAGAAGTTCGCTAATTCCTGCAAGACTGTAACGCCCACCTCACTTGCTCTCAGAACTTCTCTAGCTTTTAGCTAGAAATGAAAGAATCTCCTAATAAAGCGGCTTAAATAGTGACAGTACTATTGCACAAACATTCTGCAAAGAGGCAGCTCCTTATTCGGTTCAGCAGATCCCTGCTGTTATTGAGGCCCCATCTCTTCACCCTGTTATCCTCAGAGTTCCAAAAGAAAATTTAAAAAAAAATTTTTTTAAAGCTTATCAACCTCCGCCCCACCCACCAAAAAAAGAGGATTTCCAGCTTCTCTTGGAAAATTAGTAGAGCTGGCCGTGGTGGCCTCACGTGCCTCCCGGTTAGAGGGCAGGGCCTTGGTTTCTATCTGAATCCCCATTGTAGAAGCTGAGTTCTGTGAATAACAGGTGGGAAAAGAGACGGGCACGTTCTATCAGATGACAGCGCTTTGGAATTTGGGGTTGGACGTCTTTACGGTAATTTATGTCTTGTCTTGTCATTACGGTAATTTATGTCTTGTCTGTAAAAAAGAGTGTGATTCACCTGCTCGACTCTGTTCCTTATGATTTACAGTGGAGGAAGTTATATAATTACCATATCCAGAAGAGGGGGAAGCTCCAATATCCCGAATAGAGCTTTTAAAGAGCTTTCGTGATCTTAAACTGAGTTTGTAGAGGTGTTTCTATTTCCGGAAGACATTGGAAATAGCGTTAAGTGTACGCCTGTGTTCAAATTGCTTCTCACTTGAGATACACATTGGCAGCTTGTAAATTCTCGCTTTGGTGTAATCAACACTCTTGTTATAATTTGCACATCAAACAGGAGGGCCCCCGTTCCTCTAGCTGGGGGAGATCGATTGAATTTCCAGCCTTTTGAGAAATTCACAACACTCCTGGTGGTTAAGGTTCTTTCTACATAATGTCTGGGACAGAATTAGCAAGTTACTGCTCAGATAGGAGTTGCTTTTCTTTCTTTCACGGCACTGTGTGTGTTTGAAAGAGAATTGCCCCTGTGCCCGGGTTAGAATGGGCGCTCAGAGAGGCTGCAGTCGCTCTTTCCTGGGCACTGGGTGCTTGATCTCCACTTGGGGCAGCCGATTCTTGGAAACGGGGGTTGCCTAGCTGTTCACACCTGAATCTCACCTGCATGAAGACACAGCCTCCTGACTGCAGTGCGTGGGAGAACTCCCCAGGGTCTCTGTCCCCGCCTCGCCCCCGGTCCTTCTCCTTCAATGACCCCCATCGCACCCACACCACCTCCACAGATGCCCCACTCTACTGCTCCTCGGCTGTTCCTGAGGGAGCACTGTCGCGCCTCCCTGGATTCAATCTTTCCTGTAGGAACCCTCAGTCCGCCGTGCAGGTCCAAGCCGGGCTCGGTCAGGGTGATGGGGGAGCCTCCGATCCAGCGTTGCCTGTGGGAAACTGGCCACATCTCATGGGGATGAGCCTCTCCGAGCCACCAGCCAGGCCCATGGGGAGTGTGGCCTCCCATCCATTGTTATTGACCAGGGTTCTTGGTCTCCTTAATCAATAGAAATTGATCAGAGGCCAGATACGAAATTTAGGCAAGGCTTTATTGGGGTCCCTGCTGCAGCATGGGGGAGTTAGAACAAGTAACACTTTCCCTTGCTCATTTGCTCAGGGCGCGGGGGGGAGGGGTGGGCGCCGAGCTGGTGCGGGGGTGGGGGGGGCTGTGGGGGAAGGGATGCTGAGAGCTGGTTCCTTATATGGGGTGAGGGTAGGGGCGGGGCCAGGGGGTGGGGCCAGAGGTGTGGCTTAGGTGGTCTGCCCACCCCTTTGGTGGTGGTGTGGGCAGGGGGCATGCGCAGTGCCCTGCTTTTGCTCCCAGCTCTTCAGAAGTGGCAGTTGGGCTTTTTGATCTTTTTGTATCTTGTCCATAATTTGCCCCAACTGTGCATGCACGCAGTTATTTTTAGTCCCTTATAGTCTCTTTGTATTTTGTTGTTCCCGGAGATGTTTGTCCAGGTGCAAGCCCTGCAGCAAAGGGGCCCAGGTCCCAGGCCTGTCTCACCATGAATGGGGTGATGGACTCAGAAAGGAAACAGCAGAGCCTCCCAGGATGCCCACTGCAGCAGGAGAGTGCACGGTGGGTTTTCAAGGCCGCCACTATGGCTCAACCCAAATAGGGTTTGAATGAGGTGGGCGTCTGTTGGCATCAGGGCCGGTGTCACTGCTGTACTGGGGATACACCTTCATGGTCTCGAGATGTTATAGCTGCTGTGGCCACCGCACCTTCAGTCAGCAGGGCGAGGGTGGGGTGCAACATCTCCATCGAGAATGCACAGACGTTCCCAGCAGCCCGGCAGCCACCTTCTCTTCCATCTCATGGAGCAGAGCTGGGTCATGTGGCCACCACTGCTGGGGGACTTAGAGGGAAAGGAGTCGGCTAAGCCCCTGCCGCTGGCGCTTCAGCTCCACGCAGACTCCGTGTGGGGCAGTTCAGCCTGGACCCCGCTGTGCCTCCAGGCACTCACCTCTCAGGGACTAAGGTGACCTGGAAGGCTTTCTAATAGCCCAGCCTGCTGAGCCATTCCATACAGATGACATAGTTCATTCACTCCCTCCCAGAAAAGCATTTACATTTTCTTTGGAGGCTGAACTACGATTGGAAAGGAAGTGACTTTGGTTGTTGGTCCCCCTACCAGAAGCTCTCACAGTGTCCTGTTGTTCACCCCTCCCAGCGACCTTGTAGGTGAAGGAGATGCTGTTACATGCACTGGGGCTTTTCTCCACGCCCCTCTGTTGTGTGGTAGCCATAGGGTTAGGGTGTGGATGCCAGATCCATTGGGGGGGGGGTCCCGATTGATCCAAGCAAATCAAAGTAGTCCCATCCCCTTGGCAGTGATGGGTTCAGAAATGGGCTCATGACCTATTTGGCTCAGTGGGATTCAGCGGAAGTTTGCTGGGGCTTCTAGAATTTTTGTTTTCCTTGAGCTAGAGAGAAAGCCCCGGGAAAAGCTAGTTTCTATCTTCAGCTAAATGTGAACAAGAAAACCAGGAGGTCTGATTGCTCTGGTTGCCATCCTGGGACCCTGAGGGGAGCCCCATGGAATGAAATCAGCACTGTGGACAGCAGTGTAGACTGAGAAAGACCCTGGTCATTGAGGACATCACTTGAGGTGTCCGCAGCTGCCCTGAAGCCCTTGCAGTCTACAGACTCCCAGGTGTGTGAGCCCATCAAATGTCCTATGCTTAAAGCCAATTTGGTTGGATTTCCTGTTACACCGAAAGCGCCTAACTGCTCCAGATGCAATGCCCATTTTAGAGACGAGGAAGCCAGTATCCAAAGGGATTAAGTAACTTGCCCGAGGTTGCATAGCCTGGGAGGCAGAGCTGGGCTCGGGACCAAGGTGTGACTCTTGTCTCCACACCCTGCAATTCATCTGTCTTTTCACCGGGATCGCTGATTCACATATTTCAAATGTTATAAGAACAGCTCAGACATGCCGAACTCACTCAGAAACTTGCCTCTGACTTTTCATACTTCCTCCCTGAGTTCAGAGCTGGGCCATTTCCTGTGCAACCAGGTTCTCTAGAACATCAATAGGCTTTCACAAATCACACTCAGGCCCGATCAGGCAGATTTATTACTTGTTTTCAGGCTGACATCGGTACTTTCCCCCCGTTGTTTTAAAATAGGCAGTAATGATGACTGCATAAAACAAATATATGCTGGGTAATGGCTTCCAATGTTATCTTATCACAGTACAAATGTCCCCTACCTGTGGGAAGGGTGTGGGTGAATGCTGGACGTCCGTGAATTCTCATACTGTGGATAAAAGGATGTGAGTGCAGCAGTATACTCAACAAAAGTCTAAGACCTTTTTCTCAGAAAACTTAAGATCTGAGACCTGGACGGAATTGGGAGGCCAGCTGTCCTAGCCTCCCATCTGCGGTGAAAGGATCCCTTCCAGAGACCTATGGCCGGTCCCTTTGGAAACACTGCAGGTGAAGATGGCCTTCTCCATCCTCCTGATCAGGAAGTTCCTGATGTTGTATTGACTCCACATGTACGTTTTGTTATAAGCAATGCCGCTGTTCTTCAGAGCATAATGGATACCAGCTCGTTAAAAGATAAAGGGTAACAAATCCTTTGTCACGTCTACTCCCGAGAAGATGGTATAATGAATGGGCCTCCAGGAGATGTACCTCCAACAAGTTGACCAAACCTGTTACCCCTTCACTCCCAACTCACCTGAGATGAAAATGGATACACAACCTGTCTATGAATCACACGTAGGCAAGGGGTCACGTCAAGGTTCTCTTTGGCTCAGAGGTGACCTTGGAGAGGATAGGATGGCTTTGTTTTTCATTTATGTTCATTGCTTTCCAAAGCACAGATGTGTTTGGTGTCAAGAGTTCAATTATGGACCAGCAGTCTCCCAGCATACTCTCCTTGTCTCTAAAGATACTCTGCAGAGGCAATCACTTTCAAATCTTCTAGCCATTTCTTCTGGTGCTTGTACTTCTATTTCTCATCATGTGTTGATATTGTTATCTCTTGATTTGTCCTTTTTTTTTTTCTTCACCAAACAAAACCGAGTCATTTAATTGCATCCCAGAAGGAAGTTAAAGATACCTATAGGCATACAAAAAATATCCAGCAGGCCTCAAGGTAAAATTTACGATGTCTAGAACCACATCAACAATTATCAAGCTTGCAAAAAAGCGAGGATGTACAACCCATAATAAAGAGAAAAACCATTGATTTTTCCATTTTAGGTATCCTCTTTTTTTTCCCAGTGCAGAAAAGAAGGATTTAGCATGCTCACACCCCCCCTCCCTGCCCCGTGCCCCTCCCCACCTCCACTCACACTCAGCCACTCCCTCTCCTGGCTTCCTGAGTTAGTGACATCACAAGTTTGGGTTGAGTCAACACTTAGTATTTACATTTTTTAAATTTATTTATTTATTTATTTTTGGCCGTGTTGGGTCTTCGTTGCTGCACGCGGGCTTTCTCTAGTTGCAGCGAGCGGGCGCTACTCTTCCTTCTGGTGCAAGGCCTTCTCACTGCGGTGGCTTCTCTTGTTGCAGAGCGTGGGCTCTAGGCACACGGGCTCAGTAGTTGTGGCTCGCGGGCTCTAGAGTGCAGGCTCAGTAGTTGTGGCCCACAGGCTTAATTGCTCCGCGGCATGTGGGATCTTCCCAGACCAGGGATCAAACCTGTGTCCCCTGCATCGGCAGGTGGATTCTTAACCTCTGCGCCACCAGGGAAGTCCCTAGCATTTACATTTTGATGACGATGTAAATCTTCTTCACAGCTGAGCCATAAAACAAAATCCAGAAGTAATGAAGAGGTATACTTGACCTCATGGGCAGAGAGAGCTTAAGCGCAATATGGGTGCCACAGCGCTCTCTGGAGTGCTCCAGACAGTGACCCAGACTGTGGGAAAGGGCTGTCCTGTGTTTGCACAGATCCAGACCAGACCAGCTCCTGAGCTGGCAGGTGGGGTTTCCTTCCTGAGGAGGGTGGGAGTGTGGAGGGTTTGTGCAGAGGCTGAGTATAGAGGAGAAGCGAAGGGTGAGCCTAAGGCAGTAGAGCAATGCCATCAACTCCCCTCCACCCACGCGGAACCTTGCCGAAGGGTTTGAGTTTTTCCCCTTTTCCCTTGGGCTGTGGGAACAGTCATACAAAGTAGCCTGCTTAAATGCTTCTCCCCTTTGAGGCAATTATCTCCAGTTATTCATGACCCTTCAGTGACTCACTGACCACTTAGGGTTTGCTCTGCATTGATCTTGCAAGGGCCAGGCAGTGGGGAGCCCCCCCACCCCGTACCAGCCTCCTCCGGAGTGTTCTCTGGGAGTCTCCCCCAGTCCCATCACCACTCCACGGTGGTCCCTTTTTGCCCGCTGCTCCTGCCTTGAGGAGGGGGGCCCCAGTGGGAGTTGGGGTCCCGGGAACACTGGGGGGCGTCACTCCCTGCGGGGAAGAGGAGGCTTATGCCTGTCTGCCTTCACTTGGATAAAACAGTCAAGGGGATTTTGTTTTTAAAATAAATGTTAAATGAACTTACTTACAAAACAGAAACAGACTCACAGACAAAGAAAACAAACATATGGTTACCAAAGTGGAAAGGGGGAGGGATAAATTAGGAGCTTGGGATGAACAGATACACACTACTATATATAAAATAGATAATCAACAAGGACCCACTGTATAGCATGGGGAACTATATTCAATATCTTGTAATAAACTACAATGGAAAAGAATCTGAAAAAGAATATATATATGTGAAACCAACACAACATTGTAAAGCAACTATACTTCAATTAAAAAAATTAAAATACCATATGATATCACTTGGAATCTAAAATATGACACGAACATGTCTATGAAACAGAAACAGACCTCACAGATAGAGAAGGGACTGGTGGTGGCCAAGCGGATGGGGGAAGGATGGAGTGGGAGGCTGAGGTTAGTAGCTGCAAATTATTATACATAGGATGGATAAACAACAAGGTCCTACCATATAGCACAGGGAATTATATTCAATGCCCTGGGGTAAACCATAATGGAAAAGAATATAGATATAGATATAACTGAGTCACTTTGCTGTACAGCAGAAATTATCACAACATTGTAAATCAACTATATTTCAGTAAAAAAAAATTTAAAAATAAACCAAACTTTGCTACTCTCCCAAGGAATCAGAAATTCAAACTTAAGTTTCTCTAATGTCCACCAAATAGGGTGGAATCAATCTTTAAGTCCTCACTTACTAAATCTCCCCATATGTGTTTGTATAATGGATGCAGTCTCTGCATCTATCATTTTTATTTCTGCCCTAAGAAATTCTCCTATTGTTCCTGAGTTTTCAGTTTGCAGCCCCTTGATGGAGAAATAGAAATCTATAGGGATTTAATTATAAGTTCTAGTCCAAGAGTTATTTTTCAAGATCTATAGAGAGGAGTTGGACCCAGGAAAACCTCACTGCCTTTTATTTTTTCCTTTCTATTAATGGAAATGTTCAAATTACCTAAAAAACAAAACCCCCAAAACCAAGCACCTGAGCGTCCTTTTACATTTTCAAATGCTCAGCTTCAGTTTCTAATTAACAAAAGTCTTCCACCTCTGAAACTCACAGTTACTTTTCTAAGCAGCTTCCTTAGAGCAGTTCCCTTTTAGCTGCTTTCTTTTATGGGTCCGTAAACCTGTGAAGATTCAGTTATGCAAAGGAGGTTACATGTGCTGTCTTCAAAGGAGGGGAAAGCCAGAAGTGGATGTGAAAAAAGCCATTTGGGTCGTTGGGGGTGTTTTCTTGAGAAAGTTGACCTTCCTCTTGTCTTCATTTGAGAGATGAATGTACCTCTGTTCAGACTTAGAGCTTACCCTTTGCAATTAATTGGGTTCCACCAAAACTCAGCCAGCAGCAGAGGTGACCAGAGAATCGATCTTAGATGCAATTTTAGGCCCTGCGATAATAATAACTAACAGTAGGATTTAGTGACCTGCAAAGGGGCTTTTACAAATATTGACATTTTGGATCCTTAGAGCAACTGCACGGTGACAAGAATAGTGGAGAATATTTACTGAGTGCTGACTCTGTAACACATCCCGCCTACACATCCTCCAGGTTAACCCCTTTGATCCACACAATTGGTCCTCCTAGTACTGGCACCCGCTCTGATCACCTCAGAGAAGAAGACTGAGGTCACACGACTGGTAAGTGGCCGAGCCGGGATTTGAACCCAGGCTCCAGGCTCCAGGGTCTGTACTCTTAACCACTATGGGGTAATCGTCCTCCCTTCCCACGCTAGGGGTGGGGGAACCTGCTCATTTTACAATTTGGGAAACGGAGACCCACAGCCTAGCTTCTAGAAGTCCACACAGCTTGCAAGGGGGGAGAAAAAAAGAGTTAAAACTCACGGGTCTATTTCCAAGTCTTGTGTACCCCACACAGCAGACCACCTTCCTCTGCGACCTTGCTTACCAGGCAAACCTGGAACGGACCCGTTTGTCTTTCTGGCAGACAGGAACTAGGGCACACTCACCTCAGGCATAGAAATGAAGGGATCTCCAAACAAACAAACAAACAAACTACTCCACCATCGAAATAAATAGTAGCTATGAAATTTTTTTTTAATCAAAATTAATACAAAAATCCGTGATGATCAAGACATCAAACATTTAAATAAAGACCATCTCAGTCCCGTCCCAAATTCTTTTTCAGGCCTTTCCCTCAATTCTGGCAAATTCTTATTTATTCCAATTCCTTCATGCCTTGCTCTTGAAGAAATACCTGAAAATCTTGAGATGTAAATCATTTATTCCAGAGGTATTTACATTTAATACCTTGGGTGTGAAGGAATTAGTTTCAGTGAGAATTGCCAGCATTGGGGAAAGGGCTTGAAAAGAAATTGGGACAGGACTGAGCCTTGTCTTTTATTTAAATATCTGACTTAGTGTTCATCATGGATTTCTATATTAATGTTGATTTTTTAAAATATTATTTGAGGGACTGCCCTGGCGGTCCAGTGGTTAAGACTTTGCCTTCCAATGCAGGGAGTGCAGGTTCGATCCCTGGTCAGGGAGCTAAGATCCCACATGCCTGGGGAGCTACTCGGAGAAGCTCATTAAGCTACTTGAGGCCCAACAGGAAGCAAGTGGTGAGTCAGGATCTGAATCTGATTTTTCTCTTCATCACAAAGCCCCAGGCAACGGTCTCTCCCAGGTGAATCAGGAGTAAACAGGAGAGAGCATGGTGGTGGTGAACAGACTATATATCACGAGATTCCATTTTCTAGGAAGAAAACCCCAAAGAGACAACTGCTTCAGGAGCAAATAGCACATAAAATAATTCTGAAGCGGTTTCTTAAGATCATTTTTTCAACTTCATTGAGGTACCTAAACTGCACATCTTCAAGTGTAAAGTTTGGTCAGTTTGGGCATAAGTAGACACCTGTGAAATCACTCCCACACCAAGATAACATTTTCATCACCCTCCAGAAGTTTCCTCATGCCCTTTTGTAATCCGTCCCTCCGTCCACCCATGACTCCAGGCAAGATCTGCTTTCTGATTGTGGATTTGTTGGCCTTTTCTAGTATTTTATATAAATAAATTCATACAGTGTTGGGAATTCCATGGTGGCCTCGTGGTTAGGATTCCGGGCTTTCACTGCCGTGGCCCAGGTTCAATCCCTGGTCTGGGAACTGAGATCCCACAAGCCTCGTGGCCCAAAAGTAAATAAATATATGTATACGGTATGAATGACTTTTTCTTTGGCTTTTTTTCCCGCAGCATAATTGTTTTGAGATTTATCCATGCTGTTGCAAGGATCAACCGTTCATGCCTTTTTGTCGCTGACTAGTATTCTGTTGTGTGGGTGTACAATTGTTTATCCAGTCACCTGCTGATGTTGGCTTTCCATATCTTAAATTTTTTATGTCCATAAATAATACATTTTGAGATACTTGAACCTGCAATTATGTGTTCTTCCTGAACTCCTAATCACTCTTATATGGCAGGGTAATGCTATGTGTCTCCAGGAACACAGAAAATGCACTTCCTGGCCCCTTTGCACACAGCCCCTGTGGCTAGATTTGGCCAAGGCGGTGTGAGCAGAGGAGATGAGAATTGTTTCTCAGTGGAGGCGGCAAGCTGCCTCTGTGCAAGTGCCAGTTTCTTTCTTCCCCTTCGGCAGGGAGAGTGGAGGCTGTGATTAGCTGGCAGGACCACTGGATAGAACAGGTGAGGCCACAGCCTCACCAGATGGATGCAGTAGCCTTGGAGAGCCACTAGCCCTGCTGTGGACTTTATGTCCCGGAGAGATAACCTCTCCTGTGAGTCGGGGCTGTACGTTACTGCAGCACAAGCCTAGCCTTTCCTGACAAACACACTTTATCTTGGCACTAACACTCTCTTTTCAGACACCACAGGGAGACCGTCCCAGCGAAATTTCTACCAAGGCTGAATGGAGTCCAATTTTATGAGGTTTTTACTACTTAGAATTGTCTAAGAAATCTACTAATATTGTAACATTACAGACCACTTTTCTCTTCGGTTGGTGGGAAAGCAATGTAAGTATTCAGAAGGGGAGCATGGGGAGAGGCAACAGGGAAAAGAAAGGAAAAAAAGGTGTGACTCTTTTTTTTAAATTTTTTTTTTAATTTTTTATTATTTTTGTCTGTGTTGGGTCTTCGTTTCTGTGCGAGGGCTTTCTCCAGTTGCGGCGAGAGGGGGCCATTCTTCATCGTGGTGCGCGGGCCTCTCACTGTCGCAGCCTCTTCCGTCGTGGAGCACAGGCTCCAGATGTGCAGGCTCAGCGGCCATGGCTCACGGGCCTAGTTGCTCCGCGGCATGTGGGATCTTCCCGGACTTGGGCACGAACCTGTGTCCCCTGCATCGGCAGGCGGATTCTGAACCACTGCGCCACCAAGGGAAGCCCCAAGGTGTGACTCTTTATCTTGTACCTGCAACTCCCCTACGTTAACTTAGTTAATTGTCACAACTCTGAGGAGGTATTTATAGTCTCATTTTTACAAAGGAAAAATCTGAGACACGAGAGTTTCCTAGGATACACAGCTGCTAGGTAGCAGTTTCGGAATTAAAGTCTATGTCTGCCTAACTCCCAGCTGCTCACTGTTTGTCCTGTTGGATTGGGAAATGCAGGAAGACGTGAGATGAAGCTCCTCCCAGCATCCACCACGCCCTGCTACGTGCTAAGGCCAGTTAGCAGTGGTCCAAGGTAGACGCAGGCAGAAGGCGCTGAACAGTTGGCCACGGCAGCCAAAGCCTCCCCAGCCCGGGCCAAGTAGACACAGTGAGGGGGTGTAGACAGAGCAGGGCCGGGAGTCAGAGCTCCTGGTCCAGACCCGCCTCTGTCCTGGGGGTTCTGTGGCCTTAGGCAGAGTCAGTTAACGTGTCGGAGCCTTGATTTCCAGTTTCAAGCAGGCATGATCTATAGAAAGCAGACAGGAAACCCAGAAGTGCTGGGCAAGGGCAGGCTTGTCCCAGGCTCTCTGGACACAGCTCCGGTGACATTTACAGGCAGGCATGATGTTATCACCAAAGGAGACCCTGCTTTCTGTGCCCTTCCCTTTCTAAGTACACCTTGTGCAGACCTCAGGACTCCAACTGTTCTCAGTAAGAAAGCACTTGGGAGAAACCTACCAGCTCAGGACCCTCTGAGACCAAGAACCACTTCATCCTAAGACTTGTCCTCTGAAGAATTTTGTCTCCTGGTGAAACTTCCCTCCCAAAGAGTATGGGCCTGGTGGAGGGGGCAGGTCGGGGGCAGGGGGGCCCTCACAGACCCTGAGGGTTTGCTCATTTCTGCAGATAGGGTGCCCTCAGAGGGGGGGAGGGAAGGGAATCTGATCTGATTTTTTCCTTTTTCTCAGCCACAAAAAGACCCCACCTCCTCTGCTCCAAGGGCAGCAAAGCGGGGTGTCCCCAGCCCAGGGTAGAGGAGCCGAGCTAAATATATCACAGTTAGCAATTGAACATCTTGCATTTACGGGCATCAAGCCACAGCTAGATTATATAATATTAAGTAGATGAAATTACTGCCTTAGTAGGTTAGAACAGTCGCACCTACTATATTTTATCACTTGACAGATTCCAGGAAGGAGGGTGTGCTCGTGGTAACTTTTAATATTTCCTTGCCCATTCTTCCTTGCTTTTTTTCTTTAAAAGCATTGGGTATGATCAGAAAGATAGATGCAATAACCATGCACCCGTTAAGTCAAGTTTCATCTTAATTTTAAAAAAAGTAGTTTTTTGCATATTAGGTAATAGAACTCTGCTAAGAGCTGGGAGTGGGAAAAGGCATTCGCCCTTAGCAGTTATACTTTTCTCAGGGAGAAAAGTCATTAAAAGAAGATTGTTGGGCTTCCCTGGTGGCGCAGTGGTTGGGAGTCCGCCTGCCATTGCAGGGGACACGGGTTCGTGCCCCGGTCCGGGAAGATCCCACATGCCGCGGAGCGGCTGGGCCCGTGAGCCATGGCCGCTGAGCCTGTGCATCCGGAGCCTGTGCTCCGCAACGGGAGAGGCTGCAACAGTGAGAGGCCCGCTTACCGCCAAAAAAAAAAAGAAGATTGTTAGGGGGAATTCCCTGGCGGTCCAGTGGTTAGGACTCTGAGCTTTCACTGCCAAGGGTGCAGGTTCAATCCCTGGTTGGGAAACTAAGATCCCACAAGCCGTGTGGCACAGCCAAAAAAAAAAAGAAGAAGACTGCTAGGTTACTCGTATCACACAATCTGAAAAAATTATCAGAAACTAAAATTAAGCATCACCCTCTACTCGATATTCTGTAACAACCTATACAGGAAAAGAATCTGAAAAAGAATGAATATATAAGTATATATATATAACTGAATCACTATGCTGTATGCACCTGAAACTAACACAACACTGTAAATCAACTATACTCCAATAAAATGAAAACATAAAAAATAAATAAATAAAATTAAGCATCACTTCCTCTAAACAAACCCCACTCTGAACTATGTGTAAAATAGAACTAAAAATACTTAACTACGTGATAAAGGTCCTAGTCTCTGGATTTTATTCTTGGGTATTATACTCCATAGAAACAAATCATTTGGTCAATGACAAATGTATTGGAGCATAAAATACTTGATGAAGGCTGTGATTATTCACATGTGGTTTCTGAACCACACTGCCTGCACTCTGATGGGCTTATATTCCCTGCCTTTTACTCCACCCTCCACGGTGCTTCTAAGCTCTGCAAGTACGTAGTTAGTATATCCACAACCTTAGTACTGAATAACAAGTGATTGGATCTGTTATATACCTGAATCCTTGGCTATGACCCATTGGATCCCTGGGTCCTTTAAAGGAAAGGTGCTTCATATAAATAGAGCTGTAGCAATGACAATGTATCCATTGGCTCCCTGTGTGTTTCTCACTCACAGCACCCAACCCTGGCAGCCAGGGGCACTTGAGGATGCTGGCGTGGATGGTGGAGCCTTACTGGATTCACCCAGCCTCGCTGAAAAGTCAGCATACAAGGATTGTGAGCATAAACTCATGACATTTTAGGAAGCTCTGAGGTCAAATAAATCACAGAAGAATTTTATACGAGCTGTTGTAAAAACCCTGGTCACCAACTCCTAGGGGTAAGGAAATGGGAGTTTAAGCCTAGATTCAATTACTATTGGGAAAAAAAGGGAGAAAGAGAAACCAGGTAGAACCATTTGCTGATCACAGACTATAGGAAGCAAAGCTCTCGGTTCCTGGATTAAATAACCGTTCATTAAGAGGTGAGCTTGTGATGATCACACACCTGTTTGGCACAGACGCAGAGAAGGGCCTTTGGGTGCTGGGTCCCCACGTTCTTTTCTCCTCTCCAATCAAGTTTTTAAATATTGGGTTGGCCAAAAAGTTAGTTCGGGTTTTTGCATAACATGTTATGCAGAAACTGGAACGAACTTTTTGGCCAACCCAATAATTTAACATCCTATAGCTATTCTAAATCCGGTCAGGCAAGCCTCACATTTGATCTTCATTGCTCCTTTTCAAAGTTCCATTGTTGTGCGTAATACTTTCTAGTACAATTTTTTTACGATAAACAGTAACAACACTGGCATGCTCACCACCTAGAAGGAACAAACAAATGCTGACACTTATTAAATAATTAAAAGCAACAGAACAGGGCTTCCCTGGTGGCGCAGTGGTTGGGAATCCGCCTGCCGATGCAGGGGATGCGGGTTCGTGCCCCGGTCCGGGAGGATCCCGCGTTCCGCGGAGCAGCTGGGCCCGTGAGCCGTGGCCGCTGGGCCTGCGCGTCCGGAGCCTGTGCTCCGCAATGGGAGAGGCCACAACGGTGAGAGGCCCGTGTACCGCAAAAAAAAAAAAAAAAACAACAGAACAAACATTACAGATAAAATGAAACCCTCCACCCCGGTCCCCGATCCCCTCCCCAAGGCGCGCATGACCACAGACGTGGCGTGTGAGCTTTTGGCTCTGGTTCTATCCTTTCCCTGCATGGACGTACATTATAACTGGGGCGCCCTGTCTCTGTGTCATCCCTTACAGGGATCCCACCTCCTGCTGGGAGTTGCTGTTTTCACTCATCACAGAGACTCAACCACATGAGCACAAGCAGATCCATTCATTCCTGGAACCTCCGTGTGTGTCCCCCACCCCCTCCCCTCATGTCCCTCTCCCCCTACCCCGGGATGTTCCCGCTGTCACTGTCGTTATTCCCAACGTGATGGCCGTTCAGGTGGTTTCCATTTTATCGATATTTCAAACGATGCTGCGATTTCCCAGACTTCAGTTGGATTCAGCTTTCCTGGGTATGACCCAATGGCCCGGCCAAACGCTGCACAGACTTACACTCCCTCCAGCCCTGCCTGAAATGCTGGCCTTCCCCCACCTGCTCTCACTTGGTTTTGTCAGACTTTCTGATTTCCCCTAACCCAATGGGAAGTCTTTGGGGTTTTAACTTTCATTTCCCTACTGATGAGAGCTTGGACACACACTCACCTGGGGATGTTGTCCATCCTGATGTCCTCTTATGAGCACTGTCTGTCCCTGTCCTTTGCTATTTTTCTACTGCAAAGTTTGTCTTTTTCTTATGAATTTATGGCTCTTTGCATATTCTGAATATAATCCTTCAATCTGTTTTTATTTGTTGCAAATATCTCCTAGCCTGCCATCAGCCTTTTAACACTTTTATGGTGTCTGCTCTATTACAGATGTTTTTCATTTCGATGAACTCAGATGTATCCACTTTTTCATTTGAGTTCAAGTTTTGTTTTTCACATATAGGTTTTCAGTCCCATCAGGATCGGTGAGCTAGAGATCTAACTTTATTTATTTATTTTTGCGGTACGCGGGCCTCTCACTGTTGTGGCCTCTCGCGTTGCGGAGCACAGTCTCCAGACGCAGAGGCTCAGCGGCCATGGCTCACGGGCCCAGCCGCTCCGCGGCATGTGGGATCTTCCCGGACCGGGGCACGAACCCGTGTCCCCTGCATCGGCAGGCGGACTGTCAACCACTGCGCCACCAGGGAAGCTCTCGAACTTTATTTTATTTTTTCCATTTCCATTTTTTCTATTGGGATAAACAGCTGTTCCAATACCCTTGATTTGTAGGGCCACTGCTATCACATCTCAAGCCCCTAACATATCTAGGATGGTTTCTGGGCTCTTTATTTAGTACCATTTTTTGTATCTTCTTTCTACCTTTTCTACCCAATTAATCTACATGGCTGCCAGGATATAGTAAGTATATGAAGTGTTTATTTGATTCATTTAGAATTTACATGGAGGGAGTTCTCTGATGGTCCAGTAGTTAGGACTCCACACTCTCATAGCTGAGGGCCCGGGTTCAATCCTTGCGTGAGGAACTAAGATCCCGCCCACCTCGAGGTGTGGCCAAAAAAACCCAAAAACCTTGACATGGAAAAGCCATAGGTAATTTTTTTGGCTTAAGGAAAGAGCCCTGTTGAGGGGGGGGGGCGGGGTGACACCCCCTCTCTTTGGGTGGAGTTTGGTAAATGTGGAATAAAACAGAGAATTAGAGTGGGAGGGGTTGGGGGTAGGAGGAAAGAACTCAAGTTTATCTAGTACCTAAAATGTGCCAGATGTGCTGATTACTTCATTTCCTCTTTTTAACAGCCCTTTGAAATAAGCTTTATTTGTACTCATTTTCTAAATGAGGAAACAGGTGACCAAGAGGAGTACCATGACTTCTCCGAGTCACACGGTGAGTGAGAAACAGAACTGGGGCTGATACTTCAGCCTGTCTCCAGAGACCTTTGCCGCTCTGTTTTGCCACAGAGATGCAGCTGGACCAGGCCATCTCAGCCAGAAGTCACTTTGCCTCAGTCACATGACCATCTGAGCTCTGGGCTGGGACCAGACCATGACTGTATACCACACACATGATCTGGTTACTCTATACCACCCCTGCCAAAGAGGAACGATGACTCTACAATCGCAGGCAGGAAGCAAGATTTCTGCTAAAGTCACTCTGCTACTGAGATGTGTCAATACTATCGGGCGGCCGGTGGCCTGTATGCCTTCATGTGCACTAGAGGAAAAAGCCCCTGGCGCTTCCCCACCCTGGGTGGACACGGCCTGAAGGATGGCTGTCCTCCAGGCAATCCTTTAATGAAAAAGACAGTAAAATGATGACCTTTGCTTTAGCCTTCTGGGTAAAGAAACAACCACTTCATTTGCTCTTTGGAAAGGGGACCCTCCTCTGCCTTTGCTGCAGTCCTCAGAGTGACCAGGAGGACAGCCTGCCGCCCCAGGGGTTGGTGATGCAGACATTCTGCAACACCAGATTCGGTCCCCAGCCAGGCCTTCTGTTCGAGCTGAGTGCCACGGATTTCTCTCAGCAACACATGGCCCCTTTTCTGGTTCTCCATTTGCTGCTGCTGGTTTTCCTCCGGTTGCATTTTCCAACTGGGTCTGCGTCCCAGCTGTGTTTCCAACAATACCTCCAAACTTGAAGGGACTCGTTGCTTTTGGTCACTGGTGTGCTACGAATCAAGCTTGTGAAAGCCGCTTCCCGGGAGATTAACACGGTCTCATCCCACTGGCAAAGCTCTGCACCTTCACTGTCCTCATCTGCCGCAAAGCCAACCAAAGTTCCAGGTAGGCTTTGACAGAAGAGCCTGGAATTGGTTCCCAGGATTGAGCCCTGACATTTGGCATTTCTATTAGCCAGAAGAGAGGAGAAAAGTTTCCTTTTACCTTGCCCCTTCCCCTGAACCCCTGACTGACCAAAAATAAAAAAGAAGTAATATCTAATTCATCTTGCTTCATTCGAGCAACGAACAGTTTGCCTGTTTTAGCTAAAGAAACTCTCCTGTTACATAGTAAACAGGCCAAATAAGGAAATGATCCCCCTTGCCAAGTTCACTCACCCTAATTTTGTGGGCACGCCTTATCTGACATGTAACAATAGAATTTCAACATTGGAAGAGATTTGAAAAGTCTCAGAGTCCAACCATCCAATGATGTTCCAATATCCTCTGTGCATGAGGCCCCATTACTGACTGCACATCAGAGTAAATAAAGGCACTTGTTCAAAATGACCGTCACTTGGCCTCACCCCCGTGAGGCTCTGCTCCTATAGCAATCAGAGGTGGACCTATTTATTTTGATTAACACCCAGGGGATTTCTGGTGCAGCAGTTCCACAGGACAGTGTTCCAGGACCGCCACACAGTGCAGCAGTGTGGAGGGACTTGGCCAAGAGTCAAAAGCCTTCCTGAGTCTCCTCCAGCACCTGACCCTCACTGCTTTCCAAAGTAGCCGACTGTTGAACATTCTTCCTCCATCTCAGGGAAACATTTCTTCCTCCAGCTTCTTCCTGCTGACTCTACTCCTGTTACAGAGTCCAAACTCATTCTGCTCTCCCCACGATAGGCCAATAAATTGGGAGATGAGATTTTGGGGCAACAAATAGCAACTTTATTCAGAAAGCTGGGAATCCGGGAAGATGGTGGACTAGTGTCCCAAACAACTATCTTACCCAAGTCAGAATACAGGCTTCTTTTATACTGAAAGGGGAGGGGGTGTGGTTGGTTGTCACAAACTTCTTGGTGTCAGAATCCTTTGTTCTTCCAGCGTCCAAGAAGGTCAGGTCAGGATGTTCCTGTAAACCTCCAATAACACAAATGTTATTCTCTGTTCTGCAACTTTTTATCTCTATATGAATAGAAAGTGTTATACCCTTAAAGGTCAGAGCCTTGCAAATGGGCTATCCTGTATATTTCAGGCCCTAGGCAACATTTTTAACTGGAAGCAAAAGCAATAGATTACAAAGATAAAGTGAAAGAAACAGATCCAATATGGAGTCAGATTCATTCTTGTCAATCACACTACTACCCTGTGGAGCTGCACAGACCCGTCCGATCACTGGTGAACCTTTGGCTATCTGAAGATGGAGCTCATAGTCTGTCCTGGGATCTTGTCTCCAAACTTCTGTCACGGTTCCTGTGCAGCTTACATCTGACCTTCTTCCCGGGGGTCTCCCCTCTTGAGGGTGGACCTACCTTTGGGCTTTCGAATTCAATAAACCTAAATTCTAACATGGTGTTTCCTCTCCTAGCTGGTGGCTGGGGCATGGTCTTTAGCTTTTGTGAGCCTCCATTCAGTCCTCCATGGGGTGAGGATGAGACGACCGGTCACACAGCTGAGTGTGGGGGACAGTGCAGAGCCAGCCACATGGTGGGTCTCCACAGCAGTCCCCTTCCACCTCCTGGTCAGTGCGTCTTTCTCTCGAGTGCAGTGGTTCAAGCAGCACCATTAAAATAGAAATGTCATGTGAGCCACAAATGTCATTTTTCACACATGGAATTTTAAGCTCTCTAGTAATCACATTAAAAGAGTAAACATAAACAGTCACATTCTTTTTAATAATATATCCTATTTAGAAACAACCTAAAAGTCCATTGACAGATGAATGGATAAAGAGGATGTGGTGTATATATACAATGGAATATCACTCAGCCGTAAAAGAATGAAATAATGCCATTTGCAGCAACATGGATGGACCTGGAGATTATCATAGTAAGTGAAGTAAGTCAAAATGAGAAAGACAAATATCATGTGATATCACTTATATGTGGAATCTAAAGTGTGACACAAATGAACTTATCTATGGGAGACTTCCCTGGCCATCCAGTGGTTAAGACTCCATGCTCCCAATGCAGGGGGCATGGGGTGGTCAAAAAAGAAAGAAAGAAAATGAACCTATCTACGAAATAGAAACAGACTTACAGACGTAGAGAACAGACTGGTGGTTGCCAAGGCGGAGGGGGGGTGATGGGGGAGGGATGGAGTGGGAGGTTGGGATTAGCAGGTGCAAACTATTATATACAGGATGGATAAACAACAAGGTCCTACTGTATAGCACAGGGAACTATATTCAATATCCTGTGATAAACCATAATGGAACAGAATATGAAAAAGAACATATAATTGAATCACTTTTCTGTACAGCAGAAATTAACACAACACTGTAAATCAACTATACTTCAATAAATTAAAAAAAATAATGCATCCTACTTAACCCAATTTATCTAAAATATTTCAACATGTGATCAATAATGAGTTATTTTACATTCTCTTTTTC
This sequence comes from Delphinus delphis, assembly GCF_949987515.2. Taxonomy (NCBI): domain Eukaryota; kingdom Metazoa; phylum Chordata; class Mammalia; order Artiodactyla; family Delphinidae; genus Delphinus; species Delphinus delphis. The sequence goes on from NC_082686.1 coordinate 140,665,219, forward strand.
ACCTTACATCTTGAAAATGTAAGGTATGTGCTTTACTCTTCCTGCAAATCTCAATTTGGACTAGCCTCACTTCAAGTGCTCAAGGGCGACGTGTTGGATGGTGCAGGTTTAAAGCAAAAACCGTTCTTAAACGATGCATTAGCCCTTTCCCTCTCAGGAGCCTCCCTTCTGAGGCTCTTACCCTTGGAAAGCTTTTCTGTCCCTGAAGATTAGTCTCCAGTCAAAATCACAGCTTCTGTCCCACATCTGCACTGTTAAATCCTAGGATAGCCATTCAGTATTCAGTCGTCATTCTTTGAGCACCACGTAAGCTAAGAACTGGGGGACACTGGTTCCTGCCCTCAGGGGGTTTGAATCTAGTTAGGCTATATACCCACAGAGCTATAAAAACCAAGGCAGGGCTTCCCTGGTGGCGCAGTGGTTGAGAGTCCGCCTGCCATTGCAGGGGACACGGGTTCGTGCCCCGGTCCGGGAAGATCCCACATGCCGCGGAGCGGCTGGGCCTGTGAGCCATGGCCGCTGAGCCTGTGCTCTGCAACGGGAGAGGCCACAACAGTGAGAGGCCCGCGTACCACAAAAAAAAAAAAAAAACAAGGCAGAGTTATTATGTACATAAAAACATAACTACATTGAGGAAAGGTTTCATTGTGTTACTGCTGACAGTAGAATCCCTCTTGGAGTTGTTTGCACCGCTGCTGTGTAGACCCCTCCCTTGCTTTACCCACCCTCACAGATGTCGGATGTGGATGGCTCTTTTTCTTTGGCTACATGGGGTTTGGGGGTATTCAAAGAAGTGGTTGGGCTGATGCAGTGCCCACAGAGCCATGATGGGGAAGCCTGGGGAAGAGGTGATGCGGAGAATGTTCCCACATCCTATACCCACACCCCTGCCCAAGACAGGTGCAGAGCACACATCTCACAGACGGTTTTAGAACTTCGGGGGAGATGAGACAAGAACTGAGCTGGTCAGACCTAGGCCAGTGGTTCTCAAACTCTGCTGTCATTAGAGTCACCTGGAAAGTTGCTAGTAGTCCCAAATTAATGAAACCGGAATCTCCAGCGTTAGGATCCAGGCTTCAGGATGTTTTTTTTTCTTCCAGTTTTATTGAAAGTTAAGTGACACGTAGCGCTGTATAAGTTTACGGTGTACAGCATCATGATTTGGCACACGTACATCATGACATGATGATCTCAATAAGTTTAGCAAACATCCATCCTCTTGTATAAATACAGCAGTAAAGAAATAGAAAAACATCGTTTTCCTTGTGATGAGAACTCTTAGGTTTTACTCTCTTAACAGCTTTCATTTCTACCATAAAGCAGGCTTAATGATATTTATCGCACTGTATATTACATCCTAGTACATATTCATCTCATAACGGAGTTTGTGCATTTTGATGGCCTTCATCCAATTTCCCCTCCTCCTACCCCCCACCTCTGATAACCACAAATCTGATCTCTTTCTACGGGTTTTTTTTTGTTTTTGAAGCATAATTGATGACCTATAACACTATGTTACTTTCAGTTACACGACATAGTGTTTCAATATTTTTATACATTTTCTTTTTTTTTTTGTGGTACGCGGGCCTCTCACTGTTGTGGCCTCTCCCATTGCGGAGCACAGGCTCCGGACGCGCAGGCTCAGCAGCCACGGCTCACGGGCCCAGCCGCTCCACGGCATGTGGGATCTTCCCCGACCGGGGCACGAACCCGCGTCCCCTGCATCAGCAGGCGGACTCTCAACCACCGCACCACTAGGGAAGCCCCATATTTTTATACATTTTTAAATGATCACCGTGATAAGTCTAGTTATATGTCATCATGTAAAGATATTACATAGTTAGTGACTCTATTCCCCACGCTGTACATTTCATCCCTGTGACTCATTTATTTTGCAACTGGAAGTTCATACCTCCTAATTTCTCTCACCCATTTCTTTCGTCTCCCATCCCGCTCCCCTCTGGCAACCACATGTCTGTTCTCTGTATCCATAATTCTGTTTCTGTTTTGTGATGTGTGTTCATTTACCTTGTTTTTCAGATTCCACATATATGTGAGATTATACAGTATTTTTCTTCCTCTGTTTGACTTATTTCATTTAGCATAATACCCTCTAGGTCCATCCATGTTGCCGCAGATGGCAAGATTTTATTATTTTTATGACTGAATAATACTAGACTTCAGGATATTTTTAAACACCCCAAAGGATTCCAGTGCAGCAGAAGTTGAGGACCAGTGACCTTAGGAAGGGCTTCTCAAACTTTAACACGTATACAAAGAATCTGGGAATCTTAAAATGCAGATCCTGATTCCACAGGTCTACAGGGGGCCTAAGATTCTGCATTGCTATGTGATACCTAATCTGGTCTAGAAAGTAGCAAGGTCGAGATTTTAAGGAGCCGGGAGACCCTTCTCATCATGGGGCTGTGTGATGCTCTCTGAGGCTTCAGAGGCTGGGAAATTTACTTCCAGCTGGGAGGACAGGTCTCAGGCAGAGGAAACAGTAAAGCTGGAGCATGAAGACAGGTGGGAAGGGCAGGGGTGCATTTCAACAGGAAAATAACCATTTCTTGTCGCCACAGCGAGTCGCCACACCCCACAGCCCAAAAAAGGTGTATGTTTGGGAAAAGTGGTTCCCTGTGAAGGGCAGAAGGTGGAAAGACAACCAGAAGCAAGTTCTGAGCTGAGAGAAGGTCTGGAATTCACGCTTAAGCTACCCTGGAAAGCCTACCAGGTTTTGACGTAAAGTGCAGCTTCCTGGAAACATCTAGTGACTTATCTGTGCAACTAAATAGCTAAAGATAGAAATACAGCCAGGCAGTTATGCACTGAGGGATTTACAAACAAAGGGCATTGGGATGTGAAAATAGATTGAATAAGCACAGCCAGATGGGTTTTGAAAAATCCCGAAGTTCTGACTCCAGCGGGTGCTCCTGAGGTGGGGCAGGGGAGAAACTGACAAACCCAAAGTAGCCAAAATACCCAACACCTACTTTGGGGAGGAAAGAAACTGTATGTTTCCCTCTCTTATCTCCTGTTACACTAGCACTATATCCCAGATCCAAACTCCTCAGCTAATGTATCCAAGCGGTTGGGCAGGCTCCCCAATTAAAGCCAAATATCTCGTTTTATTTCCCCCTAATTCCCCTGAATATCAGTACCCCTGCCTCCTAGCCTTTGAGCACTTTAGGATTAGAACATGTCATCTGGTTCCTGATCCCTTCTGCCACCCGCCCCCCACGCTGGCTGCACTCTCTCATCCCATCACATCCTGAGCACACAAACTCAGCCCGGGTGCCCCCCCTCCCAGCCCTCCTGACGTTATAAGGCAGGTGCTGGCTTTCCATAAAGCTGCTGTGGGTAACCTTGACCCACAGAGCTTGCTCCCCACTCTCTGTCCCACGCTGTTTATGCCTGATTTAGGTACAGCGTCATCTTCATCTTTGACTTTGCAGTTGTTTTGGATAGCAATCATCTGAACCCCATTCCCAAGTTTGGGGCAGTCCCCCCGCCCCGAATGTGTCCACCTCCCATCACAGCCAAAAAAAGGCAGATTCCAGCTGCCTCCCTGACCCAACCATGTGTTTGTTGACACGTGGATCAGTTTAGCAAATACGATGCTCCCCAACAAGACTTTGAATCTGGAGACGGGAGACTGAGAAGCAGAGAGAGGAAAATACCCTTTCAAAAAGTTCCTGTACTGCCTAAGTCAATCAGGTCCAGTTCCCACAGTTTACAGGGTCAAGACGTTCAAGGTGGTACCCAAAAGGCAGGCAGGGACGCAGTCCCAGAGTCTGTGTGGTTGGGAAACCTATACCATGCTACGCGTCCTCACACCAGGGTCACACACCATCCCGGTTTTCCTGGGATTCAGGGGGCTCCCGGGATGTGGGACTTTCTGAGCTAAATCTGGGATGTGCTGGGCCAAGCTGGATGGTGGGTCAGCCTAGAGTAAGCCAGCGGACATAAAAGAGTTTTGGGGTCTACTTAGCTGCAAGTAACGGGACTCATGAATAGGTCCTGGAGAAAAGCAGGATCCCAGGAACGCCCTCCGCAGAGACAGCCTGCCGATATCAAAGGAAACGCTCAGTGATTTTATGAGAGTGACTCATTCAAAGTATTCTGATGCGAGCAGAGGCAGATTTACCAGGAAGCAGGCTTCTGGGGAGGCTACATCCGTCCCTGGGAGGCCCTGGAAGGGGCACAGTGAATATTCACAGGATTGTTTTTTTTTTTAATTCTACAAAAGTAAGATTTTCTTTTTTTACAACAATAGGTTAAGATGCCTATCTCTTTCCTTTCTGACTTCCGCTCCTGTCAAGCGGTGAGTATTGGAGGGACCAAGGGCATTTTGGGAAATTCTGCTAAGGGGACGTGAAGCTTAGAATACAGTTCATTTGGGTACAGTGGGATGTATTTGTGTAGTCACTGCCACTTCCTCGGATGATTAAGCTGTTTCTGGCTGAGCTGGTGTGAGAAATGCACAAACCTAACCTTGAATGTTTTATCCAATGTCCACAAAAAGTGCTTTTTCAACACACAAGGATGCAGTGTTGAATTATCCGTAACTTCAAAGCCTGAGAGTGGGTTAATAGAAAACTCTGAAAAGAATGGGAACTGCTTTGAAAAGACAAGTGTGGTCTCTCAAGAAAGAGATAGCTGGGGCCCTAAAATACTTCTCTCCACATAAAGAGGAGCTCTGGGGAGCAGACACATTCCTGTCCCGGATGCTTTCTTTTGGACTGGAACTGGTCAAACTTGAAACTCCCTTTAGTTAGGAGAGAGAGCAGGTTTGGGAGCTTGAGGGTCTAATAGGGGCTCTTTAAGTGTGAGATAAAAGTTTAAGGAGGGGGACTTCCCTGGTGGTCCAGTGGTAAAGAATCCGCCTTACAGTGCAGGGATGTGGGTTCGATCCCTCGTCAGGGAACTAAGATCCCACGTGCCATGGGGCAGCTAAGCCTGCACGCCACAACTACTGAGCTCGAGTGCGTCAACGAGAGCCCTCGTGCTGCAGACTACAGACCTCACGCACCCTGGAGCCTGCACGCCACAACTAGAGAGGAGCCCGCACGCCACAATGAAAGATCCCACATGCCGCAACTAAGACCTGATGCAGCCAAAAGTAAATAAATAAAATAAATATTTTTTAAAGTTTATATCAATACAGAAATAGACTCACAGACATAGAAAACTAACTCGTGGTTATCAAAGGGGAAAGGTGGGGGGAGGGATAAATTAGTAGCATGGGATTAACAGACACACATCACTGTATATAAAATAGGTAAACAGCAAGGCACTACCGTGTAGCACAGGGAACGATGCTCAGTATCTTTTAATAACCTATAATGGGAAAGAACCTGAAAACGAATGTACAGTAAATCCCCTACCTACAAATGAGTTTCATTCTGAGAGCGCATTTGTAAGGGCAATTTGTTCGTAAGTCCAACGAAGTTAGCTTAGGTACCCAACTAACACAATCAGCTATATAGTACCATACTGTAATAGATTTATAATGCTTTTCACACAAATAATACATTAAAAAAGACAAAAATAAAGAAAACAGTTTTAATCTTACAGTGCAGTCCCTTGAAAAGAACAGTAGTGCAGTACAGCAGCTGGCCTCCAGGGGCTGGCATCGAGGGAACAGGCAGGAAGAGTTACTGACTGGAGGAGGGAGGGGAGGTGGGAGATGGCAGAGCTGAAGAATCGTCAGCAGCAGGAGAGGGGGGACAAGCTGCAAGGTCACTCACGCCTGACGCCCATGGAATGCACGTTCGCGTCTTTGAAAGCTCGCAGCGTGAAGGTTCGTATGTAGGGGACTTATGGTTACGGCTGAATCACTTTGCTGTACACTTGAAGCTAGCGCAGCGTTGTAAATTAACTATACTTCAATTTTTAAAAGGTGCTAGATTATGATGTCAGAAATTGTCTTTGGAGAGAGAGGATGGAGTGGTGAAGAAGGGGGTGTGCCCCCCACCAGGTGAGATCAGGCTTCTCCCCATGCCCTGGCATTGCTAAGAAAAACAGCACTGAGCATGTTTTGGGGTTTGACGCCTGGGAACTCGTTAAAGGCAAGGCCTTCCTGATGCTGTCTGTATCAGCAACACGCGGCAGAGGGCCTGGACCCCAAAGCAGGCTCTCCAGAAATGTTTGCTGAATTTCACTCAAACGTCATGCAGGATCTATGACGGCTCTGACACCCAGTGCCCTGCCACTAACCAAAGGGTGATAACAAGAAAGTGCTCTCCTAAGAAAAGGTGGACATAGACAACCAGTGGAGGGGATTCTGGGACCGCAGGTCCTTTCCCTTCCACTCGCAATGCTCAGCTGAGCCCGGGGACTCTGTGGTCACAGGAGAGGTGAGGGGACAGAGGACCTCCTGGTCCCCTGTGTAGAAGCCAAAAGAAGAGCAAAAAGTGCTCCAGGGAGAACAAACAAAAGAGGGGAAGGAAAACAATCGCACTGATTTGAATCCCTGTATGTCATCACATGTGTGCATTTAAGTGCAATTGTACATAAGGAGGGATCTTCCCTGGGGGTCCAGTGGTAAAGAATCTGCCTTGTAATGCAGGGGCCGCGGGTTCGATCCCTGGCCAGGGAACTAAGATCCCACATGCCGCGGGGCAACTAAGCCCACGTGCCGCAGCTACTAAGCTCGTGCGCCTCAACTAGAGCCCACATACCGCAAACTACAGAGCCCACGCACCTGGAGCTCGTGCGTCACAGCTAGAGAAGAGAAATCCCGCACGCCACAACTAGAGAGGAGCCCACGCGCCGCAATGAAAGATCCCTCGTGCCGCAAATAAGACCCGATGCAGCCAAAAATACATGAATAAAATAAATAAAGCTTAAAAAAAAATTGTACATAAGGAGGTAAACGCAAATCAATTTTTCCAAGCTCTTAGCACAGGGATCCTTAATGGGCAGGTGGCGACACCTTGGTACCAAGAGCCCCTCCTGGATGCACTGTCCAGTTCTAATGTGTAAAAACAATCTGGGCTGCAGCTGAGGACAGATGCTGCCTTGATAGCTCTCTTCCAGGTGGGACACTTGAGTAGGGGGGCTCAGAGGAGGGGGCTCAGTGTCAGGCATCTCTGACTTTGAGCGAACAAAGAATGGAGTTCCCTGGCGTTGGGGACAGTGGGCCCAGTGGGTATGTAAGAAGGCACCCTGAGGGAGTGAGAAGCTCTGAAGCCCCGCCCCCCCCACCAGGAAAGGGGTGGAACAGTGCCATGTGCAGTTAAACCCCCCGAAGCACGCCCAGAGGGAGGCACCACCCCCATGGTGCTGGATCACCACTCACTCATTCCTCGTGTTTCAGAAAAGTCAACTTCATAACTTTCTCAGCTTCCATGGGGACTTTTGTTTGTTTGTTTGATGGATTTTTTTTTCTTTTTTAAACTCTTACTTTTGAAATAACAAAACAAGGAAAATAGGTATACTAACCTGTGTATATATACATACTTCTAAATATTTCCATATGTAACCATCTGTATGTATACTAAGCTAAACGTGAGTTCACTCTGATGTTTCCAGCTCTAACCCACTACCACACGGGTTATCCTGCGCTCCCACCCTCACAGTGGCTCCCTCCACCCCGCCATCCATGTAGGGAATAGTTCAATTCCAGCGTACCTGTATAGCAATGTCAGCATGGTTAACCCACACCCCCAGAGAAAAATTGTATTGCCTAGAGGACGGCGCTTATATATAATTTCTTTTGCCTTTAGTCTTACAGACCCCACTTATTTCCAAAGTTACTTAGGTCAACACTTTTCCTTACCCCTTCAGTGAAGTTGTTCACATATTTTTAATACAGTTTGTTTTGTCACTTTCTGAATTCCGTCCTAGGATTTTTGCCAACCTCCTAAATGATTTTTTTGGAGTTTACAACATGCATTAAGTTTCGCTATGTGTGCTATAAAGTTCTGTGAGTCATGACAAATGGGTAGTGTCATGTATTCACCACTACAGTATCATACAGAATGGGTCCACTTCCTTAAAAATCCCCTGTGCTCCATCCATTTAATTCTCCTCCCCTCCCCCTGACCTCTGGCAACCACTGATCTTTTTACTGCATTTTTGTCTTTCCTAGAATTTCATATAATTGGAACCATTACATACCTTTTGCAGTCTGGCTTCTTTCACTTAGCAATATTTATTTAAGATTCATCCGTGCCTTTCTGTGGCTTGATAGCTCATTTCTTTTTATCACTGAATAATATCCCATTGCATGGATGTACCACAGTTCATGCATCTATTTACCTATTGAAGGACATCTTGGTTGTTTCCACCTCTTGGAAATTATGAATAACGTGTCTATACACATTCACATGCAGGTAGTTATGTGGAAATAACTTTAAATCAGTTGAGTGAATACCTAGAAGCACGACTGCTGATCGTACAGTAAGCCTGTATTTAGCTTTGTAAGAAGCTGTCACTGTCTCCCAAAGTGACCGGACCATTCTGCATTCCCACCAGTAGTGAATGAGCATTCCTGTTGTGTCACATCCTTCCCAGCAACTGGTATTGTCAGTTTTTGGGGATCTTAGTCATTCTAATAGGTGTGTAGTGGTAACTCATTGTTTTAATTGGAATAATTTTTTTTTTTTTTTTTTTTTTTTTGCCGTACGCGGGCCTCTCACCGTTGCGGGCCCTCCCGTTGCAGAGCACAGGCTCCGGATGCACAGGCCCAGAGGCCATGGCTCACGGGCCCAGCCGCTCCGCGGCATGTGGGATCCTCCCGGACCGGGGCACGAACCCTCGTCCCCTGCATCGGCAGGCGGACTCTCAACCACTGCGCCACCAGGGAAGCCCTGGAATAATTTTTTGAATGTGACATTCTATGCTCCAAAAAAATGAGATGGCTTATGATATTAAATGACATGGCAATAGGATATAAAAAGAATCAGAAAACAAATTAAGTGAAGTGAACAGAAAATGGGGATTGCCAGATAACTGTAGTGGTTTATTTCAGCTTTATGCTGCAAACAGTTTCCTTTATACTTGAAAGCATACAAGGTTACTGGGACAGACAAAATCCCCCCCCCCCCCCGCTCCAAACATACGTGGAAATTTATCTTGTGAACTTTGAACTAATAGACTTTGGTTGCCATAAAAGACGGTGTCGCCAACCAGTTTTACAACCGTAGCAACATGTTTCCAGCTGAAGTTCCTTATATCCACCTTCCAGGGAAGCTGCCCTCTTTCAGCTGCCTCTTCTTTCTAAGAGTCATGGTTTGCTGAAACGTATGACTCAGAGCATCAGTGTGTCTTTCTCTAAAGAATTTTGGAACAACAGACGTGATGACCTGGATGTACTAAACCCTGATAAATACCTACCTGTGAGTTGAATTGAATGAAGATGGTATAGACACCATCGTACATGGCGATGTGGAATTGATCTGGTGGGTTTCTGCCAGTGATTCCCAAATCTGTGGTGATTCTCTCTAGAGGGCAGATGAGAATAAAAGCCGGGTCCACTGTGACCCCAGCAGCCTTCTCTCCCTTCCAGCTCTAACTTGGGATTTCTTACTTTTAGTTTTGCTATTCTTTGGAAAAGAGTCTGATTTTTAATGCATTTTCTTTTTAAAAAAATTTTATTGAAGTATAGTTGGTTTACAATGTTGTGTTAATTCCTGCTGTATGGCAAAGTGACTCAGTTATACATATATATACATTCTTTTTTATATTCTTTTCGATTGTGTTTTATCACAGGATATTGAATATAGTTCCCTGTGCTATACAGTAGGACCTTGTTGTTTATCCATCCTATATATAATAGTTTGCATCTGCTAATCACAAACTCCCAATCCATTGCTCTCCCACCCCCATCCCCCTTGGCAACCACAAGTCTGTTTTCTGTATCTGTGAGTCTGTTTCTGTTTTGTAGACATGTTCATTTGTGTCGTATTTTAGATTCCACATATAAGTGATATCATATGATATTTGTCTTTCTCTGTCTGACTTACTTCACTTAGTATGATAATCTCTAGGTCCATCCATGTTGCTGCAAATGGCATTATTTCATTCATTTTATGGCTAGGTAATATTCCGTTGTATATATGTACCACATCTTCTTTATCCATTCCTCTGTCGATGGACATTTAGGTTGCTTCCATGTCGTGGTTATTGTGAATAGTGCTGCTATGAACATAGGGGTGCATGAATCTTTTTGAATTATAGTTTTCTCCTGATATACGCACAGGAGTGGGATTGCTGGATCATATGACAACTCTATTTTCAGTTTTTTGAGGATCCTCCATACTGCTGTCCACAGCGGCTGCACCAACTTACATTCCCACCAGCAGTGTAGGAGGGTTCCCTTTTCTCCACACCCTCTCCATTTAATGTATTTTCTTAAAGTGTAGTGGTGTCCCTCCACTGGAGGAAGTGCCTAGATTTGTAGGAAGCTCTGAAGTGGAGATCTCCTCACTCTGGTTTTCCTTCGGGATGGCTGGGTGGGCAAGAGCGATTGCTGAGCGATTCGTATTCACCTGACACGTGTGGAGAGAAGCCAAGGGTTTGGGATGAATAAGTACAAGGAAGCTTAACTCCTTTACCTGGAGTTAAAGGAGCAAAAAGGTTCTTGACAATATTCCAAGTTAATTTTCCACAGTCCCGCTGAAGACAGAGCAGTGGAAGGACATGCATTTGTCTGACAGCTTATGTGTCTATCTCAGCCGTGAGATGGAGAGAAACAGGTGAACTAATGATGCTACGTCCCCTCTTTTTATAAATCCTCTATGCAGAGCGCACTGTCCAAAAAAAGAAAAGAAAAAAAGCACAATGATTGTCAGCAGCTATTTAGACAGAACGATAATAATGCTTTCTCTAGTGTCCATTTATGCCAAATTACTGTGAAATTTTCCAAAGCTAATGAGATATTAAACACACTTTGTTGAGGGAAGAAGCTGATTAGTCCTTGGTTTGGTTTTCTAATGTAATTGGCAAGGAAAAGTACACGGCTTACAGTTTGGAAGTAACTTTCATTCAGAGCCCTGTGGAAACATGATTGGATTTGTGAAGGACATGAAGACCTTGCTGGCTTGGCTGGGAACTTGACAGCAGTTGTGAAGTGTAACTTCTCCTCTGGATTGAGTTCATGCAATGACCTTTCCTGGTGTTTGCCGGGAGCCCTTTGCCTCTCGTTTAGATGCCTGAACATTTTATTTTCCAACAGGACTCTCATGGCTTTCAAAAGCAGTTCTCATTCTGGTAAGGGTTTCAAACAAATAAACCACTACACAAGATTTAAACCAGTAATCAATAATTAACCTATATCAAACCCATAGTTAGCCAGTACGGAACTATATGTTATATAACACATGGATCATGGGCTGTGTGATGTAGGACATTTGGTCTTCTGGAACCAGGGGAATCTTTGAAACTGATATAAGTTATTGATAAAAGGCACCAAACCAAATTCTTTCGTTCCCCTTTAGGGTGGGTGGGAGGACAGGTTGAAGCGTCCAAGGTTAGTTCTTCCTGGGTGGGCTTGAAAAGACAATTCTATCAGCTTAAAAAGTAGTTTCACACCAGTTTCCCAATATTCCCAAGCCATATATGGAAGATTATTATTTTAGCTGATATATTTTTGTGTGTAAAATTCCCATTTGTGTGGGATACTAGCTACCTAATCCAAACACTGGGAGGCTAGCTATTCCTCAACTTCCAGTTATGTCCTTTAAAATATACCTAGATGGGCTTCCCTGGTGGCGCAGTGGTTGGGAGTCCGCCTGCCGATGCAGGGGACACGGGTTCGTGCCCCGGTCCGGGAAGATCCCACATGCCGCGGAGCGGCTGGGCCCGTGAGCCGTGGCCACTGGGCCTGCGCATCCGGAGCCTGTGCTCCGCAACAGAAGAGGCCACAGCAGTGAGAGGCCCGCATACCGCAAAAAAATAAATAAAATAAAATAAAATAAAATATACCTAGATATGTAGATTGTTATATGACCAGGTAAAAATAAGAATAAACGACGCTTTGAAAACACAACTGAAAATCCCTTCTATTTAGTGAACCAGAAGGTGTGACTGTAACTGTAGTGATGCCAGTCATCACACATGATAAAATTCAAGTGGAAACATAGTGCTTCACATTCAACAAAGTCTTGACATAGTTGAACAAATGAGAGGAAAATGGGAAAAAATGGTAAACCCTTGCATTAGCATGTAGGGGTAGGTAGAGGCAAAATCGAATGTGACGGGATTCAGACCCAGATCTTCAGACACCAAGTCAGGTATGCTGCTCCCTGCACCTGTGGCTTCAAGTTTCAAGGCAGAACCCAAGCCTCTCATTCTGAGCTGGCTGACTTATTCTGCCTTACTAAGAAAGTCAGAGGGCCTCTCTGACCTTCGGTCTCCAAATTTGCAAATGAAATCCATGTGAAGGGGGAGCTTCTCTTCACTAGCTACTATGGAGGGACCAGTGGGTTAAAGGTGGATTCCAAGAGCCACATGCCTCCATAACCCCCCACTTCCCCCTCCCTGCCTTTCAGTTTTGTGAGGAAGTCTTAAGAATAGACAATCACAAAGGCAAGTATGTATTAAAAGCTTCCATGTGCCAAACCCTGTTCTATATGCTCTGAGTACATCTTCTCATTTGAGTTTCACCTACTCTGTGCTGGTTTTAGTCTCATTGTAGACATGGGGAAACTGAACCATGGAGAGTTTAGGTAACGGGGCCAAGTCTTACAGCCAGATGATGGCAGGTCTAGGATTTCAGCCTGAACAGTCAGGATCCAGCCATGATCCTGATCACTCTCCCTTAGGAGAGATGAGACTTGAACGGAGGTAAAGCGGTGCTGTCCAGTGAAACAAAAGGTGAGTCACGAAAAAGTGAGCCACGTATGTAATTGTAGCTTTTCTAGTAGTGACATTTTTTAAATATTCATTTTATATTGGAGTAGAGTTGATTTACGATGTTGTGTTAGTTTCACTTGTACAGCAAAGTGATTCAGTTATACGTATACGTATAGCTATTCTTTTTCAAAGTATTTTCCCATTTAGGTTATTACAGAATACTGAGTAGAGTTCCCTGTGCTATAAAGTAGGTCCTTGTTGGTTATCTATTTTATATAGAGTACTGTGTGTATGTTATTCCCAATCTCCTAATTTATCCCTTTTCCTCACCTTTCCTCTTTGGTAACCATAACTTTTTTTCCCAAGTCTGTGACTCTGTTTCTGTTTTGTAAATAAGTTCACTTGTATCATTTTTTTTTAGATTCCACATATAAGCAACATCATATGACACAGTATTTCTTTCTCTAACTTATTTCATGTAGTATGATAATCTCTAGGTCCATCCATGTTAGTAGTGACCTTTTAAAAAGGAAAGAAAAATAAAATGATTCTTAATAATTATCTTATTTAACCCAGTATATCCAAAAATTTATCATTTCAATACATATCAGGATAATTATGAGAAAGTTTACATGTTTTTTCACACCAAGTCTTTGAAATCTGGTGAGTATTTTATACAACTCAGTTTAGATTCTCCATATTTCAAGTGTTCGATAGCACTGTGTCTGGGGGCTACCGCCAGATCAGGGACATGGCTGGATCCCGTTAAGGCTGAAATCCTAGACCTGCCATCATCTGGCTGTAAGGCTCGGTCCAGTCACGTAAACTCTCCGTGGTTCATAGACTGTCTCACCGTCACCCTTAGTCACCCACAGAGCCAGGCTGCTCTTATTTCCTACCCATAATAGATCCCCACAGTCCAATCGTGAGCATCCTTTGGGATGCCAGCCAGTTACTGGAATGCCTGAGTTTCCCCCTCTGTGCAGCCTCGGGGGTCATAAATTGCAGACGTCTTCTGCCCTGTGGACAAAAACCCAGATTCCGCAGTCCTGTCGTCTAGATCGGGATTTCAGTTTGCCCGAGGCTCGGGCGGCCCGTTCTGTGGGTTCACCCCGGCTGGAGTGAGTCCAGCTTGGTGAGTCAGGGCATGAGTGATGAGTAACCCAGGAGGCTCTGGAACAATTGTCTTCCTGACTAGCTTTTGAATCACCCGATCCTCTCTGGGATGAGATCAAGTTGGGGAAATTGGTTCTGCCCAACCAACCAGGGCTCCCTGCCAGGATGTCTCATCTGGTCCCTTTTTCCTTCTTGGCTCACAGACAGCCAGGCTACTTGGCAGCGGGAGTTTGAATTTTCTGGAATCGCTTTTGCAGGGAATTTGGCAGAAACGAATCAGCCCCTTCACGTGGCTTCCATTCTCTCAAGGTTTAGTTCATTGGGTCATTGTTTTCTCCCTGCTCTCTTTCATTTAAAAAAAGCCCTAACCATTAAAACATAGGATAAGTCTGGAAGCTAGAGAGTACTTTAAACAGAATGAAAACTCAAAAGAAGATTCTGGTTATGGTGTGTTGTCAACTCCTCCCGTAACTGAAACCAGTCTCTCTCCACCTGAATCCTGGCCCAGAAAATTCTACCGGTTCAGCTTCCAAGGTATTGGCAGAGACTTTGCTACACTGGGGCAAGATGTAAAATTCTTGCAGCAGAAAGTGCTCCAATACTAGAGGGACTCTAACGCCGAAAACAAAATATAACAATGGAGTTAATTAGCATCACGTGGCCCACAAATCGCCCTCCAGGGGCTCCTGCTGGATTTAAATCAGAGAGGGAACAGCTCCCACTGAGAGACCCCTTCCATCGACTGCCCGGACCCCTGTTTCCCGGCTTTTCCCTTGGTTCTGGGAGGAGGGACAGCTGAGCCCAGGATGGGGAGCGGGTGGCGGCCTTTACCAACTGCCTGTTTATAGGACCGGCCACCTCCCAGCCTGCCCTCCCCAACCCCCCCCACCCCCCACCCCCCGCTTGCTGCTCTATCCAGACTTTCTTAACCCAGGCATTTTCCCCAGCAGCCTTTTGGTGAGCCTGGACTTTTTAAACTTTTTTGAAATTTTATTTTTATTTTTTAAATTGGAATAGAGTTGATTTACAATGTTGTGTTAGTTTCAGGTGTACAGCAAAGTGATTCAGTTATACATATACATGTATCCACTCTTTTTAGACTTTTCTCACATAGGTTATTACAGAATATTGAGTAGAGTTCCCTGTGCTCTACAGTAAGTTCTTATTAGTTATCTATTTTATATACAGTAGTGTGTGTATGTCAATCCCAATCTCCCAATTTATCCTTCCGCCCCGGCTTGTCCCCGGTAACCATAAGTTTGTTTTCTACATCAGTGATTCTCTTTCTGTTTTATCAATAAGTTCATTTGTATCATTTTTTTAAGATTCTGCACATAAGTGATAGCATATGATATTTGCCTTTCTCTGTCTGACTTACTTCGCATAGTGTGATCATCTCTGGGTCCATCCATGTTGCTGCAAATGGCATTATTCCATTCTTTTTTCTGGCTGGGTAATATTCCATTGTATCTATGTACCACATCTTTTTTATCCATTCATCTGTTCATGGACATTTAGGTCGTCTCCATGTCTTGGCTATTGTGAATAGTGCTGCAATGAACATTGGGGTGATGTATCTAAATATAGAACTACCGTATGATCCAGCAATCCCCCTCCTGGGCATGTATCTAGAGAAAACCACAATTGGAAAAGTACATGAGCCTGGACTTTTTGGCCCAAGCTCTCCTCCCAGCCTGGCCCTAGGAATGGCGTTTCTTACCCGACCCTGCCATTATTTCCCTCTGGCTCCCAGATGCAGGCTTACACCCACCCCACCCGGCAAGCATAAGAATCCCCTCTTTACAAATGAAGAAACTGAGACTCCGAGAGGTTAAGTGATATTTCTCAGGCTGAACCTGTGTAAGAGGTTGTCCTGAGACTCCAAACCAAACCTCCCTTGCTCCAGAGCCCTGCGCCAGGCAACCTGTACCTCATCGTTCTCTGGGCCCAAAAGATAGAGATGCTGTTGCTACCATTGATAGTATGGATGACAGGGGCAGTTAATACTTTGTGACTGTTGCATTTTGCAAAGATGGATAACTACAGTAAGTCCCCTACATACGAACGAGTTCCATTCTGAGAGCGTGTTCGTAAGTCCAATTTGTTCCTAAGTCCAACAAAGTTATTCTAGGTACCCAACTAGCGCAATCGGCTATATCATACTGTACCGTAATAGGTTTATAATGCTTTTCACACAAATAATGCATAGAAAACAAACACACACACAAAATAAAGAAAACATTTTTAATCTTACAGTGCAGTACCTTGCAAAGTACATAGTGCAGTACAGCAGCTGGCACACGGGGGCTGGCATCAAGGGAACAGGCAGGAAGAGTTACTGACTGGAGGAGGGAGGGGAGGTGGGAGATGGGAGAGCTGAGGGATCATCAGCAATAGGGGACGGAGGGCAAGCTGCAATGTCACTCACGCCTGACATTGGTGGGACGCACATCTGCATCTCTGAAAGTTCGCAAGGTGAAGGTTCGTATGTAGGGGACTCGCTGTATATAAATATAACACAGATGTTAAGGTTGGTGGAAGGGGTCTTCTCTGCAGGAGCTGTTCCATCCTGCACACAAAGCCTGATTTAATCTGAGGAGCCCCTTGAGGGGCCCCTTGAGGGGCTTTTATGAGCCGTGCAATGTTACATATATATCTGATCATCTCCCATCCCCAACACTCTGACAGCGCGGCTGAAGCCCCTCCCACTGGGAGGTGGAGTCTGTTTCTCCTGTGTGGTTTGAGGTGAGATAACGAAGGATTCTCCCCCAAGGCGGCAGCATCTCACAGCCTGACTGGGCGCGTCCCATCCCAGCTCACTCACGTGACTCAGGACCTTACTGTGGGCCTCTGCTGCCGCTGGCAGGACTACTCGCGCAGCATGGGAGCTTGCTTTCCTCCCAAAAAGGACTCCAAGAAATGGAGGAGGGGGTGGGAAGGGAGCTGGAAATCTTCTTGTAACCTCATCTCAGAAGTGATGTCCTGGGACTTCCCTGGCCGTTCAGTGGTTAAGAATCCACCTTCCAATGCGGGGGACGCGGGTTCGATCCCTGGTCGGGGAACTAAGATCGGGCATGATGTGCGGTGCAGCAAAAGAATTTAAAAAAAAAAAAAAGAAAAAGTGATGTCCTGTCACTTTACCACATTCTGTTTCTTAGAAACCAGGTCCAGCCAACACACAAGAGCAGGAAATGACACAAGGGCCCGAACAGCAGTAGCTCTGTTGTTGCTTTCTGTCCATGTTCTGTTGATGCTCTGGACCCGGCAGTGCTGTACCCATCGCTCAGATGCACACACTCAGGCGGCGGACCTGAGACGGGCTTATCCTTGGCAAGCAGCTAGTGGGACATACTTCAAGGTGAACATCCTGGCTGCTTTGCCTCCTTTTGGAATTTCGATTCCAGGAATGATTTGCTGCAGACGACACAGATTCCATTCAAGGATTTTTATACTCTTAATAACTTTTCCAAATCAACTCTGCACTTAGTTATATTAGGGTTGCATGATCCTAAGCCCCACCCTCCTGTCTTCGTTTTTGAGGCCGCTGGGCCATGAAGAACACTGATGGAATTTCTGAGCTGTATCCCCCCTCTCCACCCTGGCCACACTTGACAATCACCTGTGGGGGCTGGTGTGAGGGGCGGTGTTAAAAAGTCCAGTTGCCCAGGCCACACCCACACTCATCACATCAAAATCACATCCCGGGTGCCGGGATGGTTTTATGGAAAGCTCCCCAAGGGACTCCAGTGTGCAGTCCATCTGGTGGCCATCACCAAGGGATCCGGGAGAGATGCAGATTCTGAGTCAGCGGGTCCGGGGTGGGGCCTGAGAATCTGCGTTTCCAACAGGCTCCGGGTGAGGCGGACACCTTGGGTCCGCTGCCCACACTCTGAGGGGCACCAGTTTGGGGCCGTGGTTCTCAGTCTTGGCTGCGCAGTGGAATCCTTGTGGAAGCTTGAAAATTGCAGATGCCTGGGCTCCGTCCTAGGCATTTCTTTTTTTTATTTTTTGAAATTTTAGTTATTTTTATTTTTGGCTGCTTTGGGTCTTCGTTGCTGTGCGCGGGCTTTCTCTAGTTGCGGCGAGCGGGGGCTACTCTTCATTGCAGTGCGCAGGTTTCTCTTGTTGCGGAGCACGGGCTCTAGGCGCGTGGGCTTCAGTAGCTGTGGCTCGCTGGGCTCTAGAGCGCAGGCTCAGTAGTTGCGGCGCACGGGCTTTGCTGCTCCGCGGCATGTGGGATCTTCCCGGACCAGGGCTCGAACCCGTGTCCCCTGCATTGGCAGGCGGATTCTCAACCACTGCGCCACCAGGGAAGCTCCCTGTCCTAGGTATTTCATTCAGCTGGTCTGCACTGAGGCCTCAGCATCAGGACTCACCCAGGTAATCCCCGTGTGCAGCTGAGATTGTGCACCCCTGCTCTGGACGCCTCCAGAATCTTCCTTCACCCTCCCTAATCCATCATCCCAGCCTCTACCCCCAAACCGCGTCCTCCCCACCCCTTTCCTCATTGAAGCTCTTCCCCATGAAGACAGCTGATGTCAGTGTGCTTTGACAGCAGCAGGGCAGGCGTCCAGGCTCACAAAGATCTCTCTCCGGGTCCAGAAGCTTCCACCGTCGGCGATTCCTCTCTGTGTGCTGAGCACCACTCTCTCCTTGGGGTCCTTTTAAAAATACAGGATTCCTGGGACTTCCCTGGCGGTCCAGTGGTTAAGACTCTGCGCTTCCAATGCGGGGCGCAGAAATTCGATCCATGGTCGGGGAACTACGATCCCACATGCCGCGCGGTGTGGCCAAAAAAAAAAAAAACAAAAAACGGGAGAGTATTCCTGAGGTTGGTAGCACATTAAATCTCTAACAAATCTCTAAAAGACTCTTCTGGCCTCCCTACATGCAAATGCCCTCCCTCTGTCCTCCAAATTGCAACCAGAAGGCTCTTCCTAAAATGCAAAATCAAATGACACCCTCGCTTAAACCCTCCCATTCCACCCCACCCCCACCCCGCTTTCTCCAGGAGGCTTGTGGCCCATTTCTCCCCTCTGCTGGTCGCGCCTTGACTGGCCACATTTCAGCAGCTGCGCTCTGTGCAGCCCGAACCTGCCCAGCCTCGCTTGGCCTCGGGCCAGCTCCTCCTGGAGGACTCGGCGCAGCTGGAGAGAGAGGAACACCCAAGGTCAGGGTCCGGGTCCCCCGCTAGGCTGACCCGCTGTCTGAGCACAGCACCTGCCACCGTAACTGCTCACAAAGGGCTTGGAAGGAAAGAAGGAGGAAATAAACAGGCACGTCAAGGGGCAGGGGTAAATTTACTAAAGGAAAGAAAAGGGGGGCGGGGAGCAAGCTTTATCCAGCCATTCCATTCTGGGTCTTCACGGTGTCAATTCTTTCTTCGCAAAATACCCTACAGTAGACAGTGTCTCTGGCCTGGGCCCCAGGTTTTCTTGAAGGGTCACTAGAAAATGAAAGGATGAATCGACCAACTTTCTTAACCAAACACATCTTTTCTGTCTGGTAACTCTCAAAAGACCCCGGTGCTAATTCAAAAATAATGACTCGGCTTCATAACGTAAAGATGGAAGCGTTTCTCATTGAAAATGGAAGTGCACGAACCCCACTGTGATGGGGAGACTACCGAAGCCCGACCTCTGGGGGCTGTATCTCTAGAAGGATCCTTTCTGCCAGTGTGGAGTTGAACCCCGAAGGAAGATGAAGCAAACACTGTCTCCACTCTGACCTTTCCTTTCTTCCCCTCCTCCTGTCCACTCTCCCTTTTCTCTCCTCCTCTGGCCCCCCTTCCCTCTCCCTTCTGCTGGCTGCTTTGCCGTGTTTCTTGGTGAAAGTAGACTAACAGAGAGCCTCAGCCCTGCTTTTATACCTGACCCCAAGTCTGGCATGGAGAGCCCCCGCCTATGACATGCCCTGGTCCCAGCTGGGTCAGCTGCCCTTGGCCTGTTTTTCTGCCCCGATCGCCCGTGATGAAAACGACTCTTTCTTGCCCTCCCACACGTGTACTCAGGGCTATGGGCTGCTCCCAGAGAGCGTGTCGTCACGATGCAAGGAAATGAGAGTGCCGTGGAATCTCCTCGAGTATATTAAAAAAAAACAGCCAATCGTTTGACAACTGTGATGTTTTAACTGCCATTAGTAATAAGCAACTTATTACTTTTCTTTGAAGAATCAGAGTGCATACAATGTACTCTAAACCAGAGGCCTCTTCAACTTGCAAGTGCATCTGAAACACCTTTGAAAATGTACTTTCATTCATGCTTTGGGGAAGATGTTTAGGGACTGGCTGGGGAGACACATACCTTTAAAAACACAACATTTTTTGGATTTTAGTACAAGTTGAGTAGATGGTATGCTTCCTTATTGCAGAGCACAGTGTAGAACAGGGCACTCAGTATGATTTATTGAAGACAATTCATGAATTGAGAGTAGGTGGGGTGGAGAGATGAGGGGCTGGGGTGCAGGGTCGGGGTCAGCTACCACACGTCACTGTCACCTGTGTGTTCCCTTCGACTGCAGGATAGCCCCTGACACACAGTAGGCGCTCAATTAATGTGTATCGAACAGAATTGCTTGTCCGATGGCTGAGTCCGTGAAGCAGACGTATGAAGAAGTTGCCGCACTCTGAAGACTCCCTTTGGATTTTAGCCCAAACTCTATTTCAGCAAATACTATCAGGATTAGAGATACACTGACTCACAGGAAAAAATAAAATGGAAAGTCGCTCTTTTCTTCTCCATCGTGGTAAAAAAAAAGGTCTTTGGAAATCCTCCTCTGCCATGTCTTATCCATCAGTCCTACATTAACATGATATGTTGCTGTGAAAATGCTTCCCTTAAACACATCAAATGGATTAATGTGGGCACTTTATCAGGTACAATCTCTGTTTCCATAAAACATCTTTAGACACATAAAAACGACTTCAATGAGAAGTTAGAAAATCCCTTTCTTCTCCTGTCATCCAGTCGGCTCTGTGGAGGAAGCTCACATTTCTGGAGGCTCTGGCTTTGTTTCCTCCTGCGGGAGCTGTTGCTTTGTGAAGGGGCGGGCTCCTCCCTGGGAACCTACGAAGCGGCTTCAGCCCACACGGACCAGGTGGAGGGCAGGAGAGAGGCAGCAAGGGAAGGCAGGAGCTGAGCCGGCTCACCTCATGGCAAAAGTGCTTGGAAAAACCTTCCTCGCTCTGACCTTGGGGTCCGTGGAGACATAGGGCAACAACTACCTTGGAGTCATCACACCCCAGAAAAGCAGGCCAGCGCCCCCGTGAGAGCCATTATTTCCGGGGACACTCTCTCCCTCTGCGACCCATTCTCCTTCACTCTTAGCCTCTGAGGCACAAGGAATACACTAGGCGCGTGGCTCTCGTTGTGTGGTCCACGGGCAAGCAGCAGCATCTGGGAACAGGTTGGAAACGCCCGTCCTCCATCCTCGGGTCTAAGGCCAACGGACAAGCGACCCGCAGGCCCTTCAGGGGATCTGGACGCAAGTTCAAGCTTGAGAACCACTGCATCTGGCAAGCGCTGGGGAGGGAGCTGGCAAGGATAACCCATCAGTTCTCCAGATTCCCTCCTCACGGCCCTCACCAGCTGAGGGCTAAGCTCGTGTGTTACAACTCCAAAGGGCTTTCAAGATGACAGAACAAGACCAGCATTTACAGAGTGCCTGCTGTGGACGCTGTCACAAACCTGCCATGTGCCTTGTTTCTGTAATCTTCAAAGCAATCCTTTTGAGGTGAGCTTCCACCATTGTTATGGGCCCAGCTGTGTGCCCCCAAATTCATATGTTGAAGCCGTCACCCCCAGTACTTCAGAATGTGACTGTATTTGGAGATGGGCTTTAAAGAGGTTAAAGGAGGCCTTTAGGGCGGGCCCTAATCCAATCTGATTGGTGTCCTTATTAGACAAGGAGATGAGGACATACAGAGACACCAGGGTGTATGTAAGCACACAGAGTGGGGCCATGAGAGGGGAAGGCGGCCGTCTGCAGCCCAGGGAGAAGAGCTCCAGCAGAAACCAAACCCGCGACGCCCTGAGCTGGGACGTCCAGCCAGAGACCGGTGAGAAATTAATTTCTGTTGTTTTAAGCTGCCCTGTCTGTGGTGTGTTGTTATGGCAACCCTAGCAGACCAATACAATGGGCAGTAAAGTGTTTCTCTGAAGAACCCTGACTAACACAACCATTAAAAATATAAATCCAGGGCTTCCCTGGTGGCGCAGTGGTTACGAATCCGCCTGCCAATGCAGGGGACATGGGCTCGAGCCCTGGTCCGGGAAGATCCCACATGCTGCAGAGCAACTAAGCCCGTGCGCCACAACTACTGAGCCTGTGCTCTAGAGCCCGCGAGCCACAACTACTGAGCCCACGAGCCACAACTACTGAAGCCCGTGCACCTAGAGCCCATGCTCCGCAACAAGAGAAGCCACCTTAATAAGAGGCCTGTGCACGACAATGAACAGTAGCCCCCGCTCACCTCAACTAAAAAGCCCGCACACAGCAACGAAGACCCAATGCAGCCAAAAATAAATAAATAAATAATAAATAAATTTATATATATATATATATAAATCCAGGGATTTCCCTGGTGGTCTAGTGGTTAGGATTTGGCGCTTTCACTGCAGAGACTCGGGTTCCATCCCTGGTCGGGGAACTGAGATCCTGCAAGCCAAGCAGCGTGGCTAAAATTTTAAAAAAAGTCCAGACCACAAAGACAGCTGTGCCCAACCCTGTTCCGGTGCTCTGCGTCGGGTACGTTGCAGGTGTGTCCCACTTAAATATTGTAAATACGCCGCCACGTAGGGCCCACCAAAAGCCTCATTTTACAGAAGAGGCACTGAGGCTTGGAGCAAGGTGACTTGCCCAACTTGGTACAGCTGGTAATGGTCGAGGTGGGTTTTGAAACCAAGCAGGTAGACCCCGGAGTTGCTAAGTTCACCACCACTGTCAAGGCCTCCCTGCTGCAGGCCCTGAGCTTCAAATTCGTGATTTCACATTCACAGCAATTCATGAGGCATCCGTGGCACTCTTCCTACCCCACCTTTTCAGGTGAGAAGACGGAGGCTTGATGAAGATGAAAACAGTCGCTCGAGGACCCACAGCTAGCAGGACACTCAGCCCTGAATCGAGCCCAGGGCCCTTCTCTTTCCAACCAAGGAGCATTTCTTTTTCCGCAGGCTTGTTTGTGTCTTCATAGGAGATTCCGGAAAGCCTTCAGGATGCAAGAGAACACACCTTTGCTGGAAGAATTTAAAGAAGCAGGAGAATGTGAGTATCAGAAATAATGTAAGAACAATCCTTCCAGTGTCTCTCGTGTTCTCTGTGTGCCCACCGCTGTGCAGGGGCCTGGATCCTCTTATGTGACGTTGCTTAGACACCAAACACCCTCTCCTGCAGGCTCTACAGCAGCAGAGAGGAGCAGTTAACAAAACTAGCCGGAAGACCTCGTACGAGTCTTGGAGCCTCTGTGGGCCTGTTTCCTCCTCTGTAAAATGGGGGGCTTGTCACGAAGAGCAACTGAGTTAATACATGCAAAGTGCTCAGAGCTGTGTCTGATGCGTAGTAAAGGCTATTGTAAGTATTTCCTGCTGTTATTATAAGATGGGCTGAAAAGTGCCTCTGGTCCCTTGTCAGACGAGCTCTCAGGAGGCTTCGTTCCAGCCTCGGGGTTGTCTAGGAGGGCCGTGGTTCGGGATGTGCTCCATGTGAGCCCGTGTTAGCTCATTTCCAAGTGCAGCACAGAAGGGAGGTTGAGGGAAATTGATGCTACAGCCTGCATGATGCGTCCACGATTATCTCTTGCTAAACCCAGCCTTGACAATGAGTAAATAGTGTTCCATCCAAATTCAACCACAGATATCCCCGAAATTCTCCCTGACGCTTTCCTGCCATAAGGCCCCTGTCATAAAGCTGTCTCATTAATAATAGTAGTTACAGTAATTGATAATGCTAATGTATGAGTTACCCAGTATAGGTTAAAACCATAAGCCAAAGTCCCCCCACAGAACAATGTAGAGGTATGTTTTGCAAGCATCATGTGCATGTTGGTTTGTTAGAGATGTCATTTTTGATAACTGAGGAGAGGGTCCATACTTCCAGGAAAGGGATTGGGACGGGGAAAAAAAAAACCCTCAGAGAAATGCTTAGACATGGGCCAAGACTACGGCCGAGGCTATTCACTACCATTGCAGCACAGGCAGCAACCTAGATGTCTAGCAGTCGAGAGCTGAGTAAACAAAATCATGGTACATACGTACAGTGGCATGAGATGCAGCCGTAGAAAAGAATAAGAGAGATGTAATCATGCTGATGTGGAACTATCTGAGATAAACGCATTAAAAAGCAAGCCGGATGAATTGTATAGGGTGTGAGTTATATCTCAATAAGGCTCTTGTACTTTTTACAAAGGTGTAGCAGTGTGTTGTGCGCTACCATTTGTCTCTTTAAAGTGCACATATACAAACACAAACGTGGGTCTCATGGAGCATTTGGACGAATGCCAAGAAACTGATGACACCCTGGGGGTGGGGCTGGTTAGAAGTGGGATGGAGTCTTTTCACTGTAACCTGTGTGTGTTTCTTTTTTTTTTTAATCGTGTGTATTTCCTACTCAGTCAATGAAGGTAGTCTTCTGCAAAGCAGAGGAAGGGAAAGGGGAGAGAGGACTATTTCTTGAATGATGTCACGTGCCAGACACTCTTCTAAGTCATTCTGTCCTCATCACACACCCCAGGGAACGTATTCCTATGATTCCTATATCACAGAGGGGTTAAGTAGCTCCCCCCAGGGTCTCACAGGTGGGAGGTTTGGCCAGAGAAACTTGCTGAAATTCACCAGTACCCTCCCCCGGCTTCCTTGGATTTCTGAAATCTTAGAATGTGAGACTCCCCAGTGGCGTCCTGCAGAAATTGTCTCAAGATAAAACAGGGTGAAGTATTTTAAAAGGTTAAAAACATCTCAAGCCACCCTAAAACTCCTGGCTGAAAGGCAACCTGCTGCACCTCTGCTGTGTTTGCTCAGGCTGTCGCAGCAGGGCAGGGACTTTCAACTCCGCAGGCAGCATCGTGTACCCGGGGAACGAGGGTTGGGGGGCGCCTTGACAATCAGGGGAATCTTGCCAGGTCACAAAAGAAGTTAACTGGAAAACATACTGCCGCTCACCCGGCCTTCCCACCGGGCCATAAACGGGTGTTTAATTACAAAGCAGGTGGAAACACTTCAGATGAGGGGTCAGGCTGTCCATTGTGTGTTTAACTTCTCTGCGTAAGAACCACTAGATACTACTGCAGATGGTCCGCTCTCTGGGTAATTTACATCTCCTCGCTGGACTGAGGGGCCCGCGCCTATGGAAAAGAAGGGAACATTTCTCTTGAGAAAGAGGAAATGCCCGGGGCCCAAGCTGGCAGGAATTCTGAGAAAGTCCAGTTTATCATTCTGAAGGAAAAACGTATTGGGCTGGAATTATGGAGTTTTAGCCTGATTTCTAGAATGGACATTCTAGAACTACTGTGTGTCCCATCATGGGACTGAATCCTCACCCCTGTAAGGAACTGTTGGGGAAATTGCTTCTCTGTTCAAATAGACAACCCGGGGGCTCACAGGTTGATTCGGGAAAGAGGGGGCACCTCCTCCAGGCTTCCTGACTCATGAGCTATTGTTGTCACTGGAGTCCTGGCACCTTTAGAGGCGGAGGTTCCTCTGACCCCCAGGCTTCCTCTTGTTCCTGGGCGGCACTGCAGCATGTTCCACAAGAGCGACTACAGTCATGGGATGACAAAAGGAAAATAAAGAGAAGAACACAAGCAGAGAAAATGTGGCCTAGAGGATGCTATTTGCTGGAGCTCTTAAGTGACTTCCATCCGTATGAGGCCCCAGAAAAAGATGATCCCCATTGTATTCCCTTCTGTTTCCTCTTGGGTCCCCGTTTATTCATTCAGGTGAGTGTTCATTTATTCAACAAGTATTTAGTAAGCACCTAGGATGTGGCAGGCACTGAAAATACACCCTTGAACAAGTCGAAGTCCCTGCCCTCTTAGGACTTTCATTCCGATGAGGAGACAGATAAACCAGTGTATAAACACATATCATAATTTCTAATGGGAATAGGTTTATGCAGAAAATAACAGTGATACGGTGCAAAGGAATCCCTGTCGGGCTTTATTAGCCAGTCATTTAAAGCAGTGTCCTCCATCTGCAGCAACATGGATGGACCTAGAGATTGTCCGACTGAGTGAAGTAAGTCAGACAGAGAAAGACAAATACCCTATGATATCAATTATATGTAGAATCTAAAAAAAAATGTTACAAATGAACTTATTTACAAGACAGAAACAGACTCACAGGCTTTGAAAACAAACTTATGGTTGCCAAAGGGGAAAGGTAGGGGAGAGGGATAAATTAGCAGTTTGGGATTAACAAATACATATATATTTGTATAACAAATACATATATATATACATATATATGTATATATACATATATATGTGTATATATATACATATATATATATTTTTATACCTATATATAAAATAGGTAATCAACAAGGACCTACTGTATAGCACAGGGAACTCTACTCAATATTCTGTAATGACTTATATGGGAAAAGAATCTGAAAAATAATAGATATATGTATATGTATAACTGAATCCCTTTGCGGTACACCTGAAACTAACACAACATTGTAAATCAACTATAATATAAAATAAATTTTTTTAAAAAAGCAATGTCCCCACAAACGTATATAATGATACCCATTTCATGGATGAGGAAATCAAGGCGCAGGCAGGCTGACTTGGCCACAGTCGCAGTGATAATGCTGGATTCATACTCAAGATTCTCTCTGGAGCCACAGTTTGTCTCACCGTATCCTGCTGTCCAGCCTGTCTTGTCAAGGGTGCCTTTGGATGCCTCTGGCTCCAGGAAACACACAGACCACAGAAACAAACACACTTCTTAGCCGTGGCAGCTGGTTTATCTCCTGTCTTAGTCCATTTAGTGCCTGCATCTATAAAAAAAGAAAATACTATAGACTGGTACTCACAAATACGCTACAGCATTCTGCCCCTGCCCCTCCCATTCATGTTCTATTTGCATGTGAAATACTTTCATTCCATCCCCATGGCTCCCAAAGTCTTAACTCTTTCCAGCAAAATCTCAAAAGTCAAAGTCCAAAGTCTCATCTAAATATCGTCTAAATGAGATCCAGGTGAGCCCTAAGGTACAATTGATGCAGAGGCAAGTTCCTCTCCGGCTGTGAATCTGCAAAATCAAACAAGCGATGTGCTTTCAAAATGACAATCGTGGGTCAGGCGTAGGGTGGACATTCCTGCCAGGCTGGGGGTTGGGCCCCCAAGGCCCGAGGTGGTCTTGCCCACCCCCCTGGCTTGGCCTGAGGGCTCTTCCCTGGCTCTGTGCCTGGGCTCCCCTTGGAACCCCGGGCAACCATAGCCCCATGGCTCATGTGCTCTTCAGACAGCTCCGCAGACACTGCCAACTTTACCTCTGGAGGGGAGGCCACCTCAGCCCGCACTGCCCAAGGGCTGCAGGCGCCCCCCCGAGGCAGCTGAGGCGCACGGCAAGTGTGGGCAGCAGAGTCTGGGTGGAAGGCAGCCCCGGCAGCGTGCGCAGAGGTCCTGCAGGTGCCAGACCCTCCTTGGAAAGGGCTCGGAGCTACTCTGTGTTACCGTTGGGGTCGTTCTTCCCCTGTGCTGCACACCAGCTCCCCGGCCTCTGGAGAGATGGAGGACTTCTGTCTCAGACAATGGTTTAGCCTGAGCGTTCTCATCACAACACTGACAGGCTGAGAATTTTCCAAATCCTTAAGATCTGCTTCCTTGTCGATTAATGTCTTTAAGTCGTATCTCACTAGAAGCGGTGAGGAGAAATCAGGCCACTCCTTCAGCACTTTGCTTAGATAGAACTTCAGCTAAGCACCCAATTTTCTCAACCTCCCCCAAGACGCTAGGACAGGAAGGCAATTCAGCCGAACTCCTTGCCGCTTGATAATACGCATGGCCCTTCTCCGTTGTCAATAACACGTTCCTCGTTTCCATCCGAGATTTCATCAGAATGGCCTTTACCATCCATATTTCGACCCACATTCTGCTCAGGATTACTTAGGTGTTCTCTAAGCAAAGGCGGGCTGTCTCTACAGCTCCCCTCTTTTCTTCCTGGGTTCCCTCTTTCTTCCTTATTTGTTATGGGAGCACCCCACTTCTCCCTATCAATTTCTGTCTTAGTCTGTTCAGGCTGCTATAACAAAATACCATAGACTGGGAAGCTTATAAACAGCAGGTATTTATTTCTCACAGTTCTAGAGGCTGGAAAGTCCAAGGTCAAGGTGTTGGCAGATTCAGTGTCTGGTGAGAGCCTGCTTCCTTGTTCATAGACGGCTGTCTTTGCACTATCTCCTCACACGACAGAGGCAGTGAGGATACTCTCCAGGGCCTCTTTTATAAGGACACTAATCCCATTCACGGGTGCTCTGCCCTTCTGCCCTAATCACCTCCCAAACCCACCTCCTAATACCATCACACTGGGGATTAGATTCCAACATATGAATCTGGGGGGTGTGGAGAGAGATACTCAGTCTGTAACACCTAGGCACAGTGACATAAAGCTTCTTGACGATGGCAACACCTGCTGGAGACTTGTACCCACCAGAGACTAAAAAAGTCAGAGACCCGCAGCTCTGGTAACATCACTCCATCCAGAGCCTTCTGCATAATCTATGTTCACCTCATATGCTAACTGTCCAGAACCATCCAACGTCAACCCCGCTTTCCTTCTGATAACAAACTAACAGACTGCTTTCTCGACCTCACGCTGGGTCCATCATAGGAGCTCACAGTGAAGTTCAAGGGTGGAAACTCAACCCAACCCGACCTAACAGTTTCTCTCTCCCAGGAATTTGAAATGTGAGTGGAGACACCCAGATTTCTAACGTGGCTGGAATTGCGAGACAAGGGCTGAAAAGTCCTACAGTAGTCATCTTTCTTGCCCTTGCCGGGACTTTGGCGTGCAGCATTTTCTTTGATTCTTACGAGCTACCCTTCTTTTGTAGTTTAAGCAAGCCAGAGGGGATTTCTGTTGCTTGCAAACAAAAGACTACTGAATAATATATAAAGCTCTACTCTTGTGGTCAAGCAAGCTGACACAGAAGTTGATATATAATTACCAAATGTGATAAAGTGTCATGACCAAAAGGAACAGAAACTTGGAGAGACTGACACGGGAGACCAATTGTAGATTGGGTGGTCAGGGAAAAGAGCCTTTGGGGAGATTATATTTAAGCTGAAACCTTAAAGATGGAGTCAACCATTTGAAGAGTGGAAGTGCAGGCAGAAGAAAAGTGTGTGGAAGAGCCCTAGAGCAGGGAGGTGAACCCCCGGAAGGGGTGGGGTGAATGCAGAGCGATGAGGTTTATTCTCTGAGTTTGAGTCCAGAGCAGTTTTCTTCCTCTTGGTTAAAGTGGTGAATGCCTGTAGTTTTTCCCTCTTGAAAATGGGCATAATACGTTTTAGCACTTAGCTGTACCATTGTGTGTGTGTGTGTGTGTGTGTGTGTGTGTGCACGTGTGTTGCACAATGATAGGGACCCACTTGGGAACAGTCAAGTCTGTTCTCCATATCATATGATTTTAGCACCTGCCTGCAAAGAGCCTCTGCTGGACTGAGAGCTTCTTCAGGATTCACTTGGAGAGATCGGATCATAGAAAATGTGTCCTGGGTTTCGGCAGATCCTTTGCAACCCAGGCGTATCGTGGGTGTGAGTGTGATGGGTGATGGGGGGAGGTGGGAATGAGTAGAGGTGTGATATGGGAGAGAACTCTGTCCTACCTGCAACCTCTCTGCCCACTCCACGTTAGTTCACTAACTGGAGATGTGTATCAGCTATCTACTGCTGCCTAACAATGCACCACAGACCTAGCAGCTTAAAACAATGTCCACTCATTAGCTTACAGGTCTGTAGGCCAGAAGTGGGGCACCATGTGGCTGGGTTTTGCTCAGGGTATCACGGCGTCAAATCAAGGTACTGGCTGAGGCTGTGGTTCTCCTCTGGACCCCGTGGTCCTCTTCTAAGCTCACTAGTAGGTGGCAGAACCCATTCTCTTATGGCTGCAGGACTACGGTCCCCATTTTCCCCACCGCTCTCCATCAGCAGTTCACAGCATGGAGCTTTGCTTTCTTCCAAGCCAGCACAGTGTGTCTCAATGACATCCCCTTCTGCTACCCGTTGGAGAAGGCTCTCTGCATTTAAAGAAGCTGGTGTGATTAGGTTAGGGCCACAGGGATAACCTCTCTATCTTAAAATCAACTCATTAGTAACCTTAATTACATCTACAAAATCCCTGGACCATGTAAAGTGACATAAACCCAGGAGAGACACTGGAGGGTGGAGAGCGTGGCCATATTACGATGCTGCCTGACACGGGAGGCTGTTGCTGTTTTTGCACAGTGACTTAATGGAAGCGTAACCAAAAGTGGGGTCCGGCCGCTCGCCACTCAAAAGCCAATTAAGAGGCAAGGTTGGTGGAAAGGAAAGTTTGCTTTATTTTGGAGGCCAGTAACCTGGGCGGGAGGGCAGACTCCTGTCCAAAGGCCAACTCCCCCCACTGACAATCGGGGGCAAGAGCTTCTGTAGACGGAGGGAGCAGGCTACGTGCAGAAACAGCACAGGCAGCTCTGATGGTCAACTTCAAATTGGTCATCGGTGGTCTGATCAGTGTCATCTTGATTGTTTTAAGTACAGTTAGTCTTTAGTTCCAGGGTCGGTTGCTTCCCATTTCTTTGAGGCCAGTTCTCGGAATTGCGGCAGCTTATGTCATGGCTACAGCCTGGTCATGATGTAGTTAACTTCTTCCACCTGGTGGAGGTTTTAGTATCTACAGGACAGCTCACAGGATAGGGCTCAGAACGTTACCTACAGCCCTTGAGGAGGAACTAGAGGTCCTTAACTATGCTCAATCACGAAACTATTATTATTTAGTCTTGTTGGACTATTTTCCTTTGTTTCTGCATTTGCTCACTTCTCTGGTTAAACGTATTCTTTGGCTAAAGTTTTTCTACACACAAAAGGCAGGCTGAGCACATGGGGTGCCCCATAGATACCGAAGGAAAACTATATAAGGTAATATAAACTTTTTTGCCACATAAGGTAATATTTACAGGTTCTGGGGATTGGTACTTGGACATATCTTTGGGAGACCGTTTTTTAAATAAATTTATTATTTTTGGCTGTGTTGGGTCTTCGTTGCTGCGCGTGGGCTTTCTCTAGTTACGGAGAGCGGGTGCTACTCTTCGTGTGGTGCGCAGGCTTCTCATTGTGGTGGCTTCTCTTGTTGCGGAGCACGGGCTCTAGGCGCGCGGGCTTCAGTAGCTGTGGCACACGGGCTCAGTAGTTGTGGCACACGGGCTCTAGAGCTCAGGGTCAGTAGCTGCGGCACTCGGGCTTAGTTGCTCCGCGGCATGTGGGATCTTCCCGGACCAGGGCTCGAACCCGTGTCCCTTGCACTGACAGGCGGATTCTTAACCACTGCGCCGCCAGGGAAGTCCCGGGAGACTATTTTTCAATCAATCACACCCACTGCCCACATTCCTCATTCCCATGACCTGGGTACCAAGTATCCAGTTGTCAGATGGCAGGTATTTGTGACATTTTTACCGATTGCTCTGAGATACTGAAGGTGATTTCTTTTTGTCTTTTTTTTTTTTTTTTTTTTTTTTGCGGTACGCGGGCCTCTCACCGCTGTGGCCTCTCCCGTTGCGGAGCACAGGCTCCGGACGCGCAGGCTCAGCGGCCATGGCTCACGGGCCCAGCCGCTCTGCGGCATGTGGGATCTTCCTGGACCGGGGCACGAACCCGTGTCCCCTGCATCGGCAGGCGGACTCTCAACCACTGCGCCACCAGGGAAGCCCTCTTCTTGTCTTTGACATGAAAAAACTAAAACATTCGTTTAGTCTGTATTCATGCTCGAAACTGCCTGATCTTGTTGGCAAGTCCAAAGATACGTCACCTCAGTCTCCAAAACTCTCTCCTTCTGGAGGCTGCATGAACCTCCATCACGTCCCTTGTGGACCAGATGTGAACCTGAGATCAAACATCTGCACGGACCATACAAGGTCTTCACCAGGATCCTACACACCACAGGGGAACTTGAGGGCTGGTCCCTTCTGCTTTTGAGGGTTCTTTTTGAAATGCAAAACCAGAGTTACCTACAGGTCTCTCCTACCTTTTTTTTTTCCTTTTGATACTTTTCTGTCTCAACTGTCTACTATGGTTTAATATAAAAGCGATTTCTTAAGAATAAAGGAATCCCTAAAATTCAAATGATGCATACAGATTACTTTTCAACTCATTTTACAATACATGATTTGTAAGTAATCTTAAGATGTGATGATTTCTCGTTAAATTTGGGATCTGATTATCCTTATCTACCACCTGGAAAGTGTCTGTCTGAAGCAGAACTGTAAGAATAATGAGAGAAATGAGTCCACATTGATTAATCATCATGTCCTACAAAAGCGACAAAGTCCCTTTCAAAGTGATCATTGCAGGGAATCCTGAAAAGGATGGGGCATTACATGAAATAAGGGCAGGGTGGTCTTAGAAAAAAAGGTTCTCCATCAGTAGCAACTGCGTTAGTTTGCCTGACACAGTAGCATTTTCAATGCGTATTTCAATGCAATCATTCTAAACGCCTATTTATTTTTATTCAGACTTTCAAATATTGTTTGAGAAACATACCATACAAAAAGAGTGTCTGTAATGTATATGTACAGCTTAAGATTAATAATGAAATGAACATGAAGCATTTTTTTTTCAAAGCAGTCGGCTTAGAAAGGCTCAGTATCACTGGGGTATGAAATACTTGACATTCTATCGTGGAAATGCCAACACACAAATTATCCTTGTTCGTGTATTGTTGCGGTAGCTCTGTGTTTCCCCATATAATGCTGTGCAAACATTTTATCAGAAATGGTAGAGGAAAGAAAACCCTATTGTTAACCACAGCTGATAAAGTAATTTTGTTGCCGGTATGACAGTCTCTGCACTTGGATGGCTATGTTGTTTTCTACATTCAAGGAGGGGCAAAAATAACACATTGAGGGTGGTTATAAAGAAGCAGGGTGGAAGTTAAAAAGGCGATACGCCATCATCGTTTCGCCTCCTTGGTTTCTTCATTTGAAACCCATTGTGAAAATATTACAGAGGCGCAGCTCACAGACAATCTGTGACTTTTAACACAGCCGGGAGGCCCTGGGGTGCGACGGGTCTGGACTGGGCAGGTCACACAGGGAGGCGCCAGGGGGGGTTTGGTCCAAACGCCGGGTGGTAGTGGGGTGGGGGGCGGCCTCTTTAGCGTCAGCCTGGGCTACGTCCTCACGCCTCCTGTACCTGGGTTTCTTCCTCCATCACGTGGGCAGGATAATGACACGAGCCTACCTTTGTTGTGAGGATGAAGCGAGTCAACACAAGTAAAGCCCGTGAAGGCGGCCCCGGCCTCGGTAACTGCTGATTGGCCGGATTCGTGTTGTCGCAGAATCCCAGCTCCTTCCATGACTCCCTGATGCCACCTGCTTCCTCTCCATCCACTCCAGCCTCAAGCCTTTCTCTCCTGACTTCTGCCTTGCCGGCTGTGTCCTGGCTCCCTCGGCCTGCGACATTCCTCCCCGCCGTGCCCAGCTGTCAACAGAAGCTTCCTCCTACCCTCCACTGGTAGCACATCACCCGCCTTATTCCTTGGCCTGTATCACTGTCTGAACTTACCATATTTATTTGTGTGCTCGCTGATGGCTTGTCCCCCGCGTGGCGTGACCAACTGGTCCCCGTTTGCCCAGGATTTGCCCAGTTTTCGCTGCAGAGTCCCAGGTCCTGGGAAGCTCTGTGAGGGCAGGGACTCTGCTTCCCCACCTCTGTCTCCCGGGCCTAAACAGTGCCTGCAACACAGCAGCCCCTTGGTGAGTATTTGCAGAATAAGCCAGTGAATCACTAAGTGCCTGGGTGAGAACGAGGCCGGGCAGAGGCTTGATAAAGACAGGCCTGGAATCCTGCATCAGAACTGCATCAGTCCCCGAAGCTTGAACCCTAAGCCCACCACCGCCTGCTTCCTGGCATCCTCATCGATGGGAATGTTCCTGTCTCCATAGCCCCCGAGATGCCTCCGAGGCCGGCAGCAGTTCTGCATCCGAGATCAACACACACAAGTGTCTGGAGACCCCAGGCGATCAAGGCCAGGTGGAAGTTTTGGAAGCTGACACGGTATCGCATGTCACTTCCTCACGGACCGAATGCCTGGAGCCAGCGTGTCAGAGTCAAACTTCGCGAGTCGGGCTCTGAGCTCTCCTGCGGCCTGCAAGCTGTGACACAGAAAAACACAAAGAACAACCGTTGACCCTCGAAAAACGATTTGAACTGCGCAGGTCCACTGATGGGCGGGGTTTTTTCACTAAATACGGTCCGCGGTGGGTTCCATTCGCGGATACAGAACCGCGAATACCCGAATACCCCGGCCAACGGTAAAGCTATACGTGGAATTTCAACTGTGTGTGGGTCAGCGCCCCTAACCCCTGCATTGTTCAGGGGTCGGCTGTATTCTAAATACGAGCAAAAGAAGTTGTAAGGAAGTGTCGTGAGGGGAAGAAAACAGAGGCTACCAGATATTTAGGAAGGAGCGGGGGGAATTTTGCAAAACTGGGTTTCTCTCTCTCTCTGTGATGATAAGGAAGCCCTAGCATTTGGCTTTCTAGTCAGGAGAAACATACACACAGAAATGCAAAGGAAGCCTGGAACTCATCCTATACCTAAGGAAACTACGCTAGGATGATCTGGTGAACACATTATCGGGCTAGAAGTGAATATCTCTCTGGGGGACTGTGAAATTCGTACTTCATTTTCTCCATTTATCAAGCAGCAATGGTCATCTCTACCCTGACTTCCCCATGTAACGAAGATGTTACGTTATCGTGTGATGATCATCCTGATCCTATGGGTTCAATGAAGTAAACAGCCCCCTCTCAGGGGATGTGTTAAGTGGGTCGGGTCATTCCAGTTGAGTGACTAAATCAATTTCAGTTGACAGGTTGGTTTCCTGCTGCTCCAAAAGTTTTTCCAACAGGGAGAATTTACTTTCTTTTTATCAACAGAGACAGCTGGAGCTCAGAGCTACTTGAGGTCTTCTAAAGAAACAGCCTAAAGAATCATGATGGCAACCTAACATTGGTACACATAAGAGTCATCCTTTAACCTATCAGGGTAAACGATTAATATTTTAGAATCCAGACTTTTAACACGAGGGGAAGGGGCGGGCGTTGGGCTGTGCACTGTCGGATGGAGACCCCACCAGCACCTGGGGTCCAGCTGGGGACACAAACCAATGTCTGGATATTCCTCTGAGGAAGTGCTTCTGAGGCTCTGATTCCTTGTCTCGTACTAAAACCTGACTTGTCACTCCTCTCCCTGCAAACCCCGTGCTTTAAGGTCACCTTCCCTCCTCACCTTTGCTTGTCTTGGTGCCTAGACTCTCCTGACCTTCCAGAAGCCATTACTGAAGCCCAGCTCAACGAGAACCCCCTCCAGGCTTTCCCTGCCAGGAAGCATCTCTCCACATCCCCTCCCTCAGTGGCCACTGCTACCATGCAGGGTCTTTGGGTCTCCTCTCACATTATGGATCTCCTTTCCTTCTAAACAGCAAACTTCCTGGAGCTCGACCTTGTGCATTTTAGTTGTTGGATTGCCCGGAGCCTAGTACAGTGTGCCGAGCCCCATAAGGGTACGATAATTATTCACTAAGTTGAATCCAAGTGGGAGAGCAGCTGTGAAATCTACAAGCCACATGGAAGCAGGAGCGTGAGTCTGGAGGAAGCAGGAGCGTGAGTCTGGAGGAAGCAGGAGCGTGGGTCTGGAGGAAGCAGGAGCGTGAGTCTGGAGGAAGCAGGACCCTGGTGCTGACTGTGATCAGGGCAGGTTTCAGAGGTTAGGTCAGCCCTGGTCCTCAGATGAGCGGGCACTTGTTCATGTCGGAACTGTTCTGCCCTGATCACCATGGGACGGACATTGTCTGCGTGATGTCATTCATCTGGAGATGCAGAATCTTTGCTGGCCAGTGTTCCCTTCGCAGGGATCCATCTTTGCTCCCCGAGGCCAGGCATAGGTGACCTTGGTGTCTGAGTCCTGCGGGGTACTCAGAAGCAGGGTCTGGGCCAGTTCCGTCCCAACGTCAGGAGACAAGGGTGCCAGGAATGAAAGTCAACAGAGCACCCTAGGGATGTGTTTGATCATGAGAAACCACATGGAGGAAAAGCCTCCCATCTCCATGGAAAAACTGACAGCTTTTCCAGCCAGCTGTGTGAGTGGAGGAGAGATGGGGAAATTTGTAATAATTTGCAGGTTTGCCCAGAGGATGGAGTTGTGTCATTTTTCCTGCAACAATCTGTGCTGCTGGCTGACAGCATGGAATTTCTTCCTGGACTGAGTTGACGATTATTCACAGACTGTGCAAAACTGAAAACAGTGGCTTGTCCAAATCTGCTAAAGTGGAGGATGGATGGAGTTCCCCAGCAGCTGCTGCTCTGCCCTGTGACCACTGCAGGGGTCCCTTTCTTCTCTCTGATTCACCTGGCCCCCTGGCTTCACTGGCCACTTGCTGGCTGGCCTGACCTCTTGACAAACAGTCCTTAGGCAATTCCTTCCTGGGCCTGGGCTGCAGCCTTCTCTCCTACACCCACAGTGCCTCTCCTTGCAGGGACCTCGGAGACAGATGGTGCAGTAATCCGGGAAGCATTTCCCAGGTCCAGCAAAAGGGATGCAGGTTTCTGATTGCTGGGAGGGATACTTTCTGCGTTACCAACAGGCTCTGAAACTAGGGAAGCCAGGGCCTCCCTCCCCGTGCACTCCCAATTGTAGAGGGGTTGAATAATCAAGCTGAAAGAGACTCCCCCCAACTACTAGCAAGCTGCCCTTTCTTAACATTTCAGACACCTTTTTCTCTGACTCAGTCCCTCCAGGTAAGGCTAACCTCAGAAGCTTAGTACCCGCCCTATGAATATTCTTATTGCCTGATGGCAGGGGCCAGGAGTTGGCTTCTGGTGTCCATCTCTCTTAATCTTTAGCTCGGGCCCACTTTTACACACAGGTGCCTTCTGTGTAGTGTGACTCTCGCAAATCCGCCAGAATAGGGTTGCCAGATAAAATACACGAGGCCCAGTTAAATGCGTCATTTAAATGAACATCGAATAATTTTTTGTATAAGTCTATCCCAAATATCGCCTGGGACATACCTATAGTAAAAATCACTTGATGTTTATCTGAAATTTAAAAGGATCTGGGTCCTGTGCTTTTCTTTGCTACCTCTGGCTACCCTAGCCAGGCAGTCCCTGACCCTCTCCACGACTCCTAATTATCAGGCATCTGTTAGGTATCTCAGCAGCAGGCGTCTCTAAGGCCTGGTAGATCATTTAGCTGATGCCACCGAAATGCTGCTCAACCAATGACCTCAGAATTCAGTGGTTTAAAATAGGAATTCTTTCTTCTTGGGGATTTGTGGGTCAGCAGGAGTCGGCCGATCTAGGCTGGCTCGGCTGGGGCATCTCTGCTCCAGATCTTTCGTCCTCTTCTTGAGACCCGTGAGCCCAGGTAGGTCCTCGTCAGTGACAGCACAGGAGCCAAAGAGCAAAGGCAAATGCACAAGAATTTCAAGCCTTGGGTCGCATCACACAAGCTAACGTTCCCTCAGCCAGCAGGTCACATGGCCAGACACGCCCTCAGGACGCGGAAATGTCAGTGGCGTGGATCCAGGGAAGGGGGAAGAGGTGCCCAAACGCTCTCCCCTATGAGAAGAGGTGCAGTGAACAGCTAGGCAAGCCTAGGCTCTGACCCCACTTTGTCACTGTGCAGCCGTGAGACCTTGGAAAAGTCTCTCTGAACCACTGGTTACTTACCCCTGAAGTAGGGCTTTGGCAAAGGTTTAGAGTGACTTGACTAAGTGACCACTAAAGGGTCACCGTATCATTATGGTCAAGAGCAGGAGTAATGTAAGTGCCACGTGCTAACCGATCGCGCCACTAGCCGTTAAAATAGAATGAAATAATGCCATTTGCAGCAACGTGGATGGACATGGAGATTATCCTACTGAGTGAACTAAACCAGACAAAGACAAATATCATAGGATATCACTTATATATGGTATACAAAAAAAAGATACAAAACAGAAACAGGCTCACAGTCTTAGAAAACAAACTTATGTTTACCGAAAGGGAAAGGTTGGGGGGAGGGATAGATTGGGAGCTTGGGATTAACATATACACAATAGAAACACATATATATTTATTTCTATATAAATTAGATAATCAACAAGGACCTACTGTACAGCACAGGGAACTCTGCTCAATATTCTGTAGTGAGCTAAATGGGGAAAGAATTTG
Organism: Delphinus delphis; assembly: GCF_949987515.2. Taxonomy (NCBI): domain Eukaryota; kingdom Metazoa; phylum Chordata; class Mammalia; order Artiodactyla; family Delphinidae; genus Delphinus; species Delphinus delphis. Next base: position 140,703,548 of record NC_082686.1, read on the forward strand.
AAAAAGAGTGGATATAGGTGTATGTATAGCTGATTCACTTTGCTGTACAGCAGAAACGAACACAACATTGTTAATCAACTCTACTCCAATATAAAATAAAAATCAAAAGAAAAACAAAACAGGGGTCATTGGGGGAGGCCATGGGGTAGCCATGACTGCCAGTGTCCACCTCTGACCCCTAAACTTCTGATCCTGCCTCAGAGTTTCCATGAAGGCTATGGCCAACAGGCTACACGGAGGACTGTGCGGTGTGGGTGCAGCAGTGTGCTGGGCCCTGTTCTGTGCCCGTGTCTCTGCCCCTCGGCCCTGCAGCCTCCCCGCCACAGACTCACCCCTACTGTGAGCCTTACCCTCCCTGCTGCAAAGGCAAGGCTGAGCTGCTGTCGGCTTGATCTGCTTCTGAAATCAGAGCTCCTTCCTTCTCTAGAAAGGGGTCTGCTTACAAGGGCTGAAGCCCTTCTTAGAGCTCCAGCTGTGGGCTCAGCTCTACTTCTGGATGGTGGGTTTGAGGATTAAATGACCTAATACAGGTACAGTCCGATTAAGAGAAGGCCTGGGGGGCTTCCCTGGTGGCGTAGTGCTTGAGAATCTGCCTGCCAATGCAGGGGACATGGGTTCGGGTCCTGGTCTGGGAAGATCCCACATGCCGCAGAGCAACTAGGCCCGTGAGCCACAACTACTGAGCCGGCACGTCTGGAGCCTGTGCTCCACAACAAGAGAGGCCGCGATAGTGAGAGGCCCGCGCACCGCGATGCAGAGTGGCCCCCGCTTGCCGCAACTAGAAAAAACCCTCACACAGAAACGAAGACCCAGCACAGCCAAAAATAAATAAATAAATAAATATTAAAAAAAAAGAAGGCCTGGGGCTTCCCTGGGGGCACAGTGGTTAAGAATCCACCTGCCAAGGCAGGGGACACGGGTTCGAGCCCTGGTCCTGGGATCCTGGAAGATCCCACATGCCGTGGAGCAACTAAGCCCGTGCACCACAACTACTGAAGCCTGTGCTCTAGATCCCGCGAGCCACAACTACTGAGCCCACGTGCCACAACTACTGAGGCCCACACACCACAACTACTGAGCTTGTGCTCTAGAGGCCGTGAGCCACAACTACTGAGCCCACGAGCCACAACTACTGAAGCCTGTGCACCTAGAGCCCGTGCTCCGCAACAAGCCACCACAATGAGAAGCCTGCACGCCACAACAAAGAGTAGCCCCTGCTCACCACAACTAGAGAAAGCCCGCACACAGAGATGAAGACCCAAAAATAAATAAATAAAATAAATAAGTGTATTTAAAAAATAAAAGGAGGCCTGTTACAGTGTATGAACTACATGACTGTTGGGGGAGACAGTTGTGTGGTATTTGTTGTGATTTTCATCATTATTATTATTACATTCTGGTCTTGTTTTGTGGTTGTGATAGCTTCTACCTCTGAAGGTTTAGTTCCTTTTTTTTTCTTTTTTTAAAGTTTCATTCTGCTTCCTGCATATTTTGTTTTCTCTGAATTCCTTTGTTTCTCTTTGTTTGGTCTCTTATTTATTTTTCTCGAATGTCTGGTGGTCTTTGTCTCTGTTTTCACATTGAAGAGAGACAGGAAGGAGGTGAGGGGGGCTTAGAAGCCAGCCTTCAAAATGGTACCCACTGATTCGCACCCCCTGCTATCTGCACTTCCTATGTAGGTGGCTCCTACAGTGACTCAAGCAGCCTGGGTCACCAACATGATATTGCAGAAATGATGGAGTGTGACTTCCATCCAGGGCTAGATCATAAGAGACATGGCGGCTTCCAGCTTGCTGTCTGGTACCCCTTGCTCTGGGTGAAGCCGGCCACCATGCTGTGAGGAAACTCATGGGGCCCTGTGGGCAAGTCTGTGTGGTGAGGAAACAAGGGCTCTGGCCAACAAACACCAAAGTGCCAGGGAAGGAAGGGATCACCATCTTGGAGGTGGTGACTCCTGCTCCAGCCAGCGTCCTGACCTCGTGAGAAACCTTCGGCCAGAACACACAGCTAAGCCCTTCCAGAATCCCTGACCTACAGGAACTGTGAGGTAATGAATGTTTATTTTTGTTTTAGGCCACTACATTGCCTGGTAACTTATTATGCAGCAATAGATTACTAATACAGGAAGGGTAGCTGGCTGACTAATACAGGGAGGGTAGTTGGCTGACTGGTTAGAGAGAGGAATCTGGGTATCTAACTAGTCATCAATTAAACTTTCAATCAACCCTGGGTGTACCTCCACCCTACACCCCGGTGTTTAGAGGTACTTGGTCCTCCAAATCCTGAGGCTTTCTAGAGTTCTACCAAGCAAATATGCCCCTACTTTGTAAAAAGTAGGTTTCAGTTTCCCTGTTCTGTGAAGTCAGTTATCATTTTTCCATCTGCTTTCACTTTTCCAAAATTTTATTGCCATGGCTTGTCTGCTGCCAACTCCCCTGTTGATCTCTTTGGGCTTGTGGGTTGTATCATTGTTTTTAATATACTGTCGTTTAGTAGGGTGTGGGAGAGGGCAGAGTTCATGTGTGTGTTCAATCTGCCACATTTGGTCAAAGTCGGAGGTGATCCTTCATCATTTGGAAAACCTCCCTGGCTTCTGGGGAGCACAGCTACGGCCACTCTATTTTTAGAAGGTTGCTCGTGCGAGAACACAGAGCTGAGAAGTGTTTGAAAGACCCAGCAGACCCCTTGGTGCTGCAGTGCGGGTGTGGCTTAGGGAAGGGAGAGGAAGTGAAGGAGGAGGTCTACCCCAGCCCTTTGAGGAGGAGTCGTGTAAGATGATAAAAGGAAAGGCCTCTAAGATGCTAAGAACAAAGACATGTAATCAGAAATGGGCATGTAGAACGAGGGTGTGCATGTGATAAAACCCATCAATTCCATCCTCGGGATACCTGATGTTATAGACAGACCCATGGCTTCAGACAGCGTCATCCTCTACTCTACGGAAGATGAGGAAGAAAAATCAACTATATATAATACTTTTCAGTATTGTTTTAAGGAATACAGTACTGAAAAGGAGTGATGAGAGCAAGTATCCTTGCCTTTTTCTTGATGTTAGCAGGAAAACTTATAGTTTCTCACCATCAAGTGTGCTGTAGGGTTTTTTGTTCGTATTCTTTATCAAGTTGATAAAGAATTCTTTATCAATTCTTTATCAACTTCTGTTCCTAGTTTATTGAGAGTTTTATCATGAATGAGTGTTGAATTTTGTCAAATGTTTTTTCTGTATCTATTGATAATATCATGTGGTTTTTCTTCTTTAGCCTATTGATGTGATGGATACATTGATTTTCTATTATTGAACCAGCTTTGCACACCTGGGGTAAATTCCACTTGGTCATGGTGTGTAATTCTTTCTATACATTGTTGGACGTGATTCATTAATGTCTTGCTGAGGATTTTTACATCTATGTTCATAAGAGATATTGGTCTGTAGTCTTCTTTTCTTGTAATGTCTTTGTCTGCTTTTAGTATTATGGTAATACTGGCCACCTAGAATGAGTTAGAAAGTATTCCCTCTACTTTAATCTTCTGGAAGAAATTGTAGAGAATTGGTATAATTTCTCTTCCTTATATGTTTGGTGGAAATCATCAGAGAACCCAACTGAACCTGATGCTTTCTGTTTTGGAAGCAAACAGAATTGTTGATTCAATTTCTTTAGTAGATTTAGGCCTATTGAGGTTGTCTATTTCTTCTTGTGTGAGTTTTGGCAAGTCGCGTCTTTTAAGGAATTGATCCATTTCATCTAAGTTATCTAATTTGCGGGCATAAAGTTGTTCATACTATTCTTTGATTACCTTTTTAATGTCCATGAGATCTGTACTGATGTCCCCTCTCTCATTTCTGATATTAGTAACTTTTGTCCTCTCTCTTTCTTTCTTAGTTAGCTTGACTAGAAGCTTATTGATTTCTTTGATCTTTTCAAAGAACTAGCTTTTGGCTTCATTGATTTTTCTCTGTTGATTTCCTATTTTTAATTTAATTGATCTCTGCTCTAATTTTCATTATTTCTTTTCCTCTGCTTACTTTGGATTTAATTTGCTTTTCTTTTTCTAGTTTTCTAAGGTGGAAGCTTAGATAATTGATTTTAAATCTTTCTTCTTTTCTAATATATGCATTCAATACTATACATTTCTTCCAAAGCATTGCTTTTGCTGGATTTCACAAAATTTGATAAGTCGTATTTTCATTTTCACTTAATTAAAAATATTTTTAAATTCCTCTTGAGATTTCTTCTTTGCCCTATGTGTTATTTAGAAGTATATCGTTTAATCTCCAAGTATTGGGGGATTTCCCAGCTATCTTTCTGTTCTTGATCTCTAGTTTAATTCCATTGTGATCTGAGAGCAGACATTGTATGACTTCCATTCTTTTAAATTTGTCAAGGTGTGTTTTTATTCCAAAATGTGGTCCATACTGGTGTATGTTCCATGTGAGCTTTAGAAAAAATGTGTATTCTGCTGCTGTTGGATGAAGTAGTCTATAGATGTCAATATATCCAGTTAATTGATGGTGCTGTTGAGTTCAGATGTTTTAATTTTTACAAGGAGAATGTATTCATGCCTTGCATGTATTATTCCTGTAACTTATCAATGCAATCAAACAAAAACAATGAATGAAGTTTTTAAAAACTTCATTGATGAGCCAGGGCAGAAGGCATTTCTGGGGAACAACCTTGAGCCAGGGCAGAAGGCATTTCTGGGGAACAACCTTGTAATCGTTGCCACTCACTCAGCCAACCTTGCCAATCCAGGTGGGGATATGGCAGCCATGGCGATCCAAGACCTTGGACCCACTGCACTGACCACAGTCAGTGGAGGGGAAGAGCCAAGGGATGGGCTTTGGCTTGAAAGAGGGTGGCGTGTCTGTGAACTGCTCCCAAATGCAAGCACAAACTGCTGGTGATAGATGACTGAAGTCCAGCCAAGCCTGTTCAACCATGATTATAATAACAGGCATGACGTCTACGTTCATGCTCTAGGCTTGTTTATTGGATTAAGCAATCGAAGGTGTACATCATGTTTGCCCTGTGTTGTTTTGCTTTGTTTTGTTTTTATGAACTCACCCTTTTGAACTTTTTTTTTTTTAATGTATTTTTGGCTGCGTCGGCTCTTTGTTGCGGTGCCCTGGCTTCTCTCTAGTTGTGGTGCGTGGGCTCAGTAGTTGCGGACGTGCGGGTTTAATTGCCCCACAGCATGTGACATCTTAGTTCCATGACCAGGGATTGAACCTGCGCCCCCTGCATTGGAAGGTGGATTCATAACCCCTGGACCACCAGGGAGGTCCCATTGCCCTGTGTTTTTGGCTGGACGCTAAGCATGCCAGCTCACAGAACCGAAGGTACCTACCTGAGAAAAGGAAGACAGCACAGACGAAATGACATCTCCAGCCTTCTCTTAGGCAACTGTCATTGAACGTGTAACGCTTCTTTGCAGTATATAACTTGTTACTGCTCCTCCTTTCCTAATGGACGTGAGCTGTAAGAAATCTCAAGTTCAACAAGAAACCGTATCCACCAAAAACTGTCCAGTAAATGAATATGGAGCGTTGAATGTAAATAACCTAATGTTGCTGCAAGAGCTTCTCCCAAGCATTGCATCCAAGTTCTCCCCTCTGGGACTTCCCTGGTGGCGCAGGGGTTAAGAATCCGCCTGCCAATGCAGGGGACATGGGTTCGAGCCCTGGACATGGGTTTGAGCCCGTGCTCTAGAGGCCGTGCTCCACAACAAGAGAAGCCACCTCAATGAGAAACCCACACACTGCGATGAAGAGTAGCCCCCGCTCGCCGCAACTAGAGAAAGCCCGCGCACATCAACAAAGACCCAAGGCAGCCAAAATAAATAAATAAAAGTAAATAAAATTTGTTAAAAGTTATCTCCTCTGTCCCTTTCTTTATGTAACTCTCATCTTTCAAATGGGAGGAGTGCACTTAAAAGGAAGGGCTCTGTGATCTATTAAATTAGAGAGTCAGGTCCTGGGCAAGTCAGTGGCACCATTTTCCAATTGTTGACTTGTTCATCTGATTTATCAAAATTAGTTTCCAGATACCAACCACAGAGAAACTTGATTTTTATCAATATAGCAAGTGTGAGAGGTTAACTTAAAACAAACAACTGGTGCAGAGGGCGAGGGTGTGGGCATACATGTTTGCATACATATCTAAAGAATTGTGATAGGGCTTCCCTGGTGGCGCAGTGGTTGAGAGTCCACCTGCCGACGCAGGGGACACGGGTTCGTGCCCCGGTCCGGGAGGATCCCACATGTCGCGGAGCGGCTGGGCCCGTGAGCCATGGCCGCTGAGCCTGCGTGTCCGGAGCCTGTGCTCCGCAGCCGGAGAGGCCACAAGTGAGAGGCCCGCGTACCGCAAAAAAAAAAAAGAAAAAAAAGAATTGTGATAAAATTTCCATGGTCATACTCAGAGGTGGCAAGAAGTACAGTGAATTAGACAGGATTCCTTGATCATTAATTTCTTAAGTTAGAATCATCTAGAATACTCTAAACGCTTTTTACCTCAACATGAGACTGACTTTGTGAGAGAAAGGGTAGGTGAATGCTGCATGTGTGTGTATGGGACTGTTTGGAAGATATGTTAGTTTACTATAGAGCCAATGATGTCGTGGGGAAGGACAAAGCTATCAAAAAATTCAATTTACCTGCTTGTTTGTAATAAACTCATCGTTCATGGGGAAGAAAAACGTTTCATAAATCAGCCTGTGTGTTGTACACAAATTACAGTATTTGGAGGAATAATGACTTTTGTTACAGTTTTATGACACTTCTCAGTGAAGAAATTTCTCTAATCACTTCTAAATCAAATAACTTTCAACTTCTGTATTCAAAAGCAATTTCCTTACTAATTCTGCCAACCATTCCATTGTTTTAAGAGAAGAGCTCAAACTTATATGTAACTATGCTACAGGAGACCACCATTCTTAGAAATGTTTGATATGAGGTGTCGTTTTTTGTGTTAGAGAATATAATTTTCCATTGAAAATGCTTTCCAAAGACTAGAGAAAATTAATGTGCACAGTGGCTCCCTCCAATAAGTCATTAATGTATAGCCTTTCTAAACATATATTTGCCTCGATCTTAAACGTAACTAGTTGGGGGCTGAGGAGAGATAAATTAGGAGTTGGGGATTAACAGATACACACTATTATATATAAAAGAGATAAGCAACAAGGACCTGCTGTATAGCACAGGGAACTCTACTCAATATTTTGTAATAACTTATAAGGGAAAAGAACCTAAAAATATATATATATATATAATATATATATATATATGAACCATTTTGCTGTACACCTGAAGCTAACACAACATTGTAAATTAACTATGCTTCGATAAAAAAATTAAAAATAAAAAAATCAAGTCAGCTGAAAAACAAAGAAACATAACCAGTTAACTTTTATTTCTCCTCTTATTACTGTGGCCAAGTGCTTGCATGGAGCTGTTGAAAATCAGAGGATGCACTTCATACATTCCTTAGAGTCCCTACGTGTATCTAGCTCTATACAGAAAAGTTACAAAATTCCAAATTCTACTTCCAGTGGTACCATAATACTTCTTTGGGGCGAAGCATTGCTTTTCCTGATGTCCTCTTACAAGGGCAAATGTGCCTGAGAACTACCCTCAATGAATTCCAGGACGCAGGGTGGACAGGCCAAGGCTGCTCCGTGGATGGCTGTCAGTGAAAGAAGGAGCAAAGGGAACCTTTGTCTTATGGGTCACTGAGGATTAGATTTCGCTGCATGAAACACAAATATAAAAACTAAGAATGGCTTACACATGCTAGAAGCCTATTTCTTCCTTCCATAAAGGAAGTCCAGAGGCGAGCATCCAAGGATGGTGGGATCTAGACTCCACCTATGTTTCTGGGGCTCCATCCTAGCGCCTGGCTTCCCTCCTGAAGGTTTCCTCAGGGTCCAAGACAGGCTGCCAGGCTGCCAGATCTGCAAGCCAGGAGAAGAGAAGTAAATGCAAAAAGAGGCTCCACCCTGCTGAGTCAGCTCCCTTTAGCCGGCCTTCCGGGAAGTCCCCCAGAATGCATCACCCTGGCCAGAAGAAACTCACACGGACACCACAAGCAACAAAGAAGGCAGGGAAATCAGTCTTTTACTCCGGGTCATTATGTGCCCAGTTAAAAATAGGGACAAATAAAGAGGAAGTAAGGAGTAAGTTGAGAAGGAATGCTGGGAGTGGCAATTAGCCGTCTCTGCATTTGGCAAGACGTGAAGGTCACGACTGCCCTTGCAACATCTGGGCTGAAGTTGTTCTGGGCTCTCATAAGAATGCCTGCTTTGTCCAGGCTTTTCCTGGGTGGGGGACCAACCTAAGGGCTGGAATAGCCCAGTCCTGGCAAGTGTGTTTATTTGTCCAGAGGAATCAGGTTTCACATCAATACAAACGCGCAAAGATTCACTGAGCGTGTTCCGCGCAGCCCACGTGGATGCAGGAATAACCCAGGTGGGGGCCGGGGGGTGGGCCGCCCATCCCTGAGTGGCTTGTAAGCTGGGAAGGCAGCTCAGAACAGCACTTACAGACACTGATTTTTTTCTCCAACCCATGGCAGACTAGTATGTGCTCCTATCATGATGACCCCGCGAGTTCAACACTCAACTTGGTTTATTCCTTCCTCGAGAAGACTAGTCCTCTGATCACACGCCTGGATGTCACAGTGTCAGCTTTCTATAAATGTGTTCTACATGTTTGTTCTCAGTTTGGGGGGAGGTAGGGGTTGGGGCACGTGGAGAGATCATCCTACCGATACAGCCAAACCCGTCAAGACAAACTCCTTGCACTTTGGGAATTTTTCATTTTCATTGAAAATGATGTTTGAGATGAATGGATAAAGAAGATGTGGTACATATATAAAATGGAATACTACTCAGCCGTAAAAAAGAATGAAATGTTGCCATTGGCAGCCACATGGATGGACTTATGCTGAGTGAAATAAGTCAGACAGAGGAAGACAGATAGTGTATGATATCGCTTATATGTGGCATCTAAAAAGTACAATAAAATAGTGAATAGAACAAAAAAAGAAGCAGGAGAGGGGAGGGGGGAGGGGCAACATAGGGCTAGGGGATTAAGAGGCACAAACTATTAGGTCTAAAATAAGCTACGAGGATATATTGTACAACATGGGGAATATAGCCAATATTTTGTGATAACTGCAAAGTATAACCTGTAAAAATTGTCAATCATGATATCGTACACCTGTAACTTCCCTAGTACTGTGCTCAACCTCACTTCACTTAAAAAAAAAAAAAGACTGTGGTTGAAGAACAAAAAATAAATAAAATAAAATGATGTTTGAAACATGTGGGAGTTGGATGGAGTCTGAAATAATTTGTTATACGGCTATGTTCTTAGTATCATGATATTTGTGGCAGAGATACTTGACTGGGGAGACACCTTGCATCAATTGATGACAAGAAAGAGATCACAATTGTAAAACATTTTCACCGAGGTGTCATTTACATAGACTAAAATGTACAGCCTTCAAATGTGTCTTTTGATGAGTTTTAGTAGTGTCTGCACTTGAGTAACCACCTCCTTAGTCAAGATATAGAACATGTCCATCATCCCAGAAAATCCCCCCGTGTCCCCCTCCGGGCCATCCTGAACCCTATGTCTCTGCTCCAGAGGCAAGCACTGCTTTTGATTCTATCTATCTAATAGAATCTTTTGATTCTATCTATCTAATAGAATCTTTTGATTCTATCTATCTATCATAGCTCAGATTTTTTTCCTAGAACGTCTGGGACTTCATACAAGGGGAATCATACAGTGTGTATGTACGGTTTGGGTTCGGGTTTCTTTTGTTCAGTCTTCATGTCTTGAGAATCATCCATGCCGTCTTATCAGGAGTTGACTCCTTTTGATTCCTGAGTAGACGTGCCTGCTATGAACCCACCCCGCTTCATGAATCCGTTAGCAGTGACTTCTGCTTACTGAGTACTCACTACTGCCGAAAGCTCTTCTGACCATGTCTCATAACAGCCAGAGAGGGTAGGTGTGCCAGCCGTTGGAGGGGATTTTTGTTTGCGATTCTGTCTTTTGCTGTCCAGCAACAGCTCTGCTCTTACTAGACCTGGTCTGTCATCCTGTGTGGTCCTGGTGGGGGTGAAAGGCTGGGAATCTGAGCTTTCTTCTTGATGAAGCTGCAGCGCAGCCCAGGGGGAGAAGGTGGGGGGACCTTGGCCTGGCCAGTCCCACGCCCTCTCCAGGGACAGCGGGGGCCCTGAGCGAGTGAGCGAGGCTGTGGAACAGCAGGACAGCAGCACGTGGACCCATCCTGCTGTGACTCCAGGCCTGGCTCTCTGCATCCCAGCTTCCTGCGCCTTCTCCCTCCCTCCAGGGTTCCACCCACTGCGGTAACTTCCCTTCCGGTTTACCTAGGCAAACTTGGTTTCCGTGCTTGCGAACAAGGCCATTACAGATACACCGGGTATTATCCCCATTATACAGACGAGGAAACCAAAGCCCAGGGGCAGTGAGTGACTCTCCAGGGGTCTCACGGCTGCCACGTGGCAGGATGGGGTGTAGCGCTCAGTGGATCCCAATCCAGGAAGAGAGAGGCAACGTCAACCTTGACCTTGGGAGCATCAGCCTCTCCACCCCCACGACCTTGTCTCCATCCTTGCCCTGCGGACAGGGTGGTGTGCTGTCCTGAGGAGAAATACACTCACCCTTTCTCAGCAGTCAGGGAGCTTGAGATTCTTGTCTCAAACCCCTGCCCGCTCCCACCTGCCCAATCCTACATGGGACCCACTTCTCTGTCTTCAGATCAGAAAGGAAAACCCCCCTCAGAACAAGGTACAATCTTCCATGCCTTTCGGTGGCTTAGCTGAGCATTACTTTAAAACCCTTATTCTGATCTTTGTTTCGTGTTTACAGAAGTGGATTCCTTTTATTCCTTTCCCCTGACAGGAATAATCCCTTTGGAATTCGAGCTTTTAAAGAGTAGCTCCTTGGGTTATCGAGAGGCCGCCCCCCTGCTGCTGCAGACAGGGGTGTGAGGCTGGCCCAGGCCTTGGAGGACACACAGCTCCACGGATGGGGGAAGTACGGCAGCCCAAGGCTACGGCGTTCCGCCTCCCAGCTCAGATCTGGCCTCTCCCTTCCCCACAGCTTCCCCTCCATTTCTTTACTAGTCAGCACCAAGGGCAAACAAGAGGCAGAAGAGGGAGAGGCGGGCGTGGGGCGTGGGGGTGAGGTGGAGGAAGGTGGCCCTGCGACATTGCCCGCAGCCAGGGAAGGATGATGCCACAGCCAGCCCACCCTGGATACCGAAACCTGAAGACAGCCTGGAGGACGGAGTCGAGGGGGACTGATTCATCTCCAGCTCTCTCCCCAGTGGCGCAGCTGCCAGGAGGAGGGCTGTCAGCGGAAGGCCTCAGCTGTCACCCCCTTCACCCACTGCAGGGAGCCACCGTCACCTGGGTGCACCTGCCAGGGGTGGCCCGCGGCCAGGAATTGGGTACAGGCCTGGCTGCATCGGCTCAACTCAAGACGATGCTGAAAGGCTTGGGCCCTTCTCACAGCCTTTTTCCCTCCCTCACTCCCTCCCACAGTTGTTGGACCCCAGGGTTCTCCCTGCTCACAAACTCTCTGAGTTCACTTCCCGGGGAGCCCAAGCCAGGAAGCAGAGATTGTGGACATACAGGTTAACAACCTAACACCTGAAAAGACAAAGCACTATGGTTGTCCTTTCACGGGACAATGACGAAGTCAACGTCATATGTTGATTCGCTGCACATGGCATCAGTGAATTCCCTCAATCCTGGGTGGAGAGCTCCATCTCTATCGTAAGGAGATTAAAAGTCCTCAGAGGTGGTTACTAGCCCCATTTTACAGATGAGGCCGCCAAGGACCAGGGAGGACACAGCATTTGTCCAAGGTGCCACGACTCAAGGCAGAGCCAGGGCTGAGCCAGGAGGCTGGTTCCAGTGTCTGTGCTCCCAGCTCCAGGCAGCTCCCCTTCCTCTGCCCACTTGGACTAGCTCTTCCTTCTGGGCTGGGACAGGAGGTCAAAGGCTGGGTCTCAAACACCGTCAGGGGCAGGAAGGCGAAAAAGCAATGTAGGAAGATGAGAGAAAAGAAGAGCAGAACTTGAATATAAATGGCAAATCTCAAAAGACATTTTTTTCAAGTTAAAAGCATGACTCTCATAGAATATAGTTAAATAAAATGAGCACAGGCCAGACGTTTGTTGAACTGATTGTATTAGTGTCCTAGGGCTAGAGTAACAAACTACCACTAACCAGATGAATTAAACCAATAGAAATGTATCCTCCCCCAGTTCTGGGGGCCAGAAGCCCCAGTCAGCGTGTCCACAAGGTCACACTCGCCCAGAGGCTCTCAAGGAGAATCCTTGCCTGTCTCCCAGTGACTGGTGACCGTCAGTCATCTGCAGCCACCCTTGCTGGAGGACACACCTCTCTGCTCTCTGCCCTGTCTTCACATCACCTCCTCCTCCGGGGCTCCTCTCCTGTCCCCTGTAAGGCCACTTATCGTTGGATTTAAGGCCCACGTGAGGAACCCAGGATGATCTCCGTCTCAAAATTCTTCATTTCATGACATCTGCAAAGACCCTTTTCCCAATAAGGTGACATTCACAGGGACACCCAACAGATGTGGACACGGCAGAGGTTTTGGGAACCACCATTCCATCCGCTAAGCTCATTAATGATGCAATCAGCAGGATGGTAAAGTTCATTCAAAGGAAAATCTGAGAAACAGAGATTTATCTAGTCAGCTAGCAAAGGTATGCAAAATAACTGTGCTTAGAGATAAATTGAACAGTTCATGTCTCACAGGGCAGTAAAACTGGAACCTTCGGGGTTGTCTTTTCCCACAGATGGAAATCTATTTGGACAAAAATCTTTAAGTTGGAATGTGACTTATAAGCTCACCCGAATCAATAGTGAATGGAGGGGACTTCCCTGGTGGCACAGTGGTTAAGAATCCGCCTGCCAACGCAGGGGACATGGGTTCGAGCCCTGGTCCAGGAGGATCCCACATGCCGTGGAGCAACGAAGCCGGTGCGCCACAACTACTGAGCCCGCATGCCAAAACTACTGAAGCCCGCGCACCTAGAGCCCGTGCTCCGCAGCAAGAGAAGCTACCACAACGAGAAGCCGGTTCACCACAACGAAGAGTGGTAGCCCCCGTTCGACGCAACTATAGAATAGCTTACGTGCAGCAAAGAAGACCCAACGCAGCCAAAAATTAATTAATTAATTAATTAATTAATTTTTAAAAAGTTAATGGAGGGACTTCCCTGGTGGTCCAGTGGTAAGACTCCGTGCTCTCAATGCAGGGGCCAGGGTTTGATCCCTGGCTGGGGAACTAGATGCCACATGCATGCCGCAACTAAGAAGTCTGCATGCCGCAGCAAAGATCTCACATGCCACAACTAAGACCTGGTGCAGCCAAAATAAATAATAATAAATAAATAAACAAATAAGTAAATAAGGAAGTTTTCTAAAAAAAAATAGTGAATGGTAAATTAAACAAAGTCCAACCGTTAGACCAGCACTCTCCAATAGAACTTTCCGCAATGATGGAATATTCCACATCTGGCTATCCAGTCCAGTAGCCACATGTGCTACTTGAAATGTGGCTACTATGGTTGAAAACTGAATTTTGAATTTTAGTGGATTGTATTAAAGCTTAAAAACAAAGCCACCGGTGACAAGTGACTACAGTATGGGGCGGCGCAGCCCTAGAGAGTTCAATAACCCCTCGCAGGACCTCAGGCAATGTTCTAATGTGACATTGAAAGGATATACTGTTATCACTTACATGTGGAATCTAAAAAAATGGTACAAATGAACTTATTTACAAAACAGAAATAGAGTCACAGATGTAGAAAACAAACATGGTTACCAGGGGATGGGGTGGAGGGATAAATTAGGAGATTGGGATTGACATATACACACTACTATATATAAAATAGATAACTAATAAGGACCTACTGTATAGCACAGGGCAGGCTCATTGCTGTGGCTTCTTCTGTTGTGGAGCATGGGCTCGAGGTGCACGGGCTTCAGTAGTTGTGGTGCATGGGCTCAGTAGTTGTGGCTCACAGGCTCTAGAGCGCAGGCTCAGTAGTTGTGGCACATTGGCTTAGTTGCTCTGCGGCACATGGGATCTTCCCGGACTGGGGATCGAACCCATGTTCCCTACATTGTCTGGTGGATTCTTAACCACTGCACCACGAGGGGAGCCCTGAAGGGTGTTTTATAAGTGACACATTAAGACAATGGAACGGGTGAGTGGATGCACACATTCATTCAACAAACAGTCTCCAGTGCTCGGCGCTGAAAACACGAGGGATACAGGTAATTAAAAGAGCCGGGTCTCTCTTCTCACGGGGTTTACGTGCTACCTGCATGAGACAAACGGTAAACAAGTGAACAGAGGCAGAAAGAAGCTAGAATTCCAGATCGAATTCTTCAGCCTTGAAGAGAGGAAACCAGAATGTGCGGGGGAATGAGTGGGAGCTGGGGGTGGAGGTAACTGGGTCGCTGCTCCCAGAAGGTGGCATTTGATCTGGGACCTGGATATCAAGAAGGGGCCAGTCAGGTAACAATCAAGATTCCAGGAGAACAGATGGCTGGTTTCTTAACTCCAAGAATCGTTTGGTAACATTTTTTCAATAGCCAACCTTTAAAAAAAAAAAAGCTTAAATAACATACACACACTACTATACATAAAATAGATAAACAACAAGGTCCTACTTTATAGCACAGGGAGCTGTATTCCATACCTTGGAATAACCCATAATGGGAAAGAATCTGAAAAAGAATAGATACATGTTTAACTGAATCACTTTGCTGTAGAATTGAAACTAACACTACATTGTAAATTACTATATTTCAATTTAAAAAGTCTTTTGGGGGACTTCCCCGGTGGTCCGGTGGTTAAGACTCCACGCTCCCAATGCAGGGCGCCCGGGTTCGATCCGTGGTCAGGGAACTAGATCCCGCAAGCTGCAACTAAGACCCGGTACAGCCAAATAAATAAATATTTCTTTTTAAATAAATATAAATAAATAAATGAAATAAAGTAACTTTTAAAAAATTTAAATAGGAAAACAAAGAGATTTGAGAACAGAAGAGAGAAAAACCATCTGTCGTCTTACTACCTCGAGACCACTCGTATTTTTAGATAGAGTGCCTGCCCTCCATCTGGGCCTGCATGCGTATGTATTTTATAGAATTGATCTGAATCAACTGTATATGCAATTTTACGGTCACATTATAAGCAGTGTCTGGGATCACCATGGTTCTGACCACTATCATTTTCCATTTCTGCATTATCAGTGGGCCCACATACAGTATTTATCCTTTCCTCTGTTACCCACTTAGGTTGCTTCACACATTTTCAGGCTTGTGAACATCACCATCTTTACACAGACATAGTTTTCCTTCCCTTCTTTCAGATACCTTCCTTAGGATTAACTTCTTCAAGTGAGAGCTTCCTGTGTCAAAGTGAGTACTTAGTCTCAGAGCTTCCAAGCCCTCGTCCTCTGTGAGGGCAGGAGCCTCGGCTGCTGTGCCCTTTACTGTGTGTGTGGTGAGGACACATATAACAAGAGCTCAGTCGTGGAATGAGGGACTGACTTCCAAGCTCAGGGTCTGCAGCAGAACTTGTGCTTCAAAGGATAGAAGTGTGCCGTCAGGAACAAATACTTTGCATCACTCTGCTTTTGTAGCTTTGACTTTTGATTAAAAGAACAAAACCCATCAGAATGGCCACCATCAAAAAATCTACAAACAATGAATGCTGGAGGGAGTGTGGAGAAAAGGGAACCCTCTTGCACTGTTGGTGGGAATGTAAATTGGTGCAGCCACTATGGAGAACCATGTATGGAGGTTCCTCAAAAAACTAACTATAGAATTACCATATGACCCAGCAATCCCACTCCTGGGAATATATCTGGACCAAACTATAATTTGAAAAGATACATGCACCCCTATGTTCGTAGCAGCACTGTTTATAATAGCCAAGACATGCAAGCCACCAAAATGTCCATTGACAGATGAATGGATAAAGAAGATGTGGTACATATATAGAGTGGAATAGTACTCAGCCATAAAAAAGAACGAAATAATGCCATTTGTAGTCACTTGGATGGACCTAGAGATTATCATACTAAGTGAAGTAAGTCAGACAGAGAAAGACAAACACCATATGATACCACTTATATGTGGAATCTAAAAAAATGGTACAAATGAACTTATTTGCAAAACAGAAATAGAGTCACAGAGGTAGAAAACAAACTTACGGTTACCAGTGGGGAAAGGGGGGAAGGATAAATTAGGAGATAGGGATTAATATATACACACTACTATATATAAAATAGATAACTAATAAGGACCTACCTGTATAGCATAGGGAACTCTACTCAATATTCTATAATAACCTATATGGGAAAAGAATCTAAAAAAAAGGATATATGTGTATGTATAACTGAATCACTTTGCTGTACACCTGAAACTAACACAACATTGTAAATCAACTATACTCTAATAAAAATCGTTTAAAAGAGAACAAAAACTAAATAGATGTTTATGGAGATTGGGCCAAGAAAGCAGACTGAGCACATATTCTGGCCTCTTCTTACAAATTTCTAGAAAAGACTTAAGAGATACCCATGTCTTGTGTTGTGTATCCATTTCTATGTGTTTAAGCATCTGTTTGGCTCCTCCCCACTCACTGGACCCAGGCTGTGGAAATGGATGCAGGATTCACAGAGAGCCCTGCCCAGCCTCCACTTAAACATAAGCACTGTCTCTGCTGGATTCTTTTTTTTTTTAATTGAAGTATAGTTGATTTACAATGTTGTGTTAATTTCAGGTGTACTGCAAAGTGATTCAGTTATACATATACATTTTTCTTCAGATTCTTTTTCCTTATAGTTTATTACAGAATATTGAGTAGACTTCCTTGTGCTATACAGTAGGTCCTTGTTGTTTATCTATTTTGTATATAGTAGTGTGTATCTGTTAATCCCAAACTCCTAATTTATCCCTTCCCCCATCCCCCCTCTGCTGGATTCTTTTTTTTTTTAATTGAAGTATAGTTGATTTACGATGTTGTGTTAATTTCTTCTGTACAGCAAAGTGACTCAGTTATACATATATGTATATATATATATTCTTTTTCATATTCTTTTCCATTATGGCTTGTCACAGGATATTGAATACAGTTCCCTGTGCTATACAGTAGGACCTTGTTGTGTATCCATCCTATATGTAATAGTTTGCATCTGCTAATCCCAAACTCCCATTCCTTCCCTCCTCTACCCCCTTCCCCCTTGGCAACCACAAGTTTGTTCTCTACATCTGTGAGTCTGTTTCTGTTTCATAGATAAGTTCACCTGTGTCATATTTTAGCTTCCACATATAAGTGATATCACACAGTGTTTGTCCTTCTCTTTCTGACTTACTTCACTCAGTATGATAATCTCTAGGTCTCTCCATGTTGCTGCAAATGGCATTATTTCCCTCTGCTGGATTCTTATAAACAGCCTCTGAGATGAAGACTTATGGGGAAGCTGATGTATTAGGACATTCTTCCAGGAAGAATGGATAGGAGAGTGGGGATGTGGGACCAGGAAGGGAGTGGCCGCTCACTCCCTGAAAGCAAACAGAGGCCCTCAGAAGATAACTCTGGCTTCAAGTGGGGAGCTCTGGCGACAGTACAGGTCACACCTCAAAGGTGTCCCCATTGAGGGGTGAAGACCTGGAGGATTTATATCCTCTGTTCGCATTAGCACATCCCCAGGAACATTAACTCCCAGGCACTGCTGGCTCTTGGGAGGGGCGGGGGGTGCCCTGGCAGAGTGCGGTCCAGCAGAGACACAGACGCACGGGAGCCTGTTCATGAAGATGGTCAAGGGATTCGCAGGCAGGTGGGGGGAGGCCTACCAGCTCCTGCTTCAAGCTCACAACAGTAAGCACATGAAAACCACCCCATGGAAGGAGACAGAAAATTTAACAAATGGAAGGACGAACGTCTGAGAAAGTAAAGTTAATTGAAAAAGACAGGTGACTCAAGAATACGTTTGATCAGTATCTGCATGGACATGGAAGCAGATATTACATTAAGTGAGTCAAATGGAGGTCTTTAAGCTTTTGATCACTGGCATTTCAAAAAAAAAATGTAGTTGGATAAAATATCAGAATGGGAACAGCTGAAGAACTAATTAGAGAGCTGGAAGATTGAACTAAGGAATTCCCTGACAAGAGATGAAAAGTATGAAAAAAAGTTAGGAACACGGAAAATACTTTCATACGTTCCCACATCCAACTGAACACATTTTCAGAATGAGAGGATAAAGTGGATAAGTGGAATAAAATACTTCAAAAGATAATAGCAGAAAATTTTCCAAAGTTAATGAAATATATGAGTCCTCTGAACAAAAGTAACCAAAAGACCAAAGCAGGAAAAATGAAAGATGCCATATGGATAACGGTGACATTGTGGTGAGATTTCAGAATACCAGGGACAAAGCGATAGTCCTGGATCTTCCTAAGGAAAAAGCAGATTGCAGAATAAAATTAAAAAAGCAGATTGTACACAGGGGAAAAAAAAAAAAGAGTATCACACTGACCTCATACTTCTCATCAAAAACAGTTGATGAGAGAAGACAGTTAGGCTGCATCTTTAAAATTCTGATGGAAAAAGCTTGTGAATATAGACTTTGAGTGAAAATATCATTCCCATGGGGAACAAATAGAGACATTTCAGACAAGCGAGAACTCTGAAAATGTACCATTCACAAACCCCGTGTGAAAGGATTGCTAGAGAATGTACTCTACAAAACAACAAAAGTTAATTTAAGAACAAGAGCATAGAAAAACAATCAGAAACTGAAGAGAAAATAACCTGGTAAAATGCAATGTGAAGGGCTTCCCTGGTAGCGCAGTGGTTGAGAGTCCGCCTGCCGATGCAGGGGACACGGGTTCGTGCCCCGGTCCGGGAAGATCCCACGTGCCGCGGAGTGGCTGGGCCCGTGAGCCATGGCCGCTGAGCCTGCGCGTCCGGAGCCTGTGCTCCGCAACGGGAGAGGCCACAGCAGTGAGAGGCCCGCGTACCGAAAAAAAAAAAAAAAAAAAGTAATGTTAAGAAAAACAAGTATTCATCAGGAGTCCCATTTATTGAACCCCTAAAGCATGTGCCACAACTAGTAACCTACGATCATCTTCAAAGAAAGTGTCAAGCCAGTGAACGGTTCCAAACGGGTAGCCTCTGTAACAGCTTAAGGAAGTTCACTGAAAATTGGTAAGTGCACAGAGACAGGTCCACCACAGTCAAGAGGATGACTCGTTGATAGAGGTGTGAAATCAGGGTCTGGCCAGAGCCTCAGGGTCTGGCCAGAGCCACAGACCCCGACGTTTGTCAACTGGACCAACAGTCTGTGCATTGGAGGGGCATCCTGCATAGCCTAGTCCCACTGGCCTGAATTCTCTCTTCTCAAATTACAGATTCTCTTTTTTTGTAAAATAAGAGAGTTTGACTTAGAATGAATTTGTAAAATTTGCCCTTCTGCTCTTTCTATTAGAGGGCTTAAATGATTCCACGGAAACCTGCCAAGAGCTTTCAAACCTTTAGCAGGACTGGGAAGTGAAATTGAATAACAAATGAGCTCCGAGTCAGGGGGAAGCTCTTGTCTGAAAAGAGAGGATGCAGCTGCTTTTGAACGTTTTGCTTCAGATCCCCCTTATTTATAACACCTCTTAGAAGTTTAAAACTATTTGCTTTTCTCCGATGGATCTGATCCTTTTGGAGCGAGCTGCCTCTCCCAGGGTGCGCAAGGGCAGGAGGGTGGCCGGCTTTGTCTCAAGAGTCGTGTCCACCTGTAAAGACAGCCTATTTTTTGTTTCCACATCGGGAACTTCAGTATCTCCCTCATCTGAGGGATTAGAGATTGTTAATTACTTTCTGTGAAAGAGGCAGCCGGCAGCCCTGCGGCCTGGCAGGTTTGCTAAAAATAGTGGCTATAGGTTATTTTTAAAAACCGTCTTGGAGGAATCATGACCCTGAGTCACATTTCTCCCCGGAGTTTGCCTGCTGAGGGAAAACCACACGGCCACGTCTGCAGAACAGTCACCCCAGCCCACCTAGGAGGAAATGGAGAAGAAATTGTACACGTGGAATTTTAAGACCCACTTTAGTTTAGAATAGATATTCAGTATCCAAAGGATGTGTGCTATTTTCTCAGCACTGGCTCTTAACTAGTGTTTGTCATGCTCCTGTACAGCTCTTTCTACTGATTGTTTGCTGGTTTTTTTTTTTTCCTTTCCGAGGGCTATTCATAATCTAACGAAGAGATATTCTCGGAGGAGGAATTCCATGGTATGAGAGGTATCTGTCTTCTTGGAGACATCAATTTCACTTGCTTACAGAACATTAAAAAGAAATTTTAAGTGATAAATGCATTAATCTACAGCTACTTATGATTAGGCTGCTCTGGCTAAAATGGAACACATCTGTAAGACATCTTTCACACTCCCAAGGCACTTTAAAATAATGAAAACATATAAAATAATATCTCAGTAATTAAAGTAATGGCAAATAAAAACATAGCATTATATGGTACTGCCCTATTGGAGTCATCCATCTCTTTTTATAAGCCCTTTGTGACATTGCTATTAATTTTTAAGTAACAAAATATTGCTCTTGAACCTAAAATGGGATATTAACTAACACAGGCACTATTAATTGCTTTGCGAATGCAAAGTGCTGAATTCCAGTTTATAAAACTAAGCCTTGGAGGTTATCTAATAAAATCTATACACAGTGCCCACTTCTGAATCATCTAAGCAGTGGAGGAGACTCCCCACGGTAAAGCCATAAAAATAATTTCATTAGACCCTGTGTCTCTTCCAGGAGCTGATTTGTGTGCCTTGGGAAACACGATGACTCAGGTACTAATTCTCCCATCCCCTTTCAGCTAATGAGTTTTCTGAGCTAAGAGGAGGACGCTTCTTAAAACGATGTCACCTTCTTCTTCTGTCCCCAGACCAGCCTGTTCTCTTGGGGACCTCCAACCATCATGATCACTTTAGGTCCCTGTGTCCCAGGGAATTGGGCCGATGGCCTGATTTTTCTTTGTTCACCGGAGTCTGTTTGATTGCCCAGTCCCTGGGGACTCAGTTCCAGCAGACACAGCTCCCATCGTTGGAGGAGGGTGAGGGGCTGAGGGGGCAGGACTCCGGGAGGGACTCCCTCTTGGTTTTGGATAATTGCAGGCTCAGCCTCTGACGGCTCCCAGAGTGAGTGCTTCCTTCAACCTCCTGCCCTGACTTATTCACAGGCCAGCTCTCCAGCCCCCATGTTACAAGTAGGATTCACTGGAAATAGCAGGCGACAGGCAGAGAGGGGGGTCAAGACGACGATCACTTAAAAGTGGGCAGTAGGAAAAAGAACAACAATGTGACACCAGAAAAAATAAAATAAAATGAATATTAATGTGTATCTCATAGGTTAAAATATGTTTTTAATTATATAATAATGTTTATTGTAAATAAATTAATGTTTATTGTAAAAAATTAAAGCAAGAGCTATTTTTTAAAAGTGGGTACCAGGTCCCTCCCCTTTTCTTGCTTCTCATACCACCGGCTGTCTGCAAGGAACTCAAGTATTTCATGAAAACTGGAGCCCATAGAATGGGCTCCTCAACCTGTGAAACAAATCGGGTGTCACGTCATGAACCACTTCTTACCAGCACAGCTATAGACTCTTTCCAGGGAAGACACGTGCTACGTGTGCACAAAATCATGGAATTTTCTAACATTTTAAAGGTTACCTCTTTTCCTCTTAGAGATTCTCAATGTAAATTAATATATTAAAGGTTCTGAGAATTCTTGCAGGAGAAAAAAGCAGTTGTTTCAACTGGTGTCAGGCACCCTTCAATCACAGAACCCCTTTTGGGGGGCGGGGAGCGGCATGTGTCAACATCTTACAGGACCGGTGTTCTGAGGAAGCTTCGCTGGAGGGAGATGGGGATGGAAGGCTCAGGAGCAAGGGGACCCTGTCCCCAGTTCTGTACTGTGAGCGCAGGAACAGCAGCAGATGCAAAGGCCCTGTGGCTCATCCCTCCCCTCTTTCACGGGCAGCCACCCTCCTTGGCGGGTCACAGGGAAAAGGGATCTTGATATAAAAGTGTGCCAGCCCCCAATAGGTACTCTCTATTCTGCTCCCAGAGAATAAACTTTGAAGGGGTATCTCAGGAGAACTCAGGGAAGCAGCCTGAGCCCGGAAGTTTGCTCTCCTTAAATATGTCTGAAACACCAAAGGCAAAAACCAAACAGTGGGGTCACTGAGCAGTGCTACCCGCTCAGCAAGTTCAGAGCCTGAGAACAAACACAAGACCAGAAAGCCCTACCAATCCTGCAAACCCTAAACCTTTCAATAATTTTGACAAGGCTCAGGCTTCTGATTGTGTCAGAGTTTAGTGACTTCAGTTAATTTCAGCTTCGAGTAAGCCTTGGATGTTAATACTGATTAATGGTCAGCCCAATCGTTATTCAAATATATCAATACATTTAAGACCAACATAAAAAGGCAAATATTTGCCCTTGTGCTAATGTAAACGACTGTTAAATAATAAATAGACTTTGCTTGAATCCTTTTTCTCCCACGTTTTGAGAGCTCTTGCCTAGCAAACTATATTTACTACATAATTAATCTGTTTTCCCTGTAAAAAAATTAACCCAAACACATATCACTTTGGCTGTCTTCCCAGCCAAAAGCAAAGATACTTGCTATCTGGGTTCTATTTAGTCGTTCACTTTTAATTTGGGGTTGATTTTGTCTCAGGGTGGTTTATATTTAAGTAGACGTACAGAACTTCTGGGATTCTGCCGACCAAGCTACCTAATGAATACGAATGAACGCTGGCGCAGCTGATAGGTCTTTAAGGACTGGAATTCGAGCACATTTTCATTCATTCACTCGCTTGGTTTTCAGTGGACGACTCCGGGACCTCTCCTCGGGAGAGCTCGTGTCCCACTGAAATTTCCTATCCTCGGTATAATAAACCTGTCACCAAGCTCATAAAAAATTGGTAGGGAGCGCTTATTAGATGCAGATCTGGGATGCTCCCGAAGCCTCCTCCCTACCTGTGGCGGGCGCCCGGCCCTCTGCTCCCTCCCTCCACCCTAGACCTCCCAGAGCTGTCAGACCTCCCCTCCTGTCCCCTCAGGCATCGGGGTACAGTAGGGACCTCTCTGGGATTCAGGATTTCCCATATAAGGTACCAGACCCTAGTGGGTCTGGTTTACTTTGTCCTGAAATTCACCAAAGATAGATGCAAAGGTAAAGATGCCTTCCCAGCTTCCTGGGTGCCCAGCCCTTGCAGCAGAGAGGAATCAGACGAGTGATATTCAACACTGTGGGAGTAGATTAACCTTTCTGAGATGGTCATCTTTACCCATTCCTTTGTCCTAGCTTCCCCCCACCTATCCCACAGCTGGGAGCTCCTTGCCCCAGGGGAGGGCTGTGTCTGGAGAGTGGAAGCAAAGGTCTGTTCCCCCGCTTATACTCCATCAGCCAACCACACGCTTGCACTTCGCAGGAGCAAAATGTTAGAACTGATACTTGAGGGAAGGGGATTCCTGGAGCTGGAAAGAGGAGAGACCTGGGTGAGGCTGGACTGAGAAGCTACATGCCCTGCTTCCCAGCGGGACCCTAGATGGGCAGCAAAACCCAAAAGAGGTTTGTGGAACCCAAGAGCGGGGACACCTGCTTCCCCTGGAGCCCACAAAGGCGGTGAGACTCTCAGAGGTGGCTGCCCTAGCCTGTCTCTGAGATTTCTGTCCCCTGAGAAGGCACAGACACAGCGGGTCCAGGCCCCGCCCAGCACAGGACCCAGGCCAGCGGGGTACAGTTACGTGCTCTTGGGGTGACCTGAGTGAGTGATGACCGAGGCCCCCGAGAGCCGCCCTCCCCCGCCACCAATGCCTGGCACTGCAGGCTGCCTATGGCCCCCAGGAAAGGCAAAAACTGATTGAGGTTCTGCTTCCACCACTCTAGGGAGAATGGGAACTTACATCAGAAATCAGTGAGTGTTTTACAAATTAAGTTGTGTTTATTTTCTACCAGAGTTATGGGCTGAGATTCTATCCACAACCGGAGCTGGAGATGAGGGGAAAAGGGCCTTGCCCGCCCTCCCCCCAACCCCTCGCCCTTCCTTTGGAGCACGGTCGAGTCTCATCAGGCCCCAGGTCCAGAGCTCCCTCTCTACTTCTCACCCATCACTCCAAACTGGGGAAGCCCTAGCCCTCTGAACAGCCAAGTGCGTCCTTCCCCAGAAGCCAGAAGCCTCCCTCTCAAGTGGTCAGCATGGGGCTTCATTGCAAAGATCCTGGGGAGGACCACCTCTCTGAGCCTGGGCCCAGCAGCCTGGATGTGAGCGTCCACGGTGATAACTGCAGGGGAAGAAAGCCAGATGGGAGAATCGTGTTGCTTTTCCATTCACCCAAATTCCTAGTCTTTGGGGTTTTTTCCTTCAAGTTTCCAGGAGCAGCAAATTGAGGGTGGTGTGGACAAAAGATGTTACAGCCATCAGGCCAGCAGCCCCTGCAGCGGCCAACAGCAGTGCACCCTGAGGGGATTCAGGATGGAGAGAAACAGGACGCTGGCCCTAGATAGTTAGGGTGCATATCAGAGGAATGATTTCAGTGAGCCCAGACTCTTGCATCTTCCCATACATAGAAAAGCGCTAACTTCCTTAACTTGAGATGTCTGGTTTTCTTTGATTAACAGCAATCTTTTGATGTTCCCACTACCTGGTTTTTTGTGGCAAAAACTCCTCTCTATCCTGGCTCCCCGCCTCACCTCTATGGAGCAGAGCCTCAGAGCGATCTGAGGGGCTGTCTCCTGGGCGCCAGCCCTCAGAAAGTCCACCAAATAAAATATAATTCTCAGCTTGTAAGTTGTGCATTTTTTTCAGTTGACAGTGAGAAGAGAAGAAAGGTTTAATTTGTCCCACCTTTGAACACATTACCCGCCCTTACCTACAATACTGATAAGAATTAAGTGCACACACCCATACCCTGACGAAACAGCGGTGTTCAAGAGGCGAAGGAAGCGTGTCTTTTTACAAAAATGAGAAACTGAATCCCCCGTTAATACTATAGTTTCACTAAAATCCAGTACTCAACAGATAGATTTTGGTAGACTGCTTTTCTTTGGAGAGAAAAGAATGCTATAAAACCCAAAAGTCTTAAATTTAAGCGTTTGCCTGGCTCATAGGCCCTCACCGCCCACTTCTGTCTGATACCCACCAATAGTGAAAAGACCAGAGCCAAGACATGAAGACAGAGGAGGTAAACATTGCAAGATCTGGTGCAACTCCGCCCTGAATTGTTGTCCAATTACCCATCTCCTTGCCGTGGAAGTTGCCTGGGAGGTCCCAGCATCGATTCCTGATTCCTGTCCTATCATTTCCATTCTTACATCAGATTTCTCTTATTTGGACCCCATCCCACTTCCCTCAAGTCATTTAAAATGGGGAAATTTTCGGGCTTCCCTAGTGCCGCAGTGGTTGAGGGTCCGCCTGCCGATGCAGGGGACACGGGTTCGTGCCCCGGTCCGGGAGGATCCCACATGCCACAGAGCGGCTGGGCCCGTGAGCCACGGCCGCTGAGCCTGCGCGTCCGGAGCCTGTGCTCCGCAACGGGAGAGGCCACAACAGTGAGAGGCCCGCGTACCGCAAAAAAATAATAAATAAATAAATAAAATAAAATGGGGAAACTTTCTTAAGATCCAACTCTCAGTAGCCCACCCAGCTAATAAACAACTCTGTCCGTGGAAACCCAAGATAATCCAAATAACTAATTCTGGTCATTAATTTTAGCCTCTCCTACACAGGGAGATTCAAGAGCTGCTGAAACACCAAGAAATAAATGATTGAATTGAGTTTCACTCCCCACAGCCTACAGTCTGGTGACGGCGCTTAAGAGCAGTGATGTGCCCCAAGGGAAGCAGGAAACTAGGGGAGGGGAGTGGACACAGGTGG
Source organism: Delphinus delphis (assembly GCF_949987515.2). Lineage (NCBI taxonomy): Eukaryota > Metazoa > Chordata > Mammalia > Artiodactyla > Delphinidae > Delphinus > Delphinus delphis. The sequence goes on from NC_082686.1 coordinate 140,729,590, forward strand.
TCCAAGGGCTGGTGGCCAAGCACTAGGTGACTCAGAGTGGCCTGGACTTTCAGCCAAATCTGGTGTGGGTTTTACTTCTCCAGGTTTCATTAGTCATTAGAAATGACAATGAGTTAGACTCTTCCAGAAAATATTTCCCTGCTTTCCTCCCTCCTCCCCTCCTCTTTTCCTTCCTTCTTTCCTTCCCTCCCTCCTTCCTTTCTTTCCTCCCTCCGTCCCTCCCTCCCCAGCAGCAGGGTTGAGCTTTGCTAGAACACCTGTCACCCTGGATTTTACACGGGAATGCCAGGGGCCTGAAAGTGGATGCGGAATGGCCAGTGTTTCCGCCAAGCTGCTATCAAGCAATAGAACTCTGGGCTCTAAATTCCAGGAGGAAAAGACAACTCAAAGGGGTCATTATAGGGGGAACTGTTATTAATAAACCTTTTTTTTTTTTTAACACCTAGAATGTTTGCATTGTCTCCATTTAAAAACTTGACCTTGTCTCTTTCAATATGGTCCCTGAAGAATGAACAAAGTGAAACTGCTTTTTTAATACGTATTTTCTTCAAACGAAGCTCAGGACACGTGAGCTAGAACTTTAAATGTAGATTTCTTCACGGGACATAAGGTGAAGGGTCTTAAACCTAAGTGAGTTAGAAAGTGTGGAACTAATAATGGATATAAGAAGCATTTGGCGATTCTGTTCCAGATATAGCAAGTGGGATAATAAGAGATTTGCCTTGCTATTGAAAAGTAGAAAAATCTGTGTTTTGCTCTAGAACACCCTTATTCTGGATTTCCAGATATCTATTTTGATTTCCACCCTAGCATTTTATTATCAGCATCTGTAATTTTGAAAATGTGTTAAAGTGATTTTTTGCTTAAATCAAATAAAAACATTACTTCACCAGACCGTTGATAGAAGAAAAAAATAAGCAATCCTGTCCAGTTTTACAAGCTGAAGCTATGTTAAAGTGACTGATTCATCCTCTGCAGGCCCTTTTCCTGGCCTCTGTTAACCTGAATAACATTTAAACCATTAGCTATAAAATACTTGCCTTCTGAAAACAAAAGGAAATGTGGGTGGTATTTGCCTGTCTTTTTCAAGTCAATACCAAATAATAGAATTGTATCAAGTTTCCAGGAAACACAGCACTGGAAACACAGCATCTGGCAAAACCAGGAATCAGGTCCCCTCATCTCCCATATCCAGCCCATTTCATTTGGTTCTCTGCTTCTCCTCCCAGCCCTTATTTGTTATGAAATGCTAAATCTGATAAACACAAAAAATATTGCAAGCTGGGTAAGCGTATAAAACTTAGTTAAGGAAGAGAGGAAAGAAAATACTGTCATTTGCAGCAACATGGATGGACCTAGAGATTATCATACTAAGTGAAGTAAGTCAGATGGAGAAAGACAAATATCATATGATATCACTTATATGTGAAACCTAAAGAATGATACATATGTACTTATTTACAAAACAGAAACAGACTCACAAACATAGAAGACAAATTTACGGTTACCGAAGGAGAAGGGGTAGGGGAGGGATAAATTAGGAGTTTGGGATTAACATACACACACTACTATATGTAAAATAGATAAACAACAGGACCTACTGTATAGCCCAGGGAACTATACTCAATATTTTGTAATAACCTATATGGGAAATGAATCTGAAAAAGAATATATATATATATAATTATTTATATATATTCAGTTATACGTATACACACACACATATATAACTTAATTGCTTTGCTGTATACCTGAAACTAACACAGCATTGTAAATCAACTCTGCTTCAGTAAAAAAATAATTAAATTTTTAAAAAGGAAGAAGAGAAGAAAAAGAAAGGAAGAAAGAACCTAGACAACAGAACAGAAAAGACTCAGCATCAGAGTCAAGGAACCTGCTTGAGAATCCTAGCTCCACCTCTCAGTTTTGTGGCCTTGGACAGGCCCTTAACCTCTCTGAGCTCTAGTTTCGTCATGTGGAAAATGGTGTAGTATTACTTACCCTACTGGGTTCATTGTGAGAATTAAAAGAGACAACATATATAGAACAGATGATTAGCGCTCAGTCAGTGGTTTTCCCTGATTAGCCCATAGAAGTCATGGTTTAATAGCTGAATATGTTGTCACTTTGCATGGGTAATTTTTGCTTTCATGTTTTTATAAGACTCTCTGATGCATTAACTCAAAAGAGGAAGCCCTGTGGGAATTTCCCAAGTTGTAGCAGATCAGTTGGGAAAGACCTGCCTGAGACATTGGGACTTCAGAGAGTTTATCCAATTATGCCACCAAGATTTTTTTTCTGGCCTTTTAAAGAAGACCCACCCTGAATCCAGGGTTATCTGTGTCACCGCAAAACTCCTGGCTTCTCGGTTTCTGTGGGTGATATCATTTGTGCTGTCATTCGGACAGGTGGTGGCCTGGGGCGTGGCATTTAGGCAGGAGATACATGTGGGGTAAAAGCCACGCTTTTCTCCTAAGATCCTCCAGGGTGACAGAGTTAGGGTGACTAAGTGTCCAACTTGTCAGGGACCATGCCAGGTTACCCCTGTTGTCCACAAGTCTTTTTTTTTTTTTTTTGGCAGCGTGGCATAGCATGTGGGATCTTAGTTCCCCAACCAGGGATTGAACCCGTGTCCCCTGCAGCAGAAGCCCAGAGTTTTAACCGCTGGACTGCCAGGGAAGTCCCCGGAGTCATTATTAATAGAAGCTCCCTTTTCACTTTTAAAATTATCCCAGTTTGGATGATAAATTGTGTAGTGACCTTAATCAGAGTTCTGCTTATATGAATAAGGACAATAAGTAAGAAGAGGGAAAATGATGAAGTGCACTAATTCATAGACTCAAAGACGCTTAGATCGCATCCACTCTAAGATACACCATTATGTCATGTACAATTAGTAAAGAAAAAACCCACTGCATTCGTCTGCGGGGGCTGCCATAACCAAGAACTACAGGCCGGGTGGTTTAAACAACAGAGATTTTACTGTGTCACGGTCTTGAGGCTGGAAGCTCAAGATCAAGGTGTCAGTTGGGCTGGTTACTTCTGGAGCCCTCTCTCCTTGGTTGTAGACGGCTGTCTTCTCCCTGCGTCTTCACAAGCTCTGGCCTTCCTGTGTGACCATGTCCTAACCTCCTCTTGTTTTAAGGGCACCAATCATATTGGAGTAGGACCCACCCACTCTGAAGGCTTTATTTTAACTTCGTTACTTCTTTAAAGACCCTATCTACAAATCCAGACACGTTTTTTTTTAATTGAAGTGTAGTTGATTTACCATGTTGTGTTAACTCCTACTATACGGCAAAGTGATTCAGTTATACACATATATATATATATTCTTTTTCATATTCTTTTCCATTATGGTTTATCCCAGGATACGGAATATAGCTCCCTGTGCTCTACAGTAGGACCTTGTTGTTTATCCATTCTATATATAATAGTTTGCATCTGCTCATCCCAAACTCCCAGTCCATCCCTCCCCCAACCCCCTCCCCCTGGCAATACAAATACAGGCACATTCTGAGGTGCTGGGGCCTAGGGCTTCAACATAATAATCGCGTGGGACATAATTTAGCCCATGATATGCATCAGTTAAACTCTGGCATGCCACGGGTTATTCGATGTATCCTGACGTCTGAGATGTCAAAATATAAGCAGCGGTGCACGTCAGAACTGCACGGTTTGCGACGGAGAGACAAGCTTTAGTCTATCTGCTTTGGTGATGATGAGCACGGACATGTACAAACCTCTTCCTTTGAAACTGTCACTTTCCGCCCTTCACGGTCCTGAGGGACCTAGGAGAGGAAGGGAGAACGAAGCCGCCCGATTGTGATCTTGATTGCTTCCCCTCCCTGGTGCCTCACTTCCTGCCAATTCCTCTTGTGTAACAGCGCCCATGATGGCCCCTTCCTTTCTCCCTACCCACACCCGCATCAGCCCTTCTCTTGTACCTGGCCCGTTTCCACAGCTTGTGAACCGGTCTTCCCACTCCCATCCCCTTCCTGCCTCCTAATCCGCCCTGACACAGGCACTGATCTGCAGAACGGCTCTCAGAACTGCAGCCCTAGATAACTAACAAGGACCTGCTGTAGAGCACAGGGAACTCTGCTCAATATCCTGTAATGACCTGTATGGGAAAAGAATCTAAAAATCAGTGGGTACATGTATGTGTATAATTGATTCACTTTGCTGTACACCTGAAACTAACACAACATTGTGAATCAACTACACTCCAATATAAAATTTTTTTTTAATTTTTTAATGAAATAAATAAATAAAAATATATTCTGGATATCAAAAACAAAATAAAACACAAACGTGTCTTAGCCTAACACTTAGGTCAACCTGGCTGTACCAGCTCCTGCCCCGTCCAGCTGCATCGGAGACCCTCCACCAGCAGCCCCACCTTGGGGCATTTGCATGCTCACGCCCTGGCCTGGAGGGCTCCTGCTCTGGGTCTGTCTGAATGGACTAAGTAATTATTATACATAGTTATTTATGTCTGACTCTCCAACTAATAGCCAACCAAACTCTCAAGCCTGGAACGTGCTCCATTAACCATGCTGGCTGAGAAAGGATTCGTTTCTCCTCGTCTCCTGCAAAAAGAATGACAAGCATTTCCCCACCTCTTTCTGTCTCCCTCTCCCGAGAGAAGGTAACAGGGCTTTGTGCCTGGAAGTCTGACTTCCCTGGGCCCTGGGGAGACTTAACAGCCTTTTTGTGTGTTTTCTGTGGGAAAAGGGAAGCTGCCTGGTGAGGTGGCCTCCCCCTTTGTTTTCTGAGGTGTAGGCCACAAGTTAAAACTGGAGGCCCGGGAAATCCTTTATTTGGCCTCGAAGCATTTGATATGAATTTTAAATATTCATTGCAACGTTCAAAAAGTGGGAGCTTTCCTATGAAAATCTAAATGTCTTGGTTCTCTTGGAAAACTCAAAGATGGAGCATCTCTGGGCCCCTATATTCACGTGGCAAAAACTGGCAAGATCACGCTGATCCCCTTTAGACAGGTCATGTATTTTCCACTTCACCACAATCGCCACCACTCCCTAAGGTCTTATTCTGTAAGGAGATAGGTTAGGGGGTCCCCAGAGAAAGAGAACCAGGCACCGGCTTCCTTGACATAAAAGAAGCCATTTCAGTCTAAGCCACTTTGTGATCTAAGCCTGGCCATGCTGCTTGCCCTTGAGCAGGTCTCAGTAATTAATGATCTTAAGGGAACAAAGGAATGCAGAAAAGGCAGTCAGACAATAGTGCATAAAAACAGACTCTTAGTTCCTCCTCAAGGGATATACATAATAATATATCTTTGAGTCCTGCAGGAACTAAGGCCCCCACAAGGGTGGAGGATGGAGTGATAATGTTGACCCTCTTGACTTCAATCAACGAAAGCTTGGACTCTGTTGACCAATTCTATGCTGAATTCTCCTCTGCTCCAGGCCCTTCATGAATAGGCATGTACCCTGAGCTGAAAACTCCCCCAATTTTGTTGTTCCTTGAGACACTGCTTTGGGAAAGATCCCCAGTGTCCTCCTTACTTGCTGCAAGTAATAATAACTCCTTCCTTCTCCCAATCCTCGGCTTGGTTGTATCTTTCGGCTCAACACCCACCAAGAGACAAATCCAGTTTGGGAGGAACAATACCACCTGCATCTTTCATTCAGGTACCTGCCAGCTCTTGTGAGAGTCTGAGTTTTCAACCCCGGCTTAGGCCCACCAAGGGGATTAATCGGAAGTATGTCAGGGAAAGGAGATGGTGGCTGTGAGCTTCAAGAGCGGAAGAGAGTATGGCGGCTTTATAGGCCTTAGAACCTGGGTCTATTCTAACATTCCTTCCTGAGGGGGCAGGACCAGGGACACAGATGGCCAGGTGGGTGCCTGTGAGGACTGGGCTGTAAATGATTTCACCTTGAGAGTGTCAGCAAAAATCCCCACAGCTGAGCTGGGCCTGGAGAGCCTGGAGAGATCTGCCTCAAGAGATACCCACCTTCAAATGAACATGGGCAAGCAAACGCATCAGGAATCACATCAACCGAAGCCGGCATACTTCCGTTGCAGAAATAAATGGGGTGAGAGGATGGTCACATCCCTGATCTCAGGTGAGTCCCTGGGATGGCCATCAGGTGAGGGTCCTTGGCCTCTCCCAGGAAGGCACTCAAGAGTGAGCCAAAGTAGAGTGAAAGCAGATTTATTCAGGGAGAGACATACTCCTCAGACAAAGTGTGGGCCATCACAGAAGGGGAGAGACCCCAGGGTACAGGGTGGTTAGTTTTTATGGACTGGTTAATTTCATAGGCTAAGGAGAGGGAGGATTATTCCAACTATTTGGGGGAAGCGATGGGGATTTCCAGGAATTGGGTTACTGCCCACTTTTTGTCCTTTCATGGTTGGTCTTGGAACTGTTATGGCACCTGTGAGTGTGTCATTCAGATGCTAATGTATTACAGTGAGCACGTACTGAGGCTCAACATCCACTGGAAGTTGAATCTTCCACCACCTTGAGCCGAGTTGGTTCTAACCAGTTTACGTCATTTCCTCAAAGGCTATGTCATTCTTTTAAAGGTTGTGTCCTGCCCCCTTCCCTTCTCTCTCACCTCCACTTTCCTGCCTAGCGTAAGGCCCACAGTTCTTTTATAACTAAGTGGGAGTAGAGGCTGTCACCCTGCATTACAACTCCAGTCATAGTCTATAGAATACCTCCCCCTGTGGCTCTTCTGAGACAGGAGGCTGTTCTGGAAATGCAGAGGACTAGGTACCAGATGAAGGAACAAGATAAAACCCCAGAAAAACAACTAACTGGAGTGGAGATAGGCAACCTTCCAGAAAAAGAATTCAGAAGAATGATAGTGAAGATGATCCAGGACCTTGGAAAAAGAATGGAGGCAAAGATCGAGAAGATGCAAGAAATGTTTAACAAAGACCTAGAAGAATTAAAGATCAAACACCTAGAAGAATTAAAGAACAGACAAACAGAGATGAACAATACAATAACTGAAATGAAAAATACACTAGAAGGAATCAATAGCAGAATAACTGAGGCAGAAGAACGGATAAGTGACCTGGAAGATAAAATAGTGGAAATAACTAATGCAGAGCAGAATAAAGAAAAAAGAATGAAAAGAACTGAGGACAATCTCAGAGACCTCTGGGACAACATTAAACGCACCAACATTCGAATTATAGGGGTTCCAGAAGAAGAAGAGAAAAAGAAAGGGACTGAGAAAATATTGAAGAGATTATAGTTGAAAACTTCCCTAATATGGGAAAGGAAATAGTTAATCAAGTCCAGGAAGCACAGAGAGTCCCATACAGGATAAATCCAAGGAGAAATACGCCAAGACACATATTAATCAAACTGTCAAAAATTAAATACAAAGAAAGCATATTAAAAGCAGCAAGGGAAAAACAACAAATAACACACAAGGGAATCCCCATAAGGTTAACAGCTGATCTTTCAGCAGAAACTCTGCAAGCCAGAAGGGAGTGGCAGGACATATTGAAAGTGTTGAAGGAGAAAAACCTGCAACCAAGATTACTCTACCCAGCAAGGATCTCATTCAGATTTGATGGAGAAATTAAAACCTTTACAGACAAGCAAAAGCTGAGAGAGTTCAGCACCACCAAACCAGCTCTACAACAACTGCTAAAGGAACTTCTCTAGGCAAGAAACAAAAAAGAAGGAAAAGACCTACAATAACGATCCCAAAACAATTAAGAAAATGGGAATGGGAACATACATATCGATAATTACCTTAAATGTAAATGGACTAAATGCTCCCACCAAAAGACACAGATTGGCTGAATGGATACAAAAACAAGACGCATATATTTGCTGTCTACAAGAGACCCACTTCAGACCTAGAGACACATACAGACTGAAAGTAAGGGAATGGAAAAAGGTATTTCATGCAAATGGAAACCAAAAGAAAGCTGGAGTAGCAATTCTCATATCAGACAAAATAGACTTTAAAATAAAGACTATTAGAAGAGACAAAGAAGGACACTACATAATGATCAAGGAATCGATCCAAGAAGAAGATATAACAATTGTAAATATTTATGCACCCAACATAAGAGCACCTCAATACATAAGGCAAATACTAACAGCCATAAAAGGGGAAATTGACAGTAACACATTCATAGTAGGGGACTTCAACACTCCACTTTCACCAATGGACAGATCATCCAAAATGAAAATAAATAAGGAAACACAAGCTTTAAATGATACATTAAACAAGATGGACTTAATTGATATTTATAGGACATTCCATCCAAAAACAACAGAATACACATTTTTCTCAAGTGCTCATGGAACATTCTCCAGGATAGATCATATCTTGGGTCACAAATCAAGCCTTGGTAAATTTAAGAAAACTGAAATTGTATCAAGTATCTTTTCCGACCACAACGCTATGAGACTAGATATCAATTACAGGAAAAGATCTGTAAAAAATACAAACACATGGAGGCTAAACAATACACTACTTAATAACGAAGTGATCACTGAAGAAATCAAAGAGGAAATCAAAAAATACCTAGAAACAAATGACAATGGAGACACGACGACCCAAAACCTGTGGGATGCAGCAAAAGCAGTTCTAAGAGGGAAGTTTATAGCAATACAATCCTACCTTAAGAAACAGGAAACATCTCGAATAAACAACCTAACCTTGCACCTAAAGCAATTAGAGAAAGAAGAACAAAAAAACCCCAAAGTTAGCAGAAGGAAAGAAATCATAAAAATCAGATCAGAAATAAATGAAAAAGAAATGAAGGAAACGATAGCAAAGATCAATAAAACTAAAAGCTGGTTCTTTGAAAGGATAAACAAAATTGATAAACCATTAGCCAGACTCATCAAGAAAAAAAGGGAGAAGACTGAAATCAATAGAATTAGAAATGAAACAGGAGAAGTAACAACTGACACTGCAGAAAGACAAAAGATCATGAGAGATTACTACAAGCAACTCTATGCCAATAAAATGGACAACCTGGAAGAAATGGACAAATTCTTAGAAAGGCACAACCTGCCAAGACTGAATCAGGAAGAAATAGAAAATATGAATAGACCAATCACAAGCACTGAAATTGAAACTGTGATTAAAAATCTTCCAACAAGCAAAAGCCCAGGACCAGATGGCTTCACAGGTGAATTCTATCAAACATTTAGAGAAGAGCTATCACCTATCCTTCTCAAACTCTTCCAAAATATAGCAGAGGGCGGAACACTCCCCAGCTCATTCTACGAGGCCACCATCACCCTGATACCAAAACCAGACAAGGATGTCACAAAGAAAGAAAACTACAGGCCAATATCACTGATGAACGTAGATGCAAAAATGCTCAACAAAATACTAGCAAACAGAATCCAACAGCACATTAAACGGATCATACACCATGATCAAGTGGGGTTTATTCCAGGAATGCAAGGATTCTTCAATATACGCAAATCAATCAACATGATACACCATATTAACAAATTGAAGGGGAAAAACCATATGATCATCTCAATAGATGCAGAGAAAGCTTTTGACAAAATTCAACACCCATTTATGATAAAAACCCTGCAGAAAGTAGGCATAGAGGGAAATTTCCTCAATAATAAAGGCCATATATGACAAACCCACAGCCACCATCGTCCTCAATGGTGAAAAACTGAAAGCGTTTCCACTAAGATCAGGAACAAGACAAGGTTGCCCACTTTCACCACTCTTATTCAACATAGTTTTGGAAGTTTTAGCCACAGCAATCAGAGAAGAAAAGGAAATAAAAGGAATCCAAATTGGAAAAGAAGAAGTAAAGCTGTCACTCTTTGCATATGACATGATACTATACATAGAGAATCCTAAAGATGCTACCAGAAAACTACTAGAGCTAATCAATGAATTTGATAAAGTAGCAGGATACAAAATTAATGCACAGAAATCTCTTGCATTTCTATACACTAACAACAAAAGATCAGAAAGAGAAATTAAGAAAACAATCCCATTCACCATTGCAACAAAAAGAATAAAATACCTAGGAATAAGCCTACCTAAGGAGGTAAAAGACCTGTATGCAGAAAACTATAAGACACTGATGAAAGAAATCAAAGATGACACAAACAGATGGAGAGATATACCACGTTCTTGGACTGGAAGAATCAATATTGTGAAAATGACTATACCATCCAAAGCAATCTACAGATTCAATGCAATCCCTATCAAATTACCAATGGCATTTTTTACAGACTAGAACAAAAAGTGTTAAAATTTGTATGGAGACACAAAAGACTCCGAATAGCCAAAGCAGTCTTGAGGGAGAAAACGGGGGTAGAGGAATCATACTCCCTGACTTCAAACTATACTACAAAGCTACAGACATCAGGACAATATGGTACTGACACAAAAACAGAAATATAGATCAATGGAACAGGATAGAAAGCCCAGAGATAAACCCATGCACCTATGGTCAACTAATCTATGACAAAGGAGGCAAGAATATACAATGGAGAAAAGACAATCTCTTCAATAAGTGGCGCTGGGAAAACTGGACAGCTACATGTAAAAGAATGAAATTAGAACACTCTCTAACACCATACACAAAAATAAACTCAAAATGGATTAAAGATCTAAATGTAAGACTGGACACTATAGGAAAACATAGGAAGAACACTCTGACTTAAATCACAACAAGATCTTTTTTGACCCACCTCCTAGAGTAATGGAAATAAAAACAAAGATAAACAAATGGGACCTAATGAAACTTTAAAGCTTTTGCACAACAAAGGAAACTATAAACAAGACAAAAAGACAACCCTCAGAATGGGAGAAAATATTTGCAAATGAGTCAACGGAAAAAGGATTAATCTCCAAAATATATAAACAGCTCATGAAGCTCAATATTAAAAAACCAAACAACCCAATCAAAAAATGGGCAGAAGACCTAAATAAACATTATCCAAAGAAGACATGCAAATGGCCAAGAGGCACATGAAAAGCTGCTCAACTAATTATTAGAGAAATGTAAATCAAACCTACAATAAGGTATCACCTAACACTGGTTAGAATGGGCTTCATCAGAAAATCTGCAAACAACGAATGCTGGAGAAGGCATGGAGAAAAGGGAACCCTCTTGCACTGTTGGTGGGAATGTGAATTGATACAGCCACTGTTTAAAACAGTATGGAGGTTCCTTAAAACACTAAATATAGAATTACCATATGACCCAGCAATTCCACTCTTGGGCATATACCCCAAGAAAAACATAATTCAAAAAGACACATGCACCCCAATGTTCATTGCAGCACTATTTATAACAGCCAGGTCATGGAAGCAACCTAAATGCCTATCAACAGATGAATGGACAAAGAAGAAGTGGTACATATATACAATGGAATATTATTCAGCCTTAAAAAGGAATGAAATTGCGTCATTTATAGAGACGTGGATGGATCTAGAGACTGTCATACAGAGTGAAGTAAGTCAGAAAGAGAAAGACAAATATCGTATATTAACGCATATATGTGGAACCTAGAAAAATGGTACAGATGAACCGGTTTGCAGGGCAGAAATAGAGACACAGGTGTAGAGAACAAACGTATGGACACCAAGGGGGGAAAGTTGGGGTGGGATGGTGGGATGAATTGGGAGATTGGGATTGACATATATACACTAATATGTATATAATAGAGAACTAATAAGAACCTGCTATGTAAATAAATGAATAATAAATAAATAAATAAATAAAATTTAGGACGTAAAAAAAAAAAAAGAAAGAAGGAAATTACCCAGCCCATGAAAAGTAACCACCCTGTACCCTGGGGCCTCTTGACTTCTGAGATGGCCCATACTCTGTCTATGGAGTGTGTTTCTCTCTAAATAAATCTACTTCTTACCTATCACTTTGTCTCTCACTTTTCTGCAATGAGACATCAAGAACCTGAGCTTCATTAGGTCCTGTGATGAGGTGTGTGATCTCAGTTGAAAGACCGTGGGTTTAAGTCCCAATCTGGGTTGCAAGGTTTCAGTTCTGTGCGCAATCTGAGTGCTATATACATGGTAGCCCTGGCTGGAGACTGTGTGTGTGTGTGTGTGTGTGTGTGTGTGTGTGTGTGTGTGTGTCCTATCAAAATGACTGGTTTGGACTTCTCACCAACCTTAAGAGTGGGGGCCGAGAGCTTTAATTCAATTTAAAAATATGTAATACGACTTGGTCACCAAGTGTGGTTTAGCAACTGGATTCTATAACAAAGAAGAAATGCTTCTCACAGAAAGCATGTTTTTGTTCTTCTGTACTCCTCCAATGGTGTTTTGCAAAATATATATGTGTCCATTCTGACTATGGACCTCAGCATAGGATTTCTCTCCCCAGTAAAACTTAAATTTCCCATTTTCCTGGGTGACCAGTCTTAGGCAAAATTGGCTCATGCCACCCAAACTCACTTGAGGCTCCCATGTTTTACAACAAAGAATTTAATTTGTAAGTGAGCTTCCACTTACAGAGACCAGTCTGTGTGTAATCTTTCCAGGAGGGAGTTTGAACAAAGCTCTCTGCCATTAAGGTTCTGTCCACAGACTTAAAATTGAGTCCCTTTGACCAGAAATTCCACTTCAAGAACTTTATCCTGAGAAAATTATCCAGAAATGTGAACCAAGATTCATGGGCATGGATGTTGTCATATATTAATTACAGCAGCAATAAAAGGAAACAATCTAAATAGTCAACCACTGGGGAGCGATGAAATACATTGGGATGCATTTATAGGACGGGGTACCAGGCAGCCTCTGAAAATAATGTGTTCAGGGTATTGAATGGAATGAGGACACGGCCACCACATATTTGTAAGACCTCTAAACACGTCTAAATATGTTGCTAACACTGGAAAAGGTGTGGCTATTGTTAAAAATATTCACTCTCCTCCCCTCCCTTGACTGTGGCTTCAGCTGTGAGGTCTATTTTGGCCACTGGGATACAAGCAAGTGAGATGCTGGGGAGGTTTGGAAAGCATTGGTGGGTTTGGCAGGCTCTCTTGAGCCTTTGCCATTGCCTGAGAACAGACCTAGGGGAGCCCGTCGGTTCTAGAAAAGGATGGCAGACATGTGCGGCCAAACCAGACCACCTCCCACCCCCCCCCAGCTGAGTACAACCTGGTCCAACCCCCACCCCCCAGCAAACCACAGATCCCTGAGAGTAAAGTATTGCAAGCCTACTGATGGTTTATTATCCAGCCCTTTTGTGGCAATCGTTGGCTAACACAGGAAGAAGGTCCGCTCCAGTTCTAGAAAGATCTTTTCTCCAAAGATACAGCATTCGAGGGAATACCCTGGCGGTCCTGTGGTTGGGACTCGGCACTTTCACTCACCGGGCCCGGGTTTGATCCCTCATAGGGGAACTGAGATCCTACAAGCCACCCAGCATGGCCAAGAAAATAATAAAAATAAAAAATTAAATTCAAAGATACAGCATTGGAAAACTTATGCAAACAGTTCTTGACTTATGCCTTCAAATGTCCATTTGATCCATACTGAGTCCACCCAGGTTCCAGGAGAGGGGACATAAACCCCACTCCTCCATGGGAAGAACATCCAGGTCAATTATAAGAAGTATATGTAAGGACTTCCCTGGTGGTCCAGTGGTTAAGAATCCGCCTTCCAGTGCAGGGGACATGGGTTCGACTCCTGGTCCAGGAACCAAGATCCCACATGCTGCGGGGCAACTAAGCCCACGTGCTCTAGAGCCCGCGCGCCACAACTACAGAGAGAAGCCCACACGCCGCAACAAAAGTTCCCGCGTGCCGCAACTAAGATCCAACACAGCCAAATAAATAAATGAATATCCAAAAAAAGAAGAAGAAGAAGAACATGTAGGATGGGAGACGTTTTATGGCCTTCTTTGGAAAATACCATCTACCGTATAAAATTCTCAGAACACTGCTTTATAAGCACGATCTGTGTGTTAGCTATTTTCATTCAACACGTGTTTATTGAACATCTGTTATGCACTAGTTACTGTGCTAGGGAGATAAGCAGTGAACATCACAGGGGTGGTCCCTGTGTTGGTGGGCTAGCCGGAGGAAAGTTGCAGGCTCAGACCCGCTAGAAGAACCCCCTAGTAAAGGACCAGATGAGCTCGCAGGCTGAAGTTAATTTCCTAGTGAGTCGGCCAGCCCTAGAGGAACAGATAATAATTCTGGCTCTAGAAGTATTTTGCTGGGATTGTGTCTGTTGCGATGGAAGCTTTCTTGGCCGCTTCTCTGAGTGTCGAATGAGGAGGCCAGAGCTCTCAAAGGGCTTAGAGTCCAATTCCATTTCACTCAAGCCGTTCCTATAGCTTTAATGCAAAGCAGGTGCTGGGACTGTTAAAAAGGACCTCAAGGCACCTGGCTCAGCTGTGCAGCAGCTTTTTGCTCTAAGTGAGGTCCCATGGCACTGGCCTCCCCTAGGAGTTGTATATAAATGCAGAGTCTCAGGCCCCACTCCTGAAAGGCTGAATCAGAATCTGCATTTTTTTTAAAGAATTTTTCATTGTGGTAAGAATGCACATCTAAAATTTACCTTCTGGGGACTTCCCTGGTGGTCCAGTGGTTAGGACTCGGGGCTTCCACTGCAAGGGGGCGTGGGTTCAGTCCCTGGTCGGGGAACTAAGGTCCCTCAGGCCGCGCTGCGTGGCCTAAAAAAAATTAATTTAATTAAATTTACCCTCTTAGCCATTTTTAAGAGTACAGTTCAGTGATATTAAGCACTTTCACACTGCTGTGTAAACGTCACCACCATCCTCTCCAGAACCCGTTTTATCTTGCAAAACTGACTCTGGCCCCATTAAACAATGACTACCCATCTCCACCTCCCCAGTCCCTGGCAAATGCCGTTCACCTTCTGTCTTGATGAATTTGACCACTCAGGGACCCCAGAGAGAGGAATCATACAGTGGCTGTCCTTTGGTGACACCCAGCATCACCTCTTCAAGGCTCATCCATGTTGTAGCAGAATCTGCATTTAACAAGGTCCTGTGTCTGCAGGTTGAAGGCGGAGGCGGCTCTACTATGCCTGGGCTGAGACTGGGCTGAGACGGGGGAGGAGAGCGCATTCTGGACAGTCCTGCGGGGACTCAGGCTTTCCCTCCTCCCCCGGCAGTCCCCCCTCCCCCGCTGTCACCTCCATGGTCACGTGTGTGTGACAGCCAGCTTGGATTCCTGAGATCAACCACGGGGGCTCTGATCTGGCAACAAATGGATGGCTAGACCGGCCTCTGGACATCAGAAGTTCCCTGCCCACGGGCCATCTGCTTGTGCTGTACCAGTACGAGGGTAACCTGTACTTCACTCCCGCAGCAGGGGTGGCCGGTAGGCGTCTGTGGCTGGACGGCAGTTAGGGTTCACACTTGTTTAGTAACACACAGTCACACATAGTGCTGGCCACGATTCCAGGAAGTTCTCGAGCGTTAACACCTTTAACTCTCATAATAATCCTAGGAGTAGGAACTAGTATGACCTGCATTTAACAGATGAGGAAACTGAGGCACAGACAGATGAAGTAACTGTCCCAAGGTCCTAAGGCTGGTACATGGTGGAGCTGGGACCCTGAGGACCACACCCTCTGCATCCTCTCTGCTAACTGCTGGACCAAGTCTTCTGTCCAAAGTGAGCGAGAGGGACTCATACAGATTCGGGGTGTGCTGTGTGGAGGGCTCTACTTTTAACCATAGAGGTTAGTTTATATTTAAAAAAAAAAAACAAAAAGCAAAGCTAGAAGGTCAGAAAGTGAGTAGGAAACCCTTGTGATCTGGTGGATATTTTCTCACTGGGGCATTTAGATTAATCACACGATTAAATAATCAGATAGACAGGTTTGCCTCCTGCTTCCCCAGCCCCACTTACTGTCCCCTTCCCAGGCCCCTTCCCCTCAACCTCCTAGAAACCTCCCCCTCCCCCTGCCCTCTCTCTCCCCTCCTCCATGTTCTCCCTCCCTCCCCTCTCCCCTCCCCACACTCTGTCCCTCATTTTCTCCCTCCCTCCCCCATACTCCCTCTCCCCTCTCCCATGCTCTCCCTCCCTCCCCTTCCCCTCCTCTCCTTCCCTCTCCCTCCCCTCCCCCATACTCCCTCTCCCCCTCCCCCATATTCTCCCCTCCCCTCCCCCATGCCTGCCCTCCCTCCCCCCTTCCCCCCTGCTCTCCCTCACTAACCTCAGTTGTTCTCTTGGCTTCCCAGCAGATAACCCCCAATTCATATTGCTCATCTGTGATCTTTCTTCCTGGTTCCAGACCATATTTCATTGCTTCCTGGTGTCTGTCACTCCAAGATTTCAAAATCCCCTTCTGGGAAGATGAGCCACACTGGCTTCTACCTTGGACCTTGGAGGTTGGTGGGGAGCCCATGCCACAGCCTGCCTGCTCTGGTCCTCAGCATGCCCATCACCCGCCTGCCCAAGCCCACTGCCCCCAGGCCCCAACTCACCACTGACCCACATCACCCTCCCCTCCCCGTGAGGCCTGAAACCTCCCTCACCTTCTCCCCCTCCTCTTTTTTTGCATCCCCCTCCTCTGGAGGTCTCGAATCTGTTTTCTACTTGTCTATTGTCCCTGGCGGAGCTCCAGCCCTGTCATCTACAGCATGTCCCGAGCCCCTCCCCCACCTTCTTTCCCGAGGCCCACCCTCCACGCGCCTGGCAGGTGTCTTCCCTGAACGAACACACAGCCGCCGGTGCCACTCCTTAGCACTGCCCTTTAACTCCACCCTGCATCCTGCATGACTTTACCAACTGCTCAGTGAGAAGGACCGCCTTCCTTGCTCTTTTTTTTAAAAAGCAATCTCAAACTTACAGAAACGTTGCAAGTATACGTACAAACAGCCCTTTCCTCCCTGAACCATTTGAAAGCCTCTTGCAGACCTGATGCCCTGCAATTTCAGCAGAGTCCAACCCTTTGAAAAGTTAGGAAATAACATTGAGACATCGCTGCCATTTAACCCTCAAGCTCCATTCAAGTCTCGACAAGTAGCCTGAAAACAGCATTTTCTCAACAGAGGGATCCAGTTCAGAATCACCTGTGCGTCCGTTGCCCTGTCTCTTCGGGCTCCTTCAGTTTGGAGCAGCTCCTCCTTTCTTCCTTGATTTTTATGTCCTTGACACTTTTGAAGACGACAGTCCAGACTTGTGTAGAATGTCCCTCAGTTTGGGTTTGACTTGATGTTTCCCCTGGGTTAGAGTCAGGCGGGAATAGGGCCTCTTTGGCGGGAATATTGCAGAAGCAATGCTGGGTTCTTTGCATCCTACCGTGTGGGGCGCGACCTCAGTTTGCCCCATGCTGGTGACGTTGGTCAGAATGGTGTCCTCAACAGTGATTCTCTCCTCTTTCATGAGTATTTTGTGGAGACCCTTGAAACCACATAAATATTTCATTGCTCATCAGACTTTCAACTGAGTCATTTGTTTATATCAGAATGGACTAGTGGCTTCCTATTTTATTCAGTGTGTTATATATAACCTGTTACAATCATTACTTTCCTGCCCTCTCTCATCCCACTGTAATTGCCTATAGAAAGAAAATGTTAGCCACATTTTTGGCCATGAAGCCCTGTGTTTATCAAAACCATGTGCTTCGTTCCTATACGGCGTATGGTTGTTATCTGAGAATTTGTTACCCAAGTGCCTACAGTTATGACTCGCTCACGAAGCAAAAGTTGTCATAGCATGAAACTCTCTCTAATGGACCATAACACAGTCTCTCCCTGTTTCACACCAGAAACCATCCCGCCCGCACCCCCACCCCCACCCCGGGCAAATCAACACTTGTGTGGTTTGTAGCAACATCCAAAATTACAATTCAAATCGAATGCAAATCAGTTCATAAGGTGAAATTGCAAATCTTGCAGAGTCGCGGGGTTTCCTGAAGTGGGTGAAAGTCACTTAGCAGGACTGATCTCAGCCACCTTGACCAAGGGCAGTTGGCAACCACCAAAGAGAAAACAGAGAAGTAAAAGGAGACAACGGGTGTGACAAGGATTCAGAAAAGGCCCTCAAAATTGACGAGGCCATCAAATATTTTTGTGGGAAAAAAGTGCCCTTTTTTTAATAAATGTGATGTGAAAGTCAAAATTGAAGTAAAGAAGACCATACAATTTTATCAAAAAAAAAGGTTCAGATGTCTTTATTGGTCTCAGAATGAGCACGTGGCTGGAAATATAATCTCCATAAAGTTATTTTCATAATTTTGGTGTCTTTTTTTTTTTTGGCCACACCACACGGCTCATGGGATCTTAGTTCCCTGACCAGGGCTCAAACCCATGTCCTGTGCAGTGGGAGTGCTGAGACCTAACCACCGGATCGTCAGGGAAGCCCCGCCTTTTTTTTTTTTTTCAGGATAAAATGCCAATCTAATCTTTTCCCCTCTTTACTGTAAAGTTTCAGTCCCTTCCGTAACTGGGTCCCCTTTCAATGTCTTTGTCTCGTCTCTGTTATCTGTGGGTCACGACCCCTCCTGCGCACTCCACAGGGAACGCAGAGCCACTTGGAGCGTAAGCCTCTGTCCCCTTCATGCCCCTTGCCTGTGGCACCTGGCCTCCCACTCCCTAGTCTCCTCTTTCTCTCCCCCTTCTTTCCCCCAGGCTTGTTTTTTTTTTACTTTCTGATCTCACTTTCCTCATTGATCCAAGGAAGAAAATATCTTCAAAAGAAGAAAATGACTTCAAATGTGCTGTTATAGTCAAATGAGTTCATGGATGTTGACAGCAGTCGCCAGCTTGTATTGAACCTTTATTCCATGCCTGACCGTGTGCTAAGAGCTTCACTTGGATTGTTGCACTGAACTCTCCCCGAACGTGTAAGGTTAGAGGTCGTTATGTTACAGATAAGCAAACTGAGGGCCCAGGAGGTTAAGTAATTTATTGAAGTTTTCTTAGTCATTGGAGGAGTGAAGATTTGAGTCCAGTAGTTCAAGTTCTGAACTGCTAGGTTTTACCCTGTATATAAAAGGGTTCTAGACTTGTGGTTGCCAGAGGGGAGGGGGGCAGGAGAGGGAAAGACTGGGAGTTTGGGATTAGCAGATGCAAAGTATTATATAGAGAATGGATAAACAACAAGGTCCTACTGTATAGCATAGGGAACTGTATTCGGTCTCCTAGGATAAACCATAATGGAAAAGAATATGAAAAACAATGTATATACGTGCACTACCAAATGTAAAATAGCTAGCTAGTGGGAAGCAGCCGCATAGCACAGGGAGGTCAGCTCGGTGCTTTGTGACCACCTAGAGGGGTGGGATAGGGAAGGTGGGAGGGAGACGCAAGAGGGAGGGGATGTGGTGATATGTGTATACGTATAGCTGATTCACTTTGTTATACAGCAGCAACTAACACGATACTGTAAAGCAATTATACTCCAATAAAGATGTTAAGAAAAAAAAAAAGAATGTATGTACGTGTATAACTGTCACTTTGCTGTACAGCAGAAATTAACACAGCATTGTAAATCAACTATACTTCAATAAAATAAATTATTTTTTAAAATTTGTTAATTCCCTGGTGGTCCAGTGGTTAGGACTCTGCGCTCTCGCTGCCGAGGGCCTGGGTTTGATCCCTGGTCCCTGGTAGGGGAGCTAGGATCCCGCAAGCTGAAAAAAACGGCGGGGCGGGGCAGCGGGGGTGGGGTGGGGAGTCTCTGAGGACTGAATGATGGGCTCTCTGAATATGGGCATCACTGTTATTATGCTTCCCCACGTATAATCTGATCCCTGGAAGACACCGGATGATAGAGGAGACATCACTAAAAGACATTGTGTGTGGACTGGTCCTTTAGACCCCAAAATACTCCACTACCGGCACGCAGTGGCACCCATAGGCATTGCTTAACCCCACTCAGACCAATGAGTCTAATGGATTGGCCTTGGAAGATCCATTTGGCTGTGAGTAGTAAAATAAAGCAGACCAGCTCACCCCAAAGGACGTGTCACACAGTCCTCACCCCCTCCCCCAGCAGCTCGGGCAGGTGCTAAACTTGCTCACTCCGCCCCGGCTTTCCCAGGTCTAGGGGGGTGGGACCAGGCAGAAGGACCTGAAAGGAAGTTTGGTTGCTGTCAGATGACAGAGTCTTCAAGACGTTTGTGGGGTTCACCGCTGGCACTAGAATCGGCTATTGGCAAAGGCGAATAGGCATGTTAAATGCTCCCCTATAAGATGAGTACAAATCCCTGTGCTCCGCCCCCTGCCCCCAGGGGCTACCAGGGCAAAAGCAGGACAGGTAGGGGTATCGGCGCAGTGTCCCAGCCTTCCCTAGGGACACCCTTGTTTCACGGTCCTCCCTTTGCCAAGGCTGTGAGCGCCCGACCCCATTGGACAGAAGTCCCACTGCTATGCTTTGCATTTTCACTCTTTCAGACACACTGAGTTTGTCCCCAGCCAGGTTCGGCAGGGGCCCCAGTTGGGGAGTGGGTGGGTGCTCATTTGCCTAACAGGCAGAAAGGGGGGTTGTGAGTCACCAGTGCCTAGGGGAGGGAAATGACAACCTGAGGACGCCCTGGAGGTGCTGGATCTGACTAAGGCAGTAAAACCACCAGTTTCACACATCTGAAGAGACCAGGCTGGGGGAAGGGGGCCAGCAGGTGGAAGGAAGAATTGTTTTTGTTGACACAAGCAGTGGAAGGCTGGGAGGAAAGCAAAGACCACCAAACCACCAGACTCCTTCCCGATCGGGACTTTCTGTGGGAGGGGAGAGTACTTGCAAGGGTCCTCTTGCTTTACACAGGAAGTTGAGACCCACAGAGGCATCAGGACGGAAGCAGGTATGTCCCGGTGGTTAAGGACAGAACCAGCAAGCAAACCAGGTCTGGTCTCCTCCTCTAGCACGTCCCCCGTGAGTTAACCTCACATACCCAAGGCTGAACCAACATGAAGCCGTGAAACGGCTCACGCGTATGGCCTGCGCAGAAGCCACAGCTTAAGCCTATCGGGCCAGAACCCTCGGGGCGAGGGATCTCTTCTAAGATGGACTGGGTGGTTGTCAGGACATCTGCCCACCCAGCAGGGCCGCCGATCACAGTTGTTCAGGTTTCACACTGCACAAGAGAGGAGACTGGGCTAATATCCCGCTTTATCTCTGCTCACTCAACCTTGTGTCCTGGGTCCGGGGCTGCTTTCTGCCCAGAGGAAGGTAGGTGCCATCTGCCCCCCAAATGGGGGGTGCACAAGGCTGCATTAGCCTGGAGGGGGTGCCTGGCTACAATTCAGAAGGGCTCCCGCCTGGGCTAGCTATGGCATCCTCCAGCCATTCCCCCTTCTTCTGCAGCTGAAATGCCTTTTTCTTAGGGGGAACCAACCCCAACCCAATCTCAGTCCTCTGGTTTCGTGGAGTGGACCCCATTCCCATCTCCAGGAATGGACCAGCAACCCAAAGCTGTAAGCAGTTTAAGGATGGGCACCTCACTCAGTGAGAATTCATTCCAGAATCATTACAGGAAGTATTGGTAATGAGGCAACCCTTTCCTTGGAGTGGCTTATCTTGGGAGAGTCAGGGGAAGAGAAAAAGATGACGGCATTGTTTGAAGCCTCGGAATCAGTTGTGTCTGACCAGATTCACCCTCTTAAATTTCCCAGGTATATGAACCAATTCTCTTTTTTTGCTTAGGCTGGCTTGTACTGAGTTCTGTCTCTTGCAGTGTCCTGATCACTAGAGCAATAGTCGAAGTTTCACCTTATATGAAAACTCCTGTAGCCACCTCCACCAGATTGGTCAAAGCTTGACAAACAGGACTGTCAAGTAAAGACCCGCATTTTAAATTGCATTTAAGCTCTTTCTGCAGAGCTGGGGTAACCAAATGAGACAGCCATGGAAAATGTATGACTTTCATTATTATGACATGGAAAGCAGAGCTGTCTAATTGCTTTTGTCCACTGGTGTATAAAGATTAAGACCAGATGTATTTTAAAAAGAAGGTGGGGGGGGAGAAAGAAAGAAAGAAAGAAAGAAAAGTCTGTGTTGGCCGTTGCTTTGAACAAAGCAGCCTGATTTCCTCTTTCTCTCTCTCTGTCTCTGTCTCTGTCTCTCTCTTTCTCCTTCTCTCTCTAAGGGAAGGACCACACAAAAGTCTTTTAACTTCTTTTAAGTTTTCAGAGCCTCATTGATTTTGCTTTTCACAGAAGATAATATTGTGACATTGGCCTCGAAAACTTTATTTTCGCTTTCCTCGATTCGAAGGAATGGCTGTGGAACGAAAGGGCTGAGCTGGGGTCTGTCGCGTGCCCTTCTCTGGGGACAGCAGCTGCCCTGAAGAGCGCCTGGGAGGGGTGGGTCCCAGCGCAGATCAGACCCTCCTCCCCTGCCCTGGCTCTGCTCCAGGAATAAAGCCTTCACGTGTGGATCCACGGGCATGGATGAGATGATGATTATCTTTAAATAGAACCACCCAGAGCCCAGCTTCTGTGTTTCATTTTCCAGAAGAGCCCTTAAATCTGCTTCCACTTTTTTTTTTTTTTTTTTTTTTTAACCTCTCCAGTTATTTTTAGCACACCCAGCCACAGAGCCCAGCAGGCCCGCAGAGGCCCTAATGACGTCCCGAGCCGGACGGGTGGAGTTCACAGCTCCTTCACCAAAGATGAAATTGAAGCATTAAAAAAAAAAAAAGGAGCAGATTCCAGAGGGGGTGATGTAGATGCCGGGTTGCATGGCCCTGATGCTTCTGTGTCCGACGAGGGCGGCCCGCTAGAAATACAGTTCGTTTAATGATTACCTCGTTCTTTTCAAAATTAATTATTTTCCTGAAAATTAAGTGGGTGTGGGAGGTATTGGGAAAAGAGAAGTCTTCCTGAGCGTCCTCTCCTGAGGGTTCCCAGTCACCGTGAAGCACGCCTGGTAGACGGGAAGGAAGAGAAGGCAGATTCCAACATAAAACCTCAAAGCGGGGACTTCCCTGGTGGTCCGGTGGTTAGGACTCTGCGCTTCCACTGCAGGGGGCACAGGTTCGATTCCTGGTTGGGGAAATAAGATCCTGCATGCGGGGGTGGGGAGAGACCCGAGGGGGTACCCCGAGGAACCCTGAACGGGAACCCGAACCGGAACCCAAACCCCCTCAAAGGGTCCCCTCCAGCCCCTTCCGTGGTGTCCAGGCTGTCGCTTTGTCACAGGATCTCCTTACCATTTCTGGGTCTGGCGCTGTCATTTCATCTCCGAATATGTACAGGGATCTCTCAGCTTCATAGGGGTCCCTTCTATGCTCTGCTAGAGCCCTCCCTGCCCCACAGTTAATCCCTGATTGGGGGAAGATAAATAATTTTAATTAATTCCCCTCACATATTTTATAAGCATCAGGTCCTCAGTGATAATACCAGAAGAGAAAAAAAAAAAAAAAAAAAGATGGTGGGTAAGAACCCGAGATTCTCAGTGCTTATGCTGCAGTGGGCAACACTCCCCAGGGCCGGCTTCCACACATGAATCCCTGCAACCTCACGTGCATGATGGTGCCAAATCAGAGCGCCACAAAATCCAGGCCACTTTTCTAATGCAGAGCCCTTGGCATTAAATTAATTCCAACCTGATTTCCAAAGGGAGTGACTAATGTAAGGCGTTAATGAAAACAGCCACGGGACTTCCCTGGTGGTCCAGGGGTTAGGACTCTGCACTTTCACTGTGGTTGGCCTGGGGTCAATCCCTGGTTGGGGAACTAAGATCCCACAAGCCAAGTGGCATGGCCAAAAAAATGAAAAGAAAGTGGCCATTACAGAGAAGTTGCCGTGAAGAAGGCGACGGGCTCATTCTGGGCCAGTACTTGGCAGTCAGGTGAACTTGAACAAGTAATTTAGCTGTGATGAGCCTTGATGTCCTTGATGGCCCCGTGGGGTGGTGGCAGAGCTAGGGACTCCTTTGCAGCATTGTTACGACACTTAAGTGAGAAATGAAAGTGGTGATGGATCAGTGGGACCGTCATTCTGATTACATCATGACCAGAGCCTCCCTGGTAACGTGACCCCAGGATTCATGCTTACGTCTCTCCAAAAGCGTGACTTCTTTGTAAAAAGGAGTTTGGCACGTCAGGAGATGGAGCTCAGTCCCAGGGACACTGTGGAGCCCAAGATTCCACCACATTCTCCTTCAAGGGCCCGTGCAAGGGTTGTCTACCCAAATATCCCCCTTCTGAGGAGGTTCTCCGCAGCCCCACCAGGGAGGCCTGAAGGAGCGGGCCTGGAGGCCATGTGCTGAGTCACGTGGCTCTGCTGTCCCAGCCCCCTCAGGACCCCAAGTGACTGGACCAGGGAAAGACATGTGATCTAAGGTCAGCCTGTCTTGGGCTGGCCAGCACTTTTAACACTTGGGAACTTGAGCTGGGAAACCTGGAAGGCCCTAGGCTGCAGCTCTGGGACCCAAATCTGACGGTCATAAAGCTGGGAGACGGGGGTACACGGTGGGAATCAGAGCACCCAGAGGAAGAAAACAGAGCAGACCTGTCCTCCAATTCCCTTTCCTGCCCACTGGTCCCTGACCACAAAACGCCTTTCTTCTGGGGCCGAGGAAACGAGGGACACGCCACGTCTGGTGTAGCGGGCTGACCTTGGCTCCAGGAATGACATGTCCACATCTTAATGCCTGGAAACTGTGAATGAGACCTTATTTGGGAAAAGGGTCTTTGCAGATGTAATTAAGGATCTTGCAATGACATCATTTTGGATTGGTTGGACCCTAAATCCAGTGACAAATGTCCTTCCAGGAGACAGAAAAGGAGAAGACACAGAGAGAGACGGGGAGGAAGGCATGTGAGGACAGAGGCGGGGCCTGGAATTATGGCACCAGAAGTGGGGGGCGCCTGGAACCCCCCGAAACTGGGAGAGGCAGGGCAGGATTCTCCTCCAGAGCCTCTGGAGGAGGTACAGGGCTGCCCACACTTCTATTACCTACTTCTGGCCTCTAGAACTGAGAGAACATATTTCTGTTTTTTGTTTATTTGTTTGTTTGTTTTTATCATTGAGTTTTATTTTTTTAATTTAATTTTCGTTTTATATTGGAGTATAGTTGATTTACAATGGTGTGTTAGTTTCAGGTGTATAGCTAAGTGATTCACTTATACATACATATATATTTATTCTTTTTCAGATTCTTTTCCCATATAGGTTATTACAGAATGTTGAGTAGAGTTCCACGTGCTATACAGTAGGCCCTTGTTGATTATTTATTTTATATACAGTAGTGTGTATCTACTATATATAGTAGTGGTTAATCCCAAGCTCCTAATTTATCCCTCCATGTTTCCCTGTTGGTCACAAATTTCTGTTGTTTCAAGCCACCAAGTTTGTGGCAATTTGTACCAGAAGCCACGGGAAACTAATACATCTTGTGAACCGAAACGCCTGACTACAACAGATGTGTAAAAATTCAGGGAAAGTTTCTCTTTGAGGATTTATGACTACCTTAACCACCTCCTCAGTTTTCATCCCTAAATTTTGTTTACTGCTGCAGCTACAAGAAAATTATAATAGAAATGGCTACCGTTAATTGAGCACATACTATGTACCAGGAAATTTAATGTGTTTTATACTTAATCCTCACAGAAAATCTTTTTTCTTTAACCCTGACCTAATATCATTCCCATTTTATAGTTAAGGACATGGAGGTTTACAGAAGTGAGGTACCCAGGGCTAGAAGCCAGAGGAAGCCCTCCAGCCCAGAAGGGTGGGCATGTTCTCTGCTTCCACATCCCCAGGGGCAGAGGCAGAAGGGAAGGAAGGTAGAAGGAAGCCAGGTGGGAGAGGTCTCGGCAGGCTCACGGTGACACGTTAGATCAGGTACATGTGTCGGGTCCAGGTTACTTGGTTGGCATCGTGGCAGGTGGAAAGAAGTTGGTCTGAATCCCGGTCCCGACGCTGCTTCCTGGCTGAGGGACCTTGGGCCACTACTTACGCTCTCTGAGCCTTGTTTCCTCTCCTGGGCAAAAGAGATTAGAATACTCCTTGTCTAGCGTTAGGATAAAAATAGAACATTGTGCTCAGTAGGGCTCAGAAGTTCAGCAAAGCTTGTCTGAGCAGGGAGAAAGCATCAGATCCCAGGCTGGTCAGACAGGTGTTTACAGTCTCTCTCCAGAAAGCCGATTTCCCCCTTTTGTCTTTAAAACTACGTATTTTGGGACTTCCCTGGTGATCCAGTGGTTAGGAATCCTCCTTCCAGTGCAGGGGACACAGGGATCGATCCCACATGCCAGGGACAACTAAACCCGCACGCTGGGTGCTGCGTGCCGCGGAGCGGCTGGGCCCGTGAGCCATGGCCGCTGAGCCTGCGCGTCTGGAGCCTGTGCTGTGCAACAGGAGAGGCCACAACAGTGAGAGGCCCGCGTACAGAAAAAAAAAAAAAAATCCCTTTCCAGGGCATCAGCCTGGGTGCATTGAATGAATCTCTACTATGGGGAAGCCTGGGAATCTGAATTCTTTCATAAGCAGTCCCAGATGTTTGTTCAAATCAGAAAAGTTTAGGAATGTCTACACTAAAGCAGCACTTTTATTTTTTTAATTTAATTTTTTATTTTGTATTGGAATATAGTTGATTCACAATTTTGTGTTAGTTTCAGGCGTACAGCAAAGTGATTCAGTTATACATATACACGTATCCATTCTTTTCAGATTCTTTTCCTATACAGATTATTACAGAGTACTGAGCAGAGTTCCCTGTAGGTCGTTGTCGGTTATCTATTTTACATATAGTCGTGTGCAAAAGCAGCGCTTCTTAAACTTCAGTGGGCATGCCAACTGCCAGGGGATATTGCTGAAATGCAGGTTCTGGTTCCGCCAGCTGGGTGGGCCTGGGAGTCTGCATTTCTCACAAGCTCCCAGGGGATCCCCGTGTGGCTAGTTGGGGAACCACACGCTGAGCTGCAGAAGTAACGAACTAGCAGGATGTGAATGGAATTTACAAGCTTTAGTTACAATCCTCAAGGTCTATCAGTGCTTTAGTCTTTGCAGGACCCACACTGGTCTCCTTCAACCATCAGAACAATCGTAGGGGTGACCAGTATCCCCTTTCTACATATGAGGGTCCCAGCAGCAGGGCAGTCAGGCAGCTTTCCGTAGGGAAAATCGTAGTTTTCCACGGATGTGCATTTATCAAAGCCCGAGTTCCCGGCACACGCTCCCTCATGCCTGTGTGCACCCCCAGGGCAGAAACGTCGCCCCCCCCGAGGAGAGTGGGGCTCTCCGTGCTCTCTCCGCCTGTCGGGCTGACTTTCTGGTCCTGGAAGTGCTTTGGTAGCACTTTCAAGCTGTGTCATCCCTTACAGAAGTTTCCACTCTGGAATCTCCCCTTGAGCCACCCCGCCTGTCACTCTAACTGTCCCAGTTCCCACGCCTGTCTGCTCAGCGGGGTGAAGCTCTCGTCACTTCCCCACTTTCCTGAATTTAGACTTCCTTTCCCTTCGGCCTGGGTGCACACACTCATTCTTTTTCCCTAACTTTTTACATTAAAATAATTTCAAACTTTGAGACGAGTTGTAAGAACAGTACGCATAGCAAAGTGATGCAGCCACTTTGAAAACACAGTTTGGCAGCTCCTTTGACAAGTTAAGCATCCATTTACCATATGATCTAGCAATTTCACTCCTAGGTATATCCCCAAAAGAAGTGAAAAAGGGACTGGAACAGGTAGCAGCATTATTCACAGTAGACAAAAGGGGGGAAACAACCCAAGTATCCATCAGTGGATAAATGAATAAACAATATGTGGCCTCGACATAGAGTGGAATATTAGTCAGCCATAAAAAGGAATGAAGTCCTGATATATGCTACAACGGGGATGAACCTCAAAAACACTACGGTAAGTAAGAGAAACCAGATGTATAAGAGCACATAGTGTATGATTCCTTTTATATGAAATAGCCAGAATAGGTAAACCCATAGATACAGAAAGTATATATTCCAGGGACTCGGAGAGGCTGGAAATGGACATTGAGTCCTTCATGGGTATGAGGTTTTCTTCTGAGATGATGAAAACGATTTGCAACTAGATAGAGATGGTGGTGGCACAGCACTGTGACTACATTAAATGTCATTGAAGTGTACACTTTTACATGGGTAATTTTATGTTATGTGAATTTCACCTCCATTTTTTAAAACTGTGCTAAGATTTATGGGACTCTAATTTTTTTCTCTCTCTGAACCGTTTATGCCAACCAAATAGTTCAGCATGAACAAAGACCGCTTACATAACTCCAGGAAAATTATCAAATTCAGGAAATTTAACATAATACAATACTATTACCTAAGCTACAGTCCACGATCAAATTTTGCCAATTTCCCAACGATGTCATTTATGGCAATTTTCCTGCCAACGCAGGATCCAGGATTATATAACGCATGAGTTGTCAAGTCGCTTCACTCTCCTTTAGTCTGGAACAGTCTCTCAGCCTTTAAAATGTTTCTTTTTAAAAAATTTTATTTATTTATTTTTATTAAAGTATGCATTTACTTTTTATTGAAGTACAGATTTACAATTTTGTGTTAGCTCTAGGTGTACAGCAAAGTGATTCATTTATAACATATATATTATTTTTCAGATTCTTTTCCATTATAGGTTATTGCAAGATATTGAATCTAGTGCCCTATGCTATGCGGTAGGACCTTGTTGTTTATCTTTTTTATATATAGTGTGTATATGTTAATCCCAAACTCCTAATTTATCCCTCCCCCCACTTCCCTCTTTGGTAACCATAAATTTGTTTTCTATGTCTGTGGGTCTGTTTCTATTTTGTAAATAAGTTCACTTGTATCATTATTTTAGATTCCACATATAAGTGATATCATATGATATTTGTCTTACTCTGTCTGCTTTACTTCACTTAGTGTGATATTCTCTAGGTCTTTTTTATGGGGGGTGGCGTCTTTCCTGACATTGCCAGTTCTGAAGAGTCTAGGCCTGCTGTTTTGTAGGCTGTCTCTTGACATGCGTCTGTCTCATATTTCCTCGTGATTTGATTCAGGTTGTACACCTTTGGCAGGAATACCCCAGAAGTGATGCTGTCCTTCTCAATGCATCAGGTCAGTTTGTCCTCTTACTGACGACATCCACTTTAATCACTTGGTTCAGGCGGTGTCTGCTGGCTCTCTCCACTGTAAAGCTGCCCTTTGTCTCTTTGTATTTAATAATAGTGTGTGGAGAATATAAAGCTATATATATATATATTTATTTATATTTATATATAATTTAAGATAGCCCTTGCCTTCAAAGAGCTCATTGCTTTGTTGGGGTGATAGGTTCCAAAGTCCCCAAATTCTGGAGTACTGATTCTGCCCATTATATTAGCTACTTCCTTTTTTTTTTTTTTTTTTGCGGTACACGGGCCTCTCACCGCTGTGGCCTCTCCCGTTGCGGAGCACAGGCTCCGGACGCGCAGGCTCAGCGGCCGTGGCTCACGGGCCCAGCCGCTCCGCGGCATGTGGAATCTTCCTGGACTGGGGCACGAACCCGTGTCCCCTGCATCGGCAGGCGGACTCTCAACCACTGCACCACCAGGGAAGCCCTTAGCTACTTCTTTTCTCAATTTTGTTAAGCTGACGGCAAGAGAGACCTGTATGAAAATCAAAGACAGATATAGTCACGCTGGCCACGAAAACCGAGCACTTGTTAAGCCTTTTGCCCACAGTAGGACTAATGAGTCTAGAATATTCCCCTGGATTGAGCAAAGAACTGAAATCATAGTACACAGGCTAATGCCCAGAGTTTTGTTGTAAAACCTGTTTCAATATTGTGTGCTTTTAAAATAATCATTGCTTTTCCTTTCAGCTTAATAGTTTTAGTGGGCTGATTCTTTGAATTGTTGGGATAAAACCTGAATTAAAAGGAACTGAGAGCGTAGTAAGAAGTGAGTCCCACCTGGGGGTGTGGTTAAAGGGCTGCCGTGTGTCTGCAAATGGGTGTGTTTTCACCTATTCACTTTTCCTTATGTGATTAATCTTTACTGTCTCCACCGTGAATCGTCAAAAGGAGGGGAAAAAAGCATACTGACAAAAATATATTTTTTTGTGCAACTTCCAAGTATTTATGAAACTGTGTCACTTTATTCATTCTGAGTGCTAGAAAAGTGATAAAAATACTATGTGGAATTAAAAAAACATTTTACATATGGCTCAGATATTTTAAAAGATAGTCCCCACTCTATTATTTGCTTGATTTGCATAATTTCAGATTGATTTGACTATTAAAATTACCTATTTTACTGCAAATATATATATATATATATATATTTATTTATTTATTTTAAATCACCTAACAGAATATAGGCTCAGTTTCTAACAATTTCACAGCAGCTTGGAATAAATGTACTGATCCAGTCACATTTTCCGTGACTTTTTCTAGAAAAGACAGGCACTATGGCCACAGTGTACCTGACAAAACACACAAGTAAGCAGCCCAAGGAGGGGGTCAATGGGCATCTTTAAGTCACTGCCTTCCAAATGTACAAAAAGCTTATTTGCTCTCAACTTGCCTTCTTGTAGGTCTGCTTACATTTCTAAATCTGTCAGCTGTGATATAGTTTTAAAAGCAGCTCTTACTTTGTACTGTTTAAGCCCTTTATACTCACTACAGAAAAGGTAGAATACAGCACAGGAAAAGAAAAAAATCACTCATAATTCCTATCCAGAAATAATCACATAGGAACTTCACTGGCGGTCCAGTGGTTAGGACTCTGCCCTTCCACTGCAGCGGGCATGGGTTCAATCCCTGGTCAGGGAACTAAGATCCCACAAGCCACGCCATACAGCCAAAAAACCACACAAACAGAAATAATCATGTGGAAATGATTGGATATATGAAACTTTTAAGGCATGCTGCGTTCCCTTTCATTGGTGAAATACATGTGTGTGTGCAATACCCAGGAAAAATGAAAACCCACCATCTCTCCCCCCGCCAAACCCCCGCCAAACCTTGCACAGGTCCTCTGAGGCCCAACCAGAGAGCAAAGACAGCTTTTTCTACTCTTTGATTGCTAGTATATACATAGGGGCTGTGCCTGCTGACCTCCCCGACTCCACCACTGGGCAGGCAGCAGGGGCGCCAGGCAGAAGCCACCCTGGCTGGTCACTTCCTGCATCTCAACTCAACAAGGTAATAGTGATGTCTTCAAAATTGGGGGCGAACAAAAGCAAGGCCTGGGTACCTCTCTTTAGACCCGCGTGTTTTGGTGCTGAGGCACAAAGGCTCAGGGATCTCAAGGAAATAAAAGAAATGATGGAACGGCAAACAAAATTCTAGGGCAAAAGCTGGATGGTCCCAGTAAAAATGGCCAACATTTAACAAGCACTGCTGTAGGCCACTCGTTGTGCTAAGGACCTAACTTTTTTTTTTTTTTTTTTTTTGCAGTTCGCGGGCCTCTCACTGCTGTGGCCTCTCCCATTGTGGAGCACAGGCTCCGGAGGCTCAGGCTCAGCGGCCATGGCTCACGGGCCCAGCCGCTCCGCGGCATGTGGAATCTTCCCGGACTGGGGCACAAACCCGTGTCCCCTGCATCGGCAGGCGGACTCTCAACCACTGCACCACCAGGGAAGCCCCAGGACCTAACTTTTTATTCCATCCTTCCTACAAGATAAAAGCTGTGAGTACTCTCAGTTTTCCATAGTACCGGAGGCTTAGAGGGTATAGCAGACACTCCAGTCACTCCACCCATATCTCCTTACCATTTGGGAGCAACTGAGTCTGGCTCCCAGTGGCCTGCCCCTGTATCTTTGTAAGAACCGCCTTTAGGCTGCAAAAATCCACTTTGCCCATGAACATGACAGGCCAGAACTGCCTGGGAGTTGACTACCCCCTTGGGAGGCCCTTAACGGGTATCCAACATGTAAGGGGTATACGTACCCCAGCCCCTTCACCCCTTGGCTGGGATGATTGTGAGTTTTGTGTTCCATACTGCTTCCTGGCGTTTCCCTGCCGGTTGAAGCTTCCGTTGCCCACTGCGGTAGCTGGCTTAATAATGCACCCTGTTGGCTGCTTCCATAGACTGAATGTTTGTGTCCTCCCCAAAATGTATATGTTGAAACCTAACCTCCAATGGGATGATATTTGGAGGTGGGGTCTTGAGGAGGTGATTAGGTCATGAGGGTGGAGCCTTCATGAGTGGGATTAATGCCCTTATAAAAGAGACCCTTGGGAGTTCCCTGGTGGCCTAATGGTTAGGATTCCAGGCTTTCACTGTCATGGCCCAGGTTCAGTCCCTGGTCAGGGAACGGAGATCCCGCAAGCCGCGTGGCATGGCCAAAAAAAAAAAGAGAGAGACATTAGTTGCAAACTTCTAGTTATGAGATAGATAAGTCATGGGAACATCATGTACAGCATGGTGACTGTAGTTAATAATACTGTATTGTATATTTGAGAACTGCTAAGAGATTGGATCTTAAAAGTTCTCATCAGAAGAAAAAGAAATTGTCACTGTGTGTGGTGATGGCTGTTAACTGAACTTACTGTGGAAATCATTTCACAATGCATACCTATATCAAATCATTATGTTGTATGCCCCCAATACAATGTTATATGTCAATTATATCTCGAAAATTTTTTAAAAGGCCCTAGAGAGGGGTTTCCCTGGTGGCGCAGTGGTTGAGAGTCCGCCTGCCGATGCAGGGGACGCGGGTTCGTGCCCCAGTCCGGGAGGATCCCACATGCCGCGGAGCGGCTGGGCCCGTGAGCCATGGCCGCTGAGCCTGCGCGTCCAGAGCCTGTGCTCTGCAATGGGAGAGGCCACAACAGTGAGAGGCCCGCGTACCGCAAAAAAATAAAAATAAAAAAAGGCCCTAGAGAGCTCCATTCCTCCTTCTGCCACGTGAGGACACAGTCTGTGACACAGGAGCAGGCTCTCACCAGACATGGAAGCTGCAGGCGCCTTGATCTTGGACTTCCAGCTTCCAGAGCTGTGAGAAACAAGATTCTGTTTTTTATAGGTCACCCGGGAAATGGTACCCATTAGGGCAGCCCAAATGCACTAGGACAGCTGCATTTCCCCCTTTCCCTGGGCTGTTCCTGCACCGACCAAGTCGCTCCTGCCCCGACCACTCATCTGAGGTTGGCCTCTGCAGGGACTCGGCTACAGAAAAGGGGGGACGGCCTGCCAAAGGCACCGGTGGTAACAGCGCCAAGGTTGCAATTGTGAGGTCTCTCCAGAGCCAGCTCCCATAACTTCAAAGATGAGTTGCTTCCCCAACTTGGGGAACCCCACGGGGCTGGCAGGGATCAAAGAGCTAGGGGGGAGGAAGTGGCTTTCTCAGGCTCTGTTCAGAGGCCCTGCTGCTCAGCCCGCAGACACCACTACTTCAAGGCTCCCCCAGAGAAGGAGACATCCCTGGGCAGTCCTTGCGACACACCTGGCAGGCCACGCATGGTCTTCTGGTCTGTCAAACGAAGCTGCCTGTCCCGGCCTTTCTAACCTCACTCTGCAGTCCACGCCTATGTCTGGAGTCAAGCAGCCAGAGGGCGTGCGGGGACCCGAGGCTCACACCTGGGCCCTGGGCCCACTGCTGGGGCAGGAGCAGGGCTGTCTTTGTCCCCGAACAGCGTCCCCGTGGCCTGGGGCTGGCAGGATCCAGGGCTTTGCCCTCCGTCTGGCAGATGGGCAGAAAGTCTGGGCAGTCTGCGTGCCTGGCCCACAGCCTAAAAGGACACACAAATGTCTTTGTGGTGGATGCCAGGGCTGAGCCGTGCCACGGAGAGCCGTGCAATGCCTTTAGAAAAAAATGAGGCATCTTTCCTTTCAAAGGAAAGCCCGTGTTTCAGAACCTCTAGGGAGTACGCAGCCGACAACATGAAATCATTACCCTCTGTCCCTCTGGGACAGGGAGTGAGGTTGCAAGTTTCCCAAGGAAAGCATGTGATTCCTTTCTTGAAGGCATGATTCATTCCAGAAAAGTCCACTTTGTTCTCCGAGTGATGGGGAATTAGAATCAGTATCTTGAACGTAGAAACCGGAGCAATGTCCCCTGTTGTCACATAACAGAAAGCATCCGATTCGGTAGGACTCTTGGAGGGAGGAGGGATAATGGGGTTCAGGGTTTTCTGAACACTGTTACTATCTCAGATTGTGGGAAGAACCATTTTAGGCAAAAGTCTCTACCGTACATTAAAATCTGCTTTAGCACGGGTTATTACCTGAAATCTATCGTGGCAGCCCTGACGGGAGTACCCAGTGGCACATCTGAATTTGCAGGAAGGACCCAGGTCTGCGTGGAGCAGTAGGTGGCCCTCCACTCAGAGGCCAGCCTGCCACCCGCCGCCTGGGCACCACCCCACTTCAGGACAAGCTTCAGCTGCAGGCAGCCAGGCCTTGCTCCTGGGAGAGACCACCTCCCCGGGCAGGTCCCAGCAGTCAGATCCTTTGCTCTCTCCCACAACCCCCCAGCACCGTCCTCTCTGGCTCGTAGCAGCATCCCTGCCTCTCAAGCCTAGCACTGTCCTCCCAGCTTCCCTTTGCTTCTTGCCCTTTGGAAAAGCCCACGGGCCCTTTTCACAGGATGCTCTCATCACGAATTGCAGGGAGATGCACTAGGAGAAAGAAGATCAACAACCACGGGAAAGATATACATTTTTTAAACCATCATCGAATTACAGAATGGCTCTTGTGAGGATTAAGCGAGGTTATAGAGAAAGACTATTCAATGCAAGTTAAGTAAAAGAAATGGTAGAATTGCAAGGTTCTGATATGGGCCATGCCAAGCTGAGCTGTCTCAGTACTAACGGCCACCTCTTTTTTTTTTTTTTTTGCGGTACGCGGGCCTCTCACTGCTGTGGCCTCTCCCATTGCGGAGCACAGGCTCCGGACGCGCAGGCTCAGCGGCCATGGCTCACGGGCCCAGCCGCTCCTGCGGCATGTGGGATCCTCCCAGACTGGGGCACGAACCCGCGTCCCCTGCATCGGCAGGCGGACTCTCAACCACTGCGCCACCAGGGAAGCCCTCTTTTTTTTTTTTTTTTTTTTTTTTTTTTTAAGGCCGCACCGTACGGCATGAGGGATCTTAGTTCCCCAACCAGGGATCGAACCTGTGCCCCCGGCAGTGGAAGTGCGGAGTCTTAACCGCTGGACCGCCAGGGAAGTCCCACTAATGGCCACCTCTTAATGTTCCCAGTCTAGAGGGCCAAATCAGAGCCATCCACAAGAAATATAATGCAAACCACATATATAATAAAATGTCTAGCAACCACATTTCCAAAAGTAAAAAGGAACAGGTAAAATCCATCTTAATAGCATATTTTTTAACCCAGTATTATCATCTCAACATGTAATCAATATAAAACATTCTTGAGATTGTTTACCATCTTTTTTGCATACGAAGCCTCTGAAACCTGGTATGTATGTTACACTGAGAGCATGTCCCAGTTCAGACCAACCACACGTGGATAGTGGCTGTCATACCGGACAGCTTTGGTCTAACGTGTTATTTTATTTCTCCTCTCTTCGAGTTGAGAACAATTACCATTCCCGTTTTACAAACGAGGAAACTGAGGCTAAGGGCTGTTTAGTAACCTGTCAAAGTGATCAGCAATGAACAGTGGTTTGATCATTAAACAGGGTCCCGTATGAATCGTGGTTTTGCCACTTCTGATTTCCGTGACCTCTAGCAGGCTGTTGCAAGTCTCCCAGCCTCAATTTCCCCATAACTGAAGTAAAAGAGAAGAAATAACACTGACTCTTAGTTTGCAGGGATTAGAGGTCATGTATGTGGCTGGCACATTTTTAAAAAGTTGAAGGAATGTTGTCTATTCTGGTAGTAAGCACCGAGCAGAATATCTCCTCTCGGGGTAAGTGACTGACTGCTTCCCTAGGTCTGTGAGCCTAAATGGGTACCTCCCCCTTTGTCGATATGTCCTCTGCGGCCTCGGCACCCTTGTGCAGACCCAGGCTGCCCCACCCACTGGTACCTGTCCCCCTGCCAGCTCCCATGACTCCCCTGGGACGCAGGAATCCCCCCCCCCATCCCTGTCTTTTTCCCTGTGAGACTCGCTTTCCACTGGGTGACCGTTAAACCCAGGAACCTCAGTATGTCTGGTCTAGTTGTGTATGACTGCATAAAAATGACCATAAAACTTAGTGGCTTAAAATGACATTTATTTCGCTCACAAATCTGCAACTTGAGCATAAACTCAGCTACAAAATTTGAGAGGAGTTTTGTGTGCCTATTCAGTGCCAGGCACCCTGAAGTTGTGGACATGGAAACGAGTCCTCCCCCAGGGGTGCCTGCCCACTCCCCCTCTGGCAGGTGTTCTACTCCTCAGCGAGGACACACCTCAGAAATTCCGGGTCCCTTTGTGGGGTGGGGTTTTAATCCAGGTAGCAGCTGTGTCTGCACTTCTAGGGACCTGCAAGCCCATGGCAAGGCAGGAAGCACTGAAGTGTGGAGAGGGTTTGGGTGGGACCTCCGTTTCAGAAATGTACCAGCAGCAAGTCCCACTAAGTAATTTCATTTGAATCCTGAAGCTGGAATTTCTTTTTCTCAGTGTTTTTTTTTTTTTAATTTTTGTTGAAATATAGTTGATTTACAATGCTGTGTTAGTTTCAGATGTACAGCAAAGTGATTCATTTATACATGTATATTAAATATATATATTCTTTTTATAAATTCTCTCCCATTATAGGTTATTATAAGATATTGAGTAGAGGGCTTCCCTGGTGGCGCAGTGGTTAAGACTCCGCCTGCCAATGCAGGGGACACGGGTTCGAGCCCACGTCCGGGAAGGTCCCACATGCCATGGAGCAACTAAGCCTGTGCACAACAACTACTGAGCCTGCTCTCTAGAACCCACGAGCCACAACTACTGAGCCCATGTGCCACAACTACTGAGCCCATGCACCACAACTACTGAAACCCACACGCTCTAGACCCTGTGCTCCGCAACAAGAGAAGCCACCGCCATGAGAAGCCCGTGCACTCCAACGGAGAGTAGACCCCACTCGCCGCAACTAGAGAAAGCCTGTGTGCAGAAACAAAGACCCAACACAGCCAAAAGTAAATAAATAAATAAATTTATTAAAAAAAAAAAAAGATTTTAAGCAGGACTTAAGGTTTAAAAAAAAAAATCGAGTAGTGTTCCCTGTGCTGCACAGTGGGTCCTTGTCGTTTATCTATTTTATATACAGCAGTGTGCATATGTTAATCTCAAATTCCTAATTTTTCCCTCCCAGCCCCCCCTTCCCCTTTGGTAAACCTAAGTTTGTTTTCTATGTCTGTGAGTCTATTTCTGTTTTGTAAATAAGTTCATTTGTATTGCTGGAATTTTTTTTTAACTTAAGAAAACTTCGCTGTGCTGTTGAGAGAGGAAACCCTAGGAGTTCTCATCCCACGTGAAGTCATACATAACAGGACAACTAGAGATCGTGATGAGTTCTGTGAAGGAATAAAGCGGGTGTTGAAAGAGAGTGACTGGGAAAGGGAAGGCTTCCCGGGAGAGGCGACATTTTTAAGAGACACTGGACCAGAGAAGAATCCAGCAAAGCGGGGAGCTGTAAGACTCCCTCTTGGGTTGACAGAAAGTAAGCGCAAACTCCTGGAGGAGGAAAGGGCGCTTAGCATGTCCAAGCAAGAGAAAGAAGCAGCAGAGTGAAAGGCAGCTGGAGCAGGGGGAAGGTGTTGGTCTGAGAGCAGAGTGTTTGAAGTTGACCTTTGGTACCATGACTGGTGTTGCCAAGTCAAAGCTGCGATGGGGGATGGATGCTGGAGAGGGGGAACAAATTACTGACAGTCGGGGGTACTGAGAGACCCTGATGTGGGTGTCGAAATGACCAAGAATGGGGACAGGAGTCAAATGGAGAGGAAGACAGTAGGCTGAGAAGGTAAACCTTCAGTGAATAAAGTACGGCAGGAAGGCAGCTGGTTGATGGCTGCGTGGGGCGATGCCAGGAACAGAGGGAAACTGACAAGACCTTCCTAAGTCATTTAGGTCTTTGAGAGAGAAAGGAGGTGGGATGGTTCGGCCATAGCTCTGGGGACCGAAATGGACATCTCTTCCCCTCCCTGGCCTAATGGACAATTTTTTAACACCTCGAAAATGGTCTGGAATGACACGCATCACCTAGAAGGGAGGGGCTCTCTGTGTGGCCCTAGACGAGGGAAGGGGTTGTGGGGATTGTCTCTTTTGACTCACATAGTTGTGTTTTGTTTGTTTCAAACAAGGAATGTCTATGCACCACGTGTGCATTTTTAAAACAATGAAAACAAAAGATAGGATTCATGGGGGGAAAGCCAACATAAACACTACACCACCCCCATCACAACAATTAACAGCAGAATATTCACAGGCAATCAATGGGTCTCAGGGTAGACGGTAGGCAGGACAGGTTCCCCAGACCCTGGAAAATCAGCCACTAGACTTCTCTGACGGAGGAGCTGGGCTCGTCTCCAGGTCACTGTTTTCGTACCAGAAATGAGCAGTAAGGAACCAGAATGGGTCCAGAGGGGCCACTATAATCGACTGGGTAGTTCATGATAGTCTCAAATTTTAAAAGGAGGTGTCCTTCTCAATCTATCATCTTAAAGCTTATCCTGACAAGATTAACAAGAATTATCTTTCCATCATCTCCAAAGAGAGTCTGCAAAATGTTGGATGCTTCCGAGAGGGTCTATTAAAGTGCAGTATTTGGGGGTGTTTGCTTCTCTACAGTTCCCTATCTGCCCTCCTTTCTGGGGAGATTCCTTTGTTGGTTCCCAGGAGAACATTCCAGAAGAACTGTCTCAGCGCCGGAATCTCTAAGAAGCCTCTGGGTGGAGTTTGTGGTTTCGGGCCACTTGGGAGGAGCTTGCATCTCACACTCCCAGGGCGCTGGCTTTGCAAGGCCACCCTGACCCCCAACCTGCCCCCCAATGTAAGGGATCCAGATCTTGGGGGGTGGGACCCAGGAACCTACACACTTTTAACAAGATTCCCTCGGTGATTTCTTCTGCACCATAAAGTTTGAGAAATATTGATGTAGGGGCTTGACTAAAGTTTTGAAGGGTAATTTCAGAGGCATGACATCCGTTCATGAAATAAATACCCTGCCTCCTTCTTGGGCTTGTAGCTTGACAGGTGCCATTCCTGAAATTCAACGATACACTTAATAAATATAAAGACGGAAAGGAAACTGTTAGGCTGGTGCATCATTGATGAACTTAGACAATTTTTGGTAAGTAAGCGAAACTGAAACGCAGCCTATCTGTCACGTTGAGTTTTGCATGAAGCTATGGATTTTCAAAAAAAAAATGTTTTAATCAAGTTAAGAAAAGTCATCTCCCAAACTCCTGAGTGTTTTGAACCCTGGCATTTAAACTTTAGCCCTGTCTGAGTCTGGATTTTCCTTTGAAATAAAAAGCACTGTAATAAAGAATAATAGAGAGGAACACTGAACTGGAAGAATGGTGATGGAACTATAAAAAAATAAAATCATACCGTTGTTCTTTAAGAGTTATTCAATATTCACGAGAAAAACCCCAAACAAACAATTAAGTTCCAGGCAAGGTTCTAGGCACTGGACCACATCAGTAGAGGAAACTAAACAAGCATCCTTGTTCTAATGGAACTTCTATTCTAGTTGAGAAGGAGATACATAAACAAATACATTAAATGTCATGTGATGAGAGATGCTATGAAGAAAAATAAAGCAGGGTTGGGGGTAGAGAGTGGGGCAGGGGATTTTTTGGCGGGGAGAGGGAGGGAGAGTGTTATTAT
This sequence comes from Delphinus delphis, assembly GCF_949987515.2. Lineage (NCBI taxonomy): Eukaryota > Metazoa > Chordata > Mammalia > Artiodactyla > Delphinidae > Delphinus > Delphinus delphis. Next base: position 140,769,200 of record NC_082686.1, read on the forward strand.
TTTTAGGCGGGCCAGGCAGGGCATTTGAGCAGAGCCCTGAGGGAAGCGAGGGAGTGAGGCAGGGTGGAACCTGGGGTGGGAACAGGGCAGATCTGTTCAGGCAGCTCAAGTACAGTGATCAAGGGGGAAAGAAACAGGAGATGGAATCAGAAAGGTGGCTGGGAAGGCCAGATCACACAGGACCATGTCGATTCAGATTCAGATTTTGCTCAGAGCTGGACAGCCACTGGAGGGTTTTGGACAGAGCAGCGACCTGATCTGACTTGGGATTTGCAGATGCAGATGCAGAATGTTTGGGGGCTACAGTGGTGGCAGGAAGACTGATGAAGGGGCCACTGCAGGAATCGGGGCGCACGGTGATGACGGCTGTAGTGGGGTGGCTGTGAAGGCCGTGCGTGTTGCCCTCCTCACTTGCTTGCTGTTGGCTGTCAGCTGAAGAGCTGACTCAGAGCATTAAGATTCCCTATGAAGGGGACTTCCCTGGCGGTCCAGTGGTTAAGACTCCGAGCTTCCCATGCAGGGGGCCCGGGTTTGATCCCTGGTTGGGGAACTAAGATCCCACATGCCGTGCGCACAGCCAAAAAAATTAAAAAAAACAAACCAAACCAAAGATTTCCCTATAAAGACACGGCACAGAGCAAGTCCAAGTTCACCGAACCCCTTCTCTATTCAGGTGTGCCGTCTACCCAGTTCTGCTTTTGCCATTAGCCCTTCCCGGAGCCAAGCCTCCAGGTTGTAAGGGTCACACTGCCCCATCCAGATTATTCCAGCCTTGCCAGGGGTAACAGTGTCACCCCCAAAGCCCATTCACTGAGAAGATTCTACAGATCTCTCTGCTCCCGCCATTCCTGGAGCTTTTTAAGGTAAAGTCTCCTTGCTCCTGGGGACAACATCCTTAATGGGCAGATAATTTATGAATATTCAAATGGACAGAAAACTTAGTTTAGGAAGCTGGCTTACCTAGAATATTATTGACCATGGTAAACCATAGGAAAACGCTTTCTTAAAATCCCAACATCAACATATTTGCAAAAGGCTAATAAATGACACAAGTAGCCCTCCCAGGGACGCTCGTGTGTGAGATCAGGCCTTCAAAGACTACTGCAAGGAAGTAATCACATGGTGGAACTTGAGGTGTAGGTGGGACCAAGGGAGAGTGGCAGGAGATGCCTCAGTTGTAGCCTTAGGCGGCTGCCCACCTTCTCTGCTTCCTTCCTTCTTTCATTCACCAACTCATTTACTGACCCATTCATTCATCGATCAAATTTACTGCATCCCTACTCTGTGCCAGCACAGTGCTGAGTGCTGGGGCACAGAGACTTGAAAACAAAAACGAAAAGCAGACAACTCCTACTTGGAAGGAATGTGCACAGCTGGAAGCCCAGCTTTCATTCCCTGTCCCACAGGCGGAGTCCCTGAGATGCCCAGAACAAACGTGGGTCCCCTGCAGGGCTCTGCAGTCTCCTGGGCCTGCCTGCAGAAGAGCTCACCACCCCCCGTGAGCTACTCGCTTGAAACACATGGGTTTATCTCTGAAACCCTCAAGCGCAGGGCAGTCCCGATCTTAGTTCTTAAATCGAAGTAGAAGGAAATAAAACTAGATGGAAAGATATGATACAGCAATCCCACTCTGGGGCATATAGCCAGACAAAACTCTAATTTGAAGAGATACAGGCACCCCAATGTTCAGAGCAGCACTATTTACAATAGCCAGGACATGGAAGCAACCTAAATGTCCATCGACAGAGGAATGGATAAAGATGTGGTACCTATATACAGTGGAATATTACTCAGCCATAAAAAAGAATGAAATGATGCCATTTGCAGCAAAATGGATGGACCTAGAGATTATCATACTAAGTGTATGTGGAATCTAAAATGTGATACAAATCAACATATCTAGGAAACAGACTCACAGACGTAGAGAACAGACTCGTAGTTGAGGGCTGGGGGGAGGTAGGGGAGGGCTGGAGTGGGAGTTTGGGATTAGCAGATGTAAACTATTTTATACAGAATGGATAAACAACAAGGTCCTACTGTATAGCACAGGGAACTATATTCAATATCCTGTGACAAACTATAATGGAAAAGAATATGAAAAAGAATATATGTATATATGTATAACTGAGTCACTTTGTTATACAGAAGAAATTAACACAACATTGTAAATCAACTATACTTCAATAAAATTTACAAAAAAAAAAGCAAAAAACAAAAATAACTAGATGGAAAGAACTTTCTGACTCAGAGTCTGAGCCCAGGAAGGCAGCTTGAGTATTCACGAGCTTAAAGAATTTTTCCAATGAGAAGAGAAAAAAATTCAGGGTGCAAATGTATACATACAGAATGATCCCTGTTTGTAGAAATAATATATTTAATCACAAACACATACACAGAGAGAAAATACTGGGGGAAAAAATGCAACTAAATGTTTCCACAGTTATCTCAGGATAGTGGATTTATGGGAGAATTCTATGTTTTCTGTATCTTTATTTTCCAAATCTCCTATACTGAGTGTGTATTACTTCTATTATCACTCCAAAGTAACTTTTTGAAAGTCAGGTTTTAACTTTTTGAAAGTCAGGTTTTAATTATGCCATTTACGTAGCGCCGTTTACAGAAACTTCAAAAAAGCTCCACAGAGACCTTTAGAAAGCGGCTGCTAAGTGCCACTGAATTCTCCAATCTTGTGACCATCTTCATTGTAGAAATGAGCAACTGAGCCTCCGGAAGGTAAGAAGCAGGGCCCGTGAGGGTCAGAATAAGACCGTGGACCCAGGAAAGCAGGGGAAGGTGTAGGCAGATCGCCCAGGGGGAGAGGGTGGGTGAAAATGCAGATTGCAAACGCTGCAGGTCCAGGACCCCACAGGAGAAGCAGGGCCTGGGGTCAGAGGCCTGTGTTAGGACCCCGGCTCTAAGACTGATTAGTGGGAGACTCAGTCTAGATCCCTTGCTTCTCTGGGTCTCGGTTTCCTCATCTGTAGATCAGGAAGATTCATTTCTACCTCGTGGGGTGGTTATGAATATAAAACAGGAAGATGGTGTCCACAGGGCATTTCACACAGTGCATGGTCCCCAGGTTACACCATACTCACTCCTCAATACCCGCCAGCCTTACTGGAATCTATCAATGCCTCTCTTATTCCAAGTGCCCCAAGCACAGTCTCAACTCACCCACATGTAGATGTAAATATTGTCTAAGGGGCCTCTGTTTGCAAGAAGGCCTGGGAAAATACTAGGTCTTTCTTTGCTGGAGAAACTTATTTTGCACTTTTTTAAAAAGGTAAGGGATCTTTGGTTGAAATGTTTGCTTCGGGGCTGAGAATTAAAATGTATGTTCCTGAACCCACCAAAATCATTTGCTGTGAAAATTCCAGTTTTAAAAATAAGTGCCAAGAACCTTGGAGGAAGAAAAGAAGACAGCGTTGTGGTTTGTTGGTTTGTTTCACAGATGCTTCAAGGGGTTTCCTCTTACACAGATGGAAGCAGGGGGTGGTGACAAACAGAAGAGGGCTACAGAAGACCCAAGGGAGAAGCATGGTTTATTCACAAGCTCCCCAGCTCACCGTGCTGTCCTTTCTCTAAGGTCTGCCTGTCGGCACAACGGGGCCTCCTGAGCAAAGGCTAATGGTCACGCGTGCTCAGGTAAATCCCAGCAAGGAGGAAAACAAGTTAGGATGGGCCGAGGACAAGTCACCTGAGTTTTGTTTTCCCTCGTTTTGCCCTATAAGGGTGGATGAGGAGGGGAAGGTGGGGTGCTGCCTCTCTTGGTTCCTGGACCAGCCACCTGGGCAGGTGCTGTGCTCAAGCCCAGCATTTCTCTTAGCGATTGCTGTCTCCGGGGTGATTGCATGGCTTGATTACACAATCAGGTTGTTGGCCATCCGTCTAGACAACCACGGTAGTGACGGCTGAAATGGAGACCAGGAAGAGCAAGGGGACTCCTAAGGTTTCTGGGGCAAAGAGCAGGGGTCAGTAAATGCAAGATGACGACAGCATCAGAGCACTGCCCCACGTGACCTTATTTGATCCTTAGGACAACCTGGGAAGGATAACTTTTTTCTATCATAAATGGTTTATTTGCTTTTTTATATTATTATGGAAGTGTTGGAGACATAAAAAATAAATAAATGATTGTTAGTCAAAGGCAACAGCTGTCATTATTTTGGTATTTATGATTCCAGATTTTTTTTTTTTTTTTTGGCCACTTGTCTTGCGGGAGCTTAGTTCCCCGACCAGGGATCAAACCAGGGCCCTTGGCAGTGAAAGTGCCGAGTCCCAACCACTGGACTTCCAGGGAATTCCCAGTTCCAGATATTTTTAACGTTATAATGTAGGTTGGTTTTTTTTTTTTTTTTTTGCGGGGTGGGGGCGGTGTTTGCGGGAGGGAGGGATAACTTAATAGCATAGTCTTATAACAGAGAGCAAGGATGAGATGTTGTGTCTGGACCCAATCACACAGACAGTAAAGTGTGGAATAATATTGAGGCCTCCAAGTATGAAATGTGAATAAATCATATAATATCTAATACAGAAAAAAAAATAAACATTCCCCAATTTCATATGAAGTTTGGTGAAATTTATACTCTGGTCAGGCTGAGGCTGTTTTAGGCCGACAGCTTCCTATTTATGGACCTCTGTGTACTTTTCCATTTGTGACTCGTTTGGTAGTTGTTTGTCCATTCACTCATTCATTCATTCGTTTATTCATTGAACAAATAGTTACTGATCGGCTGCTGGGTGAAACGCGAGAGGATGGGAAAGGAAGACGCACTGCCTGCCAGAGCTTGGAACGGGGGAGAGGAAAAGGGAGGGATGCCCAGCAGCTGCGGACACCTGGGTAGTGCTGAGTCCTCAGGGAGGATGCCCACAGGGGCTCCGGAGGGCGGGGCGCAGGGGGCCCCTCGGCAGTGCTGAGAATCCTCTTCACAGGAAATGTGAATCTAAGTCCAGCTTCTAGAAGCTCCGTTTTGCAACTCAATTCCTTGCGTGGAGTTGTTCTAGGTTCAGCACGAGGCACTCTGCTGCGTTAGGACTTTGCATGTTCCTAGGGGTTAAAATTCGGTTGATGGAAGTGGTAGTCACTATTCTCATCCATGGGCGGCCAGGGAAGTTGGGCCCTGGAGTCAGCCCTGAGTTTGAATTCCGACTCTGCCTCCCAACAGCCGGGTGACTCTGTTTGAGTTACTTAATCTCCCTAAGCCTCAGTGGTCTCATCTGTAAACTGGGGGTAATAAATGCATCTGCCTTAAAGGGCTGTTGTAAAGGCTAAGTGAAATAATGTAGATGAAGTGCTTAGGACACAGTAAGCAATCATACATCCCAGCTGATATTTATAACACTGTACAGCCCCCAAAAGATCATTTTTAGTAGCTTTAGAGTGGAAATAGGCTATGTGAAATTTTCAAGAAACCATGTGTTTCTTTTTATAACCATCCGGGCATGATAAATGATATTTTTTCAACTTTGTGATGCAGTTACCTTACCACAGCTTGCTGAGATCTTCACTGGTGATCTTCGTGTCTCTCTCCCATATTAGACTGATGTATATATATTTTAAATCTATTTCAAAGATCTTATTGGCTTTTATATGTTATTGTAAATATTTCCAGGGTTGGGATTATTACACTTACCAAATTAAACATATTGTAATTCTGATATTTGAAGTAGAATGAAAAGGCCGGGGGGGGGGGGAACCTCCTAGTGACTTCAGTGGCAAAAATCGTTCGAAGAATGCACACAGTTTTCACAGCTATCTTTACTGTGTGTGGACATAAAACGTGATGGCTCTGGCTGAGGGTTCTGGGGGTTTAGATGCCACTTGCCAAGTATGATTTCACACTTTGGAGAGGACAGATGGTCATCTGAGAGGTTGAACCCAGAGGACCCACTGATGGCCATGCCTTTTTTAGATTGCCTTACGCACAGCCTTTAAAAAAGAAATCACGTGGTCATCATGTTTGGGTATGATTGACCAACTAATTCTCTTGATTCAAACATCCTGGGGAAAAAAAACCCCAAAACATCTTTTACAGAAACAGCAGAACAGATCCTTCCAGAAACCACAGGGTCTGTTAATATTGTTTTAGGACCAAGTGAAGCCATTTGGAAATCGATATTTAAACATTTTTATGAAGTGAGCCGTATGTCAAATGAAACAGGACAAAAGGAGCAGAGCCACGAAGAAGCAAATACAGAGTATCTGTATATGGCATCCCTTAATATGTCTTTTCCTCTAGGCAAAGTTTTTACTATTGTTGATGTGATACCTTTTATTCTGTTGTCAGAACCACCAGCGAGCGCAGGTAAGTAATAACTGATTCTGATTGTTATTTTATATCCATAATGTATGTCTTCCTCTGTAAATACCTGTTCATGTTGTGGCTATTCAAGTAATAGGATAACATCAGTGAGAGTCTGAAAGAAAACAGAAGAACATCCTCTCCATTCGCTAATGCAACACCTGGTATTACTGTGACAATACTTCGCTTTTTATACGGTACTTACGTGATTTCCCATTTCCCACGTGGGCTCTGCGGTCAGGCTGGTTGCGTTTGCATCTCACCTCCTCTTCTCACCAGCTCTTTGACCTCACACAAATTGCTTCAACGTGTTGTGCCTCAGTTTCTCACCTGTGCAATGGAGATGATAGGAATAGTACCTCCCAGGTTTCGAATCCAGGGATCCAACCAATCGCAGAACAGAAATATTTGGGGGAAAAAATTCCAGAAAATTCCAAAAAGCAAAACTTGAATTTGCTGCGTCCTGGCAATTATCTACATAGTATTTACATTGCATTTACAACTATTTCCATAGTAATTTACATGGTATTAGGCATTATAAGTAACCTAGAGATGATTTCAAGTATACGGGAGGATGAGTAGGTTGTATGCTTATGCTACACCATTTTACATAAAGGAGTTGAGCATCCTTGATTTTGGTATCTGTAGGGATCCTGGAACCAATTCCTACCGACTGTATGGGTTTTGTCTCTAGCAAGAAATTTGAAGCGCAGTGAGGCTAAGTGACCTTCACAGGTTCTGAATTCAGGGCCAGTGGTATTTTTTAAGACACATGAGAGGACTTCCCTGGTGGCGCAGTGGTTAAGAATCTGCCTGCCAGTGCACGGGACACGGGTTCGAGCCCTGGCCCGGGAAGATCCCACATGCCGCGGAGCAACTAAGCGCGTGCACCACAACTACTGAGCCTGCGTTTCTAGAGCCTGCGAGCCACAACTAGTGAAGCCCATGCGCCTAGAGCTGAGCCCGTGCTCCGCAACAAGAGAAGCCACCGCAATGAGAAGCCCGCGCGCTGCAACGGAGAGTAGGGCCCACTCACCGCAACTAGAGAAAAGCCCACGCACAGCAACAAAGACTCAACGCAGCCAAAAATAAAATAAATAAAATTATTTAAAAAAAGACACATGAGAAATGGTACATGTTTCTGCTGCTCAAGAGATGCCTTTTAAGGGAGAAGTCATTGCCTCTTGATGTGATGCAACGGGAAGTATGCAGGGTCACCTATGACTGGACTGTCTTGCCCCAAATGTTTAACTGGAATGAATCATACCTTTCTACGAAACCTCGAATTTACAGGATACAAAAGGGATCAAGGGGTCACGTAAACGGTACCACAAGAAAAAACAAGCAAATCCTGGACGTGGGAACATTCTGCAATACAAACTCGTTGTGTCTTTTCAACAAGCCAATGCTTCAATTAAAGAAAGGCAGGAGAGGTGGAACAGCTGAGGATGTTTCTGGGTTAAAAGAGACAAAACAAACCCAATGTGCATGGTGTTGGATAGGATTCTGATTCGAACCTAAAGGGAAATCAGGGACTTGCATGTGTACAGAATATTTAGACAATACTACAGAGTTATTGCTAGTTTTGTCAGGTGTGATAATGGTTATGTGGTTATTTTTTGAAGAAGCAGGTTGAAGAATTTAGGGGTAAATTGTCCTGATATCAGTTTACTTTAAAATGTTTTAGTAAATAAAAATACATAACAGGGGAATTCCCTGGAGGTCCAGTGGTTAGGACTCCACTCTTTCACTGCCAAGAGCCTGGGTTCAATCCCTGGCCGGGGAACTAAGATCCCACAAGCAGTGCAGCACAGCCAAACAAACAAACAAAACACAGATATGAAAAATATGATCAATTCTTGAATGTAGGTAGTGAGGTGAGTGTACGGGGATACTTGTACTATTCTTTCTACTTTTATGAATGTTTGAAATATTCATAATAAAAAGGAAACAAACGAAATAGACAAAAGTGGAGCTTTTTAGAAAGCAGAAGCTGTGTGTTAAAAGTTGTTGCAGAGATGGCCTAGCACAGCACACGTCCAGATGTCCACGCAGTGATGGTGACACACAGGACAGCTCTGCCTGCCACATCTTACACATCATGTATATTTCATAAGGCAAGGACACGAAAGTCCCATTTAAAAAACAAAAGTAAACTAAAACACCCTATATTCCTAAGGAAAGCCTCTCTAGCCATTCCTATAAAGGGCCAAACCTAAACTGTCTGTGTAGTATTTAGATGTGCAATAAATAAACAGTGGGATGGTATCAATAATAATACGTGTGTTTTATGTAAACGTATTGGAGCACCAAGCAATTTTTTTTTTTTTTAATTAAGAGGGTGGTTGATGATTTTGGTAAAGATGGATCCATAAGTGGGGACAGAACTAAGAAAAATCTATAGAATTTGAACTCCCGATTCTGGGCTCTGCTCTAAGCCACTCATTTACAAGTGAGAAAGTTTGAGCAAAGTAAATGTATTCACCTCCAGGTGCATAAAATCTTGATTTTATTCTCAAGCCAAGTTCAAGGAAAATCACAAGTTTTCATTTCATTCTCTAGCAGTTTCCAAAAATAACATCTCAGATACATACCTCTTAGACCAACCCACCATCCCAAGGATTTATTTTAAGCGAAGGCAAAACCGGAACTAAATAAATTCTAATTATCGGAGCGTAAATCTCAGTCTTCGAAAGGATCCTTCTAATTTTTCCGCCTCTATCACTCAAGGACACAGCAGTGCCAAGGAGTGACCCAGAGTTGTGAGTAACTAGCTTTTCCACTGTTGGAGGGTTTCTGAATATAAATCTCTACTTTATGTAATTATATGAAAAAAATCTGTTTTCAAAGAAAAGGTATAGCTTTCAACCCCTGAATATAGTAAAAATTTAGAACTCTAAGAAGAGGACAAATATTACCCCAATTACCGAGTTCTAAATCTCTCTCCTAGGTTGGACAGAACCTGAACAGCTCATAGATGTTGCAAAAAAAAATAACCTTTTCAAACCAAAACTGCCGATTATGATGGTGTTATTACTTCTGGGAATCCAATGTGTGACTCTTACAGGAGGGAAGAAACACGTAAGGAGACTAAACATTTGCACCAACATTGTCCATACTTGTCCATACTGTGATTGACAAGCTTCCTAGAGAAGTTCCTTGCGCTTTAAACTTCTTTGAAAATCCCAGCTTGCACACCATCGGTTTCCTTTCAGGACTCTTGATTTAACACTTTGAAGAGGCCGGACTAACCTGCCATCTAAAGAGAAAGAGAATGAATTCCGTGTAACAGACACAAATCCTCTGGAATGATCCTTCACCTGACAGTTCTCCAAACAATTTAAGTGGGAGCATCAGGTACTTGGGCCATTCTGACTCATTCATGGAAAGAAGAACGTTTCTGGTCAAACCCAAATGTTTTCTGACTTACCTGTTTGTTCGGGCTTTTAGAGGCTTGTGCCACCCTGACCACCAATCAGCAGGTGGCCACACAGCTCCCAGGGCGTGGCCTTGGGCTGGAGCTGGAATAGGGCAGGGGTCCCCCCCTTGCAATTTCCCAAGCGACAGGAAACAACCCAAAATAGTATACAGGTTGGCTGCGTGTACTTCCAATTTATTAACTCTGGAACAGCCAAAGAAAGTCTGAGCTCGCTGGATTAAGTCCTGAAAAATACTGATTAGACCAGGACAACGTGTTAGATTCGACCGATGATAGCTTAGGCCATGCCAGGCCCTGGACTAAGCAGTTTACAGACATTTCTCATTTAACCTTCTGAAAAATCGTTTTTTTTTTTTTTTCCTTTTGGCCATGCCACGCGGCATGTGGGATCTTAGTTCCCCAGCCGGGGATCTAACCCGTGCCCCCTGCATTGGAAGGGCAGACTCTTAACCACTGGACCGTCGGGGAAGTTCCCCGAAAAATCTTATGTGGATAAACAACAAGGTCCTACTGTATAGCACAGAGAACTATATTCAATAGCCTATGATAAGCCATAATGGAAAAGAATATGAAAAAGAATGTATATATATGTATAACTGAGTCACTTTGCTGTACAGCAGAAATTAACACAACATTGTAAATCAAATATACTTCAATTTAAAAAATGAAAAAAAGAATCTTATGAAATGGGTTTTATTATCCCAGTTTGTTTGGCAGGTTGGAGAACTTTCCAGAGTTCACTGCTAGTCAGAGGGAGTGTGGATCTGGAAGGAGGTCTGCTCCTTCCCTAACTGCCCAGCCCTGCGCTCCTCCCTGAGGTGGTGGAGTGGGGAAGGGTGAGGCAGGGGAGGAAACTGAGCGAAGCTGAGTTACAGTGCTGTGTTCATCTCTGCTGTACAGCAAAGTGACTCAGTTATTCATATACATGCATTCTTTTCCATGAGGGTTTATCAGAGGATATTGACTATAGTTCCCCGTGCTATACAGTAGGACCCTGTTGTTTATCCATCCTATATATACATCTGCTAATCCCAACCTCCCACTCCATCCCTCCCCCAACGCCCTCCCCCTTGACTACCACCAGTCTGTTCGTAAAGAGACTTCTTAAAGTCAGAAATGAGGAAGGGCATGTAGGAATCTTTGCTTCCAGCCTCACAGTCATGTGGGGCAAATGTCTGTCCCCACTTCACTGTAAGATTAAGGATGGCCTTCAGTTCAGTGAGTGTAATTCAGGAAGCAAGGTGCGTGTATGTGTGTGTGTGTGTGTGTGTGTGTGTGTGTGTGTGTGTGTGTCCGCACACATGTGCTGGATTAATGATTCTGTGCCCGGCCTGATGTCCACGGCTGAGGGGATGTGGCAGACAATGACGCAGACCAGGTCCACGGAGAGCAGTGCCGGGTGGACAGAACGAGAGCGCGCTCGCCTCCTTGGAGTTTACCTCTGGTTGCTGGGGTCCCCGCGGGCGCCCCATGTTTGAGATGTGGATTTGGCTTCTACAAGACCCCAAAGTCCACTTGCATTCCTCCAAGGGAGAGGTCTTGGTTCTGCTGCTAACTAGTTGCCTGACCTTAGGAAGCTCACCTAGCATTTCTGGACCTCAGCTTCCTCCCCTGTTAATACAACAGGGCACACTGGGTGTTGCTCTCCAGAGCTCTTCCAGGTTGGCATTCTGTAACCCTGATGTCGAGGCTGGGATTCCTTTCCATGCTGGGGGACTAGGAGTCGCTTCAGGCCTCATCTTGGGGCCACTCGTGCTTCCCCGGCATCAGCAACACAGACCCCACACGTCCCTTATCGAGGGCTTGCTGGTGTAATCACACACCTGTGAATGATGGAACATTGGAGAAGGTGGGATAGGGGAGAACAACACTATTAAAACCATGGATGGTGGTCATTTCCTGCGTTCTTTTTTTTTTTTTTTTTGGCGGTACGTGGGCCTCTCACTGTTGTGGCCTCTCCCGTTGCACAGCACAGGCTCCGGTCGCGCAGGCTCAGCGGCCATGGCTCACGGTCCCAGCCGCTCCGCGGCATGTGGGATCTTCCCGGACCGGGGCACGAACCCGTGTCCCCTGCATCGGCAGGCGGACTCTCAAGCACTGCGCCACCAGGGAAGCCCATTTCCTGCCTTCTTTGGTTGTGTATTGTATGCCTACCAAGTGCCAGGCATTGTTCTAGAATAGTTCTAAGCAGACATGTTCTCCGCTATCACGGGATTTAAACTCCCCGAGCTTCAGCATTAAACAGTGATTAATGAGCACAGAGAATTAGGAATTAGGAGCTGCTTCCGTGGGCCCAGACTCCTCTGAGGGCTTCTTCCTGGTTTCCTGACTTCTTCCCCTCCTTCCCGGCTTTTCTATCGAACTAATCTTCTTAAAGCAGCCCTTAGGCTAAAATACCTCTAATGTCTTTTTCTTGTACTTTTATCCTGTAATGAAATCCAGGCTTCTCAGCTCACCTCTGCAAATTCGAGGTGACTACGTTTCACCCTTCCAGCCACCGCTCACTTTTCTAAGTCCTTCAAACAAATTTGTCTACTCACGGCCTCCCCAATCACTTCCTGAGTTTTTCTGCTTCCATATATTTTTCTTCTTTAAAGATTTATGTTTTTGCTTTTTTTTTTTGATGTGGACCATTTTTAAAGTCTTTATTGAATTTGTTACAATGCTGCTTCTGTTTTATGTTTCAGTTTTTTGGCCTCCAGCCATGTGGGATCTCAACTCCCTGACCAGGGATCGAACCTGCACCCCCTGCACTGGAAGGCGAAGTCTTAACCACTAGACCACCAGGGAAGTCCCTAGTTGTTCGATTTTTAAAACGTAGTAAAAGAAGGCACACTTCTGTTAAGAAGTGAAACAGTACAGGGATATGTAATGAGTTGGCAGTCTCACCTCCATTTTCCCCCATTTCATCCCTCTGAGGTAACCACAGTTTTTCCCTCCAAATTTACAGGAAAGTCACAAGAATAATTGATACAGAGAACATTCTTCCACATATCCTTTACCCAGATTCACCGATTTGCAACATTTTGGCACATTTGTTTTCTTCCTCTCTCTCTCTTTCTAACACACATATTGTCATCTGTTTTTCTGAGCTATTACAATAGTTTTCAGACATCCTGCCTCTTTACCCCTTGATGTTTCACTGGGTATCTCCTAAAAACAAGAATATCCTCAGTATAGTTGTCAACCTCAGGAAATTTCACATTGATACAATACCTTTATCAAATCTAACTTCCATACTCCAATTTTTTCAGTGGACCCAATTATGTCCTTTATAATTGTCTTTTCCATTTTCCATCCAGTACAGGATCTGTTCCAGGATCATATATTACATTTAGTTCTCATGTTTCTTTAGTCTCCTTTCATCTGGAACCTCAACTTGTGTTTGTCTTTCATGCCAGCGACACTTTTGAAGAATAAGGGCCAATTTCTCTCTTTTAATTTCTGATAATAAAATATTTTGTATTTGATCATTTGTGTATATTTATATTTTAAAAGTAAAATGTTTTGACTCTTCCTGATGTTTTCCATATCTTTTTAAATGTCATTTCAGTCCCTGGTGATACCTCTCCATCTTTTCAAATCCTACTTGTTCTAGGTTCAGTTATAATCCCTTCTTCCCTGGCCTTTGCTGGAGGCCAGAGGATACCCCATAGACTTTACGTCTGCCATGCACCGGCACTGTGCTTAGCATACACAGGGCCGTTAATACATATTTGTTGATTAATTGATTTGGGGCTGAGACATGGGTACCGTCTGCTGCAAAGACAGAACGCATCAAGCAGGCTTAGCAAGTCAAGATGGGTATCTTTGCTGCTTCTGGGCCTTGTAATTATTGAGGTAACTTTTGGATTCAAAACTGGATCCTTGATTGTAGATTTGCCACACCATGGAACTGTGGGGAAGTTGATCCTTTTTTAGAAAGTTTCACAATAGACATTTAAGAGCGTGAAATAAAAGTAACTTTCCATACTATTTTATTCCTCCAAATTTCAGGAAACTGAAATAGTGTTCAGTTCAAGAAAAGGTTTCGGAGACTAATGAACCAAACAGTATATTCGAATACAGTCTGTCCTTACGTTATCAAAAACGTATAGGAGGTTGAAGGCTAGTGTGTTCAGAGGATAGGCCCCTCAGAGGAGATGCTAAATTATAAACTGAGAAGAAGGCTTTCATACTAAGCACTATCGGTTTGTCGACATCAAACCAACATTTTTGCCCTTGCCCAAGAAAGCTTTAGACTTATCAAGTCTTGGTAAACTGTGAAAATCACATGGCTGTTCAATGCCTCCATGTGGTAGAAAAAATAATTTAGCTCTGTCCTAGCTTCCTGTGATAGCAAGGTTCAGGACCAATACAGTCACACAATGCTTAGGGTCCTTCAAAGGGATCAGTGCTTTTTGATAAAAAGGCCTGTGGAAGAACGACCCGAATTGAAAATAAAAGCCCCAGATCTCATTAGGCTTCACGAATTGACCCTTCTTTGCAAACCTTCCTTATCCTTCTGTATAAGGAATGGCTTTTTCAGCAAAGGAGCGTCATAAAATAAAACAAGTGGACTGAAATCCACAGTGAACCCACCTTTTCAGAAAAGCTTTACAGAAATTCTTTTTACATGCCAAACATAGGTTTTTTTCTTTTGACAAAAAACAAACAAAAAAGGAAATCCTTTCTATCCAGCCATAGGGTAACTTAAAAATACATATATGTATATTAACAAATGTTAATATATTATTAACAAATTTGCTTGGCAATTCTTTGGATGTGCAACTGGCCAAAGAGCACGGTCACCCTTATGAAATATTTGAAGTTCCGTGTAAGCAACAAGCCAGAAATAGGTGTGCTAGAAAGTCAGACGGGGTCTCTTTCTTTTGAATCAACCGTGTCATTTCACCTCCTAGGGATCAGTCAATACCTTCATCTTCAAGGGCTTCTACTTAAACGTACTTGATACTGTAAAGATGGCTTGAAGAAGAGGATTGGATCATTCTGAGAATCCAGAATAGGCAGTAATAAAAACTGGAGCCCACTTTTTCAAAGCCCAGGGACGTCACAGTGTTGCACCACATGGCCTCTGTGGCTGAATGCGTCTTTTAAATGTAGATTGAGCCTTCCTATCAAAGCAGCCACTGTATATGGGCACATTAGCCCGCACTTGACTTCCCCAGCGTTGGGGGCAGGGGCCGAGGGATATTGTCGTGGTATACCCTTTGGTTTCTTTAGGATAATATAGCATGAGAATGTATTACCTACTTAAAATATGCCCGTCAATATGAAATAAAGAAATAATAAGGATTATTCTCAGAATGGGGAGTAGGGAACTTCAATAGGGGTCATTAATTGATTCAAGTCAATGTTATAAATTCAGTGATTCCCTTCACTCGCTTCCATTTTTTTCCAATTTCCCACCTGTCTTGATTGTTAATATGTTCTTTAAAATATTATCAGAATTCTTTTATATTTAATATATTGTTCTTCAGTGTAATTGAGACTCTTTCCATCACCACCCCCGTCCCCCAGCATTGCCAGGACTGGCAAAGTCATCATGGGCCACAGTCACAATTCCGCCACTGACTTACTGCTTGACCTTGGACAAGACACGGTGGCTTCCTTTGCCTTAATTTCTTCATCTGCAACATAAGGAGTCTGAACTCAAAGCTATCTTAGGCCCCTTCTTGGAAATAAAATCCTGTGATTCCTCAACCCGATCTTTCTCTTAGAAGGTTTCCTATATTGTCATCAATTCTAAGTCATAAAGACCCCGTGTCCTAACAAAATTCCTGAGAAGTAAAATAAGGGTGGGATTATTAATACTCTGAGTAACAGTTAATAAACCACTTTTTACTATAGATACACATTTGATCCTTCTTACAACCGACCAGTGAGTACAGCGCAGGTATTGCCCTTCTTAAGCTGAGGAAAGGGAGGCTTAGAGGGGTCAATTTATCTCCTTAGGCCTTGCAGCTAATAAGTAGAGAGCTAGAAGATTACAAATGAATTATTATTTTTTTATGACGGAGACAACTGTACGTGTAAAATAATCTGAATATAAAAGAATAGTCTTTCGAGAGCAGCGGATTCTTTTCTAAACATTTTGAGGTTATCATTCCCCCTCGGCGGGTCATTCCCGAACCATAAAGCACTAACCAGGGTTAGAGATAAGAAAGACTAGTACACAAAAGAGAGCTAGTGTCCCTCCAGACTAGCTTGGGAAAGCGCTTCCCTATAGAGGAGGGGCCCTCCCATTACATGATTTATTTCCCCAGGGACCAGTCTCATCCAAGCATCAACAATGCAACACAAAATACTACGTTCAGTTTTTTTAAAAGTATTATTATAGTTAGTATCCACATATATGATTTATGCCAACCAAAGTTAAAGAAAAAATTCATCCACCATCCCAGTCACATCAGCAAATCAAACCTCTTCTTCTCCTGTATTCTCTGCCAGCTCTCGTCTTGATACATATATGAGTTTTTACTGGTTGTACTCACAGTGTGGACATGTATTTTAAAGTATCAGGAACCCAAAATTTTCGTAAGAGGAAGTCTCAATTTTAATAACTGTCTTCAGATTATTTTTTTTCATGTTTGCTCATTGTTTTATCTCGAATTTATGTTTTTTTTTTTATCAGAAGTACAAAAAGTATACAACCTGGTTTTAAGGAGATTTGGGGGCGTTGTTTTCAAATAACATACAACAGGAAATGTTATTATTTTTATATCCTCTACCAAGACTCCTGAAAGCAAACACACGCCTGGCATCTTTTCAAAATTTCTAGGCATTTGAGTGACTGAGGGACTGCTCCGAGGTAGGAGGCTGAAACGATGACGGGTTTTTCTCAGCTTTTGGACCCCTTGATTCTATGACAGTTCTTGGTAGATACAGCTTTCCTGGTAAGGATTGAACAAGAAGTCTGCACAATTACTTTGAGTCTTAATAAAGTTGGAGTTTCCTGTTGAGTGCTAGAAGGGGTTGAGGTGGGTGGTAGTAAGAAGTGGATATGCCACCGGCTTTATAGCTTGTGTTGTCCTGTGGTAACTGAAGCCACACTGTTGCCATGGAAAAGGATGGTAATTTGAATGAGACAATTTAGAGTGGCCCATGGAAATCTGACTGGACAGCTGCTGAAAGCACCAGACCTAGTATGTGTGACACCGCACCTATCTCTTCAATTCCCTTCAACTGAAATGACTAATAAGTGAGAAACTAAATTGTAATTTGATGGCTTAATCTTAAAAAAATCAATCTTCGTAAAAATACTAAATAAGGAACAATTCAGAAGAATTAGGACTATTATAGAAATATTATGATTACTTGAATAGCATTTATATCGCCGCTGCAGAAGGTACAGCAGGCCCCCAAACTTTAATCCAATTTCCGACACCAAAAATTCTAAATCCAGTCTCCTTCAGTAGTAGAGGGTTAATTCCCATTGATTTCTCGCATTTGTGAGGCTGTCACAGTCAGTTGGTTTTACCTGTCACGAAATCCTTTGTATCCCTTTTATAAAACACCACCTCTTTCTATAAAAAGTGACTGGAAGAATCCACAATCGTAAAATTGCACGTGCCTGAGCAGAAAACTCCTATCTTGGGATTTTCTCACAGGCGTGCCTAAACCGACCTCTGCTCCTGGAAGGTAAGTTGCCAGAGGGAGAAGCCAGGGTCAGCCCACAGGAAACCCTGTTGCAGGATTTCTAATTTCCCCCTTAAGCTGATCACTTTTTTAGGAGTTCCCGGGCATTCTCTAGTCCAAAGTCCTGGCCACCAGGTTACCATCATTTTTTTTTTTTTTTTTTTTTTTTTTACCAATTTGCCATCCCCGCCCCTTCCAGAAGCCCTTTTGGGAAGAACTGACTCTCGTGACTGCCCTATTCCATACAGTTCCCGGCGCCCCCCCGCACCCCCCGTCTCGAAACGGCTTCCCCGCTCCAGCCCAGGAGCCGGGGGTCCCCAGACCACTTGAGAGGAAATTCACAGCCCTCGCCCGCTGGCTCGGCGTCCCGGGTGGTGAGGGCGCTGGGCTTCCCGGGGTCCCCCGAGCGCTGCTCGCGACCCGCCGGAGGTGTCCAGGGGGCGGGGAGCGCGGGTGGGTGGGACCGGGCCGGTGGGGGAGGGGCGGGGAGGAGGAGGAGTGTGTGCGAGCGTGTGTGGCTGGGGGAAGCCATTGCCTGTTTAATAGTTGCTGTTGCTGCACTTCCGCTTCTCTCCCAGCGAGAGAGAGACACGAGTGGCCAGGCCCAGCCGCAGCCGCAGCAGCAGCCGCCGCGGCGGCACGGAGCAGCCAGACACAAAGAGAGGTACGGGGATCCCCCCCGCCGCCAGCCGCCCCCCGGCCGCGCCGCCGGGCCTTGGGGACACTCCTCGCCGCCGGGTACGGGGCCGGAGGGTCGGAGAGGGGCCGGGCCCGCCCGCGGGGGATGGGCAGGGAACCCCGGGCCGCATGGGGTGCGGGGGCAGCCCGCGTCGGGGGCGGGGGGGCGCCGAGGCTCGAACTGTCAGCGCTGCCCCGGGAGCCCCCCGCTGGCCGCCGAGGGGGCCGGGAGCGGGGGAGGGGAGGCGGGGGAGCCCCGTTTTCCCCCGGGGCGGGGGCCCGCGGGGATTAACCCCTCCGGGGCTGACGGGCTCATTGTTATTCCTCCGCCAAGGAGGCCGAGTCCCCCCCCCACCGGGGGTGCCGATCGGGCGTGTGCTCGGGACCCCCGCCCCGGCCGCGCAGCCCCGAGCCGGACGGCCGAGGGGCGGGCGGCGCGGAGGGGCGTCGGGGCGCGGCGGGGGCTTCGGGCCTCGCCGCCTCGGCCCCCCCGCTGGCCTCTCCCTTCCCCCACCCGGGCACCCGCTCCCCGTCTCCGTCCCCCCACCCTCTTTCGGCTTCCTCTCGGCCCTCCTCTCTTCCCGACCTCGCCAAACTCCGCTCCCGGCCCCCCGGTCCCCCGCGACCCCCGGAAAGCCGCCGAAA
Source organism: Delphinus delphis (assembly GCF_949987515.2). Lineage (NCBI taxonomy): Eukaryota > Metazoa > Chordata > Mammalia > Artiodactyla > Delphinidae > Delphinus > Delphinus delphis. The sequence continues at coordinate 140,787,902 of NC_082686.1, forward strand.
AAACAGCCCGAGGCCGGTCGGCCGGTCGCCGGGACCTTCCCTGCCCGCTCCGGCCGGGCGCCCCGCGCCCCCGCTCGGCCGGCTGCTCCCCTCCCTGCCCCGAGGGGAGCCCCGGGGGGCGAGGGAGGGGCTGCTCGCTACGCCCCCGACCGTTTTCCCACCGCGTCCCCCAGTTGGGGCCAGAGATAAACAAGCAACGTCCGATTTGCAAAAGCCGTGATGGGCCTGAAGACTTTGGAAAGCGAGTGGAGGGCGGTGGGCGGCCGGGTGCACCCCGGGCCAAAGCCCTCCTGACAGCGCCCGAGTTCCTTCTGTACACTGGCTGCATGGTTTTTGTGTTTCTGTTTTGTTTCCCTCCCCCTGCAGGGGCTGTTTGCGGGGTGGGGTGGGGGGTTCGCTATGTCGGATGACGATTCGAGGGCCAGCACCAGCTCCTCCTCATCATCGTCCTCCAACCAGCAAACCGAGAAAGAAACAAACACCCCCAAGAAGAAGGAGAGTAAAGTCAGCATGAGCAAAAACTCCAAACTCCTCTCCACCAGCGCCAAGAGGTACCGTACCCCACCCCCCAACGCCAGCAGGCTTCCTATTTCCCGAACGGACTGCCTCTTGCTGCATTTGGTCTGCCTCCAAGGAGGGTAGCTTAAACGCTCCCCACGGGTTATGTGTTTTTAAAAAGGAAAAAGAGGGCCTTGGAAGCCCTAATGGTTTTTCTCTGTTGCTTCTTCTGTTTTCTCTTTTAATCATGGTCCACATGCAGCTGTTGTGGCTTGCCTTTCCCATATCTTGCTGCAGTTTGTAAGAATCCTTGTTAGTATTATTAGCGACCCCCAAGTCTGATTTCAGATGACTTGTCCTATTATAATCACTAATCTGTGACCCTCCCCAAGGCTGGCATCCCACTTTATTACTAATACCTGCCCGGACAGCTCTATCACAGCGAATTCTATTACCATTTTACTTCCTTCTCACCTGTTGCACATATGATCTGTGTCACAAATTGCATGAGGAATAACTAACTCACATTAGCAGAGTAAAACATGTAATAGGTGGAGATAGATGTTTTCGGATGGAATTTAAAGAGATGTTTCTGCTTTAGAGAGTTGAGGCAAGTGGATGAATCAATAAACGATGTAAAATGGTTATTTAGGCTATTTGGGGGATTCTTTGTTGTTCTCTTTCGGAACTTCAGTTTACCAAATTTCAGGGGAACTCACATTTTTTTCATGCTATTTTCTCTTAGGCTGTACAGTTGTTTTTTGGTTTTTGTTTTCAAGATGAATTCAAGCAGTGGCTCTTTTTCTTTCCTCTCTTCCTCTTACGTCTCTGGAAGAAGCTACCTTTTACCTTAATCTTTTTTCAGTAGCAGTATCCTCTGATCCCATGACCCTTAAAGTAATGTCTAGCAGATTCCTGGGAACCCTCATACCTTTTCATAAATCCTTCTGCTGTCAGGTGTACAGTCATTAAACTTTAAAGTGGCAAACCAGAAAGATAGTAAGGAATCCAAATGGTAGGTTAGAGAGAGATATCTGTCTTAAAGAATGTAAAATAAAATGGAACATGAGGCTTTAGATCTCTCCACCGAGTAGTGAGCCAAAACTCTCAGAGTTTGAAAGTTTGTCCTGTCATTCTCCCTGACTTGAAATTTGGAAAGTTGGTAAAGTGCTTTGGTGACCTGACCATAGGAGGTTGAAGGAATGACTTCAGCTTATTGCAAACAGCGTAGAGGTGTAGAGTTAAGTGGCAAGATGTCTTGGCAAGATTGTTCTCATTTTCAGAGGGTTAGTTTGATTGCGTCTCAGCTTCCCAGGAGTCCTGACTGGCTCTCCTTGATTAGCCTTGTGCTGGTTCTCCCCCAGAATTTTGGCTTCTACCCTGCCCACTTTGGATGGGGCTTTCCTTAGTCACCGCCCCCCCCCGCACCCCAGCTTCTGGGCTCCCCGTCCAAGCTGGGGCAGCTTTTGGCCTGACCTAAAGGTAGAATATGTGCTTTAGGTCATTAGTATTTTCATATTTTGCTGCATATCCCTGGTGTACATGAATATATTTGGGGATTAAAGGCACAGGCATCAAATATAAAATAGTCTGCTTTGTGCTAGCAAATTACAGAGGGGATTTTTTTCATTAGACACAATTTGTCCATATATGCTAAGGAGGTTAAAAACTCATTTGGAAATGCTTGAGAAAGAGATGGTAGGTGTAAAACAAATGAAAGGTGGGAAGCTACCAACGGTACTTTTATGTATAAAGTTAACATCAGCTTTAGCTCCCTGGGAATCTTGCTGAGAGAGTGGCTGTTAGTGCAAAGCAGAGCTATGGTTAATGGTAAAGGTAAAGAAGTGGAGAGGGACAGTGTATCCAGGAAAGAATAAGGGGAAAAGTCATGGTAGTGGGACCCTATAGATGCTGCTCTGGGAAATGGGTTGATTTGGAAGGTGGGTGTTGTCCATAGAATTGGAAAAGGCACATAACACCAGGAGATAGAATGAAAGAGAAACCTGAATTGGCAGACGGAAGGTTACTTAACTGCATGTTGGAAACGGCATGTTGGTTTTGAGTTCACGCGTAAAGGAAAAGCCCCCATCAAGGGTGGTGTGGACAAGAATGACTCTGGAATGTATGTGTGGGTTACTCTTACGAATCTTTTACCAGTACTCTAGAAACGGTGCGGGTGTTGGTTGTAGAGATGAAGTGGACAAAGCTGTCTGGCATTATACTTTTTAGGTATTAAAGAAGCAGCTACCTTTTCAGTGAATGTTTTATAGGGAGAGGTTGGGTTGACAAGGAGAAGTGAAGTCAATGTGTGTTTTTATAAAAGTTGTGCTCAGGGGGAGGTTATTTTGGCCCGTGTACATAGGTCTTAACATACACAGTTATTCTAGTAGATGCAGGTAAAGAATCAGGAAGCCAGGGTTCCAAACTTTTAGTCTGACATGCAATAATGAGTCAAACAGCAGGGATGCCAAGGTCTCCGAACTGAAATGATAATTGATAGCAATAGAATTGAGCAGGACACAGCTAAGTAGGTATCAGAGATAGTAGTGAGCAAAGCCGTTTCTAAAGTTCACCAGAATTTGTAGGGGACAGGAAATGTCCTTCAATAGGAAAGTTGAAAGAACTTCCCTAATCAGCACCCCAATCAGAATTAAATTTCTCTTTACTTATAAATGGAAAGAACAGTGTCTTCTGAAACCTATATTCCTCATTGCATCTAGCCAGCCTGTCTTTCTACCTTCAGAAAACCTCTGGGAAGAGAAAAGCATCCATTGCGATTTTATGTATGTGTGTGTGTGTGTGTGTGTGTGTGTTAGTTTTTTACTACTGTGCAGCCTCGGTGAGATTTTTAAGTTGTAACGTAGCCCTTTAGGGCTTTATATGATAGGAGCAGGAAAGGTTATAAAAATAGAAGGCTCCATTTAGAAGGTGGAGGAGGCTTAAAGTCCTCAAACTTTGTCGTAGGAATTGATGCTCGAAGCGCCTAGGTAAGCTGAAGACAAAGGCCGTGGCTCGGTGTGAACTGCCGGGTGGCGTCGGCCTAGGGGTGGGGGATGGGCTCTTTGTAGCGTCGCGGGCCGTTGCGGAGATGGGAAACTGGGTGGGGGTCCCGGGTTCTGAGCCGGTGTGGGGTGCAGGCCCAAGAGAAGTGAGAGGGTGTCCGGGCTAGAGCAGGGCCGGGCAGGTGAGCCGAGAGGGCGGCCGGTGCGTGCGGCCGGTGCACCTGTGCGGGCCGCGGGCCGGGGTGTCCGGGAGGCAGGCGGCGGGCGAGCTGTGGGGTCCCAAACCTGGCCCGAGGCTTCGTCCGCGGCCGGCGTGCGCGCGGGCAGGGGGGCGGGGTCGCCGGCGGGGGCGGGGCGGCCCACCGGGGTCCGCCGTGCGGCTCGCGCCGCCCCCAGCCCGACGGCGGCGGCTGGTCAGCCAGCGCCCGCGGGCCTCGCCGGGAGCGGCCATGTTGGCTTCGTCCCCGGGGACGCGGGCGGCCTGGGGGGGGCGTTCTGGGGGGGAAGGGGGAAGCACCCGAGGTGCCGGACGGCCTGGGGGGGGCGCTCTGCGGTGGGGGAGCACCCGAGGTGCCCGTGCCCGGTTGCCGGGGGAGGGCGCTCTGTGGGGTGGGAGCACCCGAGGTGCCCGGCGGCCCGGGATGGAGGGCGCTCTGTGGGGGGAGGGAACCTGAGGTGCTGGGTGGGGGGGCGACCGCGGGCTCCGGGGTGGTGGTGGGGACGTGCTCTCTCGCCCCCCCCCCCACATTGTGATACAATTCCGGAAACTAGCTGCGAGTGAGGAGCTTCAAAACGATTTCCTAAGTGGAAATTGGTGAGAAATAGCCCTGCCGTAGTGCGTGAGGCGGGATTCGAACCCAGGGCGGTGGAGGGCCGGTTCTTTCCTCGCGGGGTGCAGGTCCTGTTCCCCGGCAGCTCGGTCCGCGGCGGCGGGGTGGGGGGGGGGTTGTCTGCCCTGCGGGGCGGCCGCCCACCCCTGATTCTCTCTCCCCCCTTCGCTTCCTGTCTCCAGGATTCAGAAGGAGCTGGCGGACATCACTTTAGACCCTCCACCCAACTGCAGGTGAGCTCCTTTTACATTTTTTTCCTTTTTTTCTGTTTAAACTTTTAGGTGTTTTTTCTCGTCATTATAAACTTTTGCTTCTGTTCTTTGGTTAATGCTTGTTTGGGTGCTGACATAAAGTTAACAGCTGAAATTGAATAACATGAATATAACGTTTTGATGAGCATCTGACCATGCAGTCTCATGTCGAAGAGAAGTGGTGGATTTATTTGGAGTGGACCCTTGTACGTATGTGTAAAGTGAATTCAAAGATGTATGATCGCCTGGTCAGGGATCTTTGATAGGTCATTAAGGATGATGTAAAACCTTTTAGATGCTTAGGTACATTTTAGTTTAGAAAATTGCTTTGCTGTCTTAATCTGTTATTCATGCTCTCTACTAAGCTGATAGAGCATAGAGTTAAATCAAGCACTGGATCCTCAAACTTCTATAAATTTTGTTGGACTTTGGGCAGACCTATTCAGGACATAATTTGTGGCTTTGATAAAAAGGTTTTGCCTTAAATTATTGTATAGATTTAAACTCTTCCATGGGGATATTTTTCCTAGAAATTGCTTTATTTAGACTGTATACATAATGTGTGTTTCAGTTTCAAAACAATTTGATACCAGCTTCTGAAGGATTTGGTGATGACTTGATTTTATTTAGAATAGCCATTTGGTCACTGTTGAGTCAAGGTGGAAGACTTGATGATTTTACTAAATCAGCAGTGAAGTGAGGAGGGACTTAAATTACAACAGAGCCATTTGAGAGAGATTAATTGTTCCATTCTATTACTCCCATAGTTTAAAAATTAAGTATAACAGTTAATCTCATTCTCAGTTCTCAGGATTGTTATTGGAATGGGATGTGAGGTTTCAGAAGTGTCCTAAACTTGTAGAGGTAGAGGAAGAATTTGTTACCCACAAGAAAATATTCAGTGGCTTTACACAGAATTTAAAGGGAGCCTGTGGAAATATTCAGGAATATTGAAAAGGGAAATGAAATATTTTGCTTATGAACACTGAACTTTCTAAACTATGGTTGATGGAGTAAATGGAAGCTTTAATACTGCCATTTTGGTAACATGTTCTTAATGTTGGTCAGATGTGGGATGTTCTTTAGTAAAATTTTGTCCCTGTTTTGTAAGGAAAGTAAGTCATTTTCAGTTTGAAATGCTCTTAAACTATAGTTTGTAACCAGTTAATCGTTCTGGAGGATTTCTCTTATGGCTGTTAAGAATCTTTTCAGACTGTTGTCCTGAACAGTGGAGAAATGGGTCAGGCTTAGGGCTGGGGTGGTTTCGTTTTTCATTTTAGTGGCATCGTTGTTCTGATGGAGGCCTGGAGCTTCCCTTGGTTGGTTGTGTTGAATCCATGGGCTTTCCCCGTGGTAGATCTGTGCTGTGTACTTATTGCCCCTGTCTGGTATGACGTCTCTTCCATGTGTCTCTTGTGAGTTCAGACAGCTTTAGCTGGTCAAGTTATCAAGTTTTTAAAGCATGGTTTCAAAACTTATAACATGTATCAAGGCATAAATGGCTTTCTTATAAGTGCAATGAAATTTAAAATTGTGAGCAATTTGAAGGTTTTCATGGAATTAATCACTTTAAAAAAATCAGATAAGTATACTTTTATTTCATACCATTTTAGCTGAGTTCCCATGTGAGAGATACGTGCTGCTGAACATGTAGAACTTCTTATCCTTGGAAAACCCTCCTAATTACCCCTTCAAGGTGAAACCTCTGACCATCACCTGTGGGTCAGGCGAAGCACCAAACTGGATGGATATTGGGTGGGGGGGGGGGAGGAGACAAACTTCGACATACTTAAAACATTTTGAAAAAATATCTCTGATTTCAGAGAGAACACCAGGCATTTTTATTTTGCGAGAGAAGCGTGTGTTATGTAGACTTTTAAAAGTAAAAACTGCTTTATTTTCTGAAGACGTTCTTCAGTAGAGCTGTTTAAGTAATATGAACTGCAGTTTCTACTTTTGGTTGGCTTACTAGCGTTACTGACAGAATGTTATGTAGTAACCCCGATACTCAGCTAACTTAGGTGAGTTTGGTTTTATGTTTTGTATTGGTACCTTATAGGATGGAGTTATTTACTGTTTTAATGTACATTGTTTCAGATGGAAATGGATAATTTGCAGATACTTTTTGAAGTTAGCTTCCAATTAAAATGTGAATTAAGTGATCTGTTGAATGTGTGCATTTTTTTGTACTTAATGTTATTCTACATGAAAGCTTGGTTCTTATGAAGTTGTAATTTCACCAATTGTAAATTATATTTTGAATGAGTTAAATAATTAGCTTTCAATTAACGTGTTTTATACCCTGAGCTTTTGTAGAACTGCCTTTCTTCAGTCAGTATTCAGTGTGTGGTTTTAAATTTAAACACATTACTTTATTAAAATACAGCAGTGGACATATAGGAACCTCTCAGTAAACCATTGGTTGTTGCGAATCAATGGGAGAGTGCCTTCTCCTGAAGGTGTACTGGATGTGTTCAGTAATTTTAGCACTTGGCAAAAATATTTGAATTCGAAGTTATTGAACTTCAAAACTTGTGTGAAATGCAATTTCTAAAAAAGTTATAATGTGTGAGCACATCAAGTTAAATCCTCAGTGTTTTATATTATGTCGAGTAGATTTTTTTAGAACAAAATGTGGAATATATTCAATGACGAGGTCAGAAGTATTTTAAGTGAATTTTAAAAGTTGCTGTATATTGCCATTTAAGTCACATTCCTTGGTATCTCTGGACTGTTTGGTTATATTTATATGTACAGATGTAATAGTCTCTCAACTCATGTACCATGCTTTTGGTTGTTAGGCTTTTTTCCCTGCATTTTGACTCTTAATCATTTAGGAAAAAAATGCTGTCCTAATTACTGTAATGATTTCCTACAGCATTGGATTGTAAAATTATGCCTTTTAGATAGCTGGTGAACTCTGGGCCACTACAGTCGGTTTTGTAGCTATTATTTATAGCCTGGGGCTCACGCTTTGCTTAATTGACTAGTTATAGCTATGTAACTAACCTGTAGCCATAAATGTCTGTAGGCAGTATGTCTGCACATAATAAATGACACATTTTGCCCAAGTCCTTTAAACTTCAGATTTCACTTAATAGATATATTGGAATTATGAGTAAATGCTCACTTAGTGCCTCGAAACCTAAAATTTAAGATTGGGAGGGGGTTCTGTTTAGGACAAAGTGTCTTCAAGAAGTCATTAAACATTTCAAGCATGGTGGAGAATAATAAAAGTAAGATTTCCTTTTATATTACTTTATTACATTTTGACCATTATTTTTCTGTTTCCTAAATATATAAACCTAACTAAGTCAATGCTTTTTATTTTGGGGGGAGAACTAGAATGTAATCAGATATAGTTGGTTTTAAAGTTTTACAGCTAAATCGCCCATTTTTAAAGATGATGTAAAGGCTCACATGAAGAGCATTAAAAAAAAATGTCAAGTAGTTCTCTAAGAAGCTTTTTCTCAACCATCTTTTCCTCATTTATTAAAAGGGCTGAATACCTGGCTGGCCTACCTCATAGCATTGTAAAGTTCAAATGAGATTAGAGTTTTCTGACTGTGTTAGATGGTGACATTGTTGGAACTGCCCATTTAGCTCTTTTTAATAGCTCATCTTTTTTCCTAACATTGCCTTTTATTGCTTGTATTTTAAATACAATTTTAGGCCATTACACAATTATGATATAAGAATGTGTGTTTTTGAAATGCAGAAGTTGTGGAGTAAAAAGTGGAAGGATCCCCCTCATGACCTCTTCTGATCCTGCCCCTTGCACAGAGATGCTCCAAGTTAGCACAGATCGTTTCTGTGAATTTACACTGTCGTATTTTGTGGTTTTATAAAATCTCCTGGCATTGGTGGTAATAATCATGAGATGTCAGTTTAGAAATCCCAGGCTGCTAACCTTGGAGTGAAAAGAGATGATCCTTTTCTCACAACAGTAAAGGCTTATACATCTCGTCCAAGTTTAGCATGTTTTGTATACTTGTTTGGGTTTAAGAATTGGGTTCAGCAGAAGTCATCCTGTACAAAACCCTGTATCATCTTACCTGCTAAAAAATGTCCTTCCTTTTATGTATCTTTCATTCATCTGCTAATGCCTTAAGGATATCAGTGTGACTTCCAGCATCTGAATGATGTTCAGTATCATCATAATTGTCATTTGGAGAGTTACTACTACAGTGTGCTTCCCTGTGTGTGCAAAAGGTAGTGTGGAAAAATAGTGAGAACTGGGAGACTGGCGTGGCAACAGATCAAAGTGGCACCCAGAGCAGGGTCAGGTTCCTGAAATTAGATCATCACCTGGGGCCCGAGTGGGTAGGGAGGAAGGAAATCTGTCTAAAAGTGAATTGTTTCCTAAGTGAGTAGGAACTCTTGTGGCTGTTGTGCTTTACCGAATGACCACGTGTGTGGATTGTAAAACTGTACTGCTGCTGTTTCTCATAAAGTGAAAAAGAATTACCGTAGGGGGACTTTCTTGGCGGTCCAGTGGTTCGGACTCCGTGCTTCCACCACAGGGGACTGGGTTCCATCCCTGGTCGGGGAACTAAGGTCCCGCGTGCCGAGAGGCGCGGCCAAAAAAAAAAAATTACTGTATGACCCGGCATTCTACTCCTAGGTGTAGTCCCAAAAGGATTGAAAACAGGGACTCAAACAAATATTGAGTCAGTGTTCCTAGCTTCTCATAGTAGCCAAAAAGTGGAAACAACCAAGTGTCCGTCGACAGATGAGTGGATAAACAAAATGTGGTCTATACACATGATGCAACATTATTCAGCCATTAAAAAGAATGATTTTTTTTTTTGGCCGCACAGCATGGCAGGCAGGATCTTGGTTCCCTGACCAGGTATTGGACCCACACCTCCTGCAGTGGAAGCGCGGAGTCTTAACCATGGGACCACCAGGGGAAGTCCCACGGAATGAAGTTCTGATACATGCTATACCATGAATGAACTTGAAAATACTACACTGGGGAAAATAAGCTAGACAAAAGGACAAATATTGTATGACTCCACTTACATGAAATACCTAGAATAGGCAAATTCATAGTGACAGAAAGATGAGAGGTTTCCGGGGGAGGGGGAGGGGAGAATGGGTAGTTATTTCTTAATGGGGACAGGGTTTCTGTTTGGGGTGATGAAAATTTTGCAAACAGATAGTGGTGATCGTTGCACAATGTTGTCAGTGTGATTAATGGCACTGAATTGTACACTCTCCAATGGTTAAAAATGGCAAATGTTATATACTTTACCACTCCAAAAAAGTAAAAAAAAAAAATAAGACTATACTGCTGTTAAAATGTTATCGGTATTTTGAGGGAAAATTGCTTAGAGTTTAGGAGGCAACACTTCAGGTTTTTGGGATTCATGTACAGGATGCTAACATTAGGTTCCTGCCACAGACCATGAGTGCCTGTCACGCGTGAAAAGTCACTGCCTTCAAGGAGTTCATTGTCTAGTAAGCATGGTGAGAAATGCCCGTACAGATTTGGGATCGTACTTGGAAGCGCGAAAGTTACTTGGAAAGTATTAGTAAATGCAGATAACATATTTTAAAGGTTCAGAGGAGTGACATATTACTCTGACCCGGGTGCGGGGGGTGTGTCTGGAGCAGGGGGGGAGATGAGAAGTGGGTGGGAAGAGTGAGGGACACCTGTGGGGGGAGTCCAGCGCAAGCAAAGGCATCGCAGAGGAAAGGCAAGAGGGTGCTGCTGGGCGGCAGGGAATCAACCTGCAGCCAAGGACGGGAAAGAGCGGGGGAACCAACGGATAAAACGTGCGTCCTCAGTGTCACCGGGGGGCCTTCAACGTGTTTTACTGATACCGGAGAACAGCTGACACCCTTTTGAGCTGGAAGTGTAACCCAGTTAGAGCTGAGCATCTGGACAGAGACAGAGCAAGGGCTGCGCGGAGCTGCTGCTGCAGTAGTCCAGGTGGGAGGCCAGGTGGGCCTGGGTTGGGGACTGGTGGTGGCCAGCAAAGTGGAGAGGGGAGAGAGGTGGACAGCAGTAGAATCAGAGAACTTGGCCACTGATTTACATGTGGAGGACTTGAAAGGAGTCAGGGGTCTTTGGGTGTCGGGGAAGGTGGTGGCGCCAGTAGCAGCCGTAGACAAGGTGTAATAATGTGCTTTGTTGGCCACGCACAACGCTTAGCATGTTGCTGCTGCGCAGTAGGCGCTCGGGAAATACTTGCGTTTCGATTATACGTTTGAGCTTATTACGAATCTGTCATTGAACTCGCAGATCTACCTAGCCTACTTTTAGACTAGACAAATTAAATAGATTATAAACTCCCTAAAAGGCATGAGCCATGATTTCTGTCTTTGATTCTGATACTACCTGTTTTTTCCCCCAACTTTTTAAATTTGAAAAATTCCAAACCACAGAAGAGTTGAAAGAATACTGCAGGGAACAGCAGCCTTCACCCTGATACGTCAGCCGTGCACGTTTCACCTTATTTGCTTTGCCTCGGTCCCATCTCCATATATTTACTTTTGCGGAACCATTTGAAAGTGAGGCACAGGCATCGTGACACTCGTGTGTTTAGGTTTCCATGCGTTGAATCTGAGGTGGGCTGGCTGGGGGCTGAGGCTGGAACCGGCCTTGAGGGTCTACATTAGATTTGAAAGTGGGTGATAAAGTACATATACCCTGTCACCCAGGGAAGAGGAGAATTGAGACTTGTGCTCTGAAGGATGCCGCAGACGAGGGATGGGAAAGCAGAGAGGACCTGGAGAAAAAAGACGCAAGGTAGGAGGAGAGCTGCGAGCCCTAGGGGAGGTTAAGGTTAAAGTTATGCTTTGCAGAGTGAGAGGAAAAAAGTGAAAAGGCGAGAGAGGGAGATGCAGTGTTTTTTGAACACGATTGTAGAGAAGGTAGTAGAATATAGAATTGAGGCTGTAAGTGGAGAGCGTGTATTTTGGAAGGCCGGTGGCCTGAACTTGATGATGGAGGGACGGTTTCTAGAGGACTGGAAGCCTTCGTGGTCCTTGACTAACAGTCCAGCTACTTGAAAAGCAACATCTGTCCCCAGTGTTCTTTGGTTTGTTCTTTCCCGGGAGACTTCAAGTTCCTTGAGAGCAAGGGTTATGTCTTTGCATCCCGACATTGTCTGAGAGAGTGGATAAACAATAATACACATTTGTTAAATTAAGATACAAACACAAAAACCTAACTTGGGTCTGATGATTTAATGGAACGTCCTCATTACCCTCTTCAGAAAATAATGGCAAGAGCTGGGGAAATTGCTGTTGCATTTTACTGCTGTCCGTCGCTGGCAGTCTTTCCAAGTTGGCACCCAAGCGCTTTTGGCAATTTTCACCTTCCCGGAATCACAGAGGAGCTCTGGACTGCAGTGTGATACAAAAGATGGTGCTGTGGGCTAGATTGGGAAGATGTATACAGAAAATGCCAGTACCTCTGATTCGCATGCTTTGACTTTTTAGGATTATTGTTTGCCAACAAATGAGTATGGGTTTAGGAGTGCTAAGTAAATTGGGCTTTCCGGAGACGTTCTTCACATCCCAGGGCTGTTCCAGAGTGGGTTATGTCGGAGATGCTGGCATCGCCTGAGACATCTGACACATTCCCCATCATCAGTGGAGTGAGACAGGGCTTCATAATGGGCCCATTCTTATCCAGCCTCTTTTTTTTTTTTTTTAATCCAGCCTCTCTTATGCAGTCATGCTCTAACGTGAAACAAAGGGCCTAGTAACTGGTGTCAGAATACGCTTCTAATCCTCTGGGAAACTTCCTACTCTGAAGGCTAAGAAGCTCATCAGAGCTCCTTGCTGGAGAACTGTAATCCAGGAACTGCTGTGTGCTAATGGTTCCTTTCTTGAAACATACATGCGAGTGACAGTGAATTGCTTGTAGAGTCCATGCCACACTGCATAGATGACAGACTTGTAGGCCAGAGTGATGTCTCACTCAGTCAGGAAAGTCCTACAGAACCAACAGTTTTCATATGTCAGACATAACTGAAAGCTATCACCGGGTTTTGCTACTTGAAGCAGCATACTGTTCCCTAATACTTGAATTAACAAAGTAGTCAAAAACTGACCTCTGTCTGCTTTCTGAAGAACCTGAACATGAGAAAGTGAACCAGAACGTGACCAGGCCAGAATAGAGAGACTGTGTTATCCAGCTCTTACATAGCATCAGCATTGCATTTGTTGCAGGTGTCACCTCTCATTGTCTATAGTGACCTGTGTCAGTACTAAGTTTTAAATAGTAATAGTCAATGAGAGGTCCCAGTAAGGTCGACCACCGTTGAAATGATGACCGTTATGTGTAAGACCAGGAAATTGGGTGTTTGTATCTATTTAACTTGATAGATGGAAAATTGATGTGGGATGGACCCAAAATAAGTTCTATAGAAAAAGACATTGAAACACATTTTCAAATAGCAATAGATGGAGCAGCTTGGAATGACTCAAAGAAAAATTTTAGAGAGGGTACAGCTCAAGGAGTCAGAATTGTAGTCAGGAAGCAGTGCTGTGGAAGAGTGACAGCAGTGTGAGTGAATGAGATCGGATTCATTTCCAATGCAGGCAGACCTTTCATTGCGCTTCACGGATACCACGGCTTTTACAGATTGAAGATTGTGACAACCTCGCGTTGTCAAGTGATGATCAGCATTTTTTAGCAATTAAGTATTGTTTAGGGTGTTTACGTGGCTTTTTTAGACACGATGCTGTTACACACTTAGACTACATTGTAGTGTAAACGTAACTTATGTATGCTCTGGGAAGCCAGACAGTGTGTGTGACTCTCTGTGTTACGATAATTGCTTTATGGCAGTGGTCTGGATCTGAACCCGCAGTATCTCCAAGGCGTGTCTTCTGTGTGCTAGGCTCTGTGGGTGACTCCACAGACCTGGCCTCTGGCTTGTGCAGCTTGAGTTTTAGTAGGCAGTACAGACATTAACCAAGTTAGAGGATTAGTAAGTACAGGTTGTATTGACTCGTAGGAGAGAAATTAACAGTGCGGTGGTAGAGAAAAATCGCGGAGGGGGTTACTTAGAGAAAGCTTAGAAAGACATTTAGGCAAAGACCTGAAAGATGAGAAGAAAGGAGATGTCCTTGTGAAAATCAGAACACATCCTTGGGAAGAGCAGCCCAGAGGGAAGCACACACACAGGCTGTGGGCTGCGGGAATCACATGATGCGGGAACAGTGGGAAGCCATTCAAGGTTTGGAAGCAGGGAAGTGACATTATTTAAGTAACGATTTAAAAGTCTTTCCCCACCCTCCTTGCTATGTGGGAAATAGCTGGGAGGAAGGCACGAGTTGGATAAAAGGTGACCAGGAAGGAAGGTGTGGCTTTATTCCAGGCAGCTGGTAGTTGGGACTTGGGTAGTGGCAGTGGAGGTGGGCTTAGAACCCCTGGACCTGTTGATGGGTTGCATTTGGCAGGTGAGAGAGGACTGAGAATGGCTCCAGGTTTCTGTAGTTTTAGAAACTAGGTAGATGATGGTGATGTTTTACTGGAATAAAGCGCGCGCGCGCGCGTGTGTGTGTGTGTGTGTGTGTGTGTGTGTTGGGATGAAGCAGGAAAGGAAAATCAGGTTTTTTGGATGTGTTAGGTTTGAGATAGATGCCAGTGACACATCCAAATGAAGGTGTCAAGTAGATGTTAGCTGTAAGTAATTGGAGTTCAGAGGAATATCGTGAACTCCAGACACATTAAAACTTGAGATGGGTATACACTTGGGGGACGTCAGTATATAGAGGCTCTTGAATGTTTGGGGAACATCTCTAGCTCACCTGGAGAGGAAAGGTATAGTGAGAAGAGGGCTCAGGATAAAGACTTGGACATCTTTAGTTAGAGGTTGTAGAATCTGAAGGAGAAGCCAGCAAAGAAGGCTGAGAGAAAGGAGGAAAATCAGGAGAACATGGGGTCAGAAAGCAGCGAGTGGACAGGGTTTTGCGGTAGAGTGATGATCAGCTCTGAAGTAATCCTGCTTGAGGTGGAAGAACGTGAAGACCAGCAAGTACCCGTTGGATTTTATGACTTCACATTGGTTGGTGACCTTCACAAGACAGATCCAACAGAGGGGCTGATTTTTGAGAAGGAAAAGATGTTTGTGTTACTGTTCCCAACTAGAAGATTTCGTTGTGTTTATCAGGGAAGTGATTCAGTATTACCAGATTTTTTACACTAGTGTAGAATTTCTTAACGTATATTATTTCTCTTGGAGGCGGGGGTCTGTCATTTTCAGTGAATTCTCAAAGGATTGGGGTGGGTTCCTTTTCTCTCCCCCCACCAGAAAAAGTTCTGCTTTACTGGATTCAAGGCTTTTGTGATCTTTACTGCTAACATTGTGGTATGGATACCATATGTAAATAGTGCAGGATTCATATATCTTGATGAATCCCTTTTGCTGGACCTAATTTGAAAATACTAGGCAGTGGATAAATTGGAAAATCAGTGCATTGCTGCTGCCATCCTTAAGCGTTTTTACATGCTTTGATTTGCATCAATATTTTGTGCTCTTCACACTTGTGAATGCACTAGAATGAGGGGGTTATACGTGTTTACTTTTTAAAAAAATTAATTATGTATTTATTTTTGGCTGCATTTTGGCTGGGTCTTTGTTGCTGTGCGTGGACTTTCTCTAGCTGCGGCGAGCGGGGGCTACTCTTCCTTGTGGTGCGTGGGCTTCTCATTCCGGTGGCTTCTCTTGCTGTGGAGCTGGGCTCTAGGCGCATGGGCTTCAGTAATTGTGGCACATGGGCTCAGCAGTTGTGGCTCACGGGCTCTAGAGCACAGGCTCAGTAGTTGTGGCACAGGGGCTTAGTTGCTCCGTGGCCTGTGGGATCTTCCCAGACCAGGGTTCGAACCTGTGTCCCCTGCATTGGCACGCGGATTCTTAACCACTGCGCCACCAGGGAAGCCCTACATATTTACTTTTAACACTGCATAAGTTACTCATCATAGTATTTTTTCATCCTTTTCAGATTGATTGTTATGTTAATGTTTTGGTACATTAGCTAAAATTGGATAATTCCAGGTACGTTGAATGTACCTAGAACTCTTAAAGCATTATGTAAGCATCATCTTTCCAGTCATCTACCCATCACGTTTTATTAATTTGTTTCAGATTATCCCAGGCACTCTGGGTCCTGTGTAACTTGATAATTGACATCCCTTTTCAGAGATTGGTTCTCAAGGCACGTAATTGTAAATTACACACAGTCAGTCAGGGGACGTCAAGACACCTAGAGTGATTGCTGAATGTGGTTAATAGTTTCATATGAGAGAATGTCCCACAGTGCAAATGTTTATCTTAGTTCTTCCCATCAGCGCAGTGCGGTTAAATAGCAGCTGTGTAGAGCAGTCCCGACGCCAGATTCCCGTTCAGGTTTGGGGGTGAGGTTGGGGGAAGCGCTGCACAAGCACCCTGAGTGACCTGCTTGCTGTCTTGGTAGTCACATCACAGAAGTTGTCAGTCGAAGCACTACCTTTTAGCGTCACAAATACGTTACACTTCATTGACATTAGCTGTGTTAAAAGGTGGGTCCTTCGGGTTATGAATGATACCTTTCACATCTTAAGACAATTAGAGGTTATTTTCTCGTATGCCCTTATAGCAGATAAGTATTTGGAGGAGAAGTTTTTCATGATCTCTCCTGTTCAAATAACTTTGACAAATTTATGAGTTAAAATCGACGACGCAGAGGGACCCGTTTTTATTTGTATGACGTGAAGCTTCAGACTTCAGTCCTGTTGCTGGGTCCACCTGGTGAGATGCGGGTAGCCAGTAGATGGTGTCCTTTGGGTGAGTCGGTGACTCAGGCTGCCTGGAGAAGTGAGAGCAGAGGTCTGGGAGTGTTGACCGTAGAATTTAGAAATTTTCAGGATTGGGAGACATCCTGCTAGTTCAGAGTATTCGTTGGAATCACAAGAGCGTTAGGTACTGCCAGAGAAAAGCAAATGGTCCCTTGTGGAGCTGCAGGTGTTTTGGCCACATGGCGCTTTGCTCCCCAAATAACTTAAATTTCTCCTACCACCACTCATAACCTTCCTCCTTTATGGGAATACATCTCAGTTTTTTCAGGAAATTTATTGGAATTGGCTTTGTAAAATTTTATTTCTTAGCAGACTTTGCTAGAACACATTTATCCTAAAGAAAAGGAGATCGTTGAAATTGGTGTACATCAGAGACTCTGAAAGAAAACACTTGTTTTACAACAAGCACCCAGGAGGATTTTTTATATAAACATGAAAGATAACTTTCCTCTAACCTAAGTAAATAGTTCAGTAAATGTGTGTTAAGTATTTATAGTAATGTGTGAGCAGAGACTGGGAGTAAAGATAGCAATGCCTTCTGTTACTTAATAGTATATGATACTGCTTTGGCCTTGGTCCTTTTTCTGAATCACTTTAGGAAAGTCCTCAATGCATAGCTTTATTCTTCAGATTGGCAGCCCCCCCAGAAAGTGCTGCTTCTTTGTAGCTCAGAATACGGAGATGTTTCCACATCCAAAATGTATTTATTACATAGTAGACATTGCCGAGTGATATGGACCAGTCCTAAAATAAACCACATGTTAAGGACGCAATTCTTGTTAGAACCAAAAATTGAAATTGGTTTTCACTCTGTCTGGCCACACTGCTGGATTCCGTGTAGATGTAAGGATTTCTTCTACTGTATTTTACTGTAACTATTTGCATTTAGGTATATTGGGAGGAAATTCTGTACCTGTAGTACCTGCAAGTTAAAACACATGACTATGAAAAAAACCCTAAAAAGCTATTAAGGTCTTGGAGCCCAAATTAATTGTTATGATGGAAATTTTGTAGCTTGGAGGATTGGATGCTCCCTCTCTCTGTTTCTGTGTCTTGTTTACTATGAGATGAGTGAATTTTCATCCACAGATGACTGGTGGTGTGTTTGTCTTTTTCCAGGGCCATTCTTGAAACCTTTCTACATTTAGAGGTTTGTTACAGTCCAACTCTCATTGCTTTCCAAAGGTTTATTAAACTTCCCAGCCTGGTAGTGAGGCCCTCCAGTTCTGAAGCTTCTCTGAGATCCCACAAGCCCCTAGAGAAGTGTAAGGTTTGCTGATGGTAACATTTACTCCTTGCCATTTGACCTGGAAGTGCAGGAGAAGAAATGCTGTCTTGTTGAAAGGGCTAACTCAAGTCTCCGATACTAATGACATTGCCGCAGGCTTAATTTGCGATTCCCTTTCTGGTTGCAGTCTTTGTCGGTTCACTCTGGCATCTCTGGCCCCTCATAGCCCGCTGTGCTGCCTCCTCTCCCGGTCCCTTCAGAACAAAACAGTTAGCCAGTTGGGTGAAGTTTTCTCGGTCTATTCTGAACATACTCACTCGAGCCAGAAAACACATAGTTTGTGACACTTGACTTTTTGAGGAAGAGATACGATTGTGTGTATCCAGACTATATATGTGAATTACTGTTGGCCTAAACTTTGAAAGTATGATTCATTCCCCAACAGGTATTTACCAGGCCCAGTAGATTAGTAATTGTGTTTCTTGAATGAGTTTTTAAAATAATGTAACATACTGAAAGCACATGATTTGCATCATGAGAATTGTCTGTAATAATAACAGATTTTTGTTTGTTCCAGTTCAGTCTTATTACTAGTTTTGCAAGTACATGAGGCCTGGCTTGGTTATCAGTGACTCAGCTTGGGTGGGCAAGGCGTCTCCTGCCTGCCCCACCTGTGTTCCCCGCCTGCCTGTCTCCCTGTGACCCAGGCTGAGCAATACAGCTCATTGACAACACTGCCGGCGCCTTGGTCTGTGTCTGCCCTGGCGTGTTCCATGCATGGCCCTCTGACTTAAGACACAGCTGTGATCAGCTGCTCCTCAACCATATTCAGTCGCTCATCCTAACATGTAGTGGGCATTTCCTGTCGTGCCAGGTACACAAGACAGAGCAGTGGAAGAGCTCTCGTGGAGGTTACATTCATATGGAGGGAGGGACAGTTTTAAAAATGTACAGAACAGTTCTCATCACAAGAAAAAAACTTTTTTCTGTTTCCTTGATTTTATGTCTGTATGAGATGGTGGATGTTCACTCCACTTGTGTGACAGTATTTCATGATGTGTGTAAGCCAGACCGTTACACTGTACACCTTAAGCTTACACAGTGTGTTATAACAGGTGTTACACTGTACACCTTAAACTCACACAGTGCTGTACGCCAATTATACGTCAAAGAAACTGGAAGGAAAAATGTACCAAAAAGTAATTTCAGGTAACAATACTAAGAAATTAAAACAGAGAAATGGCATTAGTGAATGACAGGGCAGGTGGGAGCCTTGGTGATGCCACTTGGGGGAGATGGCCCTGAATGATGACAAGGACCCAGCCATGAGAATGGCATTTTTAGGCCCAAAGACAACAAATAGAAGACTGGACGTTATGAGTGAGGGTGAAGAGTAGTAGAAGATGAGGTAGGCAGGGGTCCGATCTTACTGATTCCGGTAGAAGGCCATTGAAAGTTTTAAGTAGAGGAGTGATCTACCACCGTGCTTGGCCTGTATTCAGACAAAATTTCCAACTCATAAAGAGAGCTTACTCTTTGTAAATATCCTTGGTTTTTGTTTTTTCTGTTTGTTTGGGTTTTTTCGGCCTTATGAACAGATTCATTGACATTTCTTTATATAGCAGTTCTGTTTCATCTGGATGTAATAGATCTATCATACCTATTACATCTAGATGTAATACATAGAATATGTAATACATAGAATATTCTATGCTGTGCAGACTTCAAAAATAGAATAAAACTTAAATAGCGATTATAGCAGCTAACACTTATGTCATTATTATTGTTACTCCCCTTCTACGGATGAGGAAGGAGAGGCTTAAGGTGGTTACCCAGCTTGCCCAAGGTCACTTAACTGGGGGAGCTGTGTTTAGGCCCCAGCCTTTCAAAGCCTGCATGCCTAACCGTCCTGCTCATACAGTAGCCCTGAATTGAACCTTACGTCACGATATCGCCTGTTCAGTTTTTACTCCACAGAACTGTGTTTAGATTAAAACACAGCTTATTTCACAACTTAGCCACTGACATTGTTGCATCAGGCTGGCCACTTACCCCTCTGTGTGTTCTCCAATGTAGGTTTCATCATCATGGCATTCCTCTTTTAAAAATCGAAGGACTCCAACTGCCCTTAGAGTTAAGTACCCCAGTTCTTTATGTGATGTAGAAATCCTTTACAGCCTGATTCCAGTCCACTTGATCCTCATCTTGTTACTTTTGCACCCTCACCCCGCCCGTAACTTAACTACATTCAGCCTACTCCCTGGAGCGTTCTCTCTCCCAATTTCTATCCTTATTATTTTTCAAAGCACAGACGAAGGGGCTTCACCCCACACAGCTCTCTCATCTGTCCCCCATTGGCACTTTATACTTACCTCTTTACAGCATTTATCACACTCACTTACCATTATTTGTGTTTTCTTTAAAATGCAACTGTTTTATTTCTTGAGCCTAACACCAGGAGATGCCTAAAAAGTTTGAATGATTACTGAAACAAATTATTTGACTAGCAGTAGTTGTATAAATGTTTCTTCAGATGTTAACATCAGTCACTAAGAAATTATAGTCAAGTTGAAGTGATGAAACCAGTCAGTTTTAATCTTTCATTGGTAGAAACAAAACAAAGTTATTTCTGCTACTTCGTGTAAATGTAATGTTTGTCCTTAAGATTTTAAATATAGGTGTAATTTTTAAGAAAATTAAAGAAAATACGCACTATACCTAGTGATTTAAAATTTAGATCAAAATGAGAAGATGGGATCATGCTTTGGATACCAGTGTTAGGTGACGCACCTGCTGGTAAAGGCATTGAAGTTGCTGCATTACAGATAGATGTAAAGTTACTTTTGCAGTAAAATATTAGAGTAACGGTCACCATCAGAAAAAAAGATTTGAAAAGTTTTTTAAAGATGTGCGAGGGCTTTCTCCAGTTGTGGCAAGCCGGGGGGCCACTCTTCATCGCGGTGCGCGGGCCTCTGAAAAGTTTTATTTGACTAAAACGATAAGCTGAGCATTTATTTATGTGTCTCTCTCTGTGTGTATAGCACTAAATTAGATTGTGTGCCGATAGATGCTCTCAACATAAAATGACATGAAACAGGTAGTGAACAAGACACTGTATATATTAAGGTTCGTTAGTGACCTAAGATATAACTGTTTGATTTTTTTCTAACCATAGTTCCCTTTCATCTAAACCTTCTGTCCGGTGATCCGCAGTGATTGCCAGTTGAGTCCCTGTTGCAGCACACCTGCGGGAGAGGGACTAGCCTGCCTATACCGGCCTTGCTTTCAGTACTGAGTGGAGGGGAAGGGAGAGGAGCAGTTAGCTGGGGGCTGGGAGGTAAAAGCCCTGCAGCGGTTCTGAGGGGCCTTGGAGAGGGAGGGGGGTGGCCTGAGAGGCAGCTGCTCCCTCTTCTCTTCTCCTCTCAGGGTGAACCAGGGGAAGGCAGTATGAACTGGAGGGTTTACAGACCGAGGGAGTCGAAGGGAAAGGTGGTCCTTGGGAGGCTCTGAACCGAGAAGGGAAAGGGGTCTAAAGAGAGGTGACCTATTTCTCTCGAGGTCAGAAATGGGGTCTCGCTTGTTTTTCCCCACAGGCTACATTTACATCCCCACATTTGCTATTTTGTACAAATAAGATACATCTGAAAGAGAAGCAGAAAAAAGCAAAGGAGAAACCGTGGATTGATTGGCCCTGCTGGACCTGGGTTCCTGGGAAGAGGAGCCCCAGAGTTTGCCATTATTTCAGAATTCCTAGAGAAGCCCCAGCGCTGTAAGATTGTGGACATGCTACACGCTTCCCGTCTCCCCTCTCCTTTTTACTACCTCGATGGCTGCACACCTGGAATTTTGGCTCTAGAATAATTTAAAAAACATTTTTGCCAAGAAAATATCTTTGGAAAAAATCATGTATGTATGATTTTTTTTTTTTAAACTACTTCCTGGCCCTTCAGAACTCTTTGTTTTTTCCCCTTTGCCTTTCTTCCTCCCTCTCTCCCTTCCTCCCTCCCTCCCTCCTTCATTCCTTCCTTCCTTTCTTTCTCTCTCTCCTCCCCCTCCCGTATGTCTTTCTGAGGTATAACTGACATACAACATTATATTAGTTTCATGGGACTTCCCTGGTGATCCAGTGGTTAGGACTCCAAGCTCCCAGTGCAGGGGGCACAGGTTCGATCCCTGGTCGGGGAACTAAGATCCTGCATGCCACACGGCCAAAAAAACCCACAAAAAACAAAACGTTGTATTAGCTTCAGGCATACAGTGTGATGATTGGATATTTGTATATGTTTTGAAATGATCACCACAATAAGCCCAGTTAACATTTGTCACTGTACATACTTACGGGATTTTTTTCTTGTAATGAGAACTTTTGAGATATACTCTATTAGCAGCTTGCAGCATGCAGTAGTGTTAACTGTAGTCGCCATGCTGTGTATTGCATCCCTGTGACTTATTTATCATTGAAAGTTTGTGCTTTCTGACCACCTTCACCCATCTCCCCCTATCCCCCAATCACCGATCTGTTCTTTGCAGCTATGAGCTTGGTTTTGGGGTTTTTGATTCCACATAAAAGTGAAATCATATGGTATTTGTCTTTCTCTGTCTGACTTATTTCACTCAGCATACTGCCCTCAGGGTCCATTCCCATGATTGCAAATGGAAGATTTCATTCTTTCTTATGGCAGAGTAATATTCCACTATTTGTGTGTGTGTGTGTGTGTGTGTGTGTGTGTGTGTACACACACACATCCCACATCTTTATTAATTCATCTGTCAGTGGGCACTTGGGTTGTCTCTGTATCTTGGCTGTTGTGAATAATGCTGCAGTGGATGTGGAGGTGTAGATATCTTTTCAAATTAGTGTTTTCATTTTCTTTGGATAATACCCAGAAGTGGAATTCCCAGATCATATGATAGTTCTGTTTTTAGTTTTTGGAGGAACCACCATCCTCACCAAATGTTTTCATTGCCACCAACAGTGCACAAGGTGGAACCCTTGATTTCTTTCTTTTTTTAAAAATTGAAGTATAGGGCTTCCCTGGTGGCGCAGTGGTTGAGAGTTCGCCTGCCGGTGCAGGGGACACGGGTTCGTGCCCCGGTCCGGGAAGATCCCGCATGCCACGGAGCGGCTGGGCCCGTGAGCTGTGGCAGCTGAGCCTGTGCGTCCAGAGCCTGTGCTCCGCAGAGGGAGAGGCCACAACAGTGAGAGGCCCGCATACTGCAAAAAAAAAAAAAAATTGAAGTATAGTTGATTCACGATATTGTATTAGTTTCAGGTATACAACATAATAATTCAATATTTTTATAAATTATACTTCATTTAAAGTTATTACAAAATAATGTTATGTTCCCTGTGCTGTCCAATATATCCTGTTGCTTATCTGTTTTATACATAGTAGTTTGTATCTCTTAACCCCACACCCTAACTTGCTCTCCCCCATCCCCCCTCCCCTCTGGTAACCACTAGTTTGTTCTCTGTGTCTGTGAGTCTGTTCCTGTTTTGTTAATTAGTTTGTTGTAGTTTTTAGATTCCACATATAAGTGGTAACGTAGAATATTTGTCTTTCCCTGTCTGACTTACTTCATTTAGCGTAATACCCTCTGGTCCATCCACGTTGTTGCAAATGGCAGAATTTCATTCTTTTTTATGGCTGAGTCATATTCCATGTGTGTGTGTATATATATGTATGTGTGTATATATATATATATATATATATATATACCATATCTTCTTTATTTTTTCATCTGTTGATGGACACTTTGGTTGCTTCTATATCTTGGCTATTGTAAATACTGCTTCAGTGAACACTGGGGTGCATGTATATTTTTGAATTGGTGTTTTTGTTTTCTTTGGATGAATACCCAGGAGTGGAAATGCTGGATCACAGGGTAGTTCTATTTTTAGTTTTTTAAGGAACCTCCAGACTGTTCTCCATAGTGGCTGCACCCATTTACATTCCCACCAACAGTGCAGGAGGGTTCCCTTTCCTCCACACCCTCTCCAGCATTTGTTATTTGTGGACTTTCTGGTGATGGCCATTCTGACAGGTGTGAGGTGATATCTCATTGTGGTTTTGATTTGCATTTCTCGGATGATTAGTGATGTTGAGCATCTTTTCATGTACCTGTTGGCCATAAGTTTGTCTTTGGAAAGATATCTGTTCGGGTCTTCTGCCCGTTTTTTTGTTTTGTTTGTTTTTTGCAGTACGCAGGCCTCTCACTGCTGTGGCCTCTCCCGTTGCAGAGCACAGGCTCCAGACGCGCAGGCCCAGCCGCTCCGCGGCATGTGGGATCTTCCCGGACCGGGGCACGAACCCGTGTCCCCTGCATCGGCAGGCGGACTCTCAACCACTGCGCCACCAGGGAAGCCCAGAACCCTCTATTTCTTAAAGGCAGGTGCTTGATCTCTGGGCTGCGCTTGGGCCATGCTTAGTCCTAGTTCAGTGAGCCCTTCGGGATGGTGTTCAAATTTATTCCAAACTCTTTACATCGAGTCTTCTAATATCCCCTTGACAGGACCACGGATGGGTTTAGTATCTCAGTTGTTACCTATTATAAATAGATTTAAGTTTCACAGATGTTGGTAGCCTGATTGCCCGATCCCCATTACATGCGAAAGTAAAAATCACAAATAATGAAGAATCGTAAAGTTTATACCGGTCGGGGTGATTGTTTTGGCAAGCTGAAATCATCTGCTGAATCTGAAAGCATGCAGAAGCCTTTAGGTTTAGAAGATGAGCGGAACAGAAGGGAGGGCCGTGGTGGGGTCTGGCTGGGTGGTGCCTGGGGCTGTGGGTCACCCAGTACTGCTTTTCTGTCTCCTGTACTGCTCTTCCCCACTCAGCAGTCGCGGAACCTGCCCCAGCCCCTGCGTGAGAGTGGCCCTGCCACCCGCCCCCATGCTGTAGGGAACGTGTGGAGCCAGGTGAGGGGTCTCAGTTGGAGCATTAGCTCCTCCGTGGAGTTGTGCTAATGGAACAACAAAAGCAGTAACTCCTGTCAGCAGTTACTATGGCGCAAGCTTTGTTTGCTTTGAGTGTGGAAACTCATTTAAAAAATTTAGAGCATTCCTAGTGGTGGGTACTGTTGGGCCCATTTTACAGATGTTGAAGTCAGGGCCCAGGCTCTGTGTAGCTAGTGTGTGGAGGGGCCAGGAGAGGTGCCCAGGCAGTCTGGCTCAGGGGCCATGTTCTCAGCCCCTCTACTCTGGTGGGGGGGAGTCAGGGAGTCCCGTCTGATTCCACTTTTGTCATTGGTTAAGACTCTTTATGTTGCAGGTAACAAAGTCCAGTTTCAACTGGTTTAAATAAAAAGAGGAGATTATTGTAAGGACATGCAAGTGTGTGACTCTATCAGATAACTCAAGGCCTGAGCTGTTCTGGGTCACAAACAGCAGAAGCAGGGATTCTTTCGGCTTCTCACCTCTGCTGCTCTCTGCACGTGCGCCTTGTTCTTTGTCACCTGCCTGGAGGAACAGGACCACAGGCACTCAGAGAAGCTGACTTTTTTTTTTTTGGCCAATTCTGAAACTTCTGGATGGGGGGCCGGTTAGTGCAGTTTGATTGACTTCTGGGCCAAGCAGCTAGTTTGGTGACTGGTGCAGAGGACACCAGCGCTGATGGTTAATTTAACAAGATGGAAGAACCCTGTTCCCTTGGCTCTTCATAACTGGCCGTGGAGGTTCCTCAGTACTGAACGCTCCGTGCCAGCCCCCTAGCCGCGGAGCACTTGGGAAATGGTAGCTGCCCAAGTGTTTACTGAATGAAGGAAGGAAGAAGTGAATGGTTGTCCTGAAAAAGGAACACTTCTAAAGACAGCATTTGGCTTTCTGGTGGTTGCCCACGGCGTGGCATAGATGCAGATAGTCTGTTTGGAAGACTTTCCAAACGGGGGAAGGGGCTGTTTTTCCCGGCTGTGAAGTGTTAAGGTGTCTTTTTTTTTTTTTTTTTATGTCTTTATTGGGGTATAATTGCTTTACAATGGTGTGTTAGTTTCTGCTTTATAACAAAGTGACTCAGTTATACATATACATATGTTCCCACATCTCTTCTCTCTTGCGTCTCCCTCCCTCCCTCCCACCCTCCTTATCTCACCCCTCTAGGTGTTCACAGAGCACTGAGCTGATCTCCCTGTGCTATGCGGCTGCTTCCCACTAGCTATCTACCTTACATTTGGTAGTGTATATATGTCCATGCCTCTCTCTCGCTGTGTCACAGCTCACCCTTCCCCCTCCCCATATCCTCAAGTCCGTTCTCTAGTAGCTCTGTGTCTTTATTCCTGTCTTACCCCTAGGTTCTTCATGACATTTTTTTTCTTAAATTCCATATATATGTGTTAGCATACGGTATTTGTCTTTCTCTTTCTGACTTACTTCACTTATATGACAGACTCTAGGTCCATCCACCTCACTACAAATAACTCAGTTTCGTTTCTTTTTATGGCTGAGTAATATTCCATTGTATACATGTGCCACATCTTCTTTATCCATTCATCTGTCGATGGACACTTAGGTTGCTCCCATGTCCTGGCTATTGTAAATAGAGCTGCAGTGAACATTGTGGTACATGACTCTTTTTGAATTATGGTTTTCTCAGGGTATATGCCCAGTCTTTTAACTCCGTAGCACCACAGCTCCCGTTTCTTTCCTCTTCCTCTGCTTTTTGCTCAGTCTCCGCATGTTCACCTCTCAGCACTGCCTTAGTATACAGTGGAGATATTTGGTTTTCATTTTGTATTTCTTAAATAGAAGTTTTGTGCTGCCTGTTTCTAACCTAAAAAAAGAGTAGTGGGTGTGCCTCCCTTGAAAATGAACCATTTGATAGTCAGACACTAAAAAGTAAGAATGTAATAGACTATCCCAGCAAGGAGGATTTGTTTCCTAGACACCTTTGGAAGCAGCTACATTAGTTAATTAATTTACATGTAATACGTAAATTAATTTAATTTATGATGGTTTATTCTTTTTGACAATCATTTCTTTTCCCCATTTTGAGATTATTGGTAGTGATTCAGAAAACCGCATGCCATGTGGTCTGAAAGCCGTCCTGGAGCTGTTGTTAAAGTATTAAAAGTCATGGGGTAGAAAAGGATGCTGGAAAGCAGTGGCAGTGTTAGCAAAACTGGAGGGAGGGTGAGCTTCTGCAGTTAACAGCAAATTTTGTTGCCGATGTAAAGAAAATTACAGGCGTGACTGTGAAGAAAGAGGCTGATTCAAGATATCAAAAGTTTTATATCAGGAAATGTCAACTTTTGGTATTTATGACTTAACAGCTTGACTCCTGGTCCGTGTGCGGACGTTTTTTGAAAGATCTTTGGGCAAGGCCCACACTGCTTCATTGTTACAGAGCTGTGCAGTTACCTTTGCTGTAATAAGAGCTTGGTTTTGAGTCTCACAAAATGTTCATTCAGGTCTTAACTCTGCTTCTTGGTAGCACTGTAACCTGGGGCAGATCACTTAACCCCTCACAACTTTATTTTCTCATGCATAAATTGGAGATAATAACCCCTATCAAATTCTCCTTCAGAGGGCAAATCTTTGTCACCATTTAGGGTGGTTTTTCTAAAACCTGTCAAGTTGTTTTACTTTCGCACTTAAGGTCCTTCCTCTCCCCTTCAGGAACCTGGAGCAGTTCTCCACCCCGCAGCTCTTCTGAGGTCACTGCTGACGTCCCTTCCTCTAGTCTTCTGTTCCCTTTGAGATGAGAAATTGGATAATTTTTTTTCTTACACTTTTATGTTTTACATGTTTTAACTTAAACTGTTTTTATGATGGGAGAGTGCCCTTCGGGGACAGTTCTTCAAGTAGGACACTCTCTGGGTGCTGACTGCATGCAACGCTCACAGCTTTTCGGTTGAGTCATTGTGCCTTTACCTAATACGTAAGCAGAAAGACAGGCCAGGGCTCGAACCTCTTGCTTTTCTGACTTTGTAATGGACGAGGAGGACATGTTTCAGAAAGTCAGTTTTAGTGGGTATTCCCTTTCTCCTCTTTTAAATTAAGGAATTTCTTTTTAAAATTAAATTTGCACTGAATTTTGTTTTAAGGCTTGTGGTATTCCCTGGAATGCATACAAATCAGTGTGAGGAGTCACTACTCCAGTTGATAGTACTTAAGTTTAGAAAAAGACACTGAGTTAATTACTTGCCGGAAGTAATTGCTTAAAGCAGTCTAGCATTAAGTGTTGTAGTTTAGTGCAGTGGTTCTCAACTTCGTTGCTGTCTCAGTTACATGTAGCATTTTAAAAAATATTCAGAGGCCAGAGCCCACCCCAGCGAAGCATCATCCATCTCCAGGGGGAGGCCCAGACGTCTGCATTAAGACAAAATGCACAAGCCAGGGTAAGAAGGCATGTAGTATGTATTTTGCATAGAGTATACTTCTGGCCCTAATTTCTGTTTTTATAATGTAATCATAAGTTATTAAAACAAAGTAAAAAGGTAGTCATTCAATTTTAGAAACTTATTTCATTTTTCAGGCTTTTACAAGGAAAACCTCAGGGCGTAAAGATGTATAGCTTTATCAATTCATAAATAATTGTTTCAAGAACCCTGGTTAATTGAGACTGCGTTAAATTTGAGTGTGGGCCTGTGCATAATCTACGGAAATAAACCTCAAAGTAAATGGTTTATTTCAACATTGTAATAGCTTTATACTTAAAGGCATTAGGAAAAAGGTTGGGGGGCTGGGGGCGGGGTTCAGTACCTGTTCCTCTGAGTTTTAAGCTGTGTCTGATGACTTTTCAGCTGCTGCTTTTATGATCTAGTTGTAGCATAGACAAGGTATATGTATTTCAGAAAAAAGTTTTGAGTGTTTACTGTTGATGTTATGACGACTTTTTATGCTCCATGGGTCTTCTGGAACAAAAGCTGCTTAGATGTAGGTGAAAAATATTGAAACAGCAAGAACTAAAGCATTTTTAAGTCTTGTGAACGAGTCTTTAAAGCACAGTTTTTGTAACTAAAGTCAATAGATATATCTAAAATGAACATCCAGCTAATAAAATTAGCCACCCATTCATAGGATTTAGGAAACGGCTGATTTAGAGTGCTACATAAAAATATTTCCTCGTTTCACTTACTGCTCACAAGTTTTCACCTGCAGTGCATTCACTCATTAAACATCAGGTATCTTCCACAAGTCAGGTACATTGTTGGGGGAGCACATGTAAACAAGACAGGCTAGGCCCAGGCCCAGTAGGAGCTCTTATTCTGGGGGAGCAAGGGATTTTAAACAAGAAATAAAAGGGCTCTAAATGTTGCTCTGAAAACTACAAGGTGCTTCGATTCTCCTGGTCAGAGGCAACTCTTTAGTTCTTTTTTCTGAAGAGCAATATTGGCTTTTAGAGCTGAAAGGAAACTTAGACCTAGTGCAGTTCTTCATTTTACAGATGGGAACACTCAGGTCTAGGGAGGTGATGTGACCTTCCTACAGCAGCAGAGCTGAGGACTGGTGTGGTTGGGAGAGAGCACCAGCCTTCTGATTCCTGCCGGAGCACAAGTAAGCGATGTGTGAAGCAGGACCACGCACACCCGGAGTGCATCCAGCACCTTCCGTGGACCTGCTTTATACTCTCTTTGTGCTGGCTGCTGGGATTACTCACAATGAAGGGGACAGAGCTCTTGTCGCTAAATAGTTCACAGTCTAGAGTGAAAGACAGGCAGCTTTGAAAAAACGTTTATAAAGGAGTTACTCGTTTAGCATATGGATTAAGATGACAGGTTCTGAAATCAGACTGAATTAAAATCGTAGCTCCCCCCTTATTAGATATGTAAATTTGGGAGAAACATAAATCTCTGCACCTCAGTTTCCTTATCTGTAAATTGGAGATAAAAATGCTGATTACTGGGGGCTTCCCTGGTGGTGCAGTGGTTGAGAGTCCTCCTGCCGATGCAGGGGACACAGGTTCGTGCCCCGGTCCGGGAAGATCCCACATGCCGCGGAGTGCTGGGCCCGTGAGCCATGGCCGCTGAGCCTGCGCATCCGGAGCCTGTGCTCCGCAATGGGAGTGGCCACAACAGTGAGAGGCCCGAGTACCGCCAAAAAAAAAAAAAAAAAAAAAAAAATTATTACTGGGTTCATCAAAAGGTTCGTTCAGTTTTTTCCGTAAGATGGCTCTAGTAGCACTTAGTTGTCTTTAACTTTATTCGAAATAGTTTTGTTAGATTGCACGTGACAGCTGTCATATCAGCGTGCATTTAAAAAAAGACCACAATTGGTGAATTTTTGTGTAGCCATTTTAATATAGAAGATGGAAGAAAAGCAACATTTTCGGCATATTATGCTTTATTATTTCAAGAAAGGTAAAAACGCAACTGAAACACAAAAAAAGATTTGTGCAGTATATAGAGAAGGTGCTGTGACTGATCAAACGTGTCAAAAGTGGTTTGCGAAGTTTCTTGCTGGAGATTTCTTGCTGGACGATGCTCCATGGTCAGGTAGACCAGTTGAAGTTCCTAGCGATCAAATCGAGACATTAATTGAGAAGAATCAATGTCATACCACGTGGGAGAGAGCCGACATACTCAAAATATCCAAGTCAAGCACTGAAAATCATTTGCACCAGCTTGGTTATGCTAAATCGCCTTGATGTTTGGGTTCCACGTAAGTTAAGGGAAAAAAACCTTCTTGACTGTATTTTTGCATGCGATTCTCTACTTAAACGTAATGAAAACGTTCCGTTTTTAGAGCAAATTGTGACGGGCGATGGATACTGTACAATAATGTGGAATGGAAGGGATTGTGGGGCAAGCGAAATGAACCACCACCAACTACACCAAAGGCTGGTCTTCATCCAAAGAAGGTGATGTTGAGTATATGGTGGGATTGGAAGAGAGTCCTCTATTATGAGCTCCTTGCAGAAAACCAAACGATTAATTCCAACAAGTACTGCTCCCAGTTAGACCAACTGAAAGCAGCACTCAACGAAAAGCATCCAGAATTAGTCAACAGAAAACGCATTATCTTCCATCAGGATAATGCAAGACCGCATGTTTCTTTGATGACCAGGCAAAAACTGTTACAGCTTGGCTGGGAAGTTCTGATTCATCCGCTGTATTCACCAGATATGGCACCTTCGGATTTCCCTTTATATCGGTCTTTAGAAAATTCTCTTAATGGAAAAAATTTCAATTCCCTGGAAGACTATAAAAGGCACCTGGAACAGTTCTTTGCTCGAAAAGATAAAATGTTTTGGGAAGATGGAATTATGAAGTTGCCTGAAAAATGGCAGAAGGTAGTGGAACAGAAGGGTGAATACACTGTTCAATGAAGTTCTTGGTGAAAATGAAAAATGTGTCTTTTATTTTTTCCTTAAAAACTGAAGGCACTTTTTGGCCAACCCAATACGTCATAGGTTTTTAGTATTTAAATACATAATAGTATGCAAAACACTTGGAGCAGTACTGTGCTCATGGTGAGCACTCAATACGCAATAGCTATTATCTGTGTTTTTAAAAATTTTTATTGGAGTATAGTTGATTTATAATGTTGCATTAGTTTCAGGTGTACAGCAAAGTGAATCAGTTATACATATACATCTATCCACTCTTTTTTAGATTCTTTCCCCATATAGGTCATTACAGAGTATTGAGTAGAGTTCCCTGTGCTATACAGTAGGTCCTTAAATAGATAACTAATAAAAGCATTCTCTTTAAAAAGTTACACTCTTCCGGTTGTCCTCCGTTTTACAGAAGAGGAGGTTGAAAGCATAAAGTTAGGTAACTTGCCCGTGATCACACAGCTAGAAATTTTGGGAGCCGGGATTTAAAAACAGGAGGTCTAACCACGTGCTCTGTGTAGATTTAGGGGGCTGAGCCAGAGTGTGTTCTAAACTTACTACCATACTAGATAAGCTCTCAAAATTCTAAGCATCCAGGATATTGGTGTCACAAAAAGATAGTAATGTGTTAACTGTGAAGTGTTTAGTGATACATTTGCTTTCTTCTGAAGAGAGGAGGGACTATATTTTGGGGACTATTGCCTGCTTCACCCAAGTCCAACTTGCCATGTATTTTATTTTTAGCTGTTGGTTTATCCCAACTTGAAACTCAGAGGATTTCTAGTGTGTTAAAAATCGTGTCTTGTTGGATTTTCTAAAGCATTGGACATAGTACTTGGTTGGTTGGTTTTGGTTTTGGCTTTTGTTTTGTTTTTTAATAGTAGTAGCCTACATCTGATTTGAGTGAGAATGGTTTAAAATAGCTTTTTTTTTTTGGAGGAACTTTTGACATAAAGAGGATTAGATAGTATGTAGTAGTATGTACTTTCAGTAGAAGACGGACTCTGGTAATATGGAGAATTGAATATTATAAATCTTTATCATTCTCTTATAAATTTCCCTTTCTTTCCACCCGCCCATTAATCTGTGTTGCTTTATACTACACGTTGATACTTTTAAGTCCCTGCAGGAGAAGTTTTTCATATTGATTAGTACGTGTCTAATAAGTGATAACTGGTACATGAGTTTTTAATATTTAAATATTTCTTTTAAGCAGCATGTAGGGACTTCTTTTCCAATTTGACACTCTTTGTATTTAAATCGGAATGTTCAGACCATTTACACTTAATGTTATTGTTGATGTGATTGGGTTGAAATCTACTGTCTTACTATTGGTTTTCAGTTTATCCCATCTGTTCTTTATTCCCTGTTTGTTTTCTTCATGCTTTCTTTTGGGTTGAGTTTATCTTTTAATGATCACATATGCTTTGTTGGGTTACTGGCTGTAACTCTTTTTTTTTTTAGTGGATGCTTTAGAGTTTATAAAATATGTCTTGAGCATACTATAGTCTGCCTTCAAGTGATGTTATGCCCCTTCCTTATAGTACAGGATCCTTCATCATTTATTCCTCCTAGCAGATGTGCTGTTCGTATCATAAATTTTATTTCTACAGATTATAAACCCCATAATACTTTGTTACTATTTTTGCTTTAAATACTTAATTATCTTTTAAAGCGATATAAGAAATAAAAATTTATATTTTCCAAATATGTTACTATTCCTGGTGTTCTTTATTCCCTTGTGTAATGCCAGATACACACCTATTATCATTTCCCTCCACCTGAGAGATTGCTGATGAATTCTTTCAGTTTTTGAATATCTGGAAAAGAAAATATTTTGCCTTTGTTTTTGAAACATTTTTGCTGAGTATAGAATTCTGTGGTAACAGTTTTTTTCTTCACGTATTAAGGATCTTGCTCATCTGTCTTCTGGCTTGCGTTGTTTCCTACGAGAAGTCTTATAGGAAAGACTTATCCTTGTTCTTCCATGTATTGTCTTTTTCCCCCCCATGTATTGTCTTTTTTCCCTGTGACTGCTTTTAGGATTTACTCTTTATTACTGGTTTTATGCAGTTTAATTATGATCTGCCTTGTGTAGTTGTCTTCATGTTTCTTGTGCTTACGGGTTGTTGAGCTTTTTGTATCTATGTGTTCATAGTTTTCATCAGATTTGGAAATTTTTTTGGCCCTTAATTTCTTTCAAATATTTTTTCTGCCCTTTTCCTCTTTGTATATTAGGCTATTTGAAGTTGTTCTGCAGCTCACTGATGCTCTCTTCAAAGTCTTTAATTTTTTTATTTTTGTCTGTTTCATTTTGAATAATTTCTATTGATGTGTTTTCAAGTGTATTCATCTTTTCTTTTGCAGTGTTTAACATGCTGTTAATCCCATCCAGTGTAATTTTCGTCTCAGATACTGTATTTTTATGTCTGGAAGTTTGACTTGGGTCTTTTTATAATTTCCTAAATTATAATTATATATTTATAATATGTATATTTATAATAATATTATAATTTATAATTATATATTACCTAACACTCAGGTATTTGTCAGTCATTTAGAACTTAGAGAATAGTCATAACAATGTTTATTGTCTTTGTCAATTAATTTTATTATCTATGTCATTTCTGGGTTTGTTTCTGTTGATTAGTTTTTCTCCTCGCATTTTCAAACTTTTCCATATCTGGTAATTTTTTATTGAATACCAGACGTTGTGAATTTTACCTTTTTGGGTGCTGGGTATTTTTGTGTTCTTAAATAATATATTCTTGAGCTTCATGATTGAGATGCTAAGTTACTTGGAATTAGTCTGATCCTTTTGAGACTTGCTTTTTAAGTTTTGTTTAGAGTGATCAGAACCGCTGTGAAGCTTACTTTTCCCCTTTGCTGAGGCAGTACCATTCTGAGTATTTTACCCAGTGCCCCGTCTTCTCTAGCAAGTGGGAATGCAGACTATTAGCCCTGAGGGAGCCCCGGGGCTGTCCCCTCTTTCCCTTGTGGGTGTTCTTTCCCTGCAATTGCGTGTGCCGATAAGTACTCATTCGGACCTCTGGAGCTCTCTTCCTGGGCACCTCTTCTTTTCCAGCAGTTGTGTGCTCTGGCCACCTGGGTTCTGTCTCTGTATCACAGGGACAATTGTAGCTCTCCGTGTGTGTGTGTGTGTGTGTGTGTGTGTGTGTGTGTGTGTGTGTGTGTGTGTGTGTGTGTGTGTGTGTGTGTGTGTGTGTGTGTGTGTGTGTTTCTTTCTCAGGAATCAGCTGCCCTGAGATGCCTGACATCCAGTGTTTAGAAACTATTGTTGTTTCATGTATTCTGTTTTTTTTTTTCTCTTTCCGAGTTGTTTAAAGCGGTAGGGTAAATTTGGTCCCTTGTTACCCATCTTGGCCAGAAGCTGAAGTGACTTAACAAGGCCAGGACATTTTTTTGTAAATAAAAGTTAGTCATTAGAAAGCAGTACATTTATGTTATTCCAGTTTTTATACATTTATTATAGTAATACTTTCAGAAATGTGGGTGAACTGTTTGAAGATTGGAAAGATATAAAGTTACTGGATTCTCGTCATAATGATTGGGGGAGGTGGAAATTAAGTTCATCTTAAATGGCTTGTGTTTCAAGGTTTATCTGCTATAAATGAATAAGAGATTTTATTTAAAATTTGTCTTGACATTTGGAGACTGGTACTATTTCTAGCCATATCAACTGCACTTTGCAATTAGAGTTTTTAGTTGTTTCAGACTGTTGGTTTATTTATACTCCTCTACTCTTATTGACTTAGGGTTAAGTGTGCTTTGAGTACATACTAATTCTAACATGATTATAGGTCAGGCCACATCAGAAAAATATTATGTGTTGATTATAATAGGACTTAAATGGCTACATTGTTACAGATTACACTTCTGTTTTCCACAAATTTCTGTTGGATTTGCAGATGAAATATTCTGAATCTGATAGGGAGAAAATGTAAAGGCCATATATTCATCTCTTGCACTTCTTTCATTTTTAAACATTGCCTTTTCTAAACCAGTGCCATTCAGTGGTGGGATTGTGGAGCTACGTTTGTAGTCACAGTGTTGTACTGTACTGTTCTGGCACAAATTTGAAATCCTGTTGGTTGGTGAGTGAAAGAGCCACATGCAGCTTCGAGTCCCAGTTTTATATCATTGTCCTAGATCTTCTTGTTTTGTGGAGGTGTGTTTGGGTGGTGGTGGTGGTTTGCGGTTCCGGTGGGAGAGGGCTGAGGGCATTCTGGGGGAACTGCTGTTGGGGGGCAAAGAAGACTTGAGGCACACGGTTTAGTACTGTGATTATTCTAGCAACTGTTACACTGGACCAGACAGTTAATTTACCCTAGAACGTTTATTGTAACCAGATAAAAGTAAATATGGTTATATAACTTTTAGTTTGACTGTAATGGGTGGTAAATCTCAGATTTAATAGGCTTTATGTTGGGATCAGGCAAGAAGGTAGATTTGAACTATTTCGTGGCTCATTGGGGATTTTTTTGATTTTGGGTGAATAGCAGTTTTTATGGCATGATGTCGCAAAAGTTTAAGTATATTTTTAGATTATTAAAATTTGATTGTTAAAGTCATACATAAGATTTTATACTTTTTGAGGAAGGGAAAATTCCTTATTGCAGAGGACTAAATGGAATAGATGCTTACAACTTAGACTTTCCTGGAATAGCTGCTCAAAAGCTTTATTTTTCTTTACTTGATTTACGACCTCTGAGGAAAGCAGTGGCTTATTTTACTTACGTAAAGAACCTTATCATTACTATAGTTATGGTAAAACTACCATAAAGTATACCGTGCTGTTATAACATAGTATATATTCTATATATATAAATATGTGTAAATATATAAATATAATACTATACACTATCGTATACAATACTAATTATTATTGTAATACACCATAGTATATATATTATATGTAAATATATATTTAAAAGTATGTATTATAGCAATATAAAGTATGGTATAAAGCTGTTTTTCTGGCAAGAGCACAGTTTGAGGACAGCTTCCTTCAGATTTCTAAGATTACAATTGACTTTCTGTCTCCCCAGAGTAGGTTTCGTTGGGGGTGGGTAGAGGGGCAGAGGGGTGTCCATAACACCTTGACTTAGTCTGTATAATTGTGAGGTTCATGCCAGTCTTGTTAACCACAGGCTGTGCAATGCCTAACATATTGTCTAGCACATAGTAGATGTTAAATATTTATTGACTGACATTCTGAACTGTGCACAGTATTTGCTGTCAATAAGAGTGAGTCAGGGCCACTGCATCGCACAACTCTGGAGCACCATTCACATAGTAACACTCTAGATTTTCTCAGTTCTTTGTTTGCTTGCAGAAATCTGTCTTAAATCTTTGGCGCCTACTGCTGTTAAAGTAGAATATAATGGCATGTGAACACAGAGTTATGTATTTAGTCTTTATTACACATGGTCAACTGTGAGTAAATGAGAGCTGCAATAATTTACTCCCTGCCTTCACTCTCACGTTCCACAGTCATTTCCTGCTCTGCCTCCTAGTGGTTTGTTTTGTTTGAAAACCTCCCCGAGCATCCGTATCATTAGCATCCTGTACGTCTTCCACACCACTGTCATCTTTAATAACTCTCTGGCAGGTAGAACAACGGGCAATCCGGATGACTCTCAAATGCATGTCCAGCCATCCTTGACTGTCCTCTGGGGTCGGTGCTTTCAAGCAAACATTGGAACTTAAAAGCAAAACATGTCTAAAATTATCTAATTCTTCTTTCACCCAAATACCATTCTGTTGTTCCTTTATCTCTTAACCGGTATCATATTGTTTACCCATGTTAACAGATATTGCCGTCTTTATCCTGCATTCTGGTTATACCAGTACCAGTTCAAGATGTCTTTTTGATATTTCTTTTTACCATTTATAATTTCTTACACTTAGGGCTCCTTTAATAAAGGTCTGTTAGACGTGAAACTGGAGTAGGTAGAAATACCCAGCGGTAGAGCTGTGGTGTGTGCCTGCGGTGCTGTGGTTGGGTGGCATCTGCAAGGTGCAGGCTACAGCAGCTAGCTTGGTGGGTGCTAGCGCTCTCCCACCCCAGAGTCGAGGGTTCGTATAAGCTAGGTTCCTTTTTCTCCTCGTCTCTTCTTGCTTGTTTTATTCCATTTTATCCTCATTTTCCACCCGTGTTAACCCCCAGAGCACCCATTCTGATGTGTTTCAATATACCATGGGTAAGTGCTCTTGCCAGTGTATTCAGTGAGTTTGTGTTTTTAACTTACGTAAATGACGATGTCATTTATGTAAGGACAATGCTTTAGGCGCTCTCGCTGTTGCTGTGCACAGGTCTGAGTCATTGCTTTGGTCCGCTGCGTGGCACTCTGTAGGGTGTATCCATTCTGTCCCCACAAGCCCAGCTTGCCTGGGCAGCTCCGTCCCCACCGGCAGGGCCACAGCAAGCGTTCAGTATGCATCCTTTCATGGGCCTCCGTAAGAGTTCAGCCAGGCTGCAGGGGATCATAGAGTTGGCTTAAATTTAATTTAAGTTGTGCCAGGTAGCTCTGCAGAATGGCTGTCCCCATCTCCATGCCCAGCAGTAGCAGGGCACGGCAGTTCTTGCAGCCCCGTATCTCCTTGGAGGGCTCTGATTTTCTAATTTCTGCCAGTCTGCAAGTGTAAGGTGGTATCTTGTAGTTGGATATGTATTTCTTGGATTATGCCACCTGTTAGCCTCTTGTCCGATACTCGTCACGTTCTTAGGTATCCTAGTCTGTATATTGCCTAGTCACCATTTGTCCACTTTTCTATTGAAGTGCTGTCTGATGCCTCAGATATTAAAGCTTTGTTCCACATTTTGTAAATGTCTTCTCTCTGACCACTGTTAACTTTATAATATAGAGATGTTATTTCTCCCCCTTATAAATTTAATTCAATCCCAATTTAAATTCCAGTTGGAATTTTTTTTTTTTTTGAGGCAACTCTATAAACTTACTCTAAACTTATATATGGAGAACATATCCAGACAACTAGGTCAATCTTAGAAAAAAAAAAAAGCAGCAGTTGGGTGGAGGGCAGGAATTGTTGCTTTACCAGATGTGAAGACGTGCCCCAGTACTACACTGTTTCAGCCCTGGCCTTGTGGTTAGGTAGAGCACTGTGGTAGGTTTATAGAGTGCTTAGAGATAGACACATGTACATGTAGGATTTTCATATGTGATTACAGTGACACTCGAAAACCAGTGGGGGAAAGGATGGATTGCTTAATAGATGGTGCAGGGGAAACTAACTCACCCTATGGAGGCAAATAA
This sequence comes from Delphinus delphis, assembly GCF_949987515.2. Classification (NCBI taxonomy): domain Eukaryota; kingdom Metazoa; phylum Chordata; class Mammalia; order Artiodactyla; family Delphinidae; genus Delphinus; species Delphinus delphis. The sequence continues at coordinate 140,826,083 of NC_082686.1, forward strand.
AACTGGATTCCTACCTAATACCATATATGGGGAGAGAGCAAGATGGACTAGATGGATTAAATGCCTACCTTGGGGATGTAAACTATAGAGTTAAAGAAGAAAATGGGACCCACGGGCTAGGAAGGACCTTTTAAGCACAGACCATAAGGTGAAATGAAATTAATTTATCACATGAAATTAAAACGTCCCGCTTAGTGGACTTCTCTCTCCCTCAGACCCTATAAGTGCCTGGCACGTGCATGGCGTGTTCTTTTGGGGAGGGGCCGGGTTGGCTGTGCGTGTATGTACTGTTGGCAAGGGGCAGGAAGCCTCTGCACTAAGCTCTCCCGTCTTGCTCAACTATGAAATTAGAAGTCTCCACGTGATACGTCCCCCTTCACCTGGGCATCTGTAGAGGAATAGTGTGCAGAGCAGTGTTTTCTGAATAATACAAGGTCTACAACAGAATTACCCACGGTGGCTGTTTAAGATGAAAAGGCCTCTTTTCTCCATCTCTCCCTCCCCTGTTGTTTCAGTAAGTGGAGTGGAGAGGATCTGCCTTTTCCTGAAAGCCTCTAGAGCAGGGGATGGCAAACTTGCAAAGTAAAGGTCCAAATGGTAAATATTTTAGGCTTTGCAGGCCGTGTGGTCTCTATTAAAACTATTCAACTCTAACCATAGTATAAAAGCAGCCATAGAAAATAATACATAAATGAAAGATCATGGTGGTGTTCCAATAAAAATTTGTTTATAGGCACTGATAAAATATTAGTGTCACAAAATGTTCTTTAAAAATTTTTTTCAATTATTTAAAAATTGTAAAATTCTCCATTCTTAGCTTGCAGATGGAACAAAAACAGGCAGTAGGCCCGATTTGCCCCGAGTGTGTGTGTGTGTGTGTCATAGTTTGTCAACCCTGCTCCACAGTGGTCCATAGGCAACTGAAGTTTGAAAACTGGTGCTGTAAATTACCTGATATAATTGTTATTGTTGGGGGAAATGTCTTATTTCATTATAACAAGAACTTCCAGGACCTCTGAGGGGGAAGTATTATATTTTGTTTTTGTTTTGAGTATAATTGCTTTACGATGCTGTTAGTTTCTGCCGCACAGTGAAGTGAATCAGCCATACGCATACACACACACCCTCCCTCTTGGACCTCCCTCCCCGCGCATCCCACCCAACTAGGCCATCGCAGAGCACCGAGCTGAGCTCCCTGTGCTATACAGCAGGTTCCCACGAGCTATCTGTTTTCCACATGGTAGTGTATTTATGTCGATCCTAACCTCCCAGTTCATCCCACCATCCCCTTGCCCCACTGTGTCCACACCTCTGTTCTCCACCTGCCTTTCTCTTCCTGCCCTGCAGATAGGTTCATCTGTACCAGTTTTCTAGATTCCACATATATGCGTTAATATACGATATTTGTTTTTCTCTTTCTGACTTACTTCACTCTGTATGACAGACTCCAGGTCCATCCACCTCACTACAAATAACTCAACTTTGTTTCTTTTTATGGCGAGTAATATTCCATTGTATATATGTGCCACATCTTCTTTATCCATTCATCTGTCGATGGACACGTAGGTTGCTTCCATGTCCTGGCTATTGTAAATAGTGCTGCAATGAACATTGGGGTACATGTGTCCATTTGAATTATGGTTTTCTCAGGGTATATGCCCAGTAGTGAGATTTCTGGGTCATATGTAGTTCTATTTTTAGTTTTTTTGAGGAACCTCCATACTGTTCTCCACAGTGGCTGTATCAATATACATTCCCACTAACAGTGCAAGAGGTTCCCTTTTCTCTGCACCCTCTCCAGCATTTATTGTTTCTAGATTTTTTGATGGTGACCATTCTGACTGTTGTGAGGTGATACCTCATTGTAGTTTTTTTTTTTTACATCTTTATTGGAGTATAATTGCTTTACAATGGTGTCTTAGTTTCTGCTTTATAACAAAGTGAATCAGTTATACATATACATACCCATATCTCTTCCCTCTTGCGTCTCCCTCCCTCCCAACCTCCCTATCCCACCCCTCCAGGCGGTCACAAAGCACCGAGCAGATCTCCCTGTGCTATGCGGCTGCTTCCCACTAGCTATCGGTTTTACATTTGGTAGTGTATATATGTCCATGCCACTCTCTCACTTCGTCCCAGCTTACCCTTCCACGTCCCCATGTCCTCAGGTCCATTCTCTAGTAAGTCTGTGTCTTTATTCCTGTCTTACCCCCCTAGGTTCTTCATGACATTTTTTTTTTATTTGCATTTCTCTAATGATTGGTGATGTTGAGCATCTTTTCATGTGCCTCTTAGCCATCTATATGTCTTCTTTGCTGAAATGTCTGTTTAGGTCTTCCACCCATTTTTTGATTGTGTTTTTTTTTTGATATTGAGCTGCGTGAGCTGCTTGTATATTTTGGCGATTAATCCTTTGTCAGTTGCTTCGTTTGCAGATATTTTCTCCCATTCTTTGGGTTGTCTTTTCGTATTGGTTATGGTTTCCTCTGCTGTGCAAAAGCTTTTAAGTTTAATTAGGTTCATTTGCTTACTTTTATTTTTATTTTCATTACTCTGGGTTATGGGTCATAAAAGATCTTGCTGTGATTTTTGTCAAAAAATGTTTTTCCTATGTTTTCCTTTAAGAGTTCTATAGTGTGTGGTCTTAACATTTAGGTCTTTAATCCATTTTGAGTTTATTTTTCTCTATGGTGTTAGGGAGTGTTCTAATTTTATTCTTTTACATGTAGGTGTCCAGTTTTCCCAGCACCATTTATTGAAGAGGCTATATTGTCTCCATTGTATGTTCTTGCTTTGTTTGTCATAGATTAGTTGACCATAGGTGTGTGGGTTTATCTCTGGGCTTTCTGTCCTGTACCACTGATCTAAATTTCTGTTTTTGTGCCAGTACCATACTGTCTTAATTACTGTAGCTTTGTAGTATAGTCAGAAGTCAGGGAGCCTGATTCCTCCAGCTCCATTTTTCTTTCAGGGTTGCTTTGGCTATTCGAGGTCTTTTGTGTTTCTATACAAATTGTATAATTTTTTGTTCTAATTCTGTCAAAAATGCCACTGGTAATTTGATAGGGATTGCATTAAACCTGTAGATTGCTTTGGGTAGTATAGTCATTTTCACACTGTTAATTCTTCCAGTCCAAGAACATGGTATATCTCTCCATCTGTTTGTGTCATCTTTGATTCCTTTCATCAGTATCTTATAGTTTTCTGAGTACAGGTCTTTTGCCTCCTTAGGTAGGTTTATTCCTAGGCGCTTTATTCTTTTTGTTGCGATGGTAAATGGGATTGTTTCCTTAATTACTCTTTCTGATCGTTTGTTGTAAGTGTATAGGAATGCAAGAGATTACCGTGCATTAATTTTGTATCCTACAACTTTACCAAATTCATTGATTCGCTCTGGTAGTTTTCTGGTGGCATCTTTAGGATTTTCTATGTATAGTATTGTGTCATCTGCAAACAGTGACAGTTTTACTTCCTCTTTTCCAATTTGTATTCCTTTTATTTCTTTCTGGTTGCCATGGCTACGACTTTCAAAACTATGTTGAATAAGAGTGGTGAGAGTGAACCTCCTTGTCTTGTTCCTGACCTTAGAGGAAATACTTTCAGTTTCACCATTGGGAATAATGTTTTCTGTGTGGGTTTGTCGTGTATGGCCTTTATTATGTTGAGGTAGGTTTCCTCTGTGCCCACTTTCTGGAGAGTTTTTTTTTTGTTGTTGTTGTTGTATGCGGGCCTCTCACTGTTGTGGCCTCTCCCGTTGCGGAACACAGGCTCCGGACGCGCAGGCTCAGCGGCCATGGCTCACGGGCCCAGCCGCTCCGCGGCATGTGGGATCTTCCCAGACCGGGGCACGAACCCGTGTCCTCTGCATCAGCAGTCGGACTCTCAACCACTGCGCCACCAGGGAAGCCCATCTGGAGAGTTTTTATCACAAATGGTGTTGAATTTTGTCAAAAGCTTTTTCTGCATCTGTTGAGATGATCATATAGTTTTTATTCTTTAATTTGTTAATATGGTGTATCACATTGACTGCTTTGCGTATACTGAAGAATCCTTGCATCCCTGGGATAAATCCCACTTGATCATGGTGTATGATCTTTTTAATGTGTTGTTGGATTCTGTTTGCTGGTATTTTGTTGAGGATTTTTGCATCTGTTTTTATCAGTGATCCTGGTCTGCAATTTTCTTTTCTTGTGATATCTTTGTCTGGTTTTGGTATCAGGGTGATGGTGGCCACATAAATTGAGTTTGGGAGTGTTCCTCCCTCTGCAGTTTTTTGGAATAGTTTGAGAAGGATAGGTGTCAACTCTTCTCTAAATGTTTAATAGAATTCGCCTGTGAAGCCATCTGGTCCTGGACTTTTGTTTGTTTGAAGATTTTAAATTACAGTTTCAATTTCATTACCTGTGATTGGTCTGTTTTTATATTTTCCAATTCTTCCTGGTTCAGTCTTGGAAAGATTTATCTTTCCAAGAATTTGTGCATTTCTTCCAAGTTGTCCATTTTACTGGCATATAGTTGTTTGTAGTGGTCTCTTATGATCCTTTGTGTTTCTGTGATGTCAGTTATAATCTCTCCTTTTTCATTTCTAATTTTATTGATTTGAGTCCTCTCCCTTTTTTTTTCTTGATGAGTCTGGCTAAAGGTTTATCAATTTTGTTTATCTTCTCAAAGAACCAGCTTTTAGTTTTATTGATCTTTGCTATTGTTTTCTTCGTTTGTGTTTCATTTATTTCTGCTCTGATCTTTATGAGTTCTTTCCTCTACTAGCTTTGGGTTTTCTTTGTTCTTCTTTTTCTAGTTGCTTTAGTGTAAGGTTAGACTTTTTATTTGAGATTTTTCTTGTTTCTTGAGGTGAGCTTGAATTGCTATAAACTTCCCTCTTAGAATGGCTTTTGCTGCGTCCCATAGGTTTTGGATCATCGTGTTTTCATTGTCTTTTTTGTTTCTAGGTATTTTTAAAATTTCTTCTTTGATTTCTTCAGTGATCTCTTGGTTATTTAGCAGTGCACTGTTTAGCCTCAGTGTGTTTGTGTTTTCTACAGTTTTCTTCCTGTAATTGATTTCTGATCTCATAGTGTTGTGGTCAGAAAAGATGCTTGATATGATTTCAGTTTTCTTAAATTTTCCAAGGCTTGATTTGTGACCCAAGATGTGATCTATCCTGGAGAATGTTCTGTATGCACTTGAGAAGAAAATGTATTCTTTTGCTTTTGGATGGAATGTCCTAAAAATAGTAATTAAGTCTCCCTGGTCTATTGTGTCACTTAAAGCTTGTGTTTCCTTATTTATTTTCTGTCTGGGTGACCTATTGGTGTAAATGGGGTGTTAAAGTCCCTCACTGTTACTGTGTTACTGTCCATTTCCCCTTTTATGGCTGTTAGCATTTGTCTTATATATTGAGGTGCTCCTATGTTGGGTGCATAAATGTTCATAATTGTTATGTTTTCTTCTTCGGTTGATCCCTTGATCATTACGTAGTGTCCTTTCTTATCTCTTGTAACAGTCTTTATTTTAAAGTCTATTTTATCTGATACGAGTATTTGCTACTCCAGCTTTCTTGTGATTTCCGTTTGCATGGAATATCTTTTTCCATCCTCTCATTTTTAGTCTCATTTTAGTATGTGTCCCTAGGTCTGAAGTGGGCTTCTTACAGACAGCATACGTAAAGGTCTTGTTTTCGTATCCATTCAGCCAGTCTGTGTCTTTTGTTTGGAGCATTTAACCATTTATATTCAAGGTGATTATCACTATGTATATTCCTATTACCTCCTATTACCATTTGCTTAATTGATTTGGGTTTGTTTTTGTGGGTCTTCTTTTTTTATATAAATTTATTTATTTATGGCTGGGTTGGGTCTTCTTTTTTATATATAAATTTATTAATGGCTGCGTTGAGTCTTCTTTGCTGTGCACGGGCTTTCTCTAGTTGCGGCAAGCAGGGGCTTCTCATTGCGGTGGCTTCTCTTGTTGCATAGCACGGGCTCTAGGCACGTGAGCACAGTAGTTGTGGCTCGTGGGCTCTGGAGCACAGGCTTAGTAGTTGTGGTGCGTGGGCTTAGTTGCTCCATGGCATGTGGGATCTTCCCGGACCAGGGCTTGAACCCATGTCCCCTGCATTGGCAGGTGGATTCTTAACCACTGTGCTACCAAGGAAGTCCTGTGGGTCTTTTTCTTCTCTTATGTTTCCCGCTTAGACAAGTTCCTTTAACGTTTGTTGTAAAGCTGGTTTGGTGGTGCTGAATTCTTGTAGCTTTTGCTTGTCTGTAAATTTTCTAGTTGCTTTAGTGTAAGGTTAGACTTTTTATTTGAGATTTTTCTTGTTTCTTGATTTCTCTGTCGAATCTGAATGAGATCCTTGTTGGGTAGAGTAATCTTGGTTGTAGGCGTTTCCCTTTCATCACTTTGAATATATCCTGCCACTCCCTTCTGGCCTGTAGAGTTTCTGCTGAGAAGTCAGCTGATAACCTTATGGGGATTCCCTTGTATGTTATTTTTGCTTTTCCTTTTGCTGCTTTTAATATTTTTTCCTTGAATTTAATTTTTGTTAGTTTGATTAATAGGTGTCTTGATGTATTTCTCCTTGGATTTATCCTGTATGGGACTCTCTGTGCTTCCTGGACTTGATTGACTACTTCCTTTCCCATGTTAGGGAAGTTTTCAACTATAATCTCTTTAGATATTTACTCATACCATTTCTCTTTCTCGTCGTCTTCTGGGACCCCTGTAATTCAAATGTTGGTGTGTTTAATGTTGTCCCAGAGGTCTCTGAAATCGTCTTGAATTCTTTTTTCTTTATTCTGCTCTGCTGCAGTTATTTCCATCATTTTATCTTCCAGGTCACTTATCCATTCTTCTGCCTCAGTTATTCTGTTGATTCCTTGTAGAGAATTTTTAATTTCATTTATTGTGTTGTTCATCATTGTTTGTTTGCTCTTTAGTTCTTCTAGGTCCTTGGTAAACATTTCTCATGTTTTCTTCATTCTGTTTCCAAGATTTTGCATCATCCTTATTATCATTACTCTGAATTCTTTTTCAGATAGTTTGCCAATTTCATCTTCATTTATTTGGTCCTGTAGGTTTTTACCTTGATCCTTCGTCTGTAACCTTTTTTTGTCGTTTCTTTTTTTTTTTTTTTTTTTTTTTTTGATGGGTGGGGCTGTATTCTTGTCTTACTGGTTGTTTGGCGTGAGGCGTCCCACACTGGAGTTGGCAGGCAGTTGGGTAGAGCTGGGTCTTGGTGCTGAGATGAGGACCTCCAGTAGGCCTCACTCTGATAATTATTCCCTGGAGTCTGAGGTTCTCATTCCAGTGGTTTGGACTCAGCGCTCCCACCACCGGAGCTCAGGCCTGACTCCTGGCCTGGGAACCAAGATCCCACAAGCCGCATGACGTGGCAGAAGAAAAAGAAAAAAAGGAGCAGTACAATAACAAAGAATAAAAAATAAAATAAAATTAGAAAGGTAAGAAATATATTAGGAAAAATAAAAAATAATTGAAACATCTGCAACAAGATAAAACAAAACCACAACAGAAAAAGGAAAGGAAAGAAAAAAAGGAAACAAGCGAAAAGGAGCAGAACAATAGCAAAGTATAAAGAATAAAATTAGAAAAGTAAAAGATTTATTAGAAAAAATAAAAATATAAATGAATCAACAACAAGGTAAAACATAACGACAGCCTAGAAGAGGAAAAAAAATAGAAAAATAAAATAAGGAAAAGGCTTTGGCTGTGGGGGGCAGAGCTTAGGCAGGGGGTGGATCTTAGGCAGAGGTGGGGTTTAGGGTGGGGTGGGGCCTAGGTGGGGCGATGTTCAAGCGTGGGGCGGGGCCTAGGCTTAGGACCTGTGAGGCAGGGGAGAGGCAGCATGTCCAGAGGGGTCCTGAGTGTGGAGTTCCGGACTTTGGAGGTAAGGCCTGGGTGAGGGTGTGTGTGTGTGGGCTTAGGCCCAGCGCAGTTGGAGGGAGGGGGTCTCCGAGTGCAGAGGTGGGGCCCGGGGGGTGGTGTAGGGGCAGGGCTTGGGCTCTGCATGGCGGGAGAGAGGCTCCAGGGGCAGAGGATTAGGCCTGGGAGCCTGACATGCTCCCTGGTGCCCAGATGGGCAGGGAAAGCGCTGGCCACCCTCCCCTCCTTTCCTCCACTCTCCCGAGGGTTTCTCCCGTTGCCGCTGGACCCCTAACCCTGGGTGGGTCCCGCTGGGTGTAGGAACTCCTCCCCTCCCCCAGCCGCCCCTCAGCGGTGCAGGTCCCGGAGGTCCTGCCTTTACTTTTGCTCCCCCTTCCCTCCCTCCTGCTCCCTCAGGACCCGCGCGGCTGGAGGGGGCCTCGTTGGGCAGAGGATCAGGCCTGGGATCTCAGCAGGTTCCCAGGGGCCCAAGCAGGCAGGGGAAATCTGGGTGCGCTCCCTTTTGATCCTCTGCCCTCCCAACGGTTCCCCGTTGGGGATCCTTTCCCCTCCCCCAGCCTCCCCTCGGGCGCTGGTTCCGTCCCACCTCCATTCCTCCTCCCCATTCACTGCCCCCATGCCCCACGTCCTACCCAGTCGCTGGGGGTTCCTCCCGTCCCCTTAGGTGTCAGCGGCCCCCCACCGGTGCCTGGTAGGTGCCCTGGTTGTGCGGAGACACGAATTCTGCATCATCCTAGTCTGCCATCTTGACTCCGCCGCCTTTAATATTAAATATTAAGCAGGTATTTAGTGAATGTTAGGTCCCATCATGTTCCTTTGCCCAAGTATGTCCTTATACTTGAGGAGCTGGGAGGAAGATAAATCACAGTATAACTTGATGAAAAACAATAAGACTACTAGTTAAATGCCCAAATATGTGATATAATCAGACACTGGCCTGGCAGATCAGACATGGGAGACATCAGAGTATAGTCAGGGAAAATCTTTAGATGAAAGTAGTGAGATGAGGGAAGGATTTACACAGAAGGCCAAAGCGGAGGACACATAAGAAAGGAAGAGAGAGTAGCGTTAGCAAGAAGGCCCTAACGGGAGCCAGAGTGGGAGGTGCTGGTAAGCAGTGGGGTGCCTTCAATGCCGTGTGGTCACTTGTGACTGGCCCTTCCCTTAGCACAAGGCTGTCAGAGTTCACCAATGTTTTAGCAGGTAGCAGTTCTTTATTCCTTTTTATGGGTGAATACTCTTCCCCCGTAGGTTATATCACATTTTATCCATTCGTCATTTCATGGATGTTTAGGTTATTTCTACCCGTGGTTATTATGAATAATGTTACTGTGAACATTCATGTGCAAGTTTTTGTGTGTTCATGCTTGATTTCTCTTGGGTATATATCTAGGAGTGGAGTTGGTGGGTCAAATGGTAACTCTGCTTAACATTTTGAGGAATTGCAAAATTATTTTCCAAAGTGGCTGCACTATTTGACATTCTCATCTAGGCAATGCTTGTTATCTGTGTTTCATTATAGCCAACCTAGTGGGTGTGAAGTGGTATACATTCAGTGTGGCTTTGATTTGAGTTTTTTTAATTGAAGTATAGCTGATTTACAATATTAAAATGAGGTGTACAGCATAGTGATTCAGTAATTCTACAGATAATTGATCTGCATTTTCCTGATAGCTAATGATGTTGAGCATCTTCCCATGTGCTTTTTGGCCATTTGTATGTCTTTGGAGAAATGTCGATTTAGGTCTTTTGCCCATTTTTTGATTGGGTTGTTTGATTTTTTGATATTGAACTCTATGAGCTGTTTGTATATTTTAGAAATTAACCCCTTGGCGGTTGCATCATTTGCAAATGTTTTCTCTTATTCCCTAGGTTGCCTTTTCATTTTGTTTATGGTCTTCGTTGCTGTGCAAAAGCTTTTAAGTTTAACTAGGTCCCATGTGTTTATTTTTGCTTTTATTTCCATTATTCTAGGAGATGGATCCAAAAAAATATTGCATAATGTTCTGCCTATGTCTTCCTCTAGGAGTTTCATAGTATCCGGTCTTACGTTTAGATCTTTAGTCCATTTTGAGTTTATTTTTGTATATAGTGTTAGAGAATGTTCTGATTTCATTCTTTTACATATAGCTGTCTATTTTTCCGAGCACCACTTATTGAAGAGACTTTTTCTCCATTGTATATTCGTGCCTCCTTTGTTAAAGATTAATTGACCATAGGTATTTGGGGTTATTTTTGGGCTGTCTATTCTGTTCCATTGATCCATATGTCTGTTTTTGTGCTAATACCATGCTGTTTTGATTACTTTGGCTTTGTAGTATTGTCTGAAGTCTGGGAGGGTTATGCCTCCAGCTTTGTTCTTTTTCCTCAGGACTGCTTTGGTAATTTGGGATCTTTGATGGTTACATATAAATTTTAGGATTATTTGTTCTAGTTCTGTGAAAAGTGTCATGGGTAATTTGATAGGGATCACATTAATAATATCTGGCCATTTAAACTATATTAATTCTTCCAATCCAGGAGCATGGGGTATCTTTCCATTTCTTGGAATCATCTTCAGTTTCCTTTACGAGTGTTTTATAGTTCTTCACGTATAAGTCAATAGTGTCTTTTTAAGAGCCAAATTTTAAAATTTTGATGAAGTCCAGTTTGTTAGTTTTTTCTTATGCGGCTCATGTTTTTTGTATTCTAGGAATTCTTTACCTACCCCAGGATTATAAAGATTCCTCATATGCTTTCCTCTAGAAGTTTTGTAGTTGTAACTCTTAAATTTTGGTCTTTTCATTTCTGTTCATGAATCAGTCTTTAAGATAAAATGCATATAGGAGAGTTGGCAGGGGAAGGGAAGTACCCATCACTGATGACTTGTTTTTTTAGTAATGAGTAAATTGGTGAGAACAGCTAACTACATGTAAACCTGTAGGCCTGCTTGGTATAACTTTTGCATTTGATAGTCTGCCGGTGCGCCTCAAAAAACCCTGGTGGTGTTCGTTGAGGAATACTATCCATGACTGCCTCTGATGGCCGTATGTCATTTGTACACGTAACATCCCCTTGGGGTACCAGTACCTCTCATTTTATAACAACCTTTCCTGTTCCGTCAAGAGTCTCCCCTTCCCCTAGTAGTGGTTGGTGTGTGACTCAAGCCCAGACCTCCAGAGCTGCAGTGATGGCCTCAGAGCGGGGTGTTGGACCCAGTCTGAACTGGTTGGAGCTGTGGCAGAAGTACTGGGGAGGGCTGTTTTCAAAGGTCGTCCCTTTTCCTGAGGTCGCTGTCAGTTGGATGTGAATCTTAAGCTTCTGTTATCTGTCTGTTCCAAGGCATCATGTGTGGAGAGCCTGTCTCAAAAGGAAGTCACCCAGAGTCACGGTGAGACGCTCCTAATGACCCTGGTGGTCCACGTGGGTCCGCCCTTGCCTGACCTTTTCAATTATGGGGACCAACGCATTCTTCTTTCGGCTCAGGCTCATTGAAGTCAGGTACCTGCACTTGTAACTGAAAAAGTCCTGATAAATCTTCTCAAATAAGTGTCTCATGTGTAGGGATTTCAAGTAAGTGAGGATTCATTTTATTGACAGAGAGATGGTAGAGGAACAGTAACTTCTCTGTGTGTGCTGTGGGCCGAAGCAGCGCCTGGTGGTTTTTACAAAAGCTAGGAGAGCCTGTTAAATACCTAGGATCGTGATACTGCTTTTGCAGAAGACTGAATTTAAGTCCTAAGGTTAAATGAGAATTAACTGAGAAGTACATCTTTAAGTTTCTGCTTTTAATGAGTATATGGATTAATTATTCATTTGACCAACTTCTTGATGGTATTTTATGGGAGAACTGGATGCATAATAGAGGCTTGGCATTTATGAAGGCAGATTCTTCCCTGAACAGGTTAGGACTTTTGAGTGTAATTTTTATTACTTTAGAGTAATTATTTTGTGAGACTATAGCTTGAAATTACAATGAGGACTATTTTTCAACTTACAGAATCACAGAGCAGTTATTTTGGGATATGTAGCTAATGTAAGAATAGAGAGTTCACTGTGTGGTGGTGAAATCAAAGCATGCTTAGAGCAGTCTTCGGGCTTAGAAAGGTATATGTCTAAAACATCGCCTTTCCCGTATTTGGGCAACTGAGGGGTGTGAATATGCAGCCTTCTATAGCAGTCACTTCCACATTCTTACTAGTTTATGTTTTTTATTTAAAATTTTATTGAATTAGTACATATCTTAATAATCCATGTAATATAATTTTTGTATTATTTGATTTCAGTATAATGACTTCATTAATTACGTGGAATTTTACTATAATTTTGAAATTTGAAGTGAGAAGATTAACTTGATTATTGGAAAGCCAAATGTAGCTTTAGATTTTTGTGACAGCTGTTACTGATACGCAAGTAAGCAGTCACTATTTCTATGAAAGTTTTATCACTTACTGTTTTTAAAATAATCGTGTGCGTTTAATAGTGCTTTAGGGCTCAGAGCCCCTTTATGTAGTCCTTCCTTTACTTCTCAGGGTCCAGCAGTGCCGTGGTGTGTACGCTCCCATGAGCCACACTCTCCAGATGAGGCTTGAACTGGGATTTGCACACGATTCTGATTTTCACGTTTCCTGTGTGTTTAGTTATATCATGCTATTAAGTGTATTTTTCAAGCTTCTTGAAAGCAGCGTAACCCTTCCTTAAAACAGATTCAGGGAAGTGAAGCATTTAAAACATAAAGCCTTCTCTCCATTTGGAGTACAGTTTTTGAACATCGTTGCTTTTTAGTAGGTATTTCTAGTGTGTTACCAAGGCCCACGAACTTGCTAATAAGACAGCACGCTAAGATTTCTCACTAAATTTGTATCAGGTTCTGACTTGCCTTCTCCTTTCTCCTTCCATTGATGCCCATTAAAGCCGCTCTAGACCCTGTGTTTTCTTTTTGCATTGGAAAGTTTGAACTTTTTGTAACCAGGTGTTAGATTCATTGATACAGTATGAAGGAGAGATTTGATAGACCACACATTTGCCTTTGAAAGAAGCACACACTCTGAAATGAAAGGGGAAAAGAAGAAAGAGGAGTGAAGATAGAAATTCTCACGTTCGAGGACTTCCCCAGCGGTCCAGTGGTTAGAACTCCACGCTCTCACTGCCCAGGGCCTGAGTTCAATCCCTGGTCAGGGAACTAAAATCCCACTAGCCATGGGGTGCGGCCAAAAAAAGAAAAGAAATTTTCACGTGGAAGAATTGAAGTCTGAGGGAGCAAGAGACACCAAGATAAGTGAGAAGTCCTTATAAGTAACGCATTCAACACTGTAAGATGTTTTTCCCCGGGCTTCCCTGGTGGCGCAGTGGTTGAGAGTCCGCCTGCCGATGCAGGGGACATGAGTTCGTGCCCAGGTCCGGGAAGATCCCACGTGCTGCGGAGCGGCTGGGCCCGTGAGCCATGGCCGCTGAGCCTGCGCGTCCGGAGCCTGTGCTCCGCAACGGGAGAGGCCACAGCGGTGAGAGGCCTGCGTACCGCAAAAAAAAAAAAAAAGATGTTTTTCCCCAAACCCATACCTTTTGGTTGCCCATCAGACTGGAGATGTGCACCAGCCAAGACCAAGTTACTCTGACTGTTTAGGACGGAGTCTGGCCACAGAGGCTCTGCCTCCCTGTCAGCTGGCTGGTGGTTTGGAAGCCCCTCGTGCACGGAACCTGCTTCTGGTGTGGGTCCCTTTGAGGACCAGGTCTGGGTGATGGAGGTGCCAGTGACCGTGCGGGGAGACAGGCCTTGCCTGGGTCTCAAATGAGAGGCGCTGGCCAGTGGAGCCGCAGGCCTGGGGCCAGGCCTCTCCTCCGCAGAAACTGCTGCAGGAGCTGTCACTGCAGTAGTGAACTTGGAGCTTCAGGACACAGAGGGCTGATGCAGGGCTGCGGATTTTAGCTCGCCTTGCAAGGACGTTGAACACAAAGTCACAAAAGAGGGAGAACTTGACATCAGAACGAAGGACAGCCCTTTTAGTGAATAAATTAAAATTTATGAAAAACATGATACTTGATCCCTTTCCCTCTCTTCGTTACCCTTTGGCGAAAACTTAGTCTGGGACTTGCGTGTAAGGAGCCCTGACCTGTATCAGGGAGGCTGCTCATTTTGGGAAACTTGTTCTCAGGACTTGTCCCCTTTCTCCACTCTGCACATCGCGAGTCTGGCGTGTGTGCGTGGGGAGGGGGAGGGAGGGTCGCCGCGTGAACTGTGTGCGGGGCCCACTTTGCTTTCGCCCATCTCCTCTGACGGCTCACCTGGCACTGTAACTTCCACGGGAGTAGGCACCAGCTCTCACACTCTCGTGACTCTTGTAAGGATTTGTATCCCGCGTAATATTGAACAGCTGTTCGTGTCTAAACAGGTGTTTAAACGGGCTGTACGTAAGACGGTTGGGATTGTTTACGTTCTGCCCTCACCGCCCCACGGCCCGGAGGCCCTGACTGCCAGAGCCGCTGAAATCTTCCTCCGCTTCCTGCTGAGGAGCCGCCTCTCCCCCAGAGCCGCCTCTCCCCCAGAGCCGCGTCCTCTGTGTCACATCTGTGTGCTCAGAGCACACGTGCCCGGGTCTCCTGAAGAGGAGGGTGGCTCCGGCAGCTGTCCCCGCAGCTCCCGGGTGCCGTCACCCTGCCTGAGTGCACGCACGTTCCTCCCCCAGGTCGGGTTTCCGGGGCATCGGGACTGCGCCCCGGGGCCGGTGACCAGCCGACGGCCCTGGTCTTGTTTCGTCTTTGCAGCCGTGCCTGTGCGGGTGCACTGTCCCCTCAGCGCCCACTGACAAAGCTGGCTAAACGTCCCGAGTTGATGTGGGTGTTCTTTTATCTCATGCTGATGCCGTGTGGACCGTGCCTGTTTGTGAGTCTTTAAACTTGTGAGCCCTGGTTCTTAATCGGAGCACAACCCTATCGAGCTGTCAGATAAACTGATTAAAAGTATTCATTTTGCTTAAATGTGTTTCCTTCCAGTATCTGCTTTATTTGCTGTAAGGCACAAACCCATTTAAATAAAACCACAAACGCATTTAAATAGTGATTTTAAAGGAATGCTAAACCTGATATTTTTTAACTTCTTGAAATAAACATAGACAGTGCCCAAAGTAGCATGTTCACTGTATTGTTTAACTATTGCAAACAAATCAAGCAAGCATATAGCTAATAATTTTCGGAGCTAAAATCAGGGTGTGTAGTTTTCTGAAATGTTAAGGTATTAAATGTACAAAGTTATATACATAAACTCAACATTTTGTTTTTTAGCAAATAAAATGACTTAACCAAGTGGTAGTTACTACCTAACTACCAGCACTACCATGTAGTTAGTTAACTAAGTACATGGTAGTGCTGGGAAAGGTACTTGGGATTTGTAGTCAGCAATACTGCGGAGAAGAGGCTGGGAATGCTGGGGAGAGACCGTTTGGATTCTGCATTTGTGTGTGTGCGTGTGTGCGCGCGTGTTGATCAGAGGATCTGTGCTTTATTGATAACCCTTCAGGATTGTTACCGTGAAGTACTTCCGATTTCCCCAGAGACAATTCTGTTCTCACTGTCGCTGCTCTAATCCAGGTTCTTAGGTTCCCATAGCCTCTTAGTTAGGCGCTCTGCTTTGTTCATTGAAGGTTGAATGTGTAGCTTCCGATTTCTGAATAGGTGGATGTTTTCAGTGTTTGGGGTTTTCTACTTCTTAAAACAGTGACTTTTTTCACTACACTCCTGTAGGCAATGCAAAGCTATTAAAATCTAAATTGCTGGGGCTTCCCTGGTGGCGCAGTGGTTGAGAGTCCGCCTGCCGATGCAGGGGACATGGGTTCGTGCCCCGGTCCGGGAAGATCCCACATGCCGCGGAGTGGCTGGGCCTGTGATCCATGGCCGCTGGGCCTGCGCGTCCGGAGCCTGTGTTGTGCAACAGGAGAGGCCACAACAGTGAGAGGCCTGTGTACTGCAAAAAAGAAAAATCTAAATTGCTTGGTAGGTATTTAAGGTCCTCTGTGACTGGTTCTTCTCATGTAGTCTCCCCAGCTCCATTTTCAACTGCATTCCTGCAGGAGACGCACATCACACACACGTCTGTACCCAAAGTTCTCCATTTCGGTTACCCCTCCCCTGGAAAAAAAGCCTAATTGGGCTCTCTAAGCATAACTTAGATACCACTACACTATGGGACCTTCCCAGGTCTCCCTAGAAGGAACTTATCTCTGTTCCTGTTTCATATTTTTGTTACCATTTTAGTTTGCGTTTTACTCTATGTGGTACAGGGTGCGTTAAACTGTATGTAGTGAATCCGTGATGTTAAGCCAGTATTTTATGCTTAATTTCTTGTAGTTAAGTGGATGATCCTTTTGCGAAATAGCTCACACACACACTGTTGTACTTGGAGGGCCTTGAATCGGTAAAACGGAGCTGTGCCACATGGTTTTAAAGTTTTTGGTTTTCCTTTCCATCTTTTCTTGGTTTTTAACAACATAGTTTAATATTTCTTTAAGGTATGTTTCAAAGGAACGACTGTTCCCAGCAGCTTTCCCCATGTTTGGCTTTCCAGAGGCAACCACTTGCGCCTCTTCGAGCTGGTTATTTTGCTGTTCACCTCCCCATTTTTAGGTAGTATGTCCAAGTTGACTCGCTGTTTCAATTTTTGGCAGTAACTCATTCACAACAATGAATGGTGATGATTTAGTTATTTCCTCCCCAGCTACCCCCCATACTCTTTCTGTTTATATCTTTTGTTTATATTTTGATAAACGCTGTATATCAAAATATCCCTGTGTATATTACGTGAACATTATTCACAGCTGTACGTGGTACTATGGACCACGGTAGCAAACTGCGATTACTTTTTTCACCTGCATAACCTTTTCCCTCCTCTGGAGTTAGTTTTTCTCTCTCTTGTCTTCTCTTTCCCTCTCCACCCCAGAGCTTTCCATACTTACCACTTCACATGCTTTCATGATCTTCTACATCTCCTGAAAAGACAGGCAAATGCATTGGGTAGTTTATGAATTTCATAATTTTGGAAGAAGTCTCTCCTGGAGCCTCCTGACCTGCTCCAGTCTAGACAGACGCCACTAAGTCTACGCACAGCTGTCGCGCCGGGCTCTTCACATGGTCTTTTGGGGGATTCTCTCTACTCTCTACTCTCCATTGAATCTTGTTTCCTTTCTCTTTCTTCTTCACTCACTCCCAGTGTTGCTGTTGAAATCCAAAGTCAAGCGGATTGATTCATTGTACCTTATCTTTTTTCCTCGCTGAGTACTTGATGTGTCTGTTTTCCCCCAGTGTACTGTGCCCTTTCGATCTGAAAACGTATGTCCTAGGAAGTTTTCTGAAATTACCTTTCATGCTCCTCTCTGTTTACTCCTTTTGGATCACTGTTAAATCTATTCAAATCTTGGACCCTCTTATGATCCTTTAATTTTTATATGTTTTCTCTCCTAATTTTTACCTGTCTTTTTTCTACTTTCTTGAAAGATTTCAACTTTACCCTTCATTACAGTTTTGAAATCTTTTGTTTGCTTATTTTTAATTTCCAAAAGCTCCTCTTCTTCTCCCCCCGCCCTGTTTCATTGAGCTATAATTGACATAAAGCACTGTGTTAGTTTAAGGTGTACAGCGTGATGATGTGGTATATGTGTATATTGCATAATGTTGACTACGAAGAGTTCAGTTAACAGCCATCACCACACACAGTGACAGACTTTTTCTTGTGACGAGAACTTTTAGGATCCACTTTCTTAGCAGCTCTCGAACGTACAGTATTGTTGACTGTGGTCCTCGTGACTTATTTATTCTGTTATTGGAAGTTTGTGCTGTTTGACCACCTCACCCATTAATCCCACCCCTTTGTCTTTTCCGAACATTGTTTCGTTTTAGCCATGTTCTTCTTTCATTGATGCAGTATCTTCTGTCTTTCTGGATATGAACGATAAGTTTATTTTGAAATTTCTTTTGTCATTTCTCTCGTCTCTGACTGGCCACCTTGCAGTCTGTCTTGATCTTTGTTTGCCATGTGAGAGGAGCCGCGCCCCTCGGTTCTGTTCCTGTCCGAGGTCCTCCCTGCTGCCCTGGCGCCCAGGAGGAGGGCTGGGGTCCCGCCGTCTGGCCCGTGGCGGGTGCGGAAGCTCCCTTCAGCTCAGCATCTCCCTCTGCCCTCGGCCAGGGTAGGTACCCTGCTTCAGAGACCCTCAGTTTTGGCCTCTCCAGAAAGTAAACTGCAGTCCGGCGGGATTTGTCTCTGTGTAGCAATGACTGCGACTTGAGCAGCTCAGAACAGCGCACACATTCAGTACTGTGGTGAGTGTGGGTGTGGAGTTGGGGCACCGCGCTCCTGGGTTCAGGGTCTCTAGAGGCTGCGGTCGAGGGTGCCCGGGGTCCTCTTCCAGCTCACGTGGCCGGGAGAGAGGTCAGCTCCTGCCGCCGTGGCACCAAAGCCACCGCTCCTTCCAGGCCAGCGGGGGAGCCTCAGTCTTAGGGGAGCCGGATGGAGACACGGCCTGACCCGGGCGGTGGTGCCCACCAGCGTGGCCTTACTCTGCGGGGAGGGACGGTGCTGCCCGGCTCGGGAGTGGCCTCACAGCCGGTCTTGGGACGCAGCTGCTGCTTGTGTGCACTTTTACCCGTCCTCACTGTACAGCCTGTCCCTGCCCCGCCCTGCACTTGCACAGGCGCCACAGCGCCTAGTCTTCTGGGGACTTTACGTGAGACAGTGGGCTTGGCTTGATCTTAGCCTCCCGACAGCCGCTGTAGGATTCAGTCTTGGATGCCAAATCTTTGACCACTTGTCTGTTTATTTGCCTTCTTGCTTCCAGACTTTTGTTGGCCCCATCTTTGTAGGTTTTTGCCTTTTTAGGAAGTCCCTTTCCGGTTCTGTGGGTGGCACTTGAAGAAGGAATAAGTGTTGGTACATGTGTGCAGTCTGCCATCTTGATGCACATGTTCTGAGACAGCCTTTTCCCTCCTCTGGTCCGGCACTTACATTAGGTTCGGGTTTTTTTTTTTTTTTCTCTTCCATAAACGAAGGGGAAAATGAGAAATTAAAAATTTCCCACTTCAGGGGCTTCCCTGGTGGCACAGTGGTTGAGAGTCCGCCTGCCGATGCAGGACACACGGGTTCGTGCCCCGGTCCGGGAAGATCCCACGTGCCGCGGAGCGGCTAGGCCCGTGAGCCGTGGCCGCTGAGCCTGCGCGTCCGGAGCCTGTGCTCCACAACGGGAGAGGCCACAGCAGTGAGAGGCCCGCGTACAGAAAAAACAAAAAGACCAAAAAAATTCCCCACTTCATATTTCATATTTGTTTATTCTTTAATCTTATTTTCCAGTCATGTATGTGGGCTCTTAGCACGCGTTATGTGCCCCTGAGCGAAACTCCTCACCTTGGGCTTGGAGCAATTGCCGCCTCTTCTCTTAATCAGAATTTGTCTTGCCTTTTGGCCTTTTCTGTAAAACTTATCCTGAATAGATAGGCATATCCTTCAGCAATTAGTTCTCTGAGAGTATATCTCATATAAAATTGGAAATCACTAGCTGACATTTTTGGTAGGACCCTTTTCTGTTTGGGGAGAATGCCCTTTGGTATTAAATGATTAGAATCATTTTAGGAGGCAACTGATCCTAACATGAGGAAGCGCATATGTGCGCTACGTGTGTTCATTTACGGGCCAGAGTGTTGGCTGGCCAGTGGCCCCTGGTGAAGGTCCTGTGCATCTGCTTACCAGTCCCAGTACTGGATGTGTGAGACTTGGGCAGCCGTGAAATGTCACATGTGAACGCTACACCTGGGCGTCTTTAGCAGCTGCTGCAGTACCTGACTCGATGAAAGCTTTTATCTCTACTGCTCAACCAGAAGGTGTGCGTAGCTAGCAGCACAGAGATTTGGCTGTGACGTTTCGCAGCGGGAAAGAAACCAGACCCTCCCCTCCAAGTCCAGCCTTGTATTTTTGAGATACAGGGCACAGCCTCGCTCATTCAGTCTCTCAGCCCTTTGCAAATATAAACAGCCTTCTTCCCCTTCTGTCCTGGCCAGCTGGGGCCGAGCAAGAAGCCAGTAACTCTCCAAATGCAGTACATAGCTGTGCTCACATCCTGACCCTGTGATTTCCTGGTGGTTCTGAGTTGCAATGGAGACGGAGGGAACAAGGAGGCTGCAGGGGCCCCGGCTTCACAGAGCACTGAGCAGGGGTGGTGGGTGGTGGTGTATCCTCAGGCGGGGGTTGACCTGCCTCTCACTGCAAGTCAGTTCGGTGATGGCCGGCCCTCCTTGGTGCCATGTGAGCTGGAGTGGAGTGGATCGGAGCTCCGGCGCTGTGTCTGGGACCAAACGAACTTCTCAGCTGCGGAAGTAGGTGTCATGTTCTATACCTGCTTTTTAGCTTTTGTCTTCGCCTGAAGAATTGCATTTATTTCTTTTTGCTCTTTGCAATTTAGGAGCATAACATTTGGACTGTAATTCAATTGAACTGATTCTTGTTTCCCAAAACCATCTTTGGTTTTCATTAAGCGGGGGATTCTCATCATTTTTGGAGTTGTCACGTCATCAGCAAAATCCCCTCTCTCCACACTAAGTAGGTACTGTGTGGTGTGTATGTATTTCCAGTTAATTCATTTCTACAAATGAAGTGAATCAATTTTTGCTTTAAGAAATTTTAATAACACCTCTTAGCAGATCACAGGATTTTCTTGTTCCTGTTTAATTCCAGCCTCCATCCAAATGAGAAAGAGAAATAAAATAATAAGGTAGGAGAGGCAGACTAGTAAATGTGATTAAATGAAATTGGTGGTGAGTCTGAAGACAGATAATTTTATCAGAAGCTGCATGGGTGTAGTGGAAAGAATGTCAATGTAGGAAAGCCTGGATTGCATTGGCCAGAGCTGTGACTTTCTAGCTTTAGGACTTTGTACAGGCACATACATCGCTTAACCTCCTGCATCTGTTTCCCCATCTTTAAAATGGGGATAATGCTACCTTTCCTGATGCAGAAGGTTTGGGTAAAGATTGAAAACGTCAAAGTTTATGAAAGAATTGTGGAAATGATAATGTTTCTCTGCAAATGTTGGGTGTTTTTCTGCTTTTGATTTATGTTGGTTCTTGGAGTGGAATTTTAAATGTGCATATATTAGGTTAGAACAAACCGATACCTAATAAATTCTGGAGAATTGAATTCAAACATTATTTTGCTTATTATACTTGGATAAATTTCTGTCTACTTTATTGAGGAGTACTTTGCATACAGTTAAATCCACCCACTTCAGAGTCTTTCATGTTTTGACTCTTCAGGTAAACTGAGTACTTAGATAGATATTTAGGTAAATTGAACAGATCATCTTAGCTAACAGTTGGTATGTGATAATGTGTATGCCGAGTGGTCTATCAGATCCCCCTGCCTTGATCTGAAAAGTGTTTGCTTCCTGCTGTTGGTGTGTATGTGAGCTGCTTTGGTTTACACTGCTGGGGGGTTTGTAATCTCTCGCTGAACTAGTCTCTCAGCTCCTGGTTGGGGGCGCGGTGCAGAGGAGAGGCTAGGAGGGAGCCCCTGAGTTGAAGGGAGGAGGGAGGAGGACAGGCTGGCGGCGCCCGTCGGTCTCCGAGCTGAAGGTCAGGGGAAGCCTCGTCATACGGCTGTAAGTTGGAGCAGGAGCGCTCACAGTCATTGCCTGTGAAAGGCTATTTTACATATTCACCCGAAGGTGCAGTAAGTCAGTGGGTCCCTGTGGAAAATGTCCTTGGGCTCTGAAGAGCAGGAGTGAATTCGTCTGAAGTCTCCTCTCCACGACTCTGTTCTAAACCGCAGACTTTGAAAACTGGGCCTCAGTAGCCCAGATGGAGGACCCCCATCCCCTAAACCCTTAAAGGTCTCGCTTTCTCCTCAGAAGCCCTGTTTACCCCAGGGTAACCACAGTTAACTTGCCTTCTCTGTTACTAGGTGGGTTAGATTCCATTTCTTCTTCTACCCTTTGTAGAACAGTAACACTGTAATCATGAAAGTTAAAGATGATCGTTTTTAAAAATCCCAGTAATTTAGATCTGTTTAAAGGAGAAAATAAACCCCCCGTCTCTCATCCTGCAGGTGGAATCACTGTTAACAGTTTGGTTGTGTGGTATGTCTTATAAAAAATGAGATTGCTTTACATACTGTTATGGAACCTGCTTTTTCAGTTATGTACATTATGGATTTCTTTAAACCCTGTTCAGGATGCATACTTCATCTCATTTAAGAGCTGTAGAGTGTACCATTATATGCTTTACCACGATTTATTTAACCTATCTTCTAGTGATAATTCAGCTCGTTCCAAATTTTTTTTTATCATACATAAGGTTCTTATAAATATCCTAATACTATAGCCATGTGCACGTGTCCAGTTATTTCCTTAGGTTAAGTTCTGAGAAGCAGAATCTCTGTGTCAAAGGGTGTACTGGATTTATATTTGAATATCTTATTCCTAATCACAGTCTAAAAGAGCTGCTAATTTACTGTCCCACAAACAGTGGAAGTGAGCGCCTGTTTCCTCATACAGTTAACACAGAAGGTTTTCAGTGTTTTAAATTTTTGCCAGTCCTTAGAGGTAAAATGTGTCTCATGTTTAATTTGCATTTCTTTGAGTCTAAGCAAGATTGACAGTTTGTTTATTGGCCATATGGGTTTCTTTTGAGAAATGCCTGTGTACTTTCATCCATTGCTGTTAGTATGTTCAACGTTTTCCCAAAGTCAGGATATTAACCCTCGATCACGTACCCCAGCCTTTGATAAACTGTTGATGACATCTTTCTCTTAAAGGTCTTCGGTTTTTGTGTAGTCACATATGTTCATCTTTCCCTGTGTGTGTGTGTAACTTCATTGGTGTCTCAGCCTTGGTTCCCGCCGAAGGAGACTCTTGAGATGAGAATTCGAGCACAAGTCGTTTTTGTAGTGTAAGGAACAAAGGTAGAGGTGGGGAGTGAGACGGAAGGACGAACGCCTACTTGCCAGCACTCCGCCGATGGCTGAGGCTGCTCTTGAGAAGTGTTCGGTAGTTTATTCCTGCCTTACGAGAACATCGCAAACTAAACCCTGTGAAACAGCTACCAGCATGTGTAGCTGCAGCTCGCAGGCGTCTGCAGGCTTCCTGACGGCTGTCGGCCGGGCTGCGGAGGCTCGGGCCTGAGGTGTGGGACGCCGAGCCTGCCCAGGCCTCCCGCGCTTGCTGCGCTTTGTCCACAGCGTCCCCAGTGTTCAGGTGCCCGGTAGTTCAGGTTTTCCTAGGTGCACAGAGAGAGTGCCAGACAGCTGCGGCGGAGGGGGGTCTCACCACCGAAAGAAAGGACCCAGCCTGGGGAGTCTCGCTGTGCCACTTAGCTGTCACTCTGACCGGCCCTATTCAGAGGGAGGGGAATTGGACTCCGCCGCTGGGAGCGGTGTCAGAGGATGGGGGGATTGTGTTGTACAAGTCCACAGGTTGTTACTTAGCTGCACTCCTGCCTGCTGGCCCCGACCGAGCAGCTTTTAGGCACCAAGTCGCAGACGGGCAGCTGGGAGCGGACCGGAGCCGGAACGGCGAGGCAGGAGGCCGTGCGTGAGACGCTGGCGGCCTCTGTGCAGGGCGGCAGGTTGAGAGGTCCCCAGCCCCAATAGCAGACTCCTCGCTCACATTGCTTTCTAGTTCCTGTTGAAAGCTCTTCGGGTGTTTTCTGTTTTGTTTTGTTTTTAAAATATCTGATGGGAGTAAGAGTCAAACACTTATTTTAGTGGTTAGCCAGTTGTGCTAATATTATTTTAAAATAATCTACCCAACAGTTCTCAAACTTTTTAAAAAGTTTCAGGACCCCGTTACGTTCTTAAAAAATTATTACGAACAGCAACAAAGCTCTTGTTTATGTGGTTAATAATTATGGATTTTTACTGCATTCAAAATTATAGCTGAAACATTAAAAATATTAATAGTTCATTTAAAAATCATAAAAGACAGGTTCACATACAACTCTATTTTCCAAATCTAAAAAAACCTAGAAGAGTGACAGTGTTTTATATATTTGCAAATTGCTTTAATGTCTGACTTGAGAAAACAGCTGGATTACCCTATCTGCTTCTGCATTCAGACTGTCCCCATATCACCCCTCGTGTAGTCTCAGGAAAACTTCACGGTGCAAATGGGAGAGATAGAGAGGGAAAAAAGGCCAATCGTGTTAGAATTAGGAAAGTAGTCGTGCCCTGTGGGCCTGTTGAAGGGGTCTCGGGGAAACTGCCGATCTAGTCATTTTGCCTGATGATGTCAACGCCAGCTTGAGCTGAAGGCGTTTTACCCTCCAAACCCACCTGGGTTCTGTGCTGAGGGAAGAGGTAGGGCCTGGACCTAGGATGGGGAACACCTGCTTGGGGTGTTGTACTCAAAGTCCCGGAAAAAGGGTGCAGGTTGAGGATGGAGACCCAGCGGCAAGATTGCTAGAAGTAGGAGACCGCGGGGGAGTCTGCTCCAAGCTGATGGGCCAGTGCAGGAATGTGGTCTGAGATCCCCTCATACGTTGATTAACCATGTCACCTCCAAAGTGGAACACTTTAAAGGACAGTAAAAATTTAAAATTATTATTAAATAAAAGCTGTATCAGACAATAAAATAATTACATAATTCACACCACGTAATAAGCGACCCCCCAAAATCCCCTGCAGCAGGGTAGTTCAGGCAGGTCTGTCTCTGGCGGATGGTGAGCCTCGTTGTGTGAGCACTTCCACTTAATGCCACTGCCCACGTTTCCCACTGTGAGGCCGTCCCCTGCTTGCCCACCTGCAGTCGGAGGTGGCCAGCAGCTGCAGAGTGGAGCCTGCACAGAAGGTGATGAGTGTGAGTGGATAGGAAACCTTTATGAGAGAGCTCTGTAGCCAAAGATGTGTTCCAGAATCTTTTCTTGGAATTGAGTGGAACCTGGTAAGTTCTTTGTTGAGAATTTTGGTGTCCTTTAAATAGCTCTTCCTTGTGGCACTATTGCTTTTGAGCATCAGCGCTAAGGTGTGGAGGGTACAGGTGTTAACAAGTGTGCCTTATCCCCCCAGAAGTCTAAATGAGAGGCTCTCTTTCCCCCCAACTGCCTGTCATTTACCCACAATACAGTCACCATCCCGACAGGTGAGCTGGTTGTGCTTAGTAGACCCTGTGGACTGATGAGTGTAAGAGCCAGACTAATAAGTTGCCCCTTGTTCAAGTTGCCCCTTGAACAACGCAGTGGTTGGGGGGTCCCAAGTATAACGTTCGACTCCCCCCAGAACTCAACTACTAATAGCCTGCTGGTGACTGGGAAGCCTTACCAATAACATCGACGTCGATCAACACATATTTTGTATGTTGTATGTGTATATACATTTATTTTATGCCTTCGTGACATACCTAATTTGTCCTTAATTTTTTCGATATTTCTAGGCTATGCAGTTCGGCTGTGAGTTTTTTCAAATTGTCGCAAATCCCCCCAGATTTTTTAATATATTGATTGAAAAAAATACACACATAAGTGGACCCTCACAGTTAAAGCTCGTGTTGTTCAGGGGTCAGCGGTACTCAGCAGTTTTACATCAGTATATGCTGATGTAAGCACTGGACCTGAAAACTCAGGACTCAGCCACGTGACTCTAAGGCTTCTTTTAGTGGCGATAGAGGAGTAAGAGCCTTAGAACTTGACCTGCTCTGACCATTTCTCTTACCTCTCTGGGGAAAAACACCAAATTAGAATTGTTCTAAGTCAGGCTTGTGTGGCTCCTGCAGAAAAGAGCTCTAGGCTGATGCACTTGAATCCTGAATAGCACCTGTTTAACGTGGTGTAGGAACGTGGCTTGTGAGGCACGGGGCGTGCTGATCTTTCAGTTCTCTGCACTCTTTCCTGTGTCGTTCTCCCCGCCTCCCCAGTCTGATGTTCTAGTCCCTTGACTTGGGACTAGTTTATCATTTCACTTGCTCGCTACCTACCCCGCACTCTATACCCAGTAGTTCAGAAGTTAAAGCACGATTCTTGGCTCAGTTAACTAAAAACTCTCATTACTCAGCCGTCCCTCGTTGGGAGTAAGGAACCCCTGAGGGCCATGGTTTTTTAGGTCTGCAATTCTTTCACTATCCCTAAGGGGGTGTCTTTCAAATTATCTTGAAACTAGTTTTAACTAATTTTCTTTTAAAAATTGTGTCTTTATGTGCATCTGATTTTTTTTCAATATTGGAATGTGAATTTACAGGAGGCCCTGTGGCTTTTTTCTAAAGCAGTTGTGTAAGATAAAACTATAATTGAACGGCTAGCTGGGCAGGATTGAGCTTTCGTGGTGTTTTGATATTTCACCTAATTTGGAAACGTTGTCATATCACCCTAGACAGTGGTACGTATTTTGACCAGCTAATTAAACACTGTTAATCACTATCAGGCCTACAGACCTGTTGTCTGTGTGGGAAATGACTAATCTCTAGAGACTTACCATCTGACATAAGAGAGGTCGTGCACCCACATAGCTGTGGCGGTCTGTAAATCACCCACAGACAAATCTGTTCTCGTGAGAACAGGACTTCGGGGGGCCTTGTGGGAAGGCTTCCTGGGGGACGTGGATCGTGTTGTTTTCGATCCTGAGCTTGAGTTCGTTTCCCTCCCATACGTAGGAAAATGTACCCCCTATTTGGACCCACTCTCTTCCAGAGTAACTGCCTAGACACACAGGATACCACTGATGTGAGTTCTTACCCACGTGGGCACCAGCTTTTCTGGGGAGTACTTTAGGTTGGCCCTTGGCCTAGAAGTTCTTTATGAGGGACAGTAGCCAGAACGGTGTGTGCGACGCAGCCCTGCCTTGTGCTCGTGTGAGGAGGCCTCTCAGAGCTACCAGGAAGGATGCACAGGGGAGTGCCCCAGTTCTTCACAGCGCTGCCCAGGCCGCGTCACTAGCCTGCTGATCGCTTGAGTGAGATCTGCTGATCTTTCACGTTCCTTCTGCCACTCGCTTCTAGGTTACGTGGTTACTGTTTTACGAAGATATGCCCAGGACAACACAGTTTTTGGTTTTGTTTTTATAAAATTCCTCTGGGTGTGTTAAGCAGATCTCACGGAGAAGGCGGCTTTCATTCCCTAGAGCATCTGTCTGTTGAGAGGTGGTTGTGGGAGATGAGGATTCCCTCTGGTAAACTGATAAAATAGATTCATGCTATTTTATCGTATTCTTCTTGAATTTCTCAGGAAAAGGAGAGTAAATTAAGAATGGATTTTGAGTAGTATGCTTTGTGGTAGGGAGCGTAGATGTGATTGTGGATCTCTTCCTATAAGCATTTTCTGAGTTCTGTGTGTACGGTATTGATTTTACAGTCTTAACAGAGCAAGGCATAACCAGGGTTAATACTTGTTTCTTACTGCAGAGAATTACAGACAGACAAGGAGAGAGCTAGATCATACAGATAAATGGTCATCTGAGTCTAGAAGATTGGAAAGGAGAGCTGCTGTCCATTGCCACTTCGTTTCTCCATAGCTGGCTTCTCAAGCTTTAATGCGGTTAGGCATCATTTGGAGTCTTTGTTAAAATGCAAATTCTGATGCCTTAGGTCTGGGGTGGAGTCTGCATTTCTAACAAACACCCAGGGGATGCTGGTGTTGCTTTATTCAGGGACCACATTTTGAGTAGCAAGGGTCTGTAGAACACTAGAACACGTGCAAATCTAACGTTTTTGGTTTTGTTTTGTTTTGGCCGAGCTGCGCCTGCCTTTGCCTTTGGGGATCTCAGTTCCCCCGACCAGGGATGGAACCTGGGCCACGGCAATGAAAGCACCGAATCCTAACCACCAGGGAAGTCCCGCAAACCTAACTTATAATAATGACAGCCGTATATGTTGAATGTTTTTTCTGTACCGGGCACTGAGCAGTGGGACAGAGACCAGAGGGTGGGCGCTGGAGTCTGGCAGTAGGGGTTCGAGCTGAAGCTCTTCTCTTTCCTGTCTGATTTTGGGCGCATTTTCTCTAAGGCAGGACTCTCAGCCTTGGCGCTGTTGACCTTTTGGCCAAGAGAATTCTCTATTGCGGGGGCTCTCCAGGGCATCGTAGTATGTTGAGCAGCACCTAGCATGTACCCACAAGGTGCCAGTAGCGCCCCCCGCGCCCCGTCCTGTTGGGACATCCAAAACTGCCTCGGAGGCAGCATCACCCCCCCGCCGTGGGGAACCACTGCTCTAAGGCTGCTGTTGAAATGGGGCAATTGGGGGATTTTGTGACGTGCGTGATGCACTTTACATAAGCAACTAGTTTTGCTTTATCATGTCGCTCCTACAGAGAAGAGGAGGAAAGACACATGGACTAGCCAGTCCACAGTCTCTGCCGCATCCCGTTTCCTGGGGACTATCGTTGGGTACTCCAAGTGCCAGTTCTTTATTTTCATGAAACGTTACTCATTGTACTGCGGGATAATAGCAGGGATTCCTTGGGATATTTAGGTGGGAAGAACCGAGCTGCTAACCAGCTGGTCCTGAGCCCCTCCCCTTTCTCGGGGCGCGCCGGCACACGCTCCCGGCCTGCTGCTGCAGTCCACACGCTCGCGTGCGGCGTGTTTCTTATCTTTCTGTCTCCGGACCTCTCATCCCTCACTTTTTTCTGGGGTGTGAGACTAGATAACTAAGTCGTCTTTCAGGATTATGCCTAAAAGAACATCTGAGTTAGGGTTTTCTATGTTTGTAAGCAAGGGTCATCTCTCCCAATAACAATTAAAAAATTGATCAGGTAGAAATACCATTTCTTAAAATCGATTATAATTTTTGCCTTGCTTTCAGGACATTCTTTATAAGAAATCGGTGATAACCTTTTGAAAACTGAAGTGCAACTTTGGTTTCTAACGGTTGAAATGGAAGCTAAGTCTTTAATAAACTAATACTGAGGATGGGAATGGGGGAGGATGGAGAAAAGCATGATTTTAAGACAAAACACAACGAAGCTTAAACGTTGGCTTGTGCAGTTTTCTTGGAGAAGTCGGTCCAGAGGGCACATTTAGATGCCAGTAGTTAGACTGCTCTAATGACAGTTTTTAAGAGTTGGTTTTATTAATTTCTTTGGATGGTACCTTAAATGACTTGTTAATTACTTTTTATACTGTTCAGATTCTATTTCGGACCATATGTGCTAAGCGTTAGTTACACCCGTCAGCAGCTCTGTGCTTCCTGTAGCTCCCCAGAGAGTATCTGGGAGACAGGAGAGCTGCAGCGTTTAGCGGCCCTTCCCAGCGCTCACTGCCGGGAGGCCCTCGAAGGTGGGAGGCCTGGACCACGGTGAGTGCCTGCCAGCCGGCGGGCTTCATACGACCCCCGCTCCCACTGTTGA
The DNA here is from genome assembly GCF_949987515.2 of Delphinus delphis. Taxonomy (NCBI): domain Eukaryota; kingdom Metazoa; phylum Chordata; class Mammalia; order Artiodactyla; family Delphinidae; genus Delphinus; species Delphinus delphis. Next base: position 140,855,258 of record NC_082686.1, read on the forward strand.
TGGGTCCGTAGGGCATCAGAAACCACTACAGAAATAAGAAAATACTGTGTCAAAAGTAGAAGTTACTATCATTTTTCTTAAAATGTTTACTGCGGCTGTATTTATTTTGACCAGAAGGGAAAAAACAGAATTAAGGGCACAGTTCTTTCTTTTTGCCTTGTATAAGAGTTCTGTGTGTTACACTTTTTTTTTTTTTTCCCTTGGCTGTTCCGCGACCAGGGATTGAACCCCGACCCTCGGCAGTGAAAGCGCGGAGTCCTAACCTCTGGACCGCCAGGGAATTCTTTTGAAAAATGTTTGTGTTGCAGATAAACGTTATGTCCCTGTTTAACAGAATCTGGAAGGCAAAGGCATGGGCTCGTTTTCCCTTCTCAGTCTCAGCTGCCTGCAGAGATTCCAGTCACAGTTGGGTTTCACTGTCTCCAAGCAGGGATGTGTATTTTTTGTTGTTGTTCCCATCTTTCCCTTAATGCCTTAAATTCAGTCCCCACATCTCCCAATTCAGAAGTTTCCATCCCTTCTGATCACTTAGACTGATTAGAATACTTCAACTGGTATTTAAAATTGGAGTTACGTTTCTTGTTGTGAAACCAGAAGTATCTTCTGTTACAGGGAGGGGGTTGGAAGGCAGGGGGAGGCATGTGCTGACCTGAGGGGTCCAGCCGGTCACTTTATGGAGGAAGGGGTGGGGTGCTTGGACACACTCCCCCCGGAACAGCCTCACGTAGCTTCTCCCTGACAGTGGCCTTCTGAGAGCCAGGGACTTGTGCCCTCGCCCCCTCCCGTGCCCCTCGCCCCCTCCCGTGGGTCTGTCTACTCACCTTCTGGACAAGTAGAGCCCAACTTTTCCAGTGAGAATTGGAAGGAAGAAAAAAAAAGCAAAAGTTTTGCAGGCCCCATATCATAATTTTTGTTTTATTCTGTGATTAAGAAAATGCATAAGACAAAAAGCTACGTGGATTCATCCAATAACAGCCTCTGAATAGCTGAAGCTTTTATTCAGGCAGCGTTGCTTGGTCTTTTCAGTGGGTTCTCAGACCCCTCACGGTAACTTCCAAGCCTCCTGGTTGAGGACCCACAGGTTAGGGATCTGTGCTGTGAAATCTCTTGCAGAGCTTTAGCATTTCAACTACATTGGGTATTACTTCACTCATGACTTTTCTTACTATAACCCACCTTCATTCTCCACTTTTTTGAAGCTTATGTTGTGTGCTTGATTCTTGAACTCTCTTTCTCCATACTTTTTTCTCAACTTTCCAGAAGGTTCACAGCCGAACTGAAAGCTGATTACAGACAAGTAGCGATCCTGATTTGGATTTCTAGCTGTATCACAGGTGACAAGCGTGAAATGTTAAAGCTCGCGTTCTCAGCCTGTCGTCCTACTCCCAGTCACCTGTACAAGGGGGTCCCAAATGCAGACCACCTGCTCAGAGGTCCCCAGAGGAGCTTTTTAAACATGTAGATTCTCGGGTTTAAGCTCAGGAGGCCTGGGCTTAAAGGTCAGGAATCTGTAATTTTTAAAGTTCCATAGATTATTTTGATGATGAAATTTCTGTACAGTCATAAAATCTGCTTGTAGTGGCATGTTGTTAGACCTTTGTTCTTCTTTTATCGTTTTTTCTGTACTAAGGGGCCGGCGGAATTGGGCCTCTGCGAACATGTCCCCGCCAGGGTTGGACTGACTTTACTGTTACTTTTTTCTGGGTCTCTCAGCGTCACCAGGCTGACGGGGAAAACAGCATGGCTGCTGATGCGCTAGTGTTCTGGGTGGCCTAGCTTCTGCTCTTGGCCTTGGTTCCTGTCTGTAAGAAGAAGGGTACACACTAAACGATAGCCTCTTGCCTTTAAGTCTTAGATGCCGTGAGTTCTTATCTAGTTGGATAAGAGAGAATAGTTTGTCTTTTTATCCGCAGCCTCTGTGTCAGTGTCATCTTCATCTGCTCAGTCCACTTTTCAGTTAACTCCAGTCTGGTAATCAGGTATCATAGCTGCATCAGCCATGGCTTGTGGACTTTCTGTTCAAGTACATATGCTGGATGCAGACATATAAGCAGGTCAGCAAACTTCAGATGGCCAAGGACCAGTTCTCATCTCAGGCTGTGAAGCAGCAGCAATCAGAGTTGCATCCTTTCACTTGGAGGGGTTACTGCATGTTTTTAGAGGGAGAGGGTGGGTTAAGAGCGCTCCCTACCTTGCACCTTCTGAGAACTGTGGTCAGATGTCATGCAGAATCGGAAGTCGGGGAGTCGTCTTTTTTTTTTAAACTCGAAGATTGGTGTCTGCATATACGTGTGACTTAATATTAGAGACAGTGTTAATTAAACGAGCTCTCTTCCCATATCTGTCCAGTGTAAAACAGGTTTTTAATAGTTGTTGGGAATACCCATCAATCACAAGGATATATTCAGGGACCATAGTATTTGAGCCAGTGGGAATAATCAGATAACTGGAAACGGAGGTGACAGCTGCCATTTAATGGGAGATTACTGTGGGCCTGTTGTTCTGCAGAGATAGTCATGCCCCCCCCCCGCCATATTATCAGTATTTTAGTTCTCAGAACATTCCTGTGAGGTGGGTGCTCTAAGCTGAGTAACTTGCTCGAGGTCACACAGCCAGCAAGTGCTCAGTGAGTGTCTGAACGATTTCTACCTCTTGACCAGTTTGGGCCCTAACCCTCCCCATTGGCCCCTATCCTTTGTCTGTATCTTCTCCCTCCTTTTTTGCCACAGCATGTTTTCCCCCCGAACCTGTTTTCTTCGGGTTCTCTTTTACAAGCTCATTCCCCTAACCTATGTTGCTGTTGTTTCTCCCACTCCAAATTTCAGGTTGAAAGAAAAAAATCTCTGGTGGGTTTGAGGAAAGTATAGGGCCACAGGTAGGTTTTCTCTTTATCTTTTTTTTCCCCCCTCTCCCTTCCTGTTCATCTCCTCTTTCTCTTAGAAGGACTTGAACCCCATCTCTAACCAGTTAGCAGCGGGCATGTTGAAGGCAAGCAGTTCTTGTCTTGTGCGTTAGGGAACCTTGGCATCTAGCATCTCTGTCGGCCATGGGCCGTCCGTGAGTGTGTGGGGAGTGGATCCAGTTCACACCATACGTTAGTTGAAAAGAGCCTTGCCTGCTCTGTAGAAATTATGCTGTGTATCCACTGGGATCTACAAGCCTCTCCAAGCGAAGACCTTTTGTTGTTTGGCCAAAACACACTGCTGTCCTCGAAGCGGCTGTTAATAGTTAGGCTTGAGCGTCTCAAGTGAAGCCGTGTCAGCGAAGCCATCCACGCCGTTACCCGTTACCCTGCGCTGTGGGCAGGTCTGTCTGCATCGGCACCGAGACCGTCGCCCAGACTTGCGTCTTCTCTCTCGGTAGCGGGGCTTTACGCTCACTTGTGTGGACAGATGTGTTAGCTAGCCCTCGGAGGTCTTGCTTCTATTTTTGTTTATTAATACGCTTGACTACAGAGCACTCTGTGAGCCGACACAGTGCTGTGGCTACGCGTGAAAAGCGCTGATCTCACAACGTGTAGAGAGAGAACCTGATTGTGGAATCTAATGTGTGCAGAAGTGAAAACTGAATGACTGGTAACTGGATCCTTTGTCCCCCTCCTGCCCCACCCAGCAGGGTTTCTGCTGTAAAGAGAACTGCAATCTATTGGACTCCTTTTAGGGTAAGATTATGGAGAAACAAGGACAAGGAGGAAGAGCCCCAGGCAGAGGGTCAGAAAGGAAGCTTTGGTGCTTAAAATGGTCCTCAAAGATGATGTAGCCGTGAGCAAAACTTTGTCACTAATTTAATGAGTTCTGGTGTGCTGAGAGGCGTTTCTCTTTTTGTAAAGTATCGTTTACGTTTACATTTTCTTATGATGTATCAAGGAGAGGGTTTGAGAAGTGAGGGGTTTATTGCTTCTTCACAGTTAAGCGGGCATAGACTGGTTTCAGCGTCCTTTTTTACCATATACTTGACCTAGGGCTTGTTGGAGGCCTGCATCAGAGGCCCGTCTGAAAAATACCTGTGTTTTGTGGAGAGAATCCACACACCAAAAAAAAGGAAGGAGAGGCGACCTTTCCCCCTTTGGGGACACACTGTAAACGTGGGGATGCCCCGCCATCTACTCACCTTCTGGTGTATTATTTCACAGCGCTGGTCCCAAAGGCGATAACATCTATGAATGGAGATCAACCATCCTAGGGCCTCCAGGGTCCGTGTATGAGGGTGGTGTATTCTTCCTTGATATCACTTTCACACCAGAATATCCCTTCAAGCCTCCAAAGGTAAGAAACTCCCCCTGATTTATGCTAAAATTTACATACTCCCGTGAAAGGTTATTCAGGCTTTTAAAATTGAGTTGTTAATCGCAAAGAAATAGATTTCTGTTATATCTTGACAAATCTCTAAGTACACTTGAACATACACAAAACACTTCTTTGGGTTGACTTTGCCTCTTTTGGCAAAGACCATTTCTAAGAGTACGTGCTTTGTTTTGGTGGGGCTTAAAATCCTGCTAATATTCATAGTAACACAGTCAGCAACCTATAAATAATCCTCTATTTCCCACTCAACAGAAAAAGTTTCTGAACAGATAAAAATGGTGTCAGAATATCCACGCACTAAAGCAGTTAGAGAATCTCCTACCAGACAAGCCTTGGATTCCGCTCCTTGTCATCTTCTGGTCTTGTTCAGATCCTGCCCCAAGCTTGCGCTTTCTCGTCTAGGATGGGCAGGGGTAGCTCAGTCACTGTCTCCTGTAACACTCAACACTGATTCTCATTCGCCCAGTCGGAAGGAAAACCTCTTGGGGATGGGGTGGACTGCTAAGGAAAAAGGTACAATTGCAGCCCAAGAGGTGACCGCAAGTCTGTCACTTAAAAAAAAAAAAAAAGTGGTAAAGTGATAGGGTTTTTTCACTTTTGAATGAGTCAGTGTATTTCACAAGTAAAAAGCAGGAGACCAGACAAAGTAACCCAAGTTCGTGGGGCTGTTGATTCGTCTGCTGCTGTGGTCCTTACCCACTTGTAGCTCCTTACCTGTGGAGATTCTGTTTAAGTGAATTCTCTGATTTAGGTAGGCACGATGATCTTGCAAGATCTGATATATAAAGGTCAGAAAAAGCAGAAACAAACCTCATCTTCCAATATATTTTTCAGCCTTTTAGGTGTGTGATCATTGTTTGCTAAGCACTTTGTCTTTATGTACCCACTGTGTTTGTTTGAATTAGATTCTAAAGCTTGCTTTGAGGCCATGTAGTACTACCAGCTAACACAAGAGGTCAGCAAACAATTAGCTGTTCAAACTTGGAAACGTTTGGAAAATACTTAATACATTAAAACTGCTAAAGATGAATTCAAGAACTATACAGGGAACTATATCCGATCTCCTGGGATAAACCATAATGGAAAAGACTATTAAAAAAAGAACGTGGGGCTTCCCTGGTGGCACCAGTGGTTGAGAGTCTGCCCGCCGATGCAGAGGGCACGGGTTCATGCCCCGGTCCGGGAAGATCCCACATGCCGGGGAGCAGCTGGGCCCGTGAGCCACGGCCGCTGAGCCTGCGCGTCCGGAGCCTGTGCTCCGCAACCGGAGAGGCCACAACAGTGAGAGGCCCGCGTACCGCAAAAAAAAAACAACATGTATAACTGAGTCACTTTGCTGTGCAGAGATTAGCACAGCATTGTAAATCAACTATACTTCAATTTAAAAAAAAAAACTGAGGTTACCTTGCTTTTTGTTGATGGATATTACTTTTTAAATGAAATTGAAAATCCCTGAGATTGTATCAGTGAACACTTTCTAATCTCAATTTCATGAAATAGTCTCTTACCCTATCTCTTATCAGCAGCCTTAGTTAAACTGTTTTAAAAACAGTTCACTTTTTAAAAAAAGACCAAATGTCTCTTTCTTTAAAAGTTTTAATTAGGACCATTTAATTGAAGAGGCAATTTAGTAAAAAGTTTGTTTGCTGTTCAGATTTCATTTAACACTGTCTTGTTTTTTAGGTTACATTTCGGACAAGAATCTATCACTGTAATATTAACAGTCAAGGAGTTATTTGCTTGGACATATTGAAAGATAACTGGAGTCCAGCACTAACCATTTCTAAAGTCCTTCTTTCTATCTGCTCACTTCTTACAGACTGTAATCCTGGTAAGGTTAATAATTCTTTACCTTGTTTTATTCCTCCTCACCTGGAAAATGGTTATTTTCCACGTAAACTAAGATTTTCTAAAGATAAAGTTCAGATTTTATTTTTGAATGGGCTTTCAAGGGACAAAAACTCATTGCTTTTCAAAGCAAGTTCTTATCAAGAGTTCAGTCTACTAGGTGAAAAATGCAGCGGACTTCACCATTACTTGACGTGTTCTAGCAACAAGGTGTTATAAACTGAAGACTTAAAAAGATTGCCTTAGGTTTTTGCATCTTCATTCTCTGCCCTTTACTTTTTTTCCCTTTTTGCGTGTTTCCCATGCAGAAACGGCACGCACACTTGGGAATGTTGTCACCCACCCTCTGCCTGCGGGTCTGCTCAGCACCTGCCCACAACTGCTTACTGACGTGGCGTTGTTTCTCTGCTGCACACTTAGTGATTACCAGACTGTGGTTTCGTCTGGGCCTTAATTTCCTCTTATTAAAGACTTTTTTTCTAGATAAAGAAATATAAATTTAATTACTAAAGATTTTATTTAGGTTTCAGAGGAACACTGTACTCAATCGGAAGTACAGGTTCTGACCTGGCAGCTTTGGGTCTTTGCGGGTCAACAGAGTAGAGAGGTAAATAGCGTTCGCCTGCAGTAGCCCTGAGGCCTTCACAGCGCTCAGTGTCACAGGTGGTGCCATCGAGCAGGTGGTCCTGTGGGCACAGCTGGGTGTTGTTCACTGCAGCCTAGGGCCTTGCGCGTCCCGTGCCCCGACGCGCAGGAGCAACACCCTTCCCGTGGGGGTGGTGGTCGGGGGAGAGACGGAATGAACTAAGGAGACGGGGCTAGACCACTCTGTCTGGATCAGGATCCCCCTGCATCCATGCTGTTTTTTAAAGGCCAGGAGGAAAAGTATCCCAGATGGTGGAGTGGTTTGATCACAGCTACTCTGTCCATTTCCTTGCAAGCTGTCACTAGCTTATTTGCTGAAACTTAACAATGTTCCTTTCCCTTCTTCGAAGTAACGTACATTCTTTTCTTCCAGCCGACCCCTTGGTGGGAAGTATTGCCACTCAGTATATGACCAACAGAGCAGAACATGACAGAATGGCCAGACAGTGGACCAAGAGATACGCTACATAAATTGGGTTGTCACAATTCTCTACATTCTTTGTCTGTCACAGAGAGAGCTGCTTATGATTTTGAAGGGGTGGGGGAGGGTGGGCGTTGGTGAAGAGTAGGGTATTTCTATAACAGATATTATTCAGTCTTATTTCCTAAGATTTTGTTGTAACTTAAGGTATCTTGCTACAGTAGACAGAATTGGTAATAGCAACTTTTAAAACCGTCATTAGTTCTGCAGTATGAGCTGAAATGCAGTACAGAGAAGAATAGACGTTTGGGTTCAGTTGCTTGTAGTCTGTAAATCTGAAACAGCTTAATTTGTACAGGTTACACACCTGGCCATTTATGTAAAGTCTTTCCAAGACTACAGTCTTTTGTTTTAAAAAATTGGAATTTGTTTTCCCTTCTTGGAGGGGAACAGTGATACTTAACAGCTTTTAGAGACTGTCATCTCATATATACAATGGACACATGGCTGTAAGACACCATATAGGAAATATGAGTAGTTATGTACTTTATTTTATATGCCAGTCTACTTTCTTGTGAAAAGACAGAGGTTGAATCAGGACTTGTGAAAACCTGTAGTAAAATACCTTAAGCTGTTAACTGTAAGGCGTGGAATAGGAGTTGCTCAGTGGATTGGTTCTATGTTGTGGACTGCCTAAGTCTGCATTTGTTACTGTGCTAATAAACAATATTAAAACCACCGCCTAACGCTGCTGTATTCATTTACTTCCTTTTGCCTTTTTTGTAGTTTCTTTCTTCTTGACAGATCTTTGCTACTCAAACAGCCTAGAGGTAATGCAGACTGTGCGCGCTGGTGTTGTCTACCCAGCACGTGTGTTAGGATTGGTACGTTACTCTGGATTTATCCAACAGCCTTGCAAGATAGGTGCCTTAGGGAAGGTTAGATAATCTAACTCATGATCTTCCAAAGGCAGAGTTCTGCTGTATCTTCGTCAAAGCATTTTCCAACTTGGAAGCGCTGTGGTGGTAAGTACGTGCGTGAAAAGTGGGCTCTCATGGAGAAACACCCCTGCCACAGTGGAGGGAGCCTGGCGGGACCTAGGTGCACACACCTGCTCCAGAGAAGCTCGTCCAGGGCCCAGGGCGGAGGTACCTGCACTCTCATGACGCATTTAAAAAGAACGCGGTCACTCTGTGTACTAACGGATCTAGGCTGCATTCAGCAGACGAGCAAACTGCAGGATCTATTATATTATTTTTAAAAAAACTGTAAAAGTATTTATCCATCTATGTAAAAAAAAAAAAAAAAAGAAAGAAAAAGCAACAAAAAAAGCTAGAAGCCCAACACCGGGAGAAAAGGCAGGAAATGACCTGACCATATCTGAGTGACAATTGTTTTACCCAAAGAAACATGATGAGAAATGTTAAATAATTCTAAATCGGCTAGTGCGGCCGCCACGTAAGTAAGTTTTCTATCTTTATATACGGTAGTTCTTGGCTTGCACTCACTGAACTGAGCCAATTGAGTTTTTTTTTTTTTTGTGGGAGGGTGGCTGCACTGGGTCTTCATTGCTGTGCGTGGGCTTTCTCTAGCTGTGCCGAGCGGGGGCTACTCTTCGTTGCGGTGCGCGGGCTTCTCACTGCGGTGGCTTCTCTTGTTGCGGAGCACGGGCTCTAGGCGCGCGGCCTTCAGTAGTTGTGGCTCATGGGCTTCAGTAGTTGTGGCCTACGGGCTCTAGAGCGCAGGCTCAGTAGCTGTGGCGCACGGGCCTAGTTGCTCCGCAGCATGTGGGATCTTCCCGGCCCAGGGCTTGAACCCGTGTCCCCTGCATTGGCAGGAGGATTCTTAACCACTGCGCCCCCAGGGAAGTCCCACCAAGTGAGTGAGTTTGAATTCACTGAACCGCGCCTTAAAAGTATTCAAGATACTGCTATTTACTAGACGTTTTAACATTTCTTTGCTGGACAGCTTATCTCATACTTTATATTGAAAACTAATAGTGCACTGTTTTCACGGTCAAAACCACTAAGTAGCTTGCTTCCGACTTTACAGTTAGTTAACAGTATTGTCAACTTGCTCAACATAGTCAGCCCCGCTACTCAGATCTTGCCAAAATCTTCAGAGAACCATAGCACAAATTCAGATACCTAACTAACTTGAAGACGACTCCAGAAGGTATGGTATGCCTTGTGGGAAATGGAAGCGTCACTGTCCGTAAGTGTTCAGCAGTTTCCTACAGAAGGAAGCACCAGCTGGAACGTATTTACACCACCTACTCAATTCATGCTAAGCATAATTTGAACAAAGCTAAATCACAGGTTTAGCAAGATCCCTACCAGATAAAATTTAGCTTAACTTAGTACCCAGATTGTTTGCTGTTGTGATCCAATTTGGACACACACAAAATGTCCTTTCATAATCCTAGACCTTAGATGATGAGTGAACTTTTCAAAAACAAAATTAACATTTGAGCGGGTAAGTCTGCATAAAGTTACACAGAATGACAGCTTCTGAGACGGGATAAAGGTGAGGGGAGCTACTCACAGGTACACATGCATACCACCCAAATTTTATTTTATTCTTTTGGCAAATGCAACATAATACAGATAACAAAGGTGCTAATTTTAGGGACAAGTCTGAAACAAGGAGAACGCAAATATATTATTATTTCATGTCAGGGAACAGTAACTGAATCATAACTGGAAGTGCATTAAATTACTTCCCCAGGGTCTTCCTAAGGACCAAAGGTAGACAGAAATGGCCTGTTTTACATAAGTTCACAGACACCTCGAGGCAGTCACCATTCAAGGGACAGTTGTGCACCCTAGGGTTTAGTTCTCAGAGCTGGAGTTGCCTTTGCTTCTCCTCCCAGGCAGAGGGAAGCTCGGTTTGCTCTGGGGCTGGGAGAGTTTGCGGGCTAGCAGGGTGAAGGGCTCGATCAGGGTCTTGCGGTCTGTGACCGTCACCTCCCACAGATGCACCTTCTCGCTCCTGGCCCACCGCTGTGCCACTTCGGCGTCCACTTGTCTCTGCTCAGAAAGGTCAGTTTTGTTTCCTAACACGACAATGGCCACCTGAAAGAAACGGGTAAAAAAGATCACACTTTGCCAGCATCAGTTCCTAGACAAAACGGAGGAAGAAAACTGTCCCATTTAACAAAGTGCTTCGTCCAAACTGATGCTCAGGCGTGAGGCTGAAGGGTAAAGGGCATTACCTCACCCCTCCTCGCTCGGTGTATCTCCTTAAAAACGCAGATGCTCTACAGGCTGCTGACTACGCAACAGTTGAAGTTACTCAACTCCAGGTACGGCTGGAAGACAGACTTGGGGAAATCACTATCGAGGGTACAGGTAACGGTTTGACTGAGGTGTGTCTACATTTCAGTTTAGCTCTACCTGCTGTCTGGGAAACCTGCGATACGTACTTGAAGATACAACCACGGAACTTCTGGAGCCGTGAGAGGTCTGCAGCCCTGGGGGCTGAGTTCCTTGAGAACGGGAATTGTTCTGTTCACGTCACTCCTAAACATAGCAGAGCACCTGACAAAAGCACTAAATATGTGTTGAACGTACCACCCAATAGGTACATTTTACCCTAAATGCAAGGCAATCGATCCTTCTCTCGAAGTGGAGCGCTCGCTACCCTAAGGCACTGTTTCAGGCGACCAGAAGGGCGGTCACAGTCCGCGGGAGGGGAGACGAGTGGTGACCTCCAGACGCTGAGAGAGTGCCTGGAAAGGCACCTAAAGCAGGAGGCCGGGGAGGTGGAGGGGGGCTCCTCTGCGCCACGGCCGGGCTCCCGCCTTCGAGACATGCGCGCGCTCCGATGGGAGGACGGAGCGGCACGGAGCGGCACGGAGCGGCAGGCAGGGCTCTCCTCCGTCTCTCAGCAGGAGCCAGCCCTCCCGTTGCCCCCCACCACCCATCCCGTCTCTGCGGCGAAGGTTCCCTTCCCCTCTGGCCTGGCTGTGCGTGGTCGCCCGGCCGCCTGCAGGGCACAGCGGGGGAGGTGTCCTAGGCTCGGGGCCACCTCCAACGCGGTCCCTCCCTAGAAGCCCTCAGGCCGAGGGCTGCTGCTTCTGCCTTGCGCCCCGCGCCCCCTGCCCCCTGCTCCCCGGCCCGGCTGTTGCTGCCCATCCCAGCTCTGGCCCGTGGTCACCCCACACGCTACTCCCGTCATACTGGTGGTGATTTCAGCAGCCCTGGGGGTGACCCGGTAACCTCATCCCTCAGCTCCTTGACTTCAGAGATCCTAACCGCCCTCCTGACCTCAGCCACTCTCTCCCACGAACCAGGACAACCACTCTCCTCTCTGACCTCGAGTGCGGGAATCCCGCTCCGCCCGCTGCCTTCCTGGTTCATCCCCCGCACCCCTCTGCAGCAACCCCGCAAGCACCGCAGGGACCCACGAGCCCCAGCGCTACCACCTCTGTCTCAGTCCTGCAACCCCGCTGCTGCCCTCGGCGCTCCCCCCGCCGAGCTTCTCCTCGTTCGCTCCCTCGCCATCGTCATCACGCCGTACGCGCCACCTCGGTTAAGTTGAACTCTTAACTGTACCTTTTGCCGACATCATTTACCGAATGTGGTGGGAGAAAACACAACCCCGCTGGCCGGTCCCGGCTCGTAACCACCGACCTCCAGCGCGCTGCTGTTCTCCAGCAAACACATCACGTTCCCGCCACTTCCCCTGGAAGGACAGCATCTCCTACCTTGGTCCTCCTCCAACCTCCACCGTTCCCTCTGCCTTCCCCGTCTCACCCTCAGCTGATGTCCACACTACGTCAGCAAGAAGACAGGAGCAACTAGAAGGGAACTGTCAGATGCTTCCACCGCCACGTCTACCAGCCCCACGGTCCTCTAAGCCCATGTCCCCACCCTCTTCAACCTGGAAAAGGTGTCACTCCATCGGCTATCCTCTCACCTGCGTCTCTCCGCTGAATCATCCCACTGCGTACAACCATCTCTCTCATCTGAAAAACAAAACCCTCTGATACATCCTTCTCCAGCTTCTCTCTGTTCCCCTTTTAGGGGACAATATATTTACCCTTTGACTCAAAACTCTTTCAAAGAGCTATGTTTGCTGTGCTCAACTCTCTCACATCCAGTCCATCAGACTCTGTCTCACCGTTTCACTAAAACTGTCGTCGTTGAGATGTCCCAAGTTACTAAAGCTGGCCACCTCTCGGCTCTTTTGATCTGCCTTTAGTATCTGACATAGCTTGGTCACTTCCTACCTTTTAAAGTGCCGACTTTACTTGCCTTCTGGGTCACCCTTATCTCTTGGTGTTCCTCGTACTTCAAAGGCCACTTTGTAGACTCCTTTGCTGCCTTCTCACTTCTCCAGCCGGTAAATGTCAAAGTGCTCTAGAGCGAGAGCATCTGAACTAAACTCTGCTTCTCACCTTGTCCCTCAAGGTGAAAGTCAACAGAGTGATTTTTTTTTTTTTTTTGGCCGCACAGCATGCGGGATCTTAGTTCCCCAATCAGGGATCAAACATACGCCCCCTATAGTGGAAGTGTGGAGTCTTAACCACTGGACCACCAGGGAAGTCCCAGAGTGATCATTTTAAAACAAAACAAAAGATGAGACTTTCTGAGAGAGTGGCATGGACATACATACACTACCAAATGTAAAATAGATAGCTAATGGGAAGCAGCCACACAGCACAGGGAGATCAGCTCGGTGCTTTGTGACCACCTAGAGGGGTGGGATAGGGAGGGTGGGAGGGAGACGCAAGAGGGAGGGGATATGGGTATATATGTATATGTATAGCTGATTCACTTTGTTATAAAGCAGAAACTAACACCATTGTAAAGCAATTATACTCCAATGCAGGGGGCCTGGGTTCAATCCCTGGTCAGGGAACTAGATCCCACATGCATGCCGCAACTAAGGAGCCCGCCTGCAGCAACTAAGACTTGGTGCAACCAAATAAATATTAAAATAATAATAAAAATAAAAATAAGTCAAAAGAGGTTCAACTTCGTTCACATTAAGGACAAATGAAACTATGAAAATACCATTTCACCCAGAAGAGTCACAAAATCCAAAAATTTAACCACACATTGTTGTCAGGACTGAAGAAACAGGCATTTTCATACCATTCCTATGGACAGTAACTTGTCACTATATTTACCTTTAACTCAAGAACCTAACTTCTGCTGGTTGATCTTTCAACTCTACGTTAAAATGTACAAAATAACAAACGTCTAAGATTCGTCACTGCAGCATAGTTCATGATAGCAAATGACCAGAGAAACCCTAAGTCTCCATCAATCTGAGCCTGGTTAAATAAGTGTGATACATCTACAGCCACACAGTGAATACTAGGCATTAGTTTAAAAAAAAAAAAAAAAGGAATCTGAGAACTGCTATGGAAAGGACTCCAAGATATATTACATGAAAAATACAAGGTGTACAACAATATGCTACCTTTGGTACAACAAAGAGAAAAATAAGAAGAAATTATATACATTTCTGTTTGCTTGTATTTACACAGAGAAACTCTGGAAGGACGCCCCCAGACTAGGAAAGGGGTAAAACATTAAAACAGCATGCTTGAGGTACAGGAGATAGACGGTTGAACCCAGGGGTGGGAACAAGTTCACTAGAGTCCTCTCTATAGATCATTTTCATTTTTGAACCATGTGCAACCATTACCCTTTCAATTTTTTAAAACAGACATGAAAACAAGTGCGTGCCACCCAAGCTAGACCCTGCCATCCCTTTGCCTCCCATCCCGAGGCGCCCTCAGCTCTGCCTCCTCCCAGCCCCGCCCGCTCTGGCCTCAATGCTGCTCCTGGCGCAACATGCTCCCGCCCCCGCCCCTGCTCAGCTGGGGCCTCCGCCTGGAGCAGCCTCCTCTAGACATCGGCTTGCGCCCTTCCCTCACACCCTTCAAATCTCTGCTGCAAGTCACCTCACCAGGCCTTCCCATATCACCTACAGAAAGCAGTGCCCTCACTCCCCACTCTGCTTGACTTTTCTTCCTACACTGCATCACTCCTCACAATACATACTTGTTCGTTGTCCCTCTCTCCCCCACCCCCCAGACAGAAGCTTTATGGCAACAGGGACTCTGTTCTATTCTCTACTGTATTCCCTCCGCCTCACCTAGAACAGTGCCAGGCCCATAGCCCAGTAAGCATCTGCTATCAAAACTACAATGAGGTAGCGCCTCACACTGGTCAGAATGGCCATCATCAAAAAAATTTACAAACAATAAGTGCTGGAGAACAGGGAACCCTCCTACACTCTTGGTGGGAATGGAAATTGATACAGCCACTATGGAGAACAGTATGGAGGTTCCTTAAAAAACTAAAAATAGAACTACAGTATGATCCCGCAATCTCACTCCTGGGTATATATCCGGAGAAAACTCTAATTCGAAAAAATACATGCACCCCAATGTTCACTGCAGCACTATGCACAGTAGCCAAAACCTGGAAACGACCTAAATGCCCATCAACAGATGAATGGATAAAGTAGACATGGTACATATACACAATGGAATATTACTCAGCCGTAAAAAGAAACAAAATAATGCCATCTGCAGCAACATGCATGCAGCTAGAGATTATCGTACTAAGTGAAGTTAAGTCAGACAGAGTAAGACAAATATCATATCACTTATATGTGGAATCTAAAGTATGACACAAGTGAATTTATCTATGAAACAGAAACAGACTCACATAGAGAACAGACTGGTGGTTGCCAAGGGGGAGGGGGTGGGGGAGGGATGGAGTGGGAGTTTGGGGTTAGCAGATGTGAACTATTATATACAGGATGGATAAACAACAAGGTCCTACTGTAGAGCACAGGGAACTATATTCAATATCCTGTGATAAACCAAAATGGAAAAGAATTTTGAAAAGTATATACATGTATAACTGAATCATTTTGCTGTATGGCAGTAATTGACACAACATTGTAAATCAACTCTACTTCAATAAAAAAATTTAAAAATAAGCATTTGCTGAATGAATGTACTTCTTAAATCCCCATAATAACCATATGAGAAAGGTACTATTATTTTCCTTATTTTATAGATAAAGAAACTAAGGCAGAAAAGTTGAGAAGCAGAGCTAAGATTCAAGTATCAAGTACATGAGTTCACTGAACTATACTTCTAACTTTAGGGGGGCAGGGAGGGAAATCTGGGGGATTCTCCCCCAAATAATAACAGCACTTATCTGTCTCAGTGAGAAAGATGGGAAACAGGTAGAGAGGAGCCTTCATTACTTACCTTTTTATATCTTTTGAAGACTGAACCTTGTGAATGTTGTTATCTATTCACAAAGTAAGTTAGTATTCAAAATAATAAAAATAATTAAAATATCAACAACCCAGAGGTCCTTGAACAGGTGAGTGGTTAAATAAACTGCGGTACATACACACCATGGAAAACCACCCAGCAAGAAAAAGGAATGAACGACTCATACACACAATTACCTGGCTGACTCTCCAGAGAATTACGCTGAGTGAAAAAGGCCGATACCAAAAGGTTACAAACTGCGATTCCATTTACGTTAACACTCTTGAAATGACAAGGTTACAGAAATGGAGAACAGATAACGGTTAAGGAGGGAGAGGGGATGGGAGGGGAATGCGTGAGGCCGTAAAAGGTCCCATGAGGGGTCCCTGCAGTGCTGGAAAGGGTCCCTCACTGTATAAACGTCAGTACCTCGGTTGTGTTATTTTACTATAGTTTTGCACAGTGTTATTAGCATTGGGGGAAACTGAGTTAGGGATCTCTATTACTTCTTAAAATTGCATGTGAATCTACAATTACCTCAAAATTAAAAGTATGACATAAAAAATACATAAAAATTAGGTTAAGTAAAAATTAGGTTAAGAACACCTAGCCAGTGCTGTTAATTGGGTTCATGACACGGTTCCCTAAACCCTGAGGAGTCAGCCATGCCAAGACCCAGAGAAAGACCTGCGATGAGAGAGTTCCAGGCAGGGGAACGAGCCACTGAGAAGGACTTCACAGGGGGACAAAATTATCATGCTGGAAAAGCAGAAAGTTGACCACTGGAGTACAGTGACAGAGGAACAGAATGCTAAGGGTGAAAGGACAGCCATGGGCCAGATCATCTAAAACTTTACAGACCATAGTAAGAATCTTATTTTCAAATGGTAAGTGGATAGAAGCCACTAATTATTTATTAGTTTTTTACACTTCTTTTCTTTTCTTTTTTTTTTTTTTTTTAAGGCTAAGGACAATCCTATTTCTCCAAGAAGACAATAAAAAGCCCTAGGAAACAATGATCCCAAATAACGTGAAATGAACTATGTAGTATTTGCAATATGGAGTCATTAAAATTCAAGTTGTACATGGGAAGAAGCAAAGGCAGAAAGTCAAATGCTGGTCCTGGTTGAACTCAGTCCTGTATTTCCTGGGCTAGGGAAAAAATCATGAAGATTACAGATACTGTGAATACAATTTAATGCTTTTAAAATATTTTAATTGCCCAAAAGCCCATGCTACCATTTCAACGTTATAATTCATAGCTGGCATTTTTTAACATACCCACGTACCTCTTTTTTGTCTTTGAACTTATCAATTTCTTTCTTCAGAAGCTCCACTCTTTGAAAGGATTCAAGGTTATTCACACTGTACACAAGAACAAAGCCATCAGCAAATGAAAAATAATGCTTTGGCAGCTCCACGCCTTCCTGTAGGCCTCTGGTGTCGTAAAGATGTAACTGTTCCTTGACTCCCCGATCCGTTTCCACTGAAGCCATATACACATCTTCCATTGTTTCACAGTCCTCCATTCCTGGGGTTAAAAAGGAATTACTTTTACATATACAAATATCGAATTATTATGTTATTCACCTGAAGCTAATACAATGTTATGTCAATTATGCCTCAATTAAAAAAAAAGCTTTTACTCTTTCTGGATAACTCAATACCAATTGTTGAGTACTTTCTCGTCCTTTAGAAGGTGGCCTTCTAGGTTCCTTATTTACTACACATAAGAATCATCTTTCCATTTACTAGCTTCTTTAAAATGAAAGGTAATTGTTACAGTAAATGAACAAAGTGCTTTTTAAGATTATTTCTTCCATATAGACATAAAAAAATAAAAATTTGGCAGTGAAATTTACTATTACTTATTTTTCAGAAGTAACTTACAAGAGTCAATGAACTTACTATCTCAATTGGAGAATTAAGGGCTGATTTTTAAAGTACCTTCAACAACTAAGTGGCCCCATTTTTTTTGCGGTACGCGGGCCTCTCACTGTTGTGGCCTCTCCCGTTGGGGAGCACAGGCTCCGGATGCGCAGGCTCAGCAGCCATGGCTCACGGGCCCAGCCGCGCCGCGGCATGTGGGATCTTCCCAGACCGGGGCACGAACCCGGCAGGTGGACTCTCAACCATTGCGCCACCAGGGAAGCCCCCCATTTTCTTTTTCCTCAGCGCCAAGGACAGGACCTGGGTAAGTTTGATTTTTCTCTGTACAATTTCCACTGTTTCCAGGGTCTGTTTCAAGGACTCAGAAATGTACATGTCCAGTCTGGGTCTAGACACCAGGCCTTAATTCCCAAGTACCTACTGTGCACTTTTGTGTGAATGTCCTCCAAGTCCTTCAAACTAACAGGACTTGTTATCTTTCCTGCCCCACCTGTCCCTCCTCCTTGCTTTTGTCCCTTGATCACCATCCACCTGGTCAGTCTTCAGCGTTCTCTTTGAACAAGGAAAGAGAATTTAGGACCACATTTAGGGTGAATGTGGTCCTAAATCAGCCACTCTACACCTGAGACATCTGCTCGATCCACTGCCTGCTTCCACTCCCCCTGGCTTGCTCCCTTCACCTGAATGACTGCAACAGCTCAGGAAACACCTGGTCAACACCTCATCCTTTCCAGGCTCTGCTGAAACGTCAGCTCTGTAGATTTTCTTCAGATTATCCACTTCCCTCCATCCTGCTCTTACTGTGCCTTGTACAGGTAATACCACTTCACCCTAAACTCGTTTCGTATCTGTCCCCTCCAGAGCTGCAGTGGAAACTCCTCAAGAGCCAGGACTGTGCCTAATCTCTCTTCGGAGCTCTGAGGACTAACGAATTGACTTACATACATAGAAAGTCCTTAGTAAATGTCTGAATGAATGAATGAATGCGTGAGCTCATAACTGGAGCCCCAATTTCATTCCCCTGCTCGCCTGAATGATGAGCCCTGTAAAATCCATTTGACTTTGCTCCATTTCTGTGGGTTTTGTCTCTTCAACTCACCTAGAACTTCCTCAAGAGAAACAACACTTCTGTGTACACAGCAAGTATGCAACAACCATTTGTGGATGAGGGGATTAAGGTGAGAAGATGAACACTTTGAATGTTAATGACTAGTGCAAGAGGTAGTCTATGGAGACATAAACTTATTGGGCTTCGATTACAAAAAATTTAAAAGCAAAAACTACCAAGACTTTTGTCATGGTGGATGTTCTGTCCACCAAAAGCCAGTCCGGTTCCCTTCCTTCTCCCATTAAGCTTAGACCTTTTGAGATTTTCTCACCCTATAGATCAAGTGAAGCTACGACTCTGCATCTCCTCTGCCACTCCACGCCACCTCTGTCCTAGCAGGAGACTAAGGCTGCACTTCTAGAAAGGGTAAAACAGGCTGCTGCGATGTGGGACAGAGGGTATGAGTCCGCAGTGAAAACAAGGGGCAACTCAGTGACGTGCCCCCTCTGCTCCCAAAACTTCGGCGGCCAACTCTTTATCCTCTAGGCGGAGGGATCTGGGGAATCTGGCCAGTGAAAATGGAGAAATCCTAAATATGCTAACCTCTGAGGTAAACCAACAAATGCCCCACCCAGGTCACCTTATAATGAAGCAAGGTCATGAACCCTATCCACATGCTTAGAGCTTTAAATTAGCTTTTCAGTTCTCCATTCTTAATTACAAGCAGACAACCAAGGATTACCAGATACCTGAGAAAGAGACCAAAATTCAGGAAAGAGCACCTGAAAAGAAAAAGACTGTGCAAAGAAAAGAAAACAGACAAAAAAACTACCAAATATTATACTCAAAGAGATAAGATAGTGCATCCATGAAATAACAGGATACTAAGAAATGACAACTCAGTAGAAGGGCTGAAAAATAAAGATGGGGAAAATTCCCATAGAGTGGAACAAAATGCTGAGAAATTTCAAACAGAAGAGAAATTTTAAAAATCAGAGGACGAGTCCAGAAGATCCAGCATCCAAAAAGAGAGCTCCAGAAAGAGAGAACACAGAAGAGAAATAATTCAGAGCTGAAGAACACACATCTCCATATTGAAAGGGCCCACCAGGTGCCCAGCACCGTGGATGAACACAGACTGATCCTATGATACACCACTGCGAATTTCAGAGCACTGGGGAGAGAGCCTACGAAAGCGTCCACATCCGAAGCAACAAGAATCACGATGGCTTCTGGCCTCTCAGAAGCACTGGAAGAAGATATTAGAATCTGGTAAACTGAAGATACACATGGTCTATGAGCCTGCGATTTCATTCCTAGGTATATCCCCCCAGACCTTGTCCAAATCATAGCTGGGATACGTGTATAAGACTCTTCACAGCAGCACTATTTCTAATAGCCCCAAACTGGAAACAACCCAAATGTTCATCAAGATACAAGAGGTAAATAGGGACTTCCATGGCGGTCCAGTGGATAAGACGCCACGCTCCCAATGCAGGTGACACGGGTTTGATCCCTGGTCAGGGAACCAAGATCCCACATGCCACATGCCACACGGGGCGGGGAAAAAAAAAAAGATACAAGAGGTAAATAAATGGAGGTATACTGAGACAATATACCTATCGTGAAAATTACATCACACCTACTTAAAACAATATGGACGAGTCTTACAACTATAATGTTGAGTGAAAAAAAAACAAACACTGAAAAATTTATACGGTATGATTCCGTTGATATCAAGTCAGTAAGAGACAAAAATAAACGATGTCATCCAGTGATACATACACAGGTGGCAAAACAATAAAGAAAAGAAGGGATTAACCAAAAGTCAAGGGAAGGGCTGAGTTTTGATTGAAGAGAGGAACACGGGGAGCTGACAAGAGTACCTGCGGTCTTCTACCTTTTGACCTGTGCGGAGGTTATGCAAATGTTTTGTAATTATTCATTAAACCACATGCGTGTTTTATGCACTTTTCTATATGTATGATGCATTTTATAATAAAAGAAGGAGAAAAGATGATAATGGACCAATGCTTTCAAAATTTTGGAAGGAACTTATTCTCCATCTAGAATCCTATACCCATCAAAATTATAACTCAACTGTGAATGAAAGTAAAGACATTCTCAAACACGTGAAGCCTCAGAATACGTATCATGCACATTTTCTCAGGAAACTCTTTGAGGGAGGCCCGCCATCAAAATTAGCATGTAATCATAGAAAGAGGAAGACACCAGATTCAGAAAACAAAACCTCACATGAGAGTAAAGGGAAGCATAGGGACAACAGTAAATACCTTTATTCAGAAGCCCCAGGATTACTACTGTGCACCAGGCATAGAGGGCATTCTGAGGGCTGTCATCACCCGATGCCTCATCCCATTGGGCAACCTTTTCAACCCCCAAAAGAGCACTGCAAGATGTGCTCCACCAAAAGAAGGGCGTAAACAGAAGGTGACAGGAGATCTAGGAAACAGGAAATCAAACCCAGGAAGAAAGAAAAAGTAAAAGGAAGTTCTATGTTGTACAATAGGCCCAGATAAGAGAACGCTAGCTCCTGGAAAAATATCCCCCCAAGAAAGGGCGGGGTGGATTACTGATATGATTGACCTCATGGAGAACTGAGAACCATCTGGACATGTGGAAGAATCAGCAAAAGGTATGAACAAAACCAAACAAGTGATAGAGCAAATATTAGCCTCCATAAGAAGAAAAAGAAAGAAAAGAAACAATCATAGTACATAATACTGCTCAGCTGAGGATATTTACATGTGCCAGCAGTTGTCAAAGTGTGGTCTACAGAGATCCCTTGAGGTCTCCTTTCAGGGAACCCATATGGGCAAAACTATTTTCATAATAATATAAGACATTTGTCTTTTTCACTGTGTTGACATTTGCGCTGATGATATAAAAGTAATGATGGGTAAAACTGCTGGTGCCAGGACTTCCCTGGTGGCACAGTGGTTAAGAATCCGTCTGCCAATGCAGGGGACACGGGTTCGAGCCCTCGTCTGGGAAGATCCCACATGCCGTGGAGCGACTAAGCCCGTGTGCCACAACTACTAAGCCTGTGCTCTAGAGCTCACGTGCCACAACTACCGAGCCCACGTGCCACAACTACTGAAGCCCGTGCTCCGCAACAAGAGAAGCCACTGCAATGAGAAGCCCGTGGGAAGAAGAGTAGCCCCTGCTCGCTGCAACTAGAGAAAGCCTGCACGAAGCAACGAAGACCCAACGCAGCCAAAAATAAAATTAATTAATTAATTGAAAAAAAATTCTCTAAAAAAAAAACTGCTGAGGCCTTAGTACAAATCAAGGCAGTGGCACCAACTGTATTAGAGGTTGAATTCCTCAACACCTCATACTTGCAGTTTCAAAAGAAAAAGCCAGTTTCACTTAAGAATGTCCTTGATGAAGCAGGAAAAATTACCAAATTTATTAAATCCTAATCTATGAGTATGTATCTTTACATCTCTTTAATATTCTATGTGATTAATGAGAAGTGTACATGAAGTATTTCTGCTTAATGAATAATGGTAACTGACTGGAGGAAAAGCTCTTGCGTTTGAGTTTCAAGCTGAAATAGCTTTTTTTTTTTTTTTTTTGGCTGTGTTGGGTCTTCCCTGCTGCGCACAGGCTTTCTCTAGTTGCGGTGTGCGGGCTTCTCATCGCAGTGGCTTCTCTTGTTGCGGAGCACGGGCTCTAGGCGTGGGCTTCAGTAGTTGAAGTGCGTGGGCTCAGTAGTTGTGGCTCGCGGGCTCTAGAGCGCAGGTTCAGTTGTCACGGCACATGAGCTTAGTTGCTCCGCGGCATGTGGGATCCTCCCAGACCAGGGATCGAACGAGTGTCCCCTGTATTGGCATGAGGATTCTTAACCAACGCACCACCAGAGAAGTCCCACTTCTTTTTTTTTTTTAAAGAAGGAATAACAGAAAAAAACCATGGTTATTCAGGGTATCTGACAGACATTTTCTCAAAGATGAATAACGAGAGCCTATCATTTCAAGGAAAATAACTGATAGTATCTGTTGTTAATGATAATATTTGAGCTTTCAAGCAAAAATGAGAATTGTATCCATCAGCAGAAACTCGATAGCTTCCCAATACTGATGAGACTGGTGATGATATTAATAAATGGTATTTGGAAGATCTGCTTACCTCAGTTAACCAGTATTTTCCAAATGACCAATTCATAAATGTTAAGAAACCATGCATGGGTAAAAAACCCATTTGAAGTGCAAGATAAATCAATGAGATTTTAATGTAATAGAACAGGAGAAGTTCACTGATGTGGCTTCAGACTCCACACTGCAATAACCTTTGAATAACCATCACTGATTGAGTTTTAGTGAAATACCAAAGAAGAAAGTCCACAATTATCTGCAAAGCTATTAAAATATTCCTACCTTTTTCAACCACATATTTGTGTGAGGCCATATTTTCTTCACATATTTCAACTAAAAAAACATATAACAGCAGATTGAATGCAAAGGCAAGCAGATACGATAACCCAGCTGCCTTCTATCAGGCTGGACATTCAATTTTCAAAAACGTAAATCAGGGCTTCCCTGGTGGCGCAGTGATTGAGAGTCCGCCTGCCGATGCAGGGGACACGGGTTCGTGCCCCGGTCCGGGAAGATCCTACATGCCGCGGAGGGGCTGGGCCCGTGAGCCATGGCCGCTGAGCCTGCGCATCCGGAGCCTGTGCTCCGCAACGGGAGAGGCCACAACAGTGAGAGGCCCGCGTACCGCAAAAAAAAAACAACAAAAAAAACGTAAATCAACACTCATCTTCTCACTGAATTTTTTTGAAAATATAACTATTTTTCATTAAAATGTGTTACCTTAGCATATAATAAGTTTATTGTTATTATTTTACATGATAAGTTTTTTTTTAATTTCCTCAGGTTTAATCTCTAATACAATAAAAATATCCTAAGACACAGCCTACAGAAACAAAATCTGTTGGGGTTTGAAGAGGGGAAAGGGATTCTTTTTTTCCCCCTTTGGGCATAATTTACTTTTTCACTGGCATAAATTAGAATCTGAAGGTGAAAAATTCAGAACCAATAGTGCAGCACTGTGATAGGTTTTCAGACCTTCTGGCACAGGCATCGTTATTAATAAAAACCAAATATGGATTTAACCGAAGTTGTTAAATATTATTCTGGGAAGGTGGAAGAGGATCAGAGTTCATCAAAATGGTTAATAAAAGACAGAAATGTGCTTGAAGCCACCTGCCAGCGATAAATACTTCAAAGATCTATGATTCTACGTATATCTCTAAGATAAGCCTTGTTTCATTCTAACGTGTTATGTCTGTCCTTCCTTACCGAACTGTGACCTTAAAGCCAGAGATGCTTCTCCACCTCTAAATCCTCACAGCCTGTATCAGAGAGCAAGTACTGAACAATTATTTAACTCAATGAATGAATAAATGAATGAGATAATCCGATTCACAAAATTAGGTCATATTGCAGCAAACAGCTGTCTCTTCCATTCTTAAAACCTATACAGCAGTACTGGAAAGTCATGTTTGAAATGAGAATGAGAGATCATTCAATGTATTCTGAAGTCAGTGAGTCTGTGATTCCAAGACCACTCTTCATCATGTAAACACACTGGAAACCACATAGAGACAACATTTTTCTTACCTGTTATGACTCTTGTTCTAACAGAGTTAAGCGCAAGCACTCTGGAATTTCAACAACATAAAGATGTTTTTTTCCTTGCCCCTACTTTCCCCGCCTCATCTCTGTCGATTTCTATGACACTTTTGGTCCCTCTCGATGACACCTCACTTTTGTGCACCACCGCCCATCTTTAAGTTAGCATGACCAACAAAGGACCCTGACCAGTTCCCAGAACCTGCAGGGAAACTAGGGAAAAATAATCTTACCAATAGTATGATTCCCATAAAGAAGCTGCTCCAAAATTGCCGTTTTCCCGACAGATAACAAGCCACAAACCACAACCTTACAGCCCTTTCCCATCTTCCCTTAGGATATCACTGTGAAGAAAAGAGAAGATCTTTAAAACTGTGTACTGTTAAAAAAAAAGAAAAAAAATCAACCTTTC
Source organism: Delphinus delphis (assembly GCF_949987515.2). Taxonomy (NCBI): domain Eukaryota; kingdom Metazoa; phylum Chordata; class Mammalia; order Artiodactyla; family Delphinidae; genus Delphinus; species Delphinus delphis. The sequence continues at coordinate 140,879,743 of NC_082686.1, forward strand.
CTTTTTCTTTCTTTCTGTGTTTAAATTTAATTAGTAATACATACACAGGGGGAAACTGCAAGTATAAAAAGAAATGTAGAATACGGTACATCGTTCCAAACCCCATTCCTGGTTCCCGTCCTCCCTTAATCAGTGTTACTAGTTTCCTATATATCTCTGCAGAGGTGACCTAGAGAAACATAAGAATACACGTATAGATATATGTTTGTTTTCAAACAGCATAAACACATCTTATACAAAGACTAGTCCAATACTAATTAAGCCTATAGGAATCCGAACCGAATCCTAGATGAAACAATCCTTGAAAGACTGCCTGCTCGTCAATGTTTACCTGGAAAAATAAGCATTTACGTAAAAATTTAAGGAGGCATGAAGATAAAAATTTGGACAGAGAGTAGACATCATTTTTTAAAGAAGTATTAACACCATCAATGCAAACGTCAGTCTTTTCTCAAGAGTGAGAAACTGGATTTGGGGCTGTCTTAGTCGTACTTCTTTTTGCGTCACAGTTCTTCATGCTAGAAAAATTGCTCAGGCACTTTAAACTGAAAGAAAGGAAAACTCATTTCTCCTCGCTTCCTCACATACGCATGGAAGAGCAAGACTGGGTAACACTTTCTTGAATTTTCCTCAAAGTTTTTATTTTCCAGAAGGCAAGGTACCAGCAGACAAGACAGAAAGGGAAAGGGGGCTCATTAAATACAACAGAAAAACTTGGGAAGAGAAGTTAAAGTTCCACATTGTCTTTTGCCTCCTTTCCTCCAGTTCTCTTACCTAGAAGTGTGAACATGCAATAGCTCTGACGAAAAAGCACGCCACAACGCCTTCAAGTCAGAAAACAACAAGAAAGTCCAAATGAGCATTCAAATAAAAGGGACGGTGGGCGTCTTTCTGTATGTGTGTGCGCACGTGTGTCACATATCACTATTTTTTTTTATCAACACCTAAAACATTAACAAATGAACTTCCTGTAAGTCTTCTCTACTCTGTTTTCCCAAAGTCTGTAAATTTTTTTGATCGAGGTATAGCTGATTTCCAGTGTTATGTTAGTTTCAGGTGTACAACAGAGTCAAAAATTTTATAGATTATACTCCATGTATAGTTATTATAAAATATTGGCTATCTTCTCTGTGCTGTACAATATATCCTTGTAGCTTATTTATTTTATACATAGGAGTATAATCCCCTACCCCTACTTGCCCCTCCCCTCTCTCCCCCCACTGGTAACCACTAGTTTGTTCTATCTCTGTTTCTTTTTTGTTATATCCACTAGTTTGTTGTATTTTTTTTAATTCCACATATAAATGATAACATACAATATTTGTCTTTTCTCTGACTTATTTCAATATGCGTAATACCCTCCAGGTCCATCTACGTTGTTGCAAATAGCAAAATTTCATTCTTTTTTATGGCTGAGTAGTATTCCATTGTATATATTGATATCTTCTTTAACCATTCCTCTGTTGATGGACACTTAGGTTGCTTCCAGATCTTGGCTGCTGTAAATAGTGCTGCAACAAACATTGGGATGTAGGTATCTTTTCAAATTTGCATGTTTGTTTTCTTCGGATATATACCCAGGAGTGGAAATGCTCAATCATATGGTAGCTCTATGTTTAGGTTTCTGAAGAACCTCCATATTGTTTTCCACAGTGGCTGCACCAGTTTACATTGCCACCAACAGTGCAAGGGGGTCCCCTTTCCTCCACATCCTTGCCTACGTTTGTTATTTGTAGACTTTTGGATGATAGCCACTCTAACAGGTGTGAGGTGATATCTCATTGTGGTTTTGATTTGCATTTCTCTAATGACGAACGACGTTGAGCATCTTTTCATGTGCCTGTTGGCCATCAGTGTGTCTTCTTTGAAAAAGTGTCTATTTAGGTCCGCGGCCCATTTTTAAATTGGGGTCTTTTTTATATTGAATTGTATGAGTTGTATTTTGGATATTAAGCCCTTAGCAGTCATACCGTGTGCGAATATTTTCTCCCATTCAGTAGGTTGTCTTCATTTTGTTGATGGTTTTCTCTGCTGTGCAAAAGCTTTTAAGTTTAATTAGATGCCATTTGTTTATTTTTGCTTTTGTTTCCTTTGCCTTAGGAAACAGATTCAAAAAAGTATTTCTAAGATTTATGTCAAAGAGTGTTCTGCCTATGTTTTCTTCAGGGAGTTTTATGTTTTTTGATCTTACCTTTAGGTCTTTAATCCATTTTGAGTTTATTTTTGTGTATGGTGTTAGGGAGGGTTCTAATTTCATTCTTTTCCATGTAGCTGTCCAGTTTTCCCAGCACCAACTTACTGAAGAGGCTGTCTTTTCTCCATTGTATATCCTTGACTCCTTTGTCGTAGATCAGTTGTCAAAGTCCATAATTTCTTATGACCCAGATCAGCCATGACACTTATCTCCTGACATGAAAAAAATTTTTTTTTTTTTTGGCTGTGTTGGGTCTTTGTTGCTGTGCATGGGCTTTCTCCAGTTGCAGCCAGTGGGGCTGCCCTTCATTGTGGTGCGTGGGCTTCTCATTGCGGCGGCTTCTCTTGTTGCGGAGCACAGGCTCTATCTGTGCGAGCTTCCGTAGTTGCGGCATGGGGGCTCAGTAGTTGTGGTGCGCAGGCTCTAGAGTGCAGGCTCAGTAGTTGTGGCATACGGGCTTAGTTGCTCCGCGGCATGTGGGATCTTCCTGGACCAGGGCTCAAACCCGTGTCCCCTGCACTGGCAGGTGGATTCTTAACCACTGCGCCACCAGGGAAGTCCCAAAGTGGATTTATTTAGAGAGAAACATGCTCCACAGACAATGTGGGCCATCTCAGAAGGCGAGAGCGGCCTTCGGACAAACACACTACACAGACAGGATGTGGGTCATCTCAGAAGGTGAGAAAGGCCCAAAGGGCTTTTAATAATATTAAAATTTAAAGGAAGTTGCCACCTAACTACGAGAGAAGAGGATAAGAAAGTGATGGTGGCACGCAGAACAATTCTGTTGTCAGAAAAGGTTGCCGTTGGAATCTAAATTCTGATTTTTCTATTGTTATTTTCTATTGTTATTTCCCTTCCTCTGAAATAATATTAGGATCAGCAGATAAAGTCTGTTAAAAATATGCACTATTTTGTATCTGTGTTTGTATAAGATAAATTGGGGGATTTGTTTCAGTATTTCAGAGAAGACTTCAAGGGCAAACAGTAAAAGCAACTGAAAAGAGGTAACTCAAACACTAGGTAACGATTTTAAGGTTTTTTAGGATGGTGAGAGAAGGAAAGAAATAAAACAGATTTTGGTAAATATTTTATACCATCAAAAAGGAAACAAAGATGAGAGGGTAAGTGTGATTAATCAAAGCACACCTGAAGCATTCTAGCTTCCTAGTTGTCTTCAAGTGGGAAACAATACTACTACATAAACCTGAAGATTAGGACTTCCCTGGTGGTGCAGTGGTTAAGAATCCGCCTGCCAATGCAGGGGACACAGGTTTGAGTCCTGGTCCGGGAAGCTGCCACATGCCGCAGGGCAACTAAGCCTGTGCACCACAACTACTGAGCCCACGCACCACAACTACCGAAGCCCGTGTGCCTAGAGCTCATGCTCCGCAACGAGAAGCCACAGTAATGAGAAGCCCACGCACTGCAATGAAGAGTAGCCCCTGCTCTCGCCGCAACTAGAGTAAAAACTGAAGATTAGTGACCTGCTTTACCATCAATTAAAAAATATGAATTCTTGGGACTTCCCTGGAAGTCCAGTGGGTAAGACTTCACCTTATAATGCAGGGGATGAGGGTTCAATCCCTGATCAGGGAGCTAAGATCCCACATGCCTCTCAACCAAAACACCAAAACATAAAAACAGAAGCAATATTGTGACAAATTCAATATGGTCCACATCAAAAAATCTTTAAGAAAAAGAATTCTTGAGGTATAAACTACTGTGTATAAAATAAATAAGCTACAAGGCTACATTGTATAGCGGGCCTCTCACTGCTGTGGCCTCTCCCATTGCGGAGCACAGGCTCCGGATGCGCAGGCTCAGCGGCCATGGCTCACGGGCCCAGCCGTTTCACGGCATGTGGGATCCTCCCAGACCGGGGCACGAACCCGTGTCCCCTGCATCGGCAGGCGGACTCTCAACCACTGCACCACCAGGGAAGCCCCATAAAATTAATTTTTTCAAAGTATGTGTTCTGTAAAAAAAATTAATATCTAATGTAAGATTTTGCATGAATAACATTAAATACACATACAAAAACACTTTATTTTCCATATATGATCATGATGGCAGGGACTCACGTTACATATAAGAAAGTTGTTCTCACACATATATATTCAATATGTACAAAATAAAACCTACTAAAAGGTTAGTTCTATAAGCATTATAATATTTCATAATTCCCAAACACAATAAATAGGCACCATTCCCTTCCAAATATAAAGGGAGGTCATCTGCGGCACCCTGAAAGGGCAGGGAATCACATGAATAGATCCTGGGGGTGGCCACGCCTCCTACTAAACCCAGGTTTCCAGAGTTTGAAAGGCCCCAGAGTAGATGGATGACCTTTAAGGTCACTTCTAATACTGTAACGCTATGAGAGCGGAAACTACTTACCCGGAAACTGCATCAACACGAGGTTAATACAAAAAGCGGTAGCTACAGCTACCTGTATAGTCCCTACCCTAAGAAACTGCTGGACAATACAATTCAATCTGTGACCTATTAATCCCTGACAGTCTGATGTAAATGACTAAGAGTGTGTGCTTAACAGGCAAAATCCAATGCAGTCTAAATACATATTGCTTTGCTTTCCAGGCTAATCAATAATGTGTCTAGAGAATAAAAATTGATCTGATCCATTCTGCTGAAAACACTGAGCTTGGTCAGTATTCTCTTTGAAAAGCCATCAGAAAGAGCTACCCAGAATTGTCAGTACTTCTGTTCTTCCTCTGTTCGTCTAAGGAAATCATTCTAGTTTTAAAGTAAAACACAATTTTTTAATGCAAACTGAAAAATATTATCACCACAACACTGTTAACGTCATAAAGAGATGTCATAGATCTTATTCTGCAAGCATTACAGGAAGAAAACCTCTACACTCCGTATTTGTTTATGTAAACATCATGGATTGTGTGCAATACTTTCACTTAGCCATAGATGAATACACTTTACATACATAAACACATATTAAAAGAGTTTTGCAAACAATACTGCCCAAAATGAAATACTATAAACAGATTCCAGTAACCATTCTTTTACTCAATCACTAAATATTTACTGAGAGATTATCCTAATGCCAGGCATCAGGGACAAACTAGGAGGCAAAATCAGAAATGATCCCTGCCCTCAGGAATCTCAAACTCAATTGAAAATACCAATCCAAATCTTGCAAAATTGCTAATTGAGAAACTGCAAACTGCAAATCAACAAACGAAACTGCAAAACCTAATTAAGAAATAGCAGTGATTAATCACATTGCCAGAATCTTCTTTCCAAATGATTATTCCACCTTTGCAGTCAATCCTTCTTGACTAATTTTCCCCATAACCCACATCTGATCCATCAATAAACCCTCTACCTTTCAAACACATCCAAGGCTGGACCACTTAGCACCTCCATCACTCATGAAGTAGTCCAAGGCACTATAGTCTCTCATCTGATCTCTCAAAGATGTCCACATCATAATCCCCCAAATCCATGAGTATTCTACTTTACATGGTAAAAAAAAAAAGACTTTGTGGTTGTGACTAAATGAAAAACCTTGAAATGGGGAGATTATCCTGGATTATCTGAGTGGACTCAATGTAATCACAAGTGTCTTTATAAGGCGGAGACAAGAGTGGCAGAAGTGAGAGAGAGAGAGATTTGAAGATGCTATGATGCTGGCTTTGAAGATGAAGAGGCCAGAAACCAAGGGATGCAGGTGGCCTCCAGAAGCTGGAAAAGCTAAGGAAATGGAGTCTCCCCTAGCACCCCTAAAAGGAACACAGCTCGACTGACAACTCGATATTAGCCTAGTGAGATTTCTGACCTACAGACCTGTAAGACGATAAACGTGTACTCTTTATTTTTTTATTTTTTGGCCGTGCCACATGGCATGTGGGATCCTAGTTCCCCAACCAGAGATCGAACCCGTGCCCCCTGCATTTGAGGTGCAGAGTCCTAACCACTGGACTGCCAGGGAAGTCCCTTTGTACTCTTTTAAGCCAGTAAATTTGCTGTAATTTGTTATAACAGCAACAGGAAAATAAATACAACCTCCTAACCGTCCACACTTTTTCCCTTCTTCCTTTTAGCCTCAAATAATCCTTTTTCTTTTTTTCCTTTGGCCACGCTGCGCAGGCTTGCGGGATCTTAGTTCCCCAACCAGGGATCGAACCCAGGCCAAGGCAGAGAAAGCTGAGTCCTAACCACTGGACCACCAGGGAATTCCCCAAGTGATCCTTTTAAAATGTAGGTCACATGAAGTCACCCTTCTGCTCAACATTGTCCCATGGTTTCCAATCTCAGAAAGTTTGAAAACCCCAAGTCCGTAAGAACATTCGTCTCTTTGATGTCACGGGCCAGTTTCCCCTCTGCCTCCTTGCTGGTCCTGTATTAACACAGGCACGCTCCAGCCCTGGAGCTCTTCTCCCTGACTGAAATCAGTCCCCACACCTCCAAGGTCTTTTCTCAAATGCCACTTCTCAACACTTACCTGAATATTCCACCCAAAATTTCCACCCCTGCCCCAACACGCCCTACCCGTCCCCTCCCCTTAATATTTGTCCTTAACGCTTATCACAGAGCATAATATACATGTTATGTCTATTGTCCTTTTCCAAGAAGCTAGAATTGCTGCGACGACCACTGCTACCATCCCAGCAGCTGGGCACATAGGAGGCCCTTCAGAAATATCTGTTGAATGAATCAATGCACCTGTGAGGGCTTTTACAACGGTAAAGCTGCAATTAAAAAAACAACAACAAAGGATATTAGGAAATGGGGTAAAAAAAAATAACCAAACCCGCTAATTTACAAGATAAGAGTCTCTTAAACCTTCGCCACATTTAAACTTAGAATTCGTAAGAGAATTAAACCACATGACTTTTCTAAAATGAAAATATTCTGGAGATGCAAAAAAGCTAGTAAATAAACTGTCAATAAAGAACGCAACAAAAAACGCCTGCATTTTCTCGGCTTTTTTCCCCAAAACACTCGTACCTGACGACCAGATTTGGGCATATAAATATTTCGCCTTCCTAAAAAGACCGTGGTTCTTACGTAGCAAATGTGGAACCAGATCTGCAAGCAGGAAAGGCACGGACCTGGGAAGGCGAGGACCCGCCTGCAACACCCCCTCCCATCCCCCCCATCCTTTTGGTGCAAAATTCCTCGGAGCGGGGCCTGCAGCCCCAATTGCTCCGGGGGGGACAGACGCGGCTCCCACCGCCAAGCCCCCGTACCTCGAGTGCCCCACCTGCCGGCTGGGGCAGCGCCGCCGGAGCCCCCAGTTTCTGCGCGCGTCCGGGGAAAGCGGGGAGCCCACAGCGGCCCCCACCCCAGGTGAGGCGCCCGCAGCGCAAAGCGGCCCCGCCGGACGCCCCCGACAGACCCGCAGGCCCAGAGGGGAGCGGCGCGCGGGCTGCACAGCAGCACCGCGGGCTGCGGCCCCGGGAGCCCCGCCCCCAACTTGCCTCCTCGCGGCGGCGGGATGTCGGGACGCTCTCCAGCCCAGGCCTTGCCGCGGACGGTCGCCGCCGGCTCGCCTCTGCCTCTCAGGCTCGAATCCCGGGGAGCGGGGCACGGGACCCGGGGGCAGGTTGCGCCGGCCTAACCCCGCCCAGCGGGCTCTCTGCTGGAACTACATGGCCCATGCGGCTCTGCGCGGACGCCGCTTTCCACCGGAAGGAGGCTCGCAGAGGAGGGGGAGGAGCGCGGAAGGGATTGTGGGAGAAAGGGTCGTTCCTTTCCGTTTGGCGGCAGCCATCAGGTAGGTTGTGGTGGGATATTGGCTATTGTATCCGCCGCGGATCTCTCTTCATCTCCGCCATCCAGGCTCGGGGACCCTGCGACCTCGGAGCTCCTCCTGTCTCCTGTGCGGCGCGGGTTCGGTCGGGATGCGGGGCAACGCGGGCGTGGAGAGGCGGCCCCCCGAGTGGGCTGGGGGGAATGCTGTGATGGCGGCGCGAATCCGAGCTGGGGCCAGAGCGTGGAGGAGAGGGAGGCGTGGGGGCTGAGGGATGGGCGGTCGGGCCTGGGGCGTCCGAAAGCGAAGCTGGGGGGCTGGGGGGAGGGAGAGCTTTTCTTCGAGGAGTAACCCTTGGCGGTGGCGGCGGCACCTTCCCCTCGGGGGTCCCGGCAAGGCCTCTGCAGGCCGGGCCTGGGGCGCCGCCCGCCTCGGTCCCCCGCTCCCGGGCGCCCAGGGCCTGCTCGGTTCCTTCGTCCGGCAGCAGCGTGCGGGGCGCCGAGCTGGGCCGGCTGCGCCCCGCGTTCGTGCAGAGCCGTTTCTTCTTCATCGGGGCTTTCCTTGTGGTCGGTAGGGACTCGGGCGGGCGGACGAGGGCTTGTCGTTACACGTGAAAAGGGTGTTGTGTTTCTAATACCTGGCTTACGTCAAAGGTGAGCCGAGATGGGCGCTTACAAGTACATCCAGGAGCTGTGGAGGAAGAAGCAGTCGGACGTGATGCGCTTCCTGCTCAGGGTGCGCTGCTGGCAGTACCGCCAGCTCTCGGCGCTGCACCGGGCCCCGCGCCCCACCCGGCCCGACAAGGCGCGCAGGCTGGGCTACAAGGCCAAGCAAGGTGAGCGGGCCCTGCGCGCAAGCCGGGAGGAGATGGTGTCCCCCGGGAAAAGCCGGGAAGCGGTCTTCGGGGAGCCGTCCCCCTCGCCCAGGGCCTCGGCAGAACCCGGCTGCTGGCCTGAGATAACGGTCGGTGTCGGCGCGTTAGAGACAAGGCACTGAGTCCCGCGCGCCCTTCTGTGGCCCTTTTCTCTAAACAGGTTACGTGATATATCGCGTTCGCGTGCGCCGCGGTGGCCGCAAACGCCCGGTCCCGAAGGGCGCCACCTACGGCAAGCCCGTCCACCATGGCGTCAACCAGCTCAAGTTTGCCCGGAGCCTTCAGTCTGTTGCCGAGGTAAGTGGGTTTCGAGTCGCGCTTGCGTTGGCCGCCTCCCGGAGGAGGATTTGGGCACCTTTCCTCGTGGTTCGTTTGGACCCAGGCGAGCCCTGTTGCGTTTAAAATGGGGTTGGGTGATTTTTTGTGTGTGTTTGACTAATCCCAGCGAGGAGTTGGTAGCGGACTTTGTCAGTTTTTTTGTTGGGAACCTGCCTTTGCTGACGTAGAGGAAAGTGCTTTATGATCAGCGTGCATCCGTGGAGCCTGCGCTTTTAAAGGGCAGCGAACGTTGTCTTGAAGAGCGCGCCTCCCCCGGCGTTAGAGAAGCTGTGTGTGTTCGCACCACTGATCTCCTGTGCTCGGTAGGAAGCTGTCTTTCTTGGCTAGTCAGTTCAGCTGTGCTCTGTTGTAGAGGTTGGCAACAAGGGCCTGTTGCTAAAAAGGTTTTGTGTTTCAAAGAAAAGGCAAAGAAGACCATTCGAAAGAGACTCGTGGCCTTCACAGTTTTCTGTAAGAGTTTGCTGACCCTTCTATTGTGCTAGAAAAATGCATGGTTCCAGAGTACTAGATTTGGTTAGCCAGATACTAGCACTCGTGTTTTACTTGGGAAGGAGGAAGTAAGAGAGAAGGGTTTCAGATCTAAGCATGTCTGTGTGCTTTGTTTTATAGTAAGTCTCTACCTTATCGTACTTAGGGTCCCAGCCTCTGGGGAGCAAATCAGTCTAAGGATATTTATGTGTGTTGCGTAGTATGTACATCTACCTTATCATAATGGTCCCTGCCTCTGGGGAGAATTCTTGCCGCCTTATTGGCCACTAGGATGTGTGGGATGCTGACCTTGGACCTTTGTTTCCTGTTCTAGGAGAGAGCTGGACGCCACTGTGGGGCCCTGAGGGTCCTGAATTCTTACTGGGTGGGTGAAGATTCTACGTACAAATTTTTTGAGGTTATCCTCATTGATCCCTTCCATAAAGCTATCAGAAGAAACCCTGACACCCAGTGGATCACCAAACCAGTCCACAAGCACAGGGAGATGCGGGGGCTGACGTCTGCAGGCAGGAAGAGCCGCGGCCTCGGCAAGGGCCACAAGTTCCACCACACGATCGGTGGCTCTCGCCGCGCAGCCTGGAGAAGGCGCAATACTCTCCAGCTCCACCGCTACCGCTAATATAAGTAATGTTTGTAAAATTCTTACCTAATAAACAGTTTAGGACATCCACATCTGCTTAAAAGTGTTTTTTAATCTGTCTGTTAAAACTAGTTGTCTGCAGATTGCTTCACTGAATGCATTGTCAAATTCTGAAAGTTAAAGTGCAATAATGTTTGAAGATTTTAAGTGATGGTGTGTCTTGTTTCTAATAAGGGAAATGCCTTTGTTTTTGCTTTATTAGGCAGTTGATATGTCCGTGTGTAAAGTGCTGTCTGGTAACAACAGGTGTAAAATTCTGTAAAAGAGGAGCGCAGAAACTAGCCGTGTAGATTTGTTGGTGCATGTGATGAAACCTACAGCTTTATTGGGGTGAGGCAATGCTCTGCTGGTTTACTCTAAAGTGGCTGTTTTATGGAGTTTGGCAAGGACAAACTTTAAATTGGGTTTTCCTTGGGAATGTGAAGGATGTCATGATCGTTTATCATGGTCATTATGCCGAGAAGTAAAGTTGACTAGGGCCCACATTTTTAGACTTAATCTGCTATTCCATATATGTAACTGCTGCTGCCAAAAGGCAGAAAGTAAAGGGTTGCCACCATTTTTTAAGAGAATTTAATAAACCTGTTGCAGGATGTTTCTCTTACAAATTGAAACAAATCCTGGTTAGCCTAAATTAAATTGCCTTGGCCTCCATGGTACCACTGAAGTTCACATAAAAGGTGGGAGCTCCTGGTTCAATCCCGTGGCTCTGATCTGTAGAACACTTAACTTCATGCAAAATAGTCATGGTATTTACACTAGTGTATATTGAAACTGATGGAAATTGACCATTAGGTAAATGAGAAGGGAGTTTTTAACCCTAAGGTTTGTAAGCTAGTGATGCTAGGATTGGGAAATTGGTGTTCATAAGGTCCCTTTCAAGTGTGGGAGGATAGAAGGGGCTTGGATCAAATTTTTAAATGTTTTATTTTTAGTATTTGTGACCCATTATGAAATCTAAGCCACCTTGGGGAAAATTGGGTTGGTTTTATTTAAAAGTAACATTGCTAAGTCTAATCAGTGTTATCTTGGGTCAAGCCACTTTATCCATTCCCATAAGGCTACTAAGAAGAGTCGTGTAGTTGGTGTCAATACAAGTTCAGTTGGTTTCCGATTTTATGTGTGGTCTACAGTTATTTTCTCATCCCTGCTCAAGGTACCCCCAAGAGCCTCACATTCCACAAACGTGCCACGCCACCCACCGGTTGTGGTCGGGCGTACCACCACATTCTGCTTGCATCATGACTTCCCCTAGACTGAGCTTCTGTTTCCCAGGGTGGAGTTGAGTGCGTAGGAAATATGGAAGAGGAGTTGCCCCAGTTCTTTCCAGTTCTTGGTTTGCTATCTTAATAGGTAGTTTAATTTGGAAATCTAATTGCTGGTTTTCTTGCAAACCAATTTTCCTTGTATTTTCTTCAAGGGTCTTATAAGGCCCACTTAAATGATTTCCAGAAAACATGTAGCAGGCTCGCAAAACCTTCTGAGACCCAAATTCCTTCCCACTCAGAAAATCTTAAACCATATTACTTTGTGTGTAGAGGTGGTTCAACTATATATAATGATAGAATAAACGTCTTATTAAACTAAAACAAATGGACCTCCTGTTATCTTTTGTGATCTAATACTAATAATGTGCTTTAAAGCAAACAGTACCCTGCAAAAAGATACAAAACACGGCAGCAACAGTCAAGAATTTCAGGGAAAATAAAATGTTTAGTCTTGAGTTTTTCTCTCTTGGTTCTTTGGTCCTTGCATGAATTAGAAAAACTCATTTAGAAGTTTTTTCCCAACTATTGCAGGATGCCGACTTAGGGAGGGGAGGGAGGATTCACACTGAAGGTCAGCATATACGAATCTCCCAGAAGGGCTTGCTGCCCTACAGGTAGTCTACACACAGCAGCTAGGGGATCACAGGAAACTAAACCGCAAATGGCTTCTTCCATGGTCTTCCCACTCCCACCCTGAGATCTCGTGTACCTAGTGCTGTCCTCATTCCGTCTCATCCACCTTCCTTGCAGTTTCTCAGACGCACCAAGCACTCTCTAATGCCTTTATCATGGGAAAACTCCCTAGGCGTTCCCTGACTGCCTCACAAGCTGTACCTTTTTAATATTTCTAGATCAGCAGGTGGTTCAAACACACCCCAATTGATTCTATGAGAATTTTCTTCAGAAGTAGAGCAATTGGTTTCTTACAACCCCACAAGATGGAGGCACTGATTCTAACCCCCCTTTTGTCGATGAACAGACATAAAGATGAAGCAATTTGCTCACGGTCACACAGTAGCAGTCTGAATTCATATCCTCCATATAAACATTTTAAAATTTAGTGGGGCTTTCCTGCTGGTCCGGTGGTTAAGACTCCATGCTCCTAATGCAGGGGGCCCGGGTTCAGTTCCTGGTCAGGGAACTAGATCCCACATGCATGCCACAGCTAAGACCCAGTGCAGCCAGATATATTTTTTTAAATAAAATTTTGATTAGGTAATACATAGGCATGGCTAAAAATCCGAAAGATAAAATAGGGACTACAATAGAAGTCTCCCTGCCCACTGCCATCCCCCCAGTTCCCCTTCTGGAGGCAAGCAATGTGATCAGTTTGTTTCTTCCTGACCATCAGGAGAGATTTTCATAAATGTACAAACATAATACATACGTATTTTTTTCGTTTTTACCCAAATGGTAGGATATTATACACATTGATTTTTTTCATGTGGTTATGTATCTCAGAGCTTATTCTATCTCAGTTCATGAAGAGCTTCCGCATTCTTTTTTATGACTGCATGGTATTCCATCATATGGATGTACCATAAGTTTGTTTAATGTGGACCCTGCTGATGATTATTTAAGATTTTTTCCAATCTCTTGCTTTTACAAAACGTTTTTTACATAGATCTTAGTTCATCTGTAGGAAAAATTCCTAGAAGTAGAATGGCAGAGTTAAAAATCGTGTATTGACAGATTCTGCTCTGCAGCCTGATAGAATAATATTGTTCTCTAGTTTTATTTTTGCACTTCTGAGTGTGGCAGAGGCAAAGCCACACACACACACACACACACACCCTGTATCTTCTTCCCTCTGAGTGTGGCAGAGGCAACGCCACACACACACACACACGCGCGCACACACGCGCGCACACACACACGCGCACACACACGCGCGCGCACACACACGCGCACACACACACCCTGTATCTTCTTCCCTCTCCCCCCAGGCGTACAGCTGAACTATGTTTACCAGGTGCCTCGTACATTTAGGTAGGGGTCTTAATGACATTCTTGCTAACAGAATGGGAGCAGAAGTGACATTACCTCCTTCAAGGCAATTAAGAGTTGGTATGCCAATGGAGGTTAATGATTCGTAGCTAGAAGATGGAAGAAAAAGCTGCTCAACCCCTAGCAGCCTGCACAACTGAGAACACTTTGTTAAGCTACTGAGTTAGGTGCATTTGTTGTTATGGTAGCATGGCCTAGTTTGACCCTAACCAATTCAATAACTTGAGCATGCTTTTTATATTTAAGAGTCTTATGTTTGCCTTACGGTAACCTTCCATTGTAATCTTTTGTCCATTTTTCTGTCAAAATCCATACATCTGCGCTTCCCTGGTAGCGAGTGGTTAAGAATCTGCTTGCCAATACAGGGGACACAGGTTCGAGCCCTGGTCCAGGGAGATCCCACATGCCGCGGAGCAACTAAGCTCGTGTGCCATGACTACTGAGCCTGCGCTCTAGAGCCCAGCGAGCCACAACTACTGAGCCCATGTGCCACAACTACTGGAGCCTGCACACCTGGAGCCTGCACACCTAGCGCCTGTGCTCCACAGCAAGAGAAGCCACTGCAGTGAGAAGCCCATGCACCGCAACAAAGACCCAATGCAGCCAAAAAATAAATAAAAATAAATTTTTAAAATGATTTAAAAAAACCCATAAAAACAAAAATCCATGCACCTTTAAGTACCATGCCATATGAAATGAATTGGAGGGTGGCTGCTACCTTATTGCTGCCATGCTTCATCATTTCCCTGCTCTTAAGCTTCTTTTTTTTTTTTTTTTTTTTTTTTGCGGTACGCGGGCCTCTCACTGCTGTGGCCTCTCCCGTTGCGGAGCACAGGCTCCGGACGCGCAGGCCCAGCGGCCATGGCTCACGGGCCCAGCCGCTCCGCGGCACGTGGGATCTTCCCGGACCGGGGCACGAACCTGTGTGCCCTGCATCGGCAGGTGGACTCCCAACCACTGCGCCACCAGGGAAACCCTCTCTTAAGCTTCTTAAAGGTGACTTTATGTAGAATAAGTTCTTGAAAGTTCAACTCTTCATTTTATCCTTTCAATTCTAAGATCTCATTCCATCTCTAAATTCTGAAATTCCTAAGGGAAATTAGTAGGTATACTGCATCAGTCAGGTAGACTAGATTAGGCTACAGTAACACACAACCCCTAAATCTCGGTGGCTTAAAATAATAAAGGTTTATTTCTTGAACAAATTACATGTTCATTGATGGTTGGTCATGGTCCTCATTCCAGAAACAAGGCTACTGGAATAGCCACTGCCTGGAACATTGCCAGGTGCCCATACAGCATGCCCTGGCTTTTAGAGCTTTTTCTCAGAAAGTTGTCTGAAAACAAGTCCCAAGGCTACACCTGAGTTCAAAGTGTGGGGAAGTGAAATCTCACCAGTAAGAGGGAGAACCAAATATTTGTGAACAGCCCAATGGCTAATCCATTTGATTTCCTTTTGTCCTTGTACACACTTGAGGTGTTGTGGAGAACAGTTTGTATACCAAGAGGGGAGCAGGAACTACTACATTCCACACTGGCAGAGAGGGGTACTTTATCACTGATATTGCTTAGAACTGTCAGCATATGATGATAATAAAAACAGACTTTTAATCAGCTTTTGTTGTTTTTAAATTCTCTACAGACAGCCCTCTGGTTCAGTTGATTCATTTGGCAAAATACGATTATCTGCACACAACTCTGCAACCAATTTACCTGCCTCTTTGTTATGTGACAGCTTCTTTCCTATAAACCACAGACATATTCACTGAAAAATACATTAGAATTGCACTATCCCATACGGTAGCCGTTAATCACCTGTGACTAAATTTAGATCTAAATTAAATATAATTTAGAAGTCAGTTCTTCGGTCACACTAGCCGCATTTCAAGTGCTCAGTGGCTACTTTGACTACCATATTGGACAGCACAGAAAACATTTTGGCGATCACAGCAAGTTCTATTATACAGTGCTACTGTAAACCTTGACATTCTTTTCTCCTTTTTTGTGGTGTTTCTCAGTAGATAAAGATGAGGCATCTGAAGTCTGGTTTTCCCACACACAATGTATTTGAAGCTTAGATTTCATATTAGAATAGTATTTGTTGCTACAGATTTTTAAAGGGTGTAATGATCACTTCCTTTGCCCAGTTGGTATTGGGTTTTTAGAAGTTTTTAACAAGAGTTGTATCCCAACAGTACTAACTATAAAAAAAAGAAGGAACCGCTACAACACCTTTTCTAACAATAAAGGTTTTGGTCTAAAAAGACCTAGTTTCCCACTGGCTTCCACTGCCGGATACTCAAGTTTTATAAATACGCATCATTGGGAGAAAAAACAATTCTTTGTTTTTGTCCTGGAAGCGTCAAGCTGCCTGACACCAGGAGTGAGGTGACATGCAGCCTCCAGCTACATCTTGATGATCCCACAGAGACTCACCGAAGTGGAAGTTTTTACCCAGGAACCCTTTCCCCATAGCCCACCACCAGCCTCCAGTTCAGCCTTGGGAATGTTGGCTGGACATTTACAGCGTTCATAGATTTTAGCTCTTGTTATTCATGCTGCAGTGAATATCATCATTATACATATAGTTTTTAAAAATAAATAAATTTATTTATTTATTTTTGGCTGCGTTGGGTCTCCATTGCTGCGTGCTGGCTTTCTCTAGTTGCGGCGAGCGGGGGCTACTCTTCATTGCGGTGCGCGGGCTTCTCACTGCGGTGGCTTCTCTTCATTGCGGTGCACGGGCTTCTCACTGCGGTGGCTTCTCTTGTTGCGGAGCATGGGCTCTAGGCCTGCGGGCTCCAGTAGTTGTGGCGTGTGGGGTCAGTAGTTGTGGCTCGCGGGCTCTAGAGCGCAGGCTCAGTAGTTGTGGCGCACGGGCTTAGCTGCTCTGCGGCATGTGGGATCTTCCTGGACCAGGGCTTGAACCCGTGTCCCCTGCATTGGCAGGTGGATTCTTAACCACTGCACCACCAGAGAAGTCCCTATACATATAGTTTTCAACAATTTTTATATAGGAAAAATAAACTTACAATACAGCCTGTTAGTAGGAAACACTGATCAATTTCCTTAAAAAAAAAAGTCTGCTGAAAAGGTAGTATCAGGTAGTAAAGCCTGTACCTTTAAAACTCATCATCAAAGCACTCAAATTTAATGAAGCAGTCAGAAAACACACCTCACAGCTCGCTCTCAAATCCTGGTAAAGGGCAACTCACCATCCCTCTGAAACTGATTAATCATTTAATTTAATTAGTATGCTATCAACCTCTGAACTCATTTATTTGCAATTCTCATTGTCATTTAGAGAGAGGTTCATTATCTGGCAGTCTTAGTTGATTTGGAAACAGTAATTGATGGGTAATGTAATTATCAGTCATCTAATCACTAAACTTCTTTCTATGAGACCGTGAACATACTATTTAGGTTCCAGAGGTCGATTATTAACTAAGCGAGGAAATTTCACTTATCAGATAGACAGGAAAATTCAAAAAATGATCATCCACATTAAAGAATTCAGCCCATTGGCTCCCAGTTGGATTCTGTGGGGAGGACCTGTTAGAATCCATTGCTGTCAACACATCTAGTATAATATTGTGATTAGAATGAAAAATGTTTAAATGCTCAGCCCCTCCTCCCAATTTAGTAGTTCTCTAATTTGTTCATTCTTGGTATAATGACTGCTCATAGATTTTGCCCCTCTATGCCCCATTCTGTTCTTTTTCTTCTCTCTTCTTATAGTCAGTCAGTGGAGAACTGGAGGCCCCCAGAGTCAGATCAAGAACAAAGCTGAGGACAAGACCAAGAGGGGCCAACCCCAAAGATAGAAACCACCATGAAAGCTGTTAGCTGCCAACTGAAAAGCTTTCCTGATGGAACAATGTAACAGTAGAAATTAATATGTCTAATTATGCCACAGTATCATTGATTATTTTTATGTGATTTCTAAAACACGTCTGAAGTTCTGAAAATGCTTTGAGCAACAGATTTCTCGCTGTTTCACAATGGTGGTCCTCGTCACGTGACTCTTCATGAATGTCACCAGGTGTCAGAAAAGCCACTGCCTTCTTCAGTAGAATAGAAGTTCATCTCAAGGTCTGGTAGATTTGGAACAGGCTTTAAGTGGGGTTGGGTACCTGGATTGGTCAAGACTCCTTTGACTTTCTAGGTAGGGCTCTTAGTGGTCACCACCACGGCCTCCCCTCAATACTCTGCAGTGTGGCTGGGACCAGGAGAAATCATTTAAAGAGGATTTTATTGAATCTAGAGGGTAACAGGAAGGAAAGAACTAGGCAGACAGCTGACCAGATAGTCTAGTTTTACAAGATAAGAAATACGTTTGGGGACCCACTCTGATGCCTTAGGCAAGCTCCTTAGTCTGTCTTGGGCCTGTCCCTCTCACAATAAACACAAGAGACAATGTTGTGCATTTGGGGCAGCAGTCAAGGGCGAGGGTGCTGGAGAGAGGTTGCTTGAGTTTAGACCCCTGCACTCCCATTTCCTGAACAAACTGTCTCGGGGAAAGTGGCTTCAAGCCTTTAAGTGTGAATTCTGTCATCTGTAAAGTAGGTCAAACAGTACACCCAGGGTTTGTCAGTATTTTTCCAGTTCCACCTGGGGAGAGGAGTACTCCAAGAGCCTGGATGTCTAGATCAGACTCTGTAGACATAAATACTTCTGTAGAGGAACAAAAGGGTCTATTCGGTCATGACG
This sequence comes from Delphinus delphis, assembly GCF_949987515.2. NCBI lineage: Eukaryota > Metazoa > Chordata > Mammalia > Artiodactyla > Delphinidae > Delphinus > Delphinus delphis. The sequence goes on from NC_082686.1 coordinate 140,897,998, forward strand.
GCTTGAGTGAAATTCCTCTTCAGAGCCAGTGACCTTCAGCATCCTGCATTTCTCCAAGCCACCACTTTACTTAATCGATAATTCGATCTTCCAGGAATAGCCCTTTTTCTGCAGACCACAGATCTAGATTGCCAGTTTATATATCACGGATGTAAAATGTACTTACCTGAATACTGTTAGTTCCCACTAACCCTCCAGTCCCTCATAGTTCCTCAGTGAACTAACATTAAGTGGCTAAATATGTAAAGTGTCTTTAACTCCAATGTATGTCATAACTGACTTGTATGTAAAAATAAATCCTGCTGCATCCTTGATAGGATCAGAAAAAAATTTTTATACTAATATTTTTCCCTAAAGAAGTTGAAATTTGAGATAGAAACGGATTCCAAATCAGGGATTCCTGTGCCAGTGGTTTATCACAGAAGTGCTCTCAGGGGAGGTCGACAGGGAAAGAGAAGCCAAGTCCCAGGGTGATTTCAGTCTTACAGGGGGTGGTTTCTGCCTGATCCCACCGGGAACACTGGAGTGGAAGTTCTGCCTCGGAGTTTGTCTCAGCTCATGGCAAGGAAGCTGGGCTTTCACACTTTTCCTGCACTGGCCATGGGCTGGGGCTGCCCAGGGGGAGAGTAAACCGGTAGGCCAAGTGGCCCCTGTAGCTCCAGGGCGGCCTCCTGTGAGAGTCACAGGCGCCCAGAAGCTGAGGAGTGCAACTAGAAGCTGTAACAGGATCCAGCGGGATCTGAGTACCCACAACGTCTGTCTCACAAAAGCACAGAGATTTCATTATCCTCTCTCTAGCTGGTTTTGTTTTTGTTTCTTCACAAGACCACTGTCATCATCAACAATTTCTTTGGCCGATGTTTCAAGTATAATCAAATCAGCTAACAGTTTTGCATACATTAACTAGCCTTGGATGTTTGGGAACTGTTCTTAAAATATAACCAGTTTTAGGTAAATGTTGCAGTGTGGTGTTTCAAAATACATTGGTACCTCTAGTGGGGGCATAATTTTTTAATTACATGTAGCCTTTCCTATCGACAATGATTTTCTATTTTATTTATTTATTTTTTTAATTGAAGTAGAGTTGATTTACAATGTTGTGTTAGTTTCAGGTGCACAGCAAAGTGATTCAGTTATACGTAGACATATATATTCTGTTTCATATTCTCTTCCATTATGGTTTATCACAGGATATTGAATATAGTTCCCTGTGCTATACAGTAGGACCTTGTTGTTATCCATACAATGATTTTCTAATAGTCAACTAAATATTGTAATTTCCAGGCCAAGGATATTCACAAAGCTCTCACATATCTTAAAATGAATGAGAACATTCCTAACAGGCTTATCCTAAATCACTTTTTAAAAAAAAATTTTGATGACTTTTTTTATAATATCAACTTTACTTTTTAAATTGTTTTTTTAATTTTTGGCTGCGTTGGGTCTTCGTGGCTGCGTGTGGGCTTTCTCTAGTTGGGGTGAGCGGGGGCTGCTCTTCGTTGCAGTTCGCGGGCTTCTCATTGTGGTGGCTTCTCTTGTTGCAGAGCACGGGCTCTAGGCACGTGGGCTCAGTAGTTGTGCCTCGTGGGCTCTAGAGCACAGGCTCAGTAGTTGTGGCGCTTGGGCTTAGTTGCTCCGCGGCATGTGGGATCTTCCCGGACCAGGGCTCGAACCCGTGTTCCCTGCATTGGCAGGTGGATTCTTAACCACTGTGCCACCAGGGAAGCCTTCTATTATTATTATTATTTTTTTTTTTTTTTTTTGCGGTAAGTGGGCCTCTCACTGTTGTGGCCTCTCCCGTTGCGGAGCACAGGCTCCGGACGTGCAGGCTCAGCGGCCATGGCTCACGGGCCCAGCCGCTCCGCGGCATGTGGGATCTTCCCGGACCGGGGCACGAACCCATGTCCCCTGCATTTGCAGACGGACTCTTAACCACTGCGCCACCAGGGAAGCCCAGCCTTCTATTTTTAAATATGCTTACAATGTGTGGGACTCTCAGACTTCTTAAACATAATGCTATCAAGCAAGAATTTTTTGTTTTAATTACAGAAAATTTGAAAAATACAGAAAATATTATCTGAATTCCACTATTCAGAGAGAGACATGTTATTTTGGTTTCTTTTCTTCCAGTTTCTTTTTTTTAATTAAAAAAATTACAGAATTTCCACTTTATAATGGTGGAATCAATAATTGGTGGAATAGGTAATCTGGATGACTCTCTCTCCAAGGACAGCTAGAAAGGTAAAATACATTTTACATCTATATAATATTCTCTCTCTCTCTCTCCATACACACATAAGTATAAAAAATAAATATAAGTACATAAAATAGAGTAAATATATATGTACACACATATGTACACACTTTATATATATATGTATATATATATGAGCTAACAAGCAATGGAGTATCACAGAGCTCAGATCCAGGACGACACAGGGAATCCAGAGAGTGGGTAGCATTCAGAGCTGCTTCTGGAAGGGGTAGCTGAGGCGCAGAGTGGCTTAGTGACACTCCGACATTCTCGCTGGGCTACGGGGACAAAGATGAAGCATCTCGTTCCAAGCAGTACGGGAGGAGGGTGCTGTTAAACCCTCTAAACTAGGGTTGGTGTGCCCCCGCATCTGTTCTCCACAGAGCAGCAAGAGTGACGACGTTTCTGAAACTAACTGCATCAGGCACTCTTTGGCTCAAAACTCTCCAGTGACTTTAAGTCTCAGAGTAAAAAATAAGAAACAAAACAAAAATTTTAGAGAAAAAAAGGACCACAAGACTCCTACACTAGCCGTTTTCAACCCTGTTTTTGTGTCAAAAGGACCCAACACCCTCTTTTTATAATAGGGATTTATAATGCTCTCTTGACTACCATGATATGAAATTTATATATCACAGCTAGTCTACAAATATAATTTCAGAAAAATCAACATAATGCCCAAACTGTAATAGGAAGGAAAAATAAAAGTAATCTATAATAAAACAATCTGTATTGCAATATGTAAATTTCTGCATACAACTAGATCATAAAGTATTACAAACTAGTAAGAAGATGTTTATACCTTTATGCAGAATTCCTGTGAATACAACCTGATGCACGTGTTTATTCTATCAGCCTCTCAAATACCATAAACAGTGTTGCCTTCCATGATCTGATTTCTGAATGGTTTAAAAACTCTTGGTAAAGTTCTAAACAAAACCAACAGCAAGCTTCCCTTCCTTCACAAGGTAGTTACATTCCTAGAAAACACAGTATATATTCAAACTGTGCAAAAAGCAGTTTGTGTTTATATGTGGAATGAAGTTAAGTTCTAGGCTCATATAATAAAACAGATTTTTCAACTTATCTACAAAACAGAAACAGAGTCACAGATGTAGAAAACAATCTTACGTTTACCAGCGGGGGAAGGGGGGAGGGATAAACTGGGAGATTGGGATTAACATATATACACTGCTATATATAAAATAGGTAACTAATAAGGACCTACTGTACAGCACGGGGAACTCAATACTCTGTAACAGCCTAAATGGGAAAAGAATCTAAACAGGAGTTGATATATGTATATGTATAACTGAATCCCTTTGCTGTACTGTACGCCTGAAACTAACACAACATTGTAAATCAACTATACTTCAATAAAAAAATTTTAATTTAATTAAAAAAAAAGAAAAGTAACACAGTGGCTATTCGTTCCTGGCCCCAAAGACTGTCTCATTTTTCCTCCTACTGGGAAATGCGCAGAGACAGGGTGTTTTCTATCTAGTCTTCGCCTGACACTGTGATGTTTATTATTAGTCAGCGGGGCCTGCCACTGGTTTTTGAAGTTTTTGTGAATGGAGAAGTTAATTTTGAGGGGAGAGATAGCTCAGAACCTCTGTAAGTTATATCACCCCAAAGCCAATTGACTACAGATGGTTAGAAATCAGCTTGGCTTAGAGCTCTCAATTCTCTTTGTAATGTGAGGTGTTTATGGACCCCAAACCTCACAACTAAATGGAAATGTCAGAAGTGATTATAGGTCTGGCAGACTTTCTGAGGGGTGTTTTGAGTTAGTCACAGCAGGCAGCCTTCCAGTAATAGCTATTGTGAGAATGCCTATCAAATTGGGCTCAATAAATAAAGAAATCAAAGAATGAAATTCCAACAATTTCCATACTATACTGTAGATAAATGATACCTGGAAGATGTCCCTGTCTTTTTAAAATTTTTTTTGGAGTATAGTTTTTTACAATGTTGTGTTAGTTTCAGGTGTACATCAGTGACTCAATTATTGCTTTTTTTTAAAATTTATTTTTTATACAGTAGGTTCTTATTAGTTATCTATTTTATACGTATTAGTGTATACATGTCAATCCCAATCTCCCAATTCATCCCACCACCACCATCCCCGCCCCGCCACTTTCCCCCCTTGGTGTCCATACGTTTGTTCTCTACATCTGTGTCTCTATTTCTGCCCTGCAAACCGGTTCATCTGTACCACTTTTCTAGGTTCCACATATATGCGTTAATATACGATATTTGTCTTTCTCTTTCTGACTTACTTCACTCTGTATGACAGTCTCTAGATCCATCCACGCCTCTACAAATGACCCAATTTCGTTCCTTTCTATGGCTGAGGAATATTCCATTGTGTATATGTACCATATCTTCTTTATCCATTCATCTGTTGATGGGCATTTACGTTGCTTCCATGTCCTGGCTATTGTAAATAGTGCTGCAATGAACATTGGGGTGCATGTGTCTTTTTGAATTATGGTTTTCTCAGGGTATATGCCCAGTAGTGGGATTGCTGTATCATATGGTAATTCTATATTTAGTTTTTTAAGGAACCTCCATACTGTTCTCCATAGTGGCTGTTATCAATTAACATTCCCACCAACAGTGCAAGAAGGTTCCTTTTTCTCCACACCCTCTCCAGCATTTATTGTTTGTAGCCTTTTTGATGATGGCCATTCTGACTGGTGTGAGGTGATACCTCATTGTAGTTTTGATTTGCATTTCTCTAATAATTAGTGATGTTGAGCAGCTTTTCATGTGCCTCTTGGCCATCTGTATGTCTTCTTTGGAGAAATGTCTATTTAGGTCTTCTGCCCACTTTCTGATTGAGTTGTTTGTTTTTTAATATTGAGCTGCATGAGCTGTTTATATATTTTGGAGATTAATCCTTTGCCTGTTGATTTATTTGCAAATATTTTTTCCCATTCTGAGGGTTGTCTTTTCATCTTTATAGTTTCCTTTGCTTTGCAAAAGCTTTTAAGTTTCATTAGGTCCCATTTGTTTATCTTTGTTTTTATTTCCATTACTCTAGGAGGTGGATCAAAAAAGATCTTGCTGTGATTTATGTCAAAGAGTGTTCTTCCTATGTTTTCCTCTAAGAGTTTTATAGTGTCCAGTCTTACATTTAGGTCTTTAATCCATTTTGAGTTTATTTTTGTGTATGGTGTTAGGGAGTGTTCTATTTTCATTCTTTTACATGTAGCTGTCCGGTTTTCCCAGCACCACTTATTGAAGATAAGTGTGTCTTTTCTCCATTGTATATTCTTGCCTCCTTTGTCATAGATTAGTTGACCACAGGTGCATGGGTTTATCTTTGGGCTTTCTGTCCTGTTCCACTGATCTAGAGTTCTGTTTTTGTGCTGGTACCATATTGTCTTGATGACTATAGCTTTGTAGAATAGTCAGAAGTCAGGGAGTCTGATTCCTCCAGCTCCGTTTTTTCCCCTCAAGATTGCTTTGGCTGTTTGGGGACTTTTGTGTCTCCATACAAATTTTAAGATTATTTTTTGTTCTAGTTCTGTAAAAAATGCCACTGGTAATTTGATAGTGATTGCATTGAATCTGTAGATTGGTTTGGGTAGTATAGTCATTTTCACAATATTGATTCTTCCAATCCAAGAACATGGTATATCTCTCCATCTGTTTGTGTCATCTTTGATTTCTTTCATCAGTGTCTTATAGTTTTCTGAGTACAGGTCTTTTACCTCCTTAGGTAGGTTTATTTCTAGGTATTTTATTCTTTTTGTTGCAATGGTGAATTGGATTGTTTCCTTAATTTCTCTTTCTGATCTTTCGTTGTTAGTGTATAGGAATGCAATAGATTTCTGTGCATTAATTTTGTATCCTGCAACTTTACCAAATTCATTGATTAGCTCTAGTAGTTTTCTGGTGGCATCTTGAGGATTCTCTATGCATAGTATCACGTCATCTGCAAACACTGACAGATTTACTTCTTCTTTTCCAATTTGTATTACTTTTATTTCTTTTCCTTCTCTGATTGCCATGGCTAGGTTGAATAATAGTGGCGAGAGTGGACATCCTTGTCTTTTTCCTGATCTTAGAAGAAATGCTTTCAGTTTTTCACCATTGAGAATGATGTTTGCTGTGGGTTTGTTGTATATGGCCTTTATTATGTTGAGGTAGGTTCCCTCTATGCCCCCTTTCTGGAGAGTTTTTATTATAAACGGGTGTTGAATTTTGTCAAAGGCTTTTTCTGCATCTGTTGAGATGAGCATATGGTTTTTATTCTTCAATTTGTTAATATGGTGTATCACATTGATTGATTTGCATATATTGAAGAATCCTTGCATCCCTGGGATAAATCCCACTTGATCACGGTGTATGATCCTTTTAATGTGTTGTTGGATTCTGTTTGCTAGTATTTTGTTGAGGATTTTTGCATCTATGTTCATCAGTTATATTGGCCTATAATTTTCTTTTTTTGTAGTATCTTTGTCTGGTTTTGGTATCAGGGTGACGACAGCCTCATAGAATGAGTTTGGGAGTGTTCCTTCCTCTGCAATTTTTTGGAAGAGTTTGAGAAGGATGGGTGTTAGCTCTCTTCTAAATGTTTGATAGAATTCATCTGTGAAGCCATCTGGTCCTGGACTTTTGTTTGTTGGAAGATTTTTAATCACAGTTTCAATTTCATTACTTGTGATTGGTCTGTTCATATTTTCCATTTCTTCCTGGTTCAGTCTTGGAAGGTTATGCCTTTCTACGAATTTGTCCATTTCTTCCAGTGTGTCCATTTTATTGGCACAGAGTTGCTTGTAATAGTCTCTTATGATGCTTTGTATTTCTAAAGTGTCCATTGTAACTTCTCCTTTTTCATTTCTAATTTTATTGATTTGAGTCGTCTCCCTCTTTTTCTTGATGAGTCTGGCTAAAGGTTTATCAATGTTGTTTATTTCTCAAAGAATCAACTTTTAGTTTTATCGATCTTTGCTATTGTTTTCTTTGTTTCTATTTCATTTATTTCTGCTCTGATCTTTATGATTTCTTTCCTTCTACTAACTTCGGGTTTTGTTTGTACTTCTTTCTCTAGTTCCTTTAGGTGTAAGGTTAGATTGTTTACTTGAGATTTTTCTTGTTTCTTGAGGTAATCTTGTATAGCTATAAACTTCCTTCTTAGAAGTGCTTTTGCTGCATCCAATAGGTTTTGGATCGTCATGTTTTCATTGTAATTTGTCTCTAGATATTTTTTCATTTCCTCTTTGATTTCTTCAGTGATCTCTTGGTTATTTAGTAACGTATTGTTTAGGCTCCATGTGTTTGTGTTTTTTACTTTTTATTCCCCCTGTAATTGATATCTAATCTCATAGCGCTGTGGTCAGAAAAGATGCTTGATATGATTTCAATTTTCTAAAATTTACTGAGGCTTGATTTGTGACCCAAAATGTGATCTATCCAGGAGAAAGTTCCGTGTGCACTTGAGAAGAAAGTGTAATCTGCTGTTTTTGATGGAATGTCCTATAAATATCAATTAAATCTACCTGGTCTATTGTGTTATTTAAAGCTTGTCTTCCCTTATTAATTTTCTGTCTGGATGATCTGTCTATTGGTGTAAGTGAGGTGTTAAGGTCGCCCACTATTATTGTGTTCCTGTCGATTTCTTCTTTTATAGCTGTTAGCAGTTTCCTGATATATTGAGGTGCTGCTATGTTGGGTGCATAGATATTTATAATTGTTATATCTTCTTCTTGGATTGATCCCTTGATCATTATGTGGTGTCTTTCCTTGTCTCTTGTAACATTCTTTATTTTAAAGTCTATTTTGTCTGATGTGAGTATTGCTACTCCAGCTTTCTTTTGATTTCCATTTGCATGGAATATCTTTTTCCATCCTCTCACTTTCAGTCTGTATGTGTCCCTAGGTCTGAAGTGGGTCTCTTTTAGACAGCATATATATGGGTCTTGTTTTTGTATCCATTCAGTGAGCCTGTGTCTTTTGGTTAGAGCATTTAATCCATTCACGTTTAAGGTAATTATTGATATGTATGTTCCTATTACCATTTTCTTAATTGTTATGAGTTTGTTTTTGTAGGTGCTTTTCTTCTCTTTTGTTTCCCACTTAGAGAAGTTCCTTTACCATTTGTTGTAGAGCTGGTTTGGTGGTGCTGAATTCTCTTAGTTTTTGCTTGTCTATGAAGCTTTTGATTTCCTCGTCGAATCTGAATGAGATCCTTGCCAGGTAGAGTAATCTTGGTTGTAAGTTCTTTACTTTCATCTCTTTAAATATATTGTGCCACTCCCTTCTGGCTTGTCGAATTTCTGCTGAGAAATCAGCTGTTAACCTTATGGGAGTTCCCTTGTATGTTATTTGTCATTTTTCCCTTGCTACTTTCAATAATTTTTCTCTGTGTTTAATTTTTGTCAATTTGATTACTATGTGTCTCAGTGTGTTTCTCCTTGGGTTTATCCTGCCTGGGACTCTCTGCACTTCCTGCACTTGGGTGGCTATTTCCTTTCCCATGTTAGGGAAGTTTTTGACTATAATCTCTTCAAAGATTTTCTCAGGTCCTTTCTCTCTCTCTTCTCCTTCTGGGACCCCTATAATGTGAATGTTGTTGCATTTAATGTTGTCTCAGAGGGCTCTTAAGCTGTCTTCATTTCTTTTCATTCTTTTTTCTTTATTCTGTTCTGTGGCAATGAATTCCACCATCTGTCTTCCAGGTCACTTATCCGTTCTTCTGCCTCAGTTATTCTGCTATTGATTCCTTCTAGTGTATTTTTCATTTCAGTTATTGTATTATTCATCTCTGTTTGTTTGTTCTTTAATTCTTCTAGGTGTTTGTTCTTTAATTCTTCTAGGTCTTCATTAAACATTTCTTGCATCTTCTCGATCTTTGCCTCCATTCTTTTTCCGAGGTCCAGGATCATCTTCACCATCATTATTCTGAATTCTTTTTCTGGAAGATTGCCTATTGCCACTTCATTTATTTGTTTTTCTGGGGTTTTATCTTGTTCCTTCATCTGTTACAAAATCCTCTGCCTTTTCATTTTGTCTATCTTTCTGTGAATGTGATTTTCCTTCTACAGGCCACAGAATTGTAGTTCTTCTTGTTTCTGCTGTGTTCCCTCTTGACTCAGTTATACATATACATGTATCCACTTTTTTTTGGATTCTTTTCCCATACAGGTCATTATAGAGTATTGGATAGAGTTCCCTGTACTGTACAGTAGGTCCTTATTAGTTATCTATTTTATATATAGTAGTGTGTATGTGTCAATCCCAATCTCCCAATTTATCCCTCCCCTCCTTTCCCTTTGGTAACCATAGGTTTGTTTTCTACATCTGTAACTCTATTTCTGTTTTGTAAATAAGTTCATTTGTATCATTTTTTTTAAGATTCCGCATATAGGTGATATCACATGGTATTTGTCTTTTTCTTATATATAAATTTATTTATTTATTTATTCATTGGCTCTGTTGCGTCTTCGTTGCTGCACGTGGGCTTTCTCTAGTTGCGGCGAGTGGGAGCTGCTCTTCTTTGCAGTGCGCAGGCTTCTCATTGCGGTGGCCTCTCGTTGCAGAGCACAGACTCTAGGTGCGCAGGCTTCAGTAGCTGTGGCACACAGGCTCAGCAGTCGTGGCTTGCAGGCTCTAGAGCACAGGCTCAGTAGTTGTGGTGCGTGGGTTTGGTTGTTGCTCCACAGCATGTGGGATCTTCCCAGGTCAGGGATCGAACCCCTGTCCGCTGCATTGGCAGGCGGACTCTTAACCACTGCGCCACCAGGGAAGCCCTAGGTATTTGTCTTTCTCTTTCTGGCTTATTAGTATGATAATCTCTAGGTCCATCCAGGTCACTGCAAATAGCATTATTTTGTTCTGTTTTATGGCTGAGTAATAGTCCATTGTATATATATACCACATCTTCTTTATCCACTCCTCTGTCTGGAGGTCCCTGTCTTAACCTGAGATTTCATGAGCTGAAGTGTACCACCTTAATGAAACAATCCACATGAGAACTACCTATTATCACCCGCCGAAAACTAACTTCTGTTGTTTTATAAAGAAAGGGGCAGAGAGGCTTACAGGGGCCTCTTGTTGGGAAGAGCAGGAACTAGCGTGTGTCTCACTTTTACTCCTTCCTCCAAAAAGGGGTGTTTCTTCTACGTTGGGAGTTAGTAACATCACTGTACATAGGATCATTCCACATTTATTGGTGGAGGGCAGAATCATGCCCCCTCCCAAAAATGTCCCACCCTAATACCCTGTGAGTATGTTAAGTTACAAAACAAAGGGGGATTAAGGTTGCAGATGGAATAATGTTGCTAATCGGGCTGCCCTTGTGATGGGGAGATTACCTGGGTGGGCCCAGTGTGATCACAAGGGTCCTTTCAATACAAGAGGGGGCGGACAAGAATGAGTGTCAGAGAGATGGCAAGGTGAGAAGGACTTGGCCTGACATCGTTGGTTCTGAAGATGGATGGGGAGCACACGCCAAGGACAGTGGGCAGCCTCTAGAAGCTGGGAGAGGCCAGAAAACAGATTCCCCCAGAGGCCCTGGAAAGGAATGCAGCCCTGCTGACACCTCGATTTTATTTTATTTTTAAAACTTTTATTGGAGTATAGTTGCTTCACAATGTTGTATTAGTTTCTACTGTACAACAAAATGAATCAGCTATCCATATACATACATCCCCTCTCTTTTAGATTTCCTTCCCACGTAGGTCACCACATTGCATTGAGTAGAGTTCCCTGTGCTATACAGTAGGTTCTCTATTTTATACATAGTATCAATAGTGTATATATGGATTGACACCTTGCTTTTAATTCATGGAGAGCCTGTTAGACTTTGGACCTACAGAACTGTAAGATAGTAAGTGTGTCTTTTGTTAAGCGCCAAGTTTGTGGTCATTGGTTATAGTAGCGGTAGGATGCCCACACAGTATTGCTCTGCTGTCCGTGTGTGTCACTATTCTGTCTCCCACCCCACACCTCCACACGCTTCTCCTCACTGTAGCCACTTTCTAAATCGCTCTGTGCTAGTGGTTCTCAATGGGGGCAATTTCCCCCCCAACCCGGGGGACATTTGGCAATGACTACAGATATTTTTGTCACACCTGGGAGTTGGGGGTTTGCTACTGGCATCTCAAGAGGGTAAAAGCCAGAGATGCTGCTAAACATCCTATAATGCACAGGACAACTCCCCCCCGCCCGCCCACCGCCCCGCACTGCCCGCAACAAAGAATTACCCAGCCCCAAATGTTAATAGCACCACTCTGCGAAAACCCTGCCCATCACATACATCAGCTTATACATAGAACATATGGGGCTGGGGGGTAAGGGCCTACATTCAACCCCCACTCTTCCTCCCCTCCCCTTGCCTTTTTTTTTTTTTTTTTTTGCCTTGCTTTATTTATCCCATGCATTCTCAAAGGGCTAAGGTAGTATTGCCCCCAAGGGAGTGAAAATTGGTTCTTGAAGGGCAAAAAAAAGAAAAACAGGCATTACGATACTTTGTGGCGCTTTGAAACTCAACCCCACCTGACAAAATCTTATCCTTTGGTACTTATTTCTCCTTTTACGAAGAATTTAAATGATGTTTAATTTTTTTTCCCTTAGGTGAGTGATAATGAAAAAATACATTGAGAAATACTGCCTTACACTAAAGTGTGTCATCCGTCCTTTCCAGCGATGGTCTTTTCTTCTGACCTGTTTTGGTTAGGTTTACAGGAAACTTACCCATAAGCTATTAGAGCAGTTGTGTAGCAGAGAACATTCACGAATAAACATTTTTGCAAGCTAGTAAATTTTTTTAAATGTGCATGCTTATGAATTTTTTTAAATGTACATAAAGCTGTAGAAACTTACTGTTCAACTCTTAACATCTCATTGAAGATGTTTTATCCTGTTTTTTTACCTCTCCTTCTAGGACAAGTCATTAATTTGAAGAAGGAAAATCTAGTAGAATGCCACAGTAATGAATATAGAACCACAAATACTAGAAATTCTAAAATAGAATATTTTCAGTTTCACACCACATAATACTTTTGTTTTCTGTTAAGCAATGCTCCAAAATTTACCTATAATAAATGTTAACAATGCTTAAGAGAGATTTCTTTTTCTTTTTTCTTTCAGTGACATCGATAGTTTAATGAATGGGGGTTAAGAGATGTTTCTAAAGTTAGCTCAAGAAATGGCAAAATATGGACTTCCTGGTGTTCCAGTGGGTAAGACTCAGCACTTCCAATGCACAAGGCGCGGGCTCAATACCTGGTTGGGGAACTAAGATCCCGCATGTTGCACAGCATGGCCAAAAAAAAAAAAAAAAAAAAAAAAGGCAAAGTAATGACCTGGACTTTATATTAGCCCAAAAGAAATGGGGAAGGCTTTGTATTTGTGTGTGTATAATAGGGGAGAACAAATCTGACTCCATATTGGATCCATTTCTTTTACATTAACCTTTGTATTCTATTGCTTTTGCTACAAGTTAATCACTAAAGGGATGTTGCCTTTAAGCTTAAATTCTACATAATGGCCCATCTCTGGGAACCCTGCTCCCCAGATAAAGAGCATTAAGCTAAAATACCTCTGTTTAGCTCACAGGAAACATCCTGACCAGGCCCACCTGTGAATGATGGCAGGAAGGGAGAAATTAACACACCCCCTCTGGAAGTGGACTGGAACCAGGAAATGTTTGACTTTACTCCCTCCTTTTTTAGTATAAAAGAAGCCTGAATTCTAACTCGGGCAAGATGGTTCTTTGGGACACTAGTCCACCACCCTCTCGGTCTGCTGGCCTTTCAAATAAAGTCACTATTCCTTGCCCCCAACAACTCATCCTCAATTTATTGGCCTGTTTTGCAGCGGGCAGTATGAGCTTGGACTCAATAACATGTGTATCCTTTGTTCTTCCCTTCCTTCCATCATTTCTGTGCAGAAATTTTTTTCACAAAGAAAGAGGAAACATCTTACCTTTCCTCACCTCCAAACAAACCACTGCAACAAACCAAACACCAAACGTAATTGTATCCTTATGTTTTGTCACGGGTATAAAGTGAGAAGGAAGCCTGTGTCTTAGGCAGCTACGGCCCATGCTGTCATAATGACACTTGCAATATCGGTTCTTTGAATGATTCAATGATTACTCAGTTATTAGAATGATGTCATTCTGTTGCAATTCCTCCGGCTATTTTGCTTTCATACTGCTACAAATTTCAGTCTCAGCTTGAACTTTTATTTATGCTGAGATCAGCCCTGTGGATTGCCTCATTATACAGTGCCTGCAGGGGTGGTACTTCTGGGAAGGCAGCCAGCAGTTTCAGCTCAATTTACAAAGCAAAAGAAAGGGATCCAGTTGACCTATAAGGGCCAACTCTGCAAGAATTAGTGCTTACCAAAATGGTGATTACTCACAGCTTGACCACCTTCCTGAGAGGACATTCTTCAGAGATTTTATTCCTCTTCTTTCAGCGAAAGCATCCGTTCTTACTCTCCTGTAAAAAAAAAAAAAAATTCAGAATATCAGAAGACTTATTATCTAATAGGCTTTCTAAAAATTGATAAAAGATTGCTTAAGGGATGCATTTAAGAATAAATGATTTCTAAATCCTGGGAGAACATGAAGGTAAAACAGTGCTGACTGCCCAGAAGGACCCACTCCAATCTAATCTGCTCAATTTTTCTTTTGTACCTTGAAAGTGATTTTCAAGATTTCTTGTCCTTCAGGTTGCAGGTTATGCAAGCAAAGATGCAGGTTATGCAAGCAAAGATGAATTGGGTAAAGTCAGCGTCTGAGAGTGGAATTCAGCCTCTCTGATGCCTACCAAAGTGTCTCCATTCACCAGAACATAAACTCAAACGAGCTGTGAACGTTGCTTTCCTTTTCCTCATCTGACCGCAGTGACGTTTTGGTGTCTGTATTTGTTCTCTATTGCTTCTGTAACAAGGTACCACACGTTTAGGGTCATAACACAACACAGATTTATGATCTTGCGGTTCTGGAGGTCAGAAGTCCAAAGTGGGTCTTGCGAGGCCAAAATCCAGGTATTGGCAGGGCTGCGTTTCTTTCTGGAGGCTCTAGGGGAAGATGTTTTTTTGTCTTTTCCCGCTTCCAGAAGCTGCCCCCATTCCTCGTTTGTGGCTTCCTTCCATCTTTAAAGCCAGCAGTGGCCGGTCTGGTCTTTCTCAGCCTGCGCCATGATGACACTGACTTTCTGCCCCCCAATTCCTCATTTAAAGGACCCTTGTGCAGAAGAACTAAATAGACATTTCTCCAAAGAAGACATACAGATGGCCAAGAGGCACATGAAAAGATGCTCAACATTGTTAATTATTAGAGAAATGCAAATCAAAACCACAATGAGATATCATCTCACACCAGTCAGAACAGCCATCATCAAAAAATCTACAAACAATAAATGCTGGAGAGGGTGTGGAGAAAAGGGAACCCTCTTGCACTGTTGGTGGGAATGTAATTTGATACAATCACTATGGAGAACAATATGGAGGTTCCTTAAAAAAAGAAAAATAGAACTACCATATGACCCAGCAATCCCACTACTGGGCATATATCTGGAGAAAATTTTGGTTCGAAAGCATACATGCACCCCAGTGTTCATTGCAGCACTATTTACAATAGCCAAGACATGGAAGCAACCTAAATGTCCACTGATAGATGAATGGATAAAGAAGATGGGATACATATATGCATTGGAATATTACTCAGCCATTAAAAAGAATGAAATAATGCCATTTGCAACAACATGGATGGGCCTGGATATTATATACTAAGTGAAGTAAGCCAGAGAAAGACAAATATCATGTGATATCGCTTACATGTGGAATCTAAAAAGAAATACAAATGAACTTATCTACAAAACAGAAACAGACTCAGAGACTTAGAGAATGGACTTGTGGTTAGCAGGGAGGAAGGGTTGGGGAGGGAGGGATAGACTGGCAGCTTGGGATTGACATGTACACACTGCTATATTTAAAATAGGTAAGCAGCAAGGACCTACCGTATCACACAGGGTACTCTGCTCAACATTCTGTAATAACCTAAATGGAAAAAGAATTTGAAAAGAATAAAAAACAAACAAACAAAAACCCTTGTGATTACACTGGGCCCACCTGGATAATCCAGGCTGATCTCTTTAAGGTCAGCTGATTAACAACCTGAATGCCATCTGCAACCTTAATCCCCCTGTCATGTACCGTAAGATGCTCTCAGGTTCTGGGAATCATGTCACAGAATGTGCACATCTTTGGAGGTGTTATTCTGCTTGTCACAGTGCCTTTGACTGTCAGGCAGTAATGAAACCATTTAAGTATCAACCACATTGCTCTCTCGATGCTCAGTAAAGCTCTTCCTTCTTTCTCGTTTAGACACCTTTCACAGACTTTATTGTCTTGTACCTTTCTTTCATCTCCGTTCTTCTGCTTGGCCCCCTTCTCAACTGCCTGTCCCCCACCATCTGAATTTCTACTCATCCTTCAATCACAAGACGCCTGTTTAGCGATGGCATTTCTGACTCTTCCGTGACATAATTTGTTTCATTCTTCCATAACAGCTCTTTCTACACATCGTTCATTTGTTTGTCCCTTCCACAAATATTTATTGAGGAATAACCATGTGTCAGGAGAATGAAATACACCAGTGAACAAGACGGATAAGGTTCCTGCTCCGGTGTATCCCATATTTTAGTAGTGAAGACAATAAACAAGTAAATAAACGAAATAATTTCAGATAGTGACAAGAATTGTGGAGCAAGGGTGGAATTAAATAGGAATTGGGGAGGTCCCCAGGAGGAGAGGACATAGATAAGATGTGGAGGATAGAAGGAGTCTCCATGTGATGACCTCAGGGAAAAGTATTCCAGACAGAAGGAACAGCAAACGTAAAGGCCCTGAGTTGGGAATGAGCTTGGGAGGCTGGAGGTAAGAAAGGAGGCCAGTGAAGCAGGAAGTCAGGGAGATCGGAAGGACAGTCTTCTGTTTTTTTAATATTTATTTGGTTGCACTGGGTCTTAGTTACAGCAGGTAGGCTCCTTAGTTGCGGCTCACAGGCCCGTGGGATCTAGTTCCCTGACCAGGGATCAAACCCAGGCCCCCTGCTTTGGGAGCACGGAGTCTTATCCACTGCGCCACCAGGGAAGTACCTGTTTTTGTTTCTGTTTTTAATATTTTGGCCATGCTGCGTGGCATGTGGGATCTTAGTTCCCTGGCCAGGGATTGAACCTGTGCTCCCTGCAGCGGCGGCTCAGAGTCCTGACCACTGGACTGCCAAGGAATTCCCTAGAGTTTTTAAAAATAGAAAACAACAGGCATAAAAAATAAAATTCATGATGACTATTATGGTAAAAATAAAACTGACAACAGCTAAAACTAAATATGGTAAGATCTGTGGTTGACTCAAAAATAATAGAATTAAATCTTGGCAAAATGAAAATCTGCAAAATTCGATAAGGCAGAAGGACTTAGACAAAATAAGTCATTGACAGGAATCTTAATAGTTGAAGCTCTGATTGTCAAAAAAAGATGATCAATGAATCAACTCTTTTGTATAAGATTTTGAGAGAGAAGTCTGATTTTTATGAAAATAGTTCCAGCAAACCAAAGTGAAAATGGGAGCTATTTGAAACAGCTTAACTTTTCCATACACAAAATTGATCAATTACTGATTAGTTCAGCAATAAATTATTCAAGTCAAGTTGGCCTAATGGATTTCTCTAGTTAATAGTTTCTTGCTGAAAATTTATCAATGTTGGGATGATTTTGACTAAAATGTTTGTATTCATAAGCTCGTCAAAGAATCAACTATCTATGGGTTTGAAATGACTGCCATTAAAAAATCCCATGGGATTGTGTTGGGTGAAATGAGTCAGACAGAGAAAGATGAATATCATGTGATGTCACTCATATGTGGAATCTAAACTAAATGATATGGATGAACTTATTTACAGAACAGAGATAGACTCACAGACGTGGAAGACAAACTTACAGTTACCAAAGGAGAAGGGGCGGGGAGGGAGGGATGAATTGGGAGTTTGGGACTGACATATACACATTACTATATATAAAATAGATAACTAGGGGCTTCCCTGGTGGTGCAGTGGTTGAGAGTCCGCCTGCCGATGCAGGGGACACGGGTTCGTGCCCCGGTTTGGGAAGATCCCACATGCCGCAGAGCGGCTGGGCCCGTGAGCCATGGCCGCTGAGCCTGTGCGTCTGGAGCCTTGTGCTCCGCAACGGGAGAGACCACAGCAGTGAGAGGCCCACGTACCACAAAAAAAAAAAAAAAAAGTAGATAACTAATAGGAACCTGTTGTAGAGCACAGGGAACTCTACTCAATACTCTATTATGGCCTATATGGGAAAAGAATCTAAAAAAAAAAAAAAGAATGTATATATGTATATATATAACTGATTCACCTTGCTGTACACCTGAAACTAACACAGCACTGTGAATCAACTATACTCCAGTAAAAATTTTTTTTGAATCCCATGGGTTTTATTACTGTATATAAAATAGATAACTAATAAGGACCTACTGTATAGTACAGTGAAACTCTACTCAATACTCTGTAATGACCTATATGGGAAAAGAATCTAAAAAAGAGTGGATAGATGTATATGTATAACTGATTCACT
This sequence comes from Delphinus delphis, assembly GCF_949987515.2. Lineage (NCBI taxonomy): Eukaryota > Metazoa > Chordata > Mammalia > Artiodactyla > Delphinidae > Delphinus > Delphinus delphis. The sequence continues at coordinate 140,915,870 of NC_082686.1, forward strand.
TTGTGGTACACCTGAAACTAACACAACATTGTAAATCAACTATACTCCAATAAAAAATTTAAAAAAATCCCATGTGTTTTTTTAAGGCTAAGTTGACAGAATCAAAATGGTAAGCTCCAAAGTTTTTAAAATATAAAAATTAATTTTAATTCATATTTTCAAGTATTTTTGTTATAATACTAACATAAAATTTTGAAATGTTTTTGAAAATGTACAAAGTATAAAGAAAAAAATTATTCATAAAATCACCGTTGAAACAAAACCATTGTAAACCTTTTGATATATTCTCCCAACATTTCTTTATGCACAGATATTTTAAAAATAGCTGTAATACTACTTTATATGCAATTTTTCACACTGATTTTGTCACTTAACAGTAGATTATCGACATTTTCACGTTACTACCTCATCTTCATAAACATTCTTTTTAAAGGCTGAGGAGAATTTACTCATGTTTTCTTATGTTTGGGCAGTTAAGGATTTGCCAGTTTTATAGTAATATATAAACAGTGCTATATATCATTTCACATAAAGATTTTTCTATTATTAGGATTATTTTGCTTGGATTGAGTGCCAGAAATGGAATTATAGTTTCAAAGTATTCTTTATTCTTTTAATTTCGAAGGAGACTGATTTTCACCAGTAATACCCTGACCAGAAATGGGAACAGTGAGAAAGCAACTCAAACACCTAATAACAGCCCTTCTGTAATTCAGCTGTCTGTATTCTTTACTTATTATCTTGGAAGATTATGGTGTTTAAGGGGAATTGGACAGTTTTTTGTTTGTTTTAAGTATAGTCGATTTACAATGTTGTGTTAATTTCTGCTGTACAGCAAAGTGATTCAGTTATACATATATATGTATATTTTTAAAATATCCTTTTCCATTATGGTTTATCACAGGATACTGAATATAGTTCTCTGTGATATACAGTAGGACCTTGTTTATCCATTCCATATATAATAGCTTACATCTGCTAACGGACAGTTTTTGTTTTTAAAGCAATTTTTATTATCATCAAACCAATGAATTCACATATTTTAAGAAATCAAATGGTACTACAAGGCTTATGATGAATAACAGGGGTACCCTGCCCTACCTACCCTTCCCCATCCTTCAGTCCTTCAGTTTTAACTCTTTCAGTATCTCCTTAGTATTTCTAAATGGTATCCTTAAAATGCTATTTCTTTTACTCATAAGTTTTAGGCATTACCTATTGACTTTCTATTATGGAAGATGAGAATTTAAATAAACAACATTTCTCTATCACAAGCATCCCTTCCTCCTGTACCTTGACATGTGTGGGTCTATTGCCGCCCTCCCCTGCCCACCCCACAACACATACACTTCTCTTCCCTCCATCCTCCTAATCTACATTACATCACCTAAGTAACCTTCTAAGAGAAGGTGTATAGAAGGGGAATTTTTGGAAAATTTTCCCGTCTTAAAATATCTTTATCCTATCCTTGCACTTGACTGATGGTTCAGCTGAGTTTTGAGATTTAGGGTAAATTATTTTTATTTCAAAACTTTGAAGGCATTCATCAGGTGTCTGTTGATAGTCTGATTTCTATGTACTGCCTGTGATCTGATCTTTGTTTCTGGATGTTTTTATGATCCTCTCTTGGTCCCTGATGTTTCAAAATTTCACCATGACATACCTTGACGATAATTGTTTTTTTCATTACTTGTGCCGGATAATCTGTGAATATTCTAATCTGGAAACCCTTTCAGGAAAAATTCTCTTGAATTATTTCTTTGATCATTTTCTTTCCAGAACTCCTACTACATCTCTTGGATTGATCTTTTAAATTTTTTCAAAAATTGCTTGTGGGAATTCCCTGGTGGTCCAGTGGTTAGATTCCACGCTTCCACTGCAGGGGCACGGGTTCGATCCCTGGTCAGGGAACTAAAGTCCTGCATGCCACGTGGCACGGCCAAAAAAAACCCCCAAAAATTGCTTGTAATGTCCATCTTTTGTCTTTCTGTTCTGCTTAATGGTTTCTTTGCCTTCTAATTTTTCCAATACATTTTTATTTTGTATATTGTCTTTACTTTCCAAGAATTCTTACTTGTTTTGTGTTCCTTTTTTTGTAACATCCTGGTTTCATGGATGCTCTGTCTTCTCTCACTTCTCCAAAAATAAAGAATACTTTTCTTGCTCCTTGTATTGTTTCTTTAGTTCCTATTTTCTTTCCATATGGTAGAATCTTCCCTCAAAAGTCTAGTGATCCACTGCTATCTGTTTATATTTGAGTGAAGCATTAGAAAGCTGACTGGACACTGTGTGTGTGTGTGTGTGTGTGTGTGTGTTGGGCAGCTCTAGGGACCTGCATTGACTATAGTATAAAGCTTCACTGTTGGGTGGGACCTAGGCGGGAGCTACTGCTTCACTTATGTAGACTTTCAACCAATCCCACTGTTTTCAGTTTCACTACTCACTCAAAGAAAATCTCCTTCCCAGGTGTTGGCTCTAGTAGGCGGTGCTTATTTATCTACCGGTCTGTTAGGTCCCTGTGACTTCGCTGCTGATTGCCCCTTTTATTCGTCATAGTCATCAACTGCTGAGTAACTAATTACCCTAAAACTTACTGGCTTAAGACATCAACTTTTATTATCTCGCATTTCCTCGGGTCAGAAATCTGCACGCGGCTTAGCGGGGTTCTGTGCTTCGGGATCTCCACGGGCTGCAATCAAGGTGCTGGGTGTGGCTGAAGTTAGCTCAACTCCGGGAAAGATCCGTTCTGACCTCACGCACTGCTGGCAGGATGCCGTTCCTTGTTGCCTGTTGTTCTTCGGCCAAGAAGTTACCACATGAGTCTCTCCACAGGGCAGCTCCTAACACTGCTGTTTGCTTTATAAGGGTGAGCAGGTAAGAAGAGCTGGAAAGAGGGAGGGTGAGGAAGATACGTCTCAGTCTTGTATAACAATCTCAGAAGTGGCATCCATCACTGTGCCATATTCTATTTTTATTTACAACGTATTAGTTTCAGGTTACAGCAAAGTGATTCAGTTATACATATATATATATATATATATATATTCTTTTTTTACATTCTTTTCCATTATATGTTATTACAAGATATTGAGTAGAGTTCCCTGTGCTATACAGTAGGTCCTTGTTGGTTATCTAGTTTACATACAGTAGTGCGTGTACGTTAATCCCAAATTCCCAATCTGTCCCTCTCCCATATGCTATTTTTAGAAGCAAGTTACTACATCCAGTTCACACTCAAGGGGAGGGGATTACGCAGAGCATAAATACCAGGAGGTGGGGATCGCCGGGGACCATTCAGAAGGCTGCTTACCACGGCCCTCCAGAGAGCACTCCTGCTGCAAAGCCTCTGTCTTCCAGCAGAGTAGAGCGGGGCTTCTCAAACGTCACTGTGCATTCAAGTCACCTGGAGCCCTTGTTCGCATGCAGATCCTGATTCAATAACTGCCGTGGAGGGCTTCCCTGGTGGCGCAGTGGTTGAGAGTCCGCCTGCCGATGCAGGGGACGCGGGTTCGTGCCCCGGTCCGGGAAGATCCCACATGCCGCGGAGCAGCTGGGCCCGTGAGCCATGACCGCTGGGCCTGCGCGTCCGGAGCCTGTGCTCCGCAACGGGAGAGGCCACAACAGTGAGAGGCCCGCGTACTGCAAAAAAAAATATAAATAAAAAAAATAACTGCCGTGGAGATTGAGATGCTACAGTTCTTACTGGACGCCAGGTGTTGCCACCGCTGCTAATCCAGGCCCGCACTTCGAATAGTGAGGTGGCAGAGAAGCAACGTGCCTCTTGGCTTGATCTGAAGAAATTACATTTGGCCTCTTTTCTAAAATTCTCTCCTAAGAGCCTCTTCCCATACATAAAAGACCAATGCTAGTCCAAAAGCCCAGTATGTTAGTCACAGATTATAAAGTCTTTGGACCTCCCAGTACGTATCTGCATTGCCTTACAACAATGGAATTCGATCAACTATACTTCAATTAAAAAATAATAAAAATTTAGAATAGAAAAAAATGGAATCCAGACATAAAACGAACTGGTATGCAGTCGGTGAGTTAAGAGGTGAGGAATTCCGTCTCCAATTTTCTTTCTTTCCAATATAGAACTGTTTGATGAGAAGGAAGAGTGAGTTTTTACATGAATTGAGAAGCAAAGAGATGGTCCTGGATATTGCCTGAGATTTCAATGATCATACTATTCTTACCACTATTAAAACATTTTGTTTTTCCTACACAGTCAGAAAGGAGAAGGATCTAAACCTTAGAGATAAATTAATTTTCTTAGAATGTAGATAAATTTATAAATAATTGGTAAAGGCTCATTGGTGATAAGCATAACCAATTAATGAGAATAGCAGGTTTCTCCTATAGTCTATGGGCAGAAATGCACCCAGCTCTGAACTGAAATCAGAAATGCACCCAGCTCAGGAACTGAAATCAGAAATGCACCCAGCTCAGGAACTGAAATCAGAAGCCCAGTCATTGCAGGCTTTGCATTAATGCAAAGAATTCTGGCATGAATTAATACGAAGAATTCTTTGCATTTAGAATTTTATCCTGTCGTATTACATATACATATTACAGGGCAGAGATACTGCTCACTGGAGACGTGGTGCAGATAACCTGGGAGGAGGCAGCCTCTAGCCCTATACACTTATAACATGGGTTATAATCAACATGGGCTGATCAATTCTCTGGTGGTAGATGCTACCAGTTTCTAAGCCAGTGTTCTCAAACTTGAATGCACCAGAATCACCTGGTGGGTTTGTTAAACTACAGATTGCTGGCAACACTTGCAGAGTAACTGATTCTCTATGTTTGAGGCGGTACTCAAGAGGTTGCATTTCTAACAACATCTAACATTGATGCTGATACTACTGATTCAGGGACCACACTGCGATAACCACTGGTCCAGATTAACTTCCTCGGGAGGGAAGGAAGCCCTGAAGAATCCACCAGCTGAGAAGAATTGCTGATAAACTGAGGTTGAGGGGAGAGAAGCTGATTGCTGGAAAAGGAGACACCTGGGCCTCTAAGGGCCCTCTGAGTGTTGGTGAGAAGTTAGGTTGGAGAACTTAGGAGAATGGTTAGTTAATGGAGTCACACCAGGGCAGATGCCACTGCTGGGAGGGATGCTCAGCTAGAGAAGTTTTCAAAAGAATAAATAAGAAGATTAGATGGGAAAATCAGTGAGAGGGTCAGCAATATGTATTGTTCCTCTCGTGAGATAACATGCCCTGTTGTTAGAGCTAGGTTTTGTACTTGATGTTTTTGTTTTCTTCACCCCAAACCCAGGAAAAATTATTGTAGGGTTTTTTTCTGTTATTTTATTTTTTAATTTATTTTGTAGTGAAGTATAGTTGACTTACAATGTTGTGTTAATTTCTGCTGTACAGCAAAGTGACTCAGTTTTAAACATATACATATTCTTTTTTATATTCTTTTCCATTATGCTTTATCCCAGGACATTGAATGTAGCTCCCTGTGCTATACAGTGGGACCTTGCTGTTTATCCATTCTATATGTGATAGTTTGCATCTGCTAATCCCAAACTCCCTATCCCTCCCTCCCCCACCCCCCTATTGTAGGTTTTTTTCTTTTCAAACTATGATACAGAGTCTTGAAGATGATCAGGTGTTTCTTATAGCCTTTTTATTTACTGAACTGCCATGCAACTTTTTCTTCTTTCCACTCTTATTTTCTTTTCAAATTTGCTTAGTATGTTGTTAAATCAATGGAGCATTTAACAAAATTCAACTAGGGTGTCCATTAGATATTTTTCCACTCTATTCAATGAGGCATCTTGGCCAGATGGTTTCTGTTGTGAATGGTCTTGGAGTTTTCTATAATGTTGTATAGATCGCACTCATTATGTATAGACATCACCCTTTCCCTACTAGATTCTTCTCTGAGGGAGCTGTCCCATTCCAGTGCCGTCAGATATTATTGATGGTGGACAATAAAGGACTCAGAATAGGCAAGAGACTGGGTCTGTATTTGAAAGGTCATCCCACGGACCTTCAGCTCCACAGAGCTGAACCTCAACTGAACGAACCATCATGTCGAGTGGGAGTCTATCTGTGCCCTCTTTTTGTCTGATTCATTCGTTTCTCTGGAGCATTCTTTCTCCTTATACTAAGCCTTAGAAAATGCCGCCAGGTAGAGGGGGTAAAAATATTCACTTTGAGAAATACACCATCTTAAAGCTGACACTGTAATGTGGTCCTCAAGTCAAGGTGGACTGTGTGTTCTTTAAAATTGTTCCCTGTTTCAACAACAACAGCTGCACAATATTTTCCCTCTCACATGCTATTCACAATAGGACCTTGATGCTCCTCTTAGGAAGACAGGAGGTCTGTGTGCCCTCCCCTCACATCTGACTTCCTTTGTAACCAAGAATACGGCAAAATTGATGCTGCGTGACTTCTGAGGCTCGGTCAGAAAAGGTGATGCAGCTTCTGCCTTGTTTCCTGGAACACTTGTGCTGCCCTGTAGACCGCGTGCAGAAGCCCTGTAACTACCTGAAGGACAGAAAGCCCGGGTTGACCCTCAGAGCTCCAGCTCCTGCTCTCTGGGCTCTGCCTACTGTCTGATTGCCATTCATGAGAGACTCTGAGCTAGAAATGCCCAGACAGGAGCAACTCCTGACCCACAGAAACCATCAGAGGTAATAAAATGATTGCTCCATTTGAAGCCACTGAGTTCCGAGGGGTTTTGTGACACTGCAGTAGTAACTGGAATACTCCCTATAAGAGGAGAGGATGTTAAAGCAGCATCAGCGAGGGGTCCTTAGTCACTCACAGGAAAAATGGGCTCTGGCCAGCCGAAGCAAACTTAATGAGATACAGGTCTAAGTTAAGAAGTTAGAATAGAACTGAAGACATATACTGTACAGTGAATCGATAAAGCCAAAAATCGAGGCTTTGAAACAGCTTATAAAGTAGATACGCCTCTAGTAGGACTGATTAAGGGGGGAAAAAGCACAAACAAACAAAATTAAGAATGAGAAACTACAGAATTGATAGAGATTAAAGAGAATTAAATAACTTTATTCCAATAAATTTGAAAACTTAAACATCACGGACAAATTCCTATAATAATAATTTATCACAGTGACTCAGGAAGAGTAAGAAAGTCTCTAAATCTGTAATGATGAATATGGTTACCATTAGTTACATGTGACTCTGACCCCTGAAACATAGTGAGTGTCACTGAGGGACTAAACTTTACATTTTAGTTAATTTTAACTAATTTAAATTTAAGAACGGGAACAGTATAAAGTATTTTTCTGTTCAACACAATTTGACTGTTTTGGTAGACTATATTTCGCTTTATTGCATCTCATAAGATATCATCACTGCCTCGGAGTGTGTTAAGATGTGTGCCTTGTGGGCTTCCCTGGTGGCACAGTGGTTGAGGGTCTGCCTGCCGATGCAGAGGACACGGGTTCGTGCCCCGGTCTGGGAAGATCCCACATGCCGCGGAGCGGCTGGGCCCGTGTGCCATTGTGCCATTGTGCCATGGCCGCTGGGCCTGCGCGTCTGGAGCCTGTGCTCCGCAACGGGAGAGGCCACAACAGTGAGAGGCCCGCGTACCGAAAAAAAAAAAAAAAAAAAAAAATCTGCTTGCCAATGCAGGGAACACGCGTTCGAGCCCTGGTCCGGGAAGATCCCACATGCCGTGGAGCAACTAAGCCCGTGTGCCACAACTACTGAGCCTGCGCTCTAGAGCCCGCGAGCCACAACTACTGAGCCCACGTGCCACAACTACTGAAGCCCCCAGGCCTACAGCTCGTGCTCTGCAACAAGAGAAGCCACCGCACTGAGAAGCCCGCGCACTGCAATGAAGAGTAGCCCCCGCTCGCCGCAACTAGAGAAAGCCCGCGCACAGCAACGAAGACCCAAAGCAGCCAAAAAAAAAAAAAAAAAGTGTGCCTCGTAAACACATCAATCATCTTGATGGTGTCAATGGATTAATTCAGTTTGAATGACTTTTTTTTTCTATGCACAGATATAATATTTCATTGTGTTTAACTGAATATTTTATGAAGATATTAAATGAGAAGATGTGATCGACACAGTGATACCTATGTAAGTCATCATTGGTGATAAAGTTGAAATGTTTATTATTTATGTATGATATAATTAAATTATTTTTCTAGTTAAAAAAATAAGTATAGAAAAATTTTTGCTTACAATAAAGGCATGATTGGGCGATGATACAGAAGCTAGTTTTATGACCAGAGCGGTAAAGAAAACAAAAGAGCCTGGAAGAAGGTACATCGCAAATAGCATGAGGTTGAATACCAATTGCAGTTTGCTGTGGGCAGAGGAAACTGCCAAAGCTGTCTGTTGACGTGTGATAATGTTGCTGCTCTGTGACATATATGATGTGTGTGCTTGTGTGGGTTTTTTTTTTCATTTTATTTACTTTATTTTTTTGGCCGCTGCACGTCTTGGCTTGTGGGATCTTAGTTCTCCAACCAGGGATTGAACCCGGGTCCTCGGCAGTGAAAGTGCAGTCTTAACCATTGGACCACTAGGGAATTTCTTGTGCTTGTGTTTTAAATATTTCTCTATTTTCATTTCTAATAGGTGGATATGGATAAATATAGTCCATGAAAAAAGCACTCTGTGGTCTTCAATAATGTTAAGAGTGTAAAGTGGTTCTGAGTTGGAAATGTTTGAGAACTGCTGGTCTAGGGCACAGAGAAGGCAAAGTTGAAGTGGAAAGTTACTGCGGCACTGGGAACTAGCAGGGTTCATTAGAACAGTTTAGAATGAGGAATAACCTTAGACATTTTTAATTGGCCTTAACTTTAAGGAAACTCCATCTTTTTTCCTTTCTCTTTCTCCCCATATCTCTCTTTCATCCAGGTCCTCGTACGGAAGTGCCCCACTTGGACTGTTGTACTCGAATTTGGGATTAGAGGACTCTAATGTTTAGGCTCTCCTCTCCTTTATCCACATCCAGATTGAGCTGTCCTGTGCTCAGTTTCCCAGGGCCCTGGTGTCAGTGGGATATAAGGCCCTGGTGTCAGTAGCCTTCCCAGGAAACTTGCATTTTCTAGCAGATGACTTTTGAGGACACGGTCACTTCATTCAACAGTTATTATTTTGGTCAGAGGAAAGAGGAAAGCGTAAGTAGAGACCCCCTCTCAATAGCCTGGGACTTCCTATGGACTGAGCCATTGGCTCCACAGGAGTAACAGTGGAGGCTCCTTAGGATGACAGCAGCAGAGGCAATTTCCACGGCAGCTGTGGGCACTCCGGGGACCGTCCAACCCGGATGCCGCTCAGCATCTTCCTCTGGCACTGATGAGACCCACGCGTTTCCAGTGGCCAGAGGTGTGGCTGGTGACTGACCTGGGCTATAGCTTTAGAGTCTCTGATAGTTACCCCACAAAGCCTCACAGGATGGAAGCGGCCTTTAAGAGGTGTGAGGCCCATAGACACGAATTTTCGTTCATACGCATTATCGTGGAAGAGAGGGGCTTACTTCCTGTGCCACGGCTTATTTTTACTTCCACTCTTCTCCTTTTCAAATTTAAATGGCAGTATCTTCTCTCTAAGACAGACTTTACTTTTTAGAGCAGTTTTAGGTTCACAGCAAACCTGAATGGCAAGTGCAGAGTTCCCATATACATTCTGCCCCCCAAGACACACACAGCCTCCCCTCACTATCAACATCCCTCACCACAGTGGTACGTTTGTTGCCACTGGCGAACCTACGTTGACACATCGTCATCACCCAAAGTCCATAGCTTATCTTAGGGTTCGCTCTGGGTATTGTACCTTTGACATGTAGTCCCATTGTAATATCATCCAGAACGCCTTCCCCGCCCTAAAAGTCTTCTGTGCTCTGCCTTTTCATCCCTCCCTCCACCCCAACCTCTGGAAACCAATGATATCGTTACTGTCACCATCGTTTAGCCTTTTCCAGAATATCATAACATAGTTGGCCCTCTGTATATGTGGGTTCCACATCTCTGGATTCAACCAGCTACGGATCAAAATTCTGTACTACATGTTCATTGAGGGTTGGTCGCGTTCCTCACTCCAGAAACCAGGCTATTGGAATAGCCACTACCTGGAACACTGCCAGGTGCCCACGGCAAAGGGGCGAAGAGAGCACGGTACAGCATGCTGTTCGAGCTTTTGCTCAGAAGCTTGTAGGAAGCAAGTCACAAGGCTATACGGTTGGCCCTCCGGATCCGCAGGTTCCACATGCACGGATTCAACCAACCTTAGATCGAAAGTATTCGGAAAGAAAATTCCGTAAAGTTTCCACCAGAATGCTGGAAACTATTTCCGTAGCATTTACATTGTATTAGGTATTATAAGTTATCTAGAGATGACTTGGCGTATACGGGAGGATGTCCATAGGTTATATGCAAATACTACACCGTTTTATATGAGGGGCTTGCGCATCCGTGGATTTTGGTGTCCACAGACGTCCTGGAACTGACGCCCCGAGGACACGGAGGGAACCATACGGCACGGCCTTTTCAGAATGGGGTCCTCTTTACGACTTCTACCTTCTACACTGTTCACATCTGCCTCATTTTACCCGTGCAGAAGCAGGTGGTGGTTGGCACATAAAATAAAAAAGCAAGCTACGAAGTGTAGCCCGGGGAAGCCTTGCTCCAGCATCACAGAGGGTGATAAAGCCCTGAGGTAGGGAAGGAAGGAGGAGCACATTGTTCAGAGAGCTGTGCAGAGGCTGCTGGAGGGCCTGGAGAGAAGCAGGGGAGTGGGGGTGCCCAGAGTTTGTGCAGGCCTTTGCAGGGCAGCTTAAGGCACTGGCTTTTTCAAAAAAAGCAATAGGAAGCTATTGGAGGGTTTTGAGCAGAGGAATTAGATCTCATTTACATGTAAAAAACAACACTCTAACTGGGGAGAAGTGACTGTAGGTGGATACAGGCAGGAGTAATTCCCCTGTTAGGGAACTATTACAGTAGCCCAGGCAAGAGATGAGGATGGTTTGATCCAGAGTAATAGCAATGCTGATGGTGAGAAGCACAAAGACTGAAGGGAGAATAGCTCAGATCTGTTCGTGGATTGAATGGAGGTATAAAAGGCAAAAGAGAGAAAGACCGACGGAGGGGGAGAGACAGGAGAGTAGAGAAACCTGACTTGCTGGCTTCAGGAACTGGCAGATTTACCAAAAAGCAAAGATTGAGTTGGGGCAGTGTGTGTATGTGTGTGATGGGGGGAGGGGTGGCAGGGGAGAAGAGATGGTGCACACGTAAAAGAGTCTCACACAGTACAAGTCCCTCAACGTTTTATACCGCAAATTTTCAAAAAGCAACTGGGAAAGACTTTTACAGTGAATACCCACAGACAACATCTCAACTACCACCTTACTGTACTTCTATCCATCCATCCCTCAGCCCATCTTACTTTTGTAATGCATTTGAATTGCAGACATCAACGCACTTCCCTCTTCATACCTCAGCACGCGTCATTTGTTTCCAGCTTTTTCCTTGTGATGTAAAATTTGCATACAAGGCGTGCGCAAATCTTCAGCGTGCATTCGCCGAGTTCTGACACATGCATACGCCTGTCTGCACCTTAAATTTGAGCTGCCTAAAAGACATCAAGGTGGCATAATCAAACGGGCTGCTGGATGTCGGAGAGTGGAGCTCATTCAGCACACAGGTCTGTTTGAGCTCTTGGACTGGATGAAGTCACCGAGGAGGTGTAGAGGGAGGAGATGTGGGCAGTGTCCGCAAGGAGCCCGGCGTTCTGAGGTCTGTCGCGAGGAGAGCGGACCTGCGGGGCGGTCTGGGGCTGGCCCTGCCCGGGGCCTGAAAAGCGGGTCTGCTCGGCGCCACCCGACGGTCCTAGGTAACCATCGGAGGGGCCCTGAGGTGTCACTAGACGGGGGAGGGGGCGCAGGGTTGGGTAGGGGAACGTGGCGGGGGACTCCCGGCCAGAGGCGGGAAATCGGGAGGAGGAGGGGAACCGGGGTGAGTGCGAGCGGGCGGCGGCGGCGGCGGGAAGGAGGGTGAAGAGGGGGAGGGGCGGCGGCGCGGGAGGGGCGGAGTCGCCGCAGCGGCCGGCCGCGGGGCGGGCGGAGGGAGGGGGTGTGTGCGCGGGTCACATGGTCGCGGCTGCCCTCCCCGTCAGCCGCCCTCGCCGCCGCGGTGCGCTGGCTGCAGGAAGCCGCCGCGCCGCCGCTTTGTTGTTAGGGGCCCCGCGAGGAGCGCCGTTCGCCGCCGCCGCCGCCCTCTCTCCCCGCAGCCCGCTCTCCGGCCGCGGGGCCCGAGTCCGGGCGCCCCGCCCGTCCTGCCCATGAGGGGGCCCAGCGACCACCGCTGCCTCCGGCCCGGGGCGGCGCGGCGCTGAGGCGGCGGCGGCGCTGCCCGCTCTGCGGGATCGGGCGGCTCCGGCCTCCTCCCCGAGAGCACCATGGAGGTGAATGCGGGTAAGAGCCGACTGCGGCGGGTGGGGCGCGGCCGAGGGGCGCTCGGAGCCCGTTGGGCACTGCGAGGGCGGCGGCGGGGCCCCGGGGTGGCCGCCGCGCGCCGGGGACCCGCGTCGGGCTCGGCGCTCGTCGCCCGCCGGCCCGGCCCGCTACCGCCCCGCTGGCCGACCGCAACGCCGCAGCGCGGCCTGACGGCGCCGGCCCGGCCCCCCCTCACATGGCCCGGCCGCGCGAGCCACGTGCGCGCTGTGTTTACGTTCGGCGGCGCGCGGGCGCCGGTTGGCTGGGCGGGCGCGTGACGAGGCATTACATAATGTGTGCTGGGGCGGCGGCGGCGGGCGGGGACACGTGAGGCCGCGCGGCTCCGTGACCCACATTCCCGGGGCCGCAGGGACACGTGGGGGCGGGGGCGCGCGCCGGCCGTGAGCGCCGCAGCCCGTGGAGGCCCCGCCCCCGGAGCCCTCCGGGCTGTGACGTGGCCGCGATCCCCCTCTTCCCCCGCGGGATTGCTTGCCGCGGAGGGGGCTGCGCGTGCGCGCCCCGGGAACCCGCGGCTCGGCGGCCCCGAGCGGGCGCGGAGGCCGCAGTGTCCTCCGCCGGCGTGCGGAGCCGGGGCCTGGTAGGCGGGCGGGAGAAGCGCGGGGCGTGGGCGCGCTCGGGCAGGAGGAGGGCCCGCGGGGCGGTGTGGGGCTTCCCCGACACGAGACCCTCTGGGGTCGCCCGGCGGACGGGCGGAGGAAGGCCCCGGTTGTAGCGCTGCCTCGTGTTTACCAAAAAGAAAAAAAGAAAAATATCAGTTTTAACGATCTGCGGGGACGCGACTGACCTTGCACACCTTCTGTGATGAATACGCTCGAGGCGCCAGTCGGGACCGTGAGGGATTCCACCCTTAGCGAAGCCCTTGGCTCATGTGGGCGGTGACCCGGGGTGACTCCTAGGCCTCCTGTACAGCTGGTCCTTGTCAATTCGCTTAATTGCTTTAAACCCATGGGTCACTGGTCTTTACTGAAACCGGTAACAGATTTTTTTTTTGTCTGTGCTGCGTGGCATGTGGGATCTTAGTTCCGGGACCAGGGATTGAACTGGGGCCCCCAGCAGTGCAAGCACCAGTCCTAAACACTGGACCGCCAGGGAAGTCTCAGGATAACAGAATTTGACTCTGTCAATCCCTTTCTTGCTACAGTTCCTGTTGCAACGCCACAGAGCAATACCAGGCTCGCTTCTGCCCTTTTAGCTGCCGCCCCTTCTCCCAACGAAGGATAGCCCTTTACCTAAAGCCAGTGAGGTTGCAGAAACAGCCAGTGATTATTTTTTAAGTTATTATATGTACTAAAACCATCCCTTGATAATAAATTGTTGTGAACGTTCCATGAACATTTAAAAAAAAAGCCATTTTCCTGTGTTTTAATTACCTGTGGGCCTACTTAAGCTTTGAGGATAGTTTAAAAATTTAAGTAACTCTTACGGAATTAAACTTTTACTTGGTAAGGATTTAGAGTTTATAAACTTCTACCTCGTTTAACCCAGCGTGAATGAAGTCTTCCAGCTTCGTGGTCGGATAAGGTGGGCCGGCTCAAGTGATTAGAAAGTTTTTGTCTGATTTGAGCCTTCCTGGAACATTATCAGTGAACTTAATTTTGATTTTAAAGTGTGGCTACAAATTATAAAATTTCCTTACGATGATTGCTGACCCCCACCCCTCCCCTGTCGCCAGTTCACATCCCTTGGTCAGTGTTGTTTTTTTTCTGATCATCATCCTTGTTGCCCTTTGGGATGTGGCATCCAGAAGTGGAAGTTGTTGGTCGGTTACCAAGTTCCAAGCTGGGGATGCTGCTTGTAAATGAGTTCTCTGGCAGGCTCGGCTTTTGTAGCATATTGCTTTGCTGACTCACAGTAGCCTTGCAGTCAGCTATATTCTTCTCATGTGAACTGATTTGAAGCTAGGTTTCATCCATTGTGCAGATAATTGTTTGAGCTGAACTGTAGGGGCTTGCCATTATCATCCTTAAATTTTCTCTTTTTCCATTTGGCTCCAAGTTCAAGCTGTCGCAAGCTGTCATCCAGTATACTATTTCTGCCATCCCTCTGTCTGAAGAGTGTTGATAAGCATTCTCTTGAACTTCCTTCACGTTGTTGTAAATGTTGGCTGGGGTGGGGCCAAATTCAGTGCTGTGTGGCAGCCTCCGACCCCTCCCTTTGGGTCCATAACATTTTATTAGTCAATACTTATTCACCCAGTGACCATTTCATGTAACTGTCCTGTAAATCATGACTCACTGTGTCTCTGCCCTCCCCATGACTAATACAGAGGGGAGACAGTGAAGCTGTAGAAATTGACTCTATACATTTTTGTCACAGATTTTGATTGAGTATACCAAGTTCTTTAAAATAAATAACATATTGTACACACTTCATAACTGTGGCGGCGATGCACATTTGAAAAGTTAGGAAAACATTCCCACATAGGCCATCGTTATCTTTACAAATCTGTAGTCTACTCTGTTTGTCACTTGGAAAGGGACAGTGAGATAATGGGAAGAATCAGAAGTGAAGAAGGAAGTTGCCTGACTCGTTGTTGGAGTTGAGGGAGTCAGAAGGTGGCCTGGAAATAAGAACCTTCAGAGAAACCACTGGGTCCACGCGACACGTTCAGAATTGAAGGCAAGAAGCGTGGAGAGAGAGGGTTCGTTTTGTTTGAACTATCCTGATCCAACTCTTCCAGTATAATGACGGTAAAATAATAATCACCAGGATCTGTTGAGCATTTATGTGCCAGGCCCTTTACATGTGTTGCTACTTTGGTGCCTCACGTTAACTCTATGAAGGACGGTGCTGTTGTCACCATTTGAAGATGAGGGTCAAAGTAAACTGAAGTGAGTAACTTACCCAGGCAAGTGGGAGAGCCAGATGCACATAATGCACTTGGGGAGCACAAGCTGTGCTGTAGGTTGAAGCCCACATAACATTTGAAGGCATAGGCAAAGCTTGGTGGTCCTGTCTCCTCAGGGGTCCATGTGGTTTGCCGTGGTACAGGGTCATAGCTGGTGGAAAAGGAAGGGGTCAGTAGAGCTTCCCCATTTCATCATTCCTCTCTTTTAATCTTGTTGCTAGTCAGTAGGGTTTTTTTTCCCCAGACACTAGATTACACTTGCCCCCCTACCCCTTCCCAGGAATTTACATGGAGACAAGAACACTGTTTTACAAAATAAGACCTATTTGTTTTTTGTCACCACGGTTTTTGTTTTCTTAAATAACGTCTTCTGTAGTACATCATTTAATAACTTACATATTCTTTAAGATCCCACTTATTGTCACCTTGCTCATGATCTCTGCCCTCTATAGTGCTCTTGTGCTGTCAGCAGTTCACAGTAGTTTGTATGAAACATTGCTCATGTTGCATTGGAATGCCTGGTTAATAAGGCTGTCTCCCCAGCTGGCCTTTAAAGCCTTTTAGGGAAGGGATCATCTTGTTCTCTGGAGCCCTGACACTGGGATACAATTGGAAGTTTAGTGCTTCATTAGGTCCACTGTATCATCCTGTGAGTAGAAATTACTAAAAACCTACTTTTAAAATGAGAAAACTAAAACTTCTTAAAGGTAAAAACGTTTGGTTCTAAGTCACTAGGCAGAAAAGTACACTCATGAGTTGAACTCAAGCCTATTTTCCAGGATGATGGGCAGTGGGGGTGGGTGATGATGGGCAAGCCTAGAATTAGGGTAAGAAAACCCCAATATATGCCAGGACAGTAAGTGCTTCCCAGCAGTACAAAGTTTGATACTGTCTGACATTGACCACTGGGTAAGCCCTAGCCTGGGAACCTGGCCCAGCTCTAGGGTCCTTTTCAACTAAAAATAGAGAAGACTGTGCCTCAGCTAATTTTAGCTTGAGGCATCTAAGAAGTACATTCTGCCTGTTTCTGGAGCTGTTGGGACTTGCTGGTTCAGGGATTTTACCTTTCTTGTGTTACCATTAAAAACTGTCTCTGTAAAAATCACTTATTTTAATAATCCCCTTTTATGGACACCATTTCATTTCAATCTTATCATAACTCTGGCAGATATTGCCATTTTATAGAAGATGACTCAGGTTTAGAGAGATTGAAAGTAACCTGCTTGCCCAGGTCTTCTCAGTAAGAAATAATACTCTGTACTCTGGAATTAGACAGCCTTGACTTTCAACCCTGGCCCTGCCACTTAGTAGCTGTATTAACCTCTCTGAGTTCCTCTTCTGTAGAATGGGAAAATGGAAGTGAATTTTATAGGTTTCTTGTGAGGATGAAATGTGGTGTGAAATTCTGTCATTTTATTCTCGGCATTCTTGGTGTCTTGTATTTTTCACTTCCCCTTCTTCATTGGGTTGAGGAACTGCTAGATGTACTCCTTACTTCTAGGAAATGAAATTTTAATGTTTTTGGGTTGCTAACTATCAGGTGGGTAGATTGGTGTCTGGTACATGCTGACACAACTAAATCAGAAGGTCTTGCTAAGAGAATGTAGCTGCTTCTTGATGGGTCATCTTTGGTTCCATGGTTCTTGGCACAAATGCTTCCTGTAAATGACTGTTGATTCCCTAAAGACAGGAGTTGGATCTTAACTGGATTGATAATAGCCCAGTAATTTTTCTTAGATTTGATTTTGGAGCTTTTGCAAAGGAAGGTGTGTTCTGGGTAATTAGTACCTTCTATTGCCCAGTCAGTGCTTTAATCCGGTTCATAAGCCATCAGGATAGCTCTGATCTCTAGAAGTTTATTTCTAAGCTGAGGTAGTTAGAAGACCTCATGGGTGTAAATGGCTGACTCAAATGCTGGCCCTGGGCAGGTCTAACTTCCTCACCTTTTATCCTCTTGAGATGTTAGTGAATTTACTACCTAAAGTGTTCTTTAGAAAAGATAAATAGCTGTGAGACCTTCCTGTGGGAATTTATTGAAGACTAAGGATAATATTTTTCTTTGTATCCTGTTCCCAGTGGAGGTAAGTGAGAAAAAAGTAGCAGTTTACTACCACCTGGAATTTCTAATATGACCTTTAGATCTATGAAGTTTTATGAAAACAGAGGGCACAGTGGTTTTACCCAGTAACACGACATTTGATAGACTTCCAGGTTAAAATCGTTTTTCTCTGGATTCACAGCGTATTAGAGATATTCAGGCAGTTAAGTCGGTGAAAAAATCAACCTTGAAAACTATGGGCCAATTTGTGCTTGAGTTCACTAGTTATAGCCATTCTTAAACTTTAATATGACAAAGAATCGCCTGGAGAACTTGTTCAAAATGCTCATTCCTGAGGGTGCCTTCTCTAGTTTGGGCTTTGCGATAAGGGTGTCTGCAAGTCCAACGTCAGAAGTAGGTGGAGAAGGCAGTGTGTGGAACTGGGGTTTAGTGGATAGTCATAGAGTCTTTGGGGAACATCGCGACAGAAAGATTCTGGGGGCAACAGCTATGAAAGGTTTTCCATTTCCAGATAAACTACTTTATCCAGAGTTCCAGGTGTTACGTCTGTTCCTGGTTGACCTGTGTTTTAGCCAAGTGCTGGGGGAGCTAAATGATGAACCCATTGTTCTAGGATTGTTCCATGTATAATGAAGGACGCAGAGACAGGACCAGAACCTGATTTCTTCACGGCCAAAACAACTTGATTACTCTAAACTGTGCTGTCGCTCAGGAAGGTTTTTCATTCCTTTTAGTAATAGGTTGGAAAATGAAAAGCTTTAGGTTTGGATCTGCATGTGCTCAGAATGACAAAGCCAGTGAGAACCTGCTCACATTTTAAATCAGTGGGAATTGTTTGGCTTTGAACTTTGTGGAAGCAAGAAGAATAGTAGGAAATAAGAAAATAAGTTACTTTTTCCTTGTGCAGTAATTTTAACCGTTAACCTGTCTCTAAAGTTAGTGACGTTACTGTTCAGATTTGCAAAAATAGAAAATATGTATTATCGAGTATCTAATTGTCTGATTTCCCCCATCTTTTCCAGGAGGTGTGATTGCCTATATCAGCTCTTCCAGCTCAGCCTCTAGCCCTGCGTCTTGTCACAGTGAGGGCTCCGAGAACAGTTTCCAGTCCTCCTCCGTCCCATCTTCTCCGGCTAGCACTAATGCTGATAACAACGGGAATCCCAAAAATGGCCATCTCTCCAATACTGAAGGCATCCTGAAGGATGATCGGATAGATTGTTCTATGAAAACAAGCAAATCGAGCGCACCTGGGATGACAAAGAGTCACAGTTCAGTGACAAGTGAGTTATTTAGTTTTCTAAAGGTTTGTGCCACCGATTGCAGGTGGGGCTTGTTTTATCAGCTGCTCATTTGGGGGACCATTTTATTTTGGGGTATAATTTTCACTCCCTTCTGGGAAATCATAGTTCAGTAGTTAGGTAAGAAATCAGTGATGATCTGAAAAGTTGCAACCTAGGGGCTGTCATAATTGGTTCTTGCTGCAGAGCAAGATCTGTGCTTATGTACTCTGTCTGACCATGTTTCCTTCGAGGGTAACCTCTTACCCCATTTCACAGTTATCTCTCTTCTGCACTCCTAGTGCCGAATCTGGTTTCTAGACGGAGTACTTACTCGTGGAAAGGGGTTTGCTTTCATGAAGTTGGAGCTAGGAACATTTAGCGGATTGGGATATCCAAATGAGTCGTGGAAATTAGGATCCCTGAGTGACTGTGGAGGTGATGGGCTGGTACAGGGTAGGATCAGGCAGAGATGGGGCCTGACTGGGACCAGCAGGTGAGTTGAATTGAGTATTCGTACAGCAGCCTGTGGAGACACCCCTTTGCACCTTTTGTTGATTGACACCTTTGGCTAACTTCTTAATTCTTATCCAGCAGGATTGTTTTCTTAGCTCTGGTTGCATGTCTGATGTGAAGTAACTCTAGATTTATAAAATTTCAATGTATGTTTAAAATCATCGGGAAAGGAAAAACTAGCTCTCTGAGATATTTTTGGCAGTGCCATAAACTGT
Organism: Delphinus delphis; assembly: GCF_949987515.2. NCBI lineage: Eukaryota > Metazoa > Chordata > Mammalia > Artiodactyla > Delphinidae > Delphinus > Delphinus delphis. The sequence goes on from NC_082686.1 coordinate 140,935,250, forward strand.
TTAAAAGAAATTCATGATTTCTTTTGATATGTCAATTTGGTGTAAAGATTTTTCTTTTACGTTATAAAAGTAGATTTGTATATTTTTAAAGTACTTACAGGTTGAACAAAATAAAATATTCAGTTGGAAAGAAAACAAACAATTTTAGTTTTTCTTCCAGCATTTCACTTTTGTGTCTGTTTGTGCCTTAGAATTTAGTGGCATGGTTCTACTGTGTAAAGTCTGTGGGGATGTGGCGTCAGGATTCCACTATGGAGTTCATGCTTGTGAAGGCTGTAAGGTAAAGCATGCTTTTGTTTCTTTAAGCTACCAATTCTGGGATTAAAGAAATTGCAGTTAGCATTGCCAGTTTACACAGTTGATAATCTGGGAGGAGGAGAGAAGTCAGCTGTTCCTCTTAAAGTTTTAAGCATTTTATGTAGTGTGTAAACATAACTTGTTTTGAAAAATATATTTTAAATTCAGTGAAACTATTTCTTTTTTCTTTAAAATTTTGATATACATAAATTTGCTATCTCACTCAAACTTAAGTATAGTATGAAGTGTTTATTCATTAACGTGTCCG